>NC_052081.1:49810911-50410911 GCF_015852505.1 Tachyglossus aculeatus
ATAATAATGATGGCACTTATTAAGCACTTACTATGTGCAAAGCATTGTTCTAAGCGCTGGGGAGGTTACAAGGTGATCAGGTTGTCCCACTTGGGCTCACAGTCTTCATCCCCATTTTACAGATGAGGGACCTGTGGCACGGAGAAGTTAAGTGACTTAATAATAATGATGGCATTTATTAAGCACTTACTATGTGCAAAGCACTGTTCTAAGCGCTGGGGAGGTTACAAGGTGATCAGGCTGTTCCACGGGGGGTCACAGTCTTAATCACCATTTTACAGATGAGGTCACTGAGGCCCAGAGAAGTGAAGTGACTTGCCCAAAGTCACACATCTGAAAATTGGCAGAGCCGGGATTTGAACCCAAGACCTCTGAGTCCCAAACCCGTGCTCTTTCCACTGAGACACGCTGCTTCTGCTTTACCACATCTGTAAAATGGGGATTGACTGTGAGCTCCCTGTGGGACAACCTGATCACCTTGTAACCTCCCCAGCACTTAGAACAGTGCTTTGCACACAGGAAGCGCTTAATAAATGCCATTATTATTATTATTATCATTCATTCAATTGTATTTATTGAGCACTTACTGTGTGCAGAGCACTGGACTAAGCACTTGGGAAGTCCAAGCTGGCAAGAGAGAGAGACGGTCCCTACCCCATAGCGGGTTCAGAGTCTAGAAGGGGGAGACAGACAACAAAACAAAACATGGAGACAGGTGTCAAAACCGTCAGAATAAATAGAATTACGGCCATATGCACATCATTAACAAAATAGAGTAGTAAATATATAGTAATAAATCTGTACAAGTATTATCTGAATGCCCCATCTCATAATAATAATAATATTTGTTAAGCGTTTACTATGTGCCAGGCCCTGTATTAATAATAATAATAATAATAATAATGATGGTATTTGTTAAGCGCTTACTATGTTCCAAGCACTGTTGTAAGCGCTGGGGTAGATACAAGGCAATCAGGTTGTCCCTCGTGGGGCTCACAATCTTAATCCCCATTTTACAGGTGAGGTAATTGAGGCTAAGTGACTTGCCCAAAGTCACACAGCTGATAAGTGGAATTAGAACCCACGACCTCTGTCTCCCAAGCCCGGGCTCTTGCCACTGAGCCACGCTGCTTCTCTTAAGCAGTGGGTTAGATGCAGGCTAATCAGGTAATAATAATTATAATTACGGAATTTGTTATCACTATGTGCCGAGCACTGTTCTAAGCGCTGTGGTAGATACGAGGTAATCAGGGTGTCCCACATAGGGCTCACAGTCTCCATCCCCATTTTACAGATGAGGTCACTGAGGCACAGAGAAGTTAAGCGGCTTGCCCAAGGTCACACAGCAGACAAGTGGCAGAGTCAGGATTAGAACCCAAGTCCTCTGACTCCCAAGCCCGGGCTCTTTACTCTATTTATTTAGTATTTTACTTGTACATATCTATTCTATTTATTTTATTTTGTTAGTATGTTTGGTTTTGTTCTCTGTCTCCCCCTTTTAGACTGTGAGCCCACTGTTGGGTAGGGACTGTCTCTATATGTTGCCCACTTGTACTTCCCAAGCACTTAGTACAGTGCTCTGCACACAGTAAGCGCTCAATAAATACGATTGATTGATTTCCACTGAGCCACGCTGCTTCTCAATCAATCAATCAATCGTATTTATTGAGCGCTTACCGTGTGCAGAGCACTGTACTAAGCGCTTGGGAAGTCCAGGTTGGCAACATATAGAGACGGTCCCTACCCAACAGTGGGCTCACGGTCTAGAAGTGTCTCAAGTGCGACACAGTCCTTGTCCCTCAGAGGGGTCCCAGTCTCAATCCCCATTTTACAGATGAGGTAGCTGAGGCACGGAGAACTTAAATTCCTTTATTCATTCGATCGTATTCCTTGAATGCTTACTGTGTGTAAGGCACAGTACTAAGCGGTTGGGAGAGTACAGTATAACAACAAACAGACGCATTCCCTGCCCACGACAAGCTTACAGTCCTGAATGACTGGCCCAAGGTCACACGGAAGACAAGTGGCAGAGCCAAGATTAGAACCCAGGTCCTTCTGATTCCCCAGCCCAACTCTATCCACTAGACGTCTGTAATAACAACGGTTGTATTAGCTAAGCGCTTACTATCTGCCAAGCAGTCTGCTAGGTGCTGGGGTATATACAATTCTATCAGATCAGACAGTCTGAGAGGGAGAGAAAACAGGGATTTTTTTAACCCCCATTGTACAGATGAGGAAACTGAGGCACGGAGAAGCCAAGTGACTCACCCATGGTCACACAGCAGGCAAGTGGCAGAATTGGGGTTAGAACCCAGGTTTCCTGACTCCGGGTCTGTGGCCTTTCCACTAGTCCATGTGATGCTTTACTCATTCATTCAGTCATATTTATTGAGCGCTTACTGTGTGCAGAGCACTGTACTAAGCGCTTGGGAAGTACAAGTTGGCAACATATAGAGACAGTCCCTACTCCTCCCTCTGGTGCAGATATAATAATAATAATAATAATAATAATAATAATAATGGTATTTGTTAAGCGCTTACTATGTGCAAAGCACTGTTCTAAGCGCTGAGGGGGATACAAGGTGATCAGGTTGTCCCACGTGGGGCTCACGATCTTAATCCCCATTTTACAGACAAGGTAACTGAGGCGCAGAGAAGTTAAGTGACTTGCCCAAAGTCACACAGCCGATAAGTGGCAGAGCAGGGATTAGAACCCACGACCTCTGACTCCCAAGCCCGTTGTCTTTCCACTGAGCACGCTGCTTCTCTATATTCATTCATTCATTCAATCGTATTTATTGAGCGCTTACTGTGTGCAGAGCACTGTACTAAGCGCTTGGGAAGTACAAGTTGGCAACATATAGAGACAGTCCCTACTCCTCCCTCTGGTACAGATATAATAATAATAATAATAATGATGGTATTTGTTAAGCGCTTACTATGTGCGAAGCACCGTTCTAAGCGCTGGGGAGGGGGGGGGATACAAGGTGATCAGGTTGTCCCACGTGGGGCTCACGATCTTAATCCCCATTTTACAGGCGAGGTAACTGAGGCGCAGAGAAGTTAAGTAAAAGTGGCAGAGCAGGGATTAGAACCCACGACCTCTGACTCCCAAGCCCGTTGTCTTTCCACTGAGCCACGCTGCTTCTCTACGATATTCATTCAATCGGATTGAGCTCTCACTGTGCGCAGAGCACTGTACTAAGCGCTTGGGAAGTACAAGTCGGCAACATATAGAGACGGTCCCTACCCGACAACGGGCCCACTGAACGCTTGCGTCTGGTATTTTTATCATCACTACCCAGCCGTTCTCGGCCCCAGCTCCCGCCGCCGAGTTCCCTGGCTAGGAAGCCCCTAGTCACAGGAACCGCAGTGTCATTAGGAAGTGCTTAGTACAGTGCTCTGCACACAGTAAGCGCTCAATAAATACGATTGATGATGATGATGAAGGGAGAGAGAGGTCGGGGATCACCCTGGAGACAGACTCTTTGTCCTTCGGATTTCCACAAAGAACCTTACCCACATTCCGTGATGTAACCCCCGTCGCACAATTGTCGTCTCTGGGAGCAGAGAGGGATAAGGAAATGAATCAATCACCGCTCTCTACCGAGTTCCTACTGAGTAATAATAATGATGGCATTTATTAAGCGCTTACTACGTGCAAAGCACTGTTCTAAGCGCTGGGATAGATACAAGGTGATCAGCTTGTCCCACGTGGGGCTCACGGTCTTCATCCCCATTTGACAGATGAGGGAACTGAGGCCCAGAGAAGTGAAGTGACTTGCCCAAAGTCACACAGCTGACAAATGGCGGCTTGACCACCTTTTAGACTGTGAGCCCACTGTTGGGTAGGGACTGTCTCTTTGTGATGCCAATTTGTACTTCCCAAGCGCTTAGTACAGTGCTCTGCACCCAGTAAGCGCTCAATAAATACGATTGATGATGATGAAGTGGCAGAGTCGGGACTTGAACCCACGACCTCTGACGCCCAAGCCCAGGCTCTTTCCACTCAGCCACGCTGCGTCTCCAGCGCTGCATAGAGAGACCGCTCCGCCACTTAGCTGTGTGACCTTGGGCAAGTCACTTAACTTCTCTGAGCCTCAGTTCCCTCATTTGTAAAATGGGGATTAAGACTGTGAGCTCCACATGGGACAACCTGATCACCTTGTCTCCCCCCCCCGCCAGCGCTTAGAACAGTGCTTCGCACACAGTAAGCACTTAACAAATGCCGTCATTATTATTATTACTTGCCAGGGGACAACTGAAACAAGATACCTGGCTTATAATCTAAACAAAAGGGCTATGAACTCTGCTGTTGTCACACCGCTGAGAGGGGGCGTCCCCAAACCCAGGCACGTCCAGCCCGGCCTCTGACACCAACCAACGGACACTTGGAGGGACCATGTGATGGCCGTCCCGCTGCCGTCCATCCTCTGCCTCCTTCCCCCTACCTCCAGGAGCTGCCCCGAGTAGGGGGCAGGACCGGATGGTGAGTGTTAGGGTGGGGAAAGAGGTTGGAAACTGGGCCTCTCCGGGGGCGGGGGTGGGACCGGGGGAGGCCCAGGTCACAGAGGATGGCCGGAGGGGCGGGGCAGCCGATGGGGCAGGGCCCCGGGGTGGCCCCCAGTGCCGGACCTACCGCCGCCAGCTCCGGGGGATATGAAGGCAGACCTGACTGGGGTGGACTGGACTGAGGCCTTCATCTCCTACCTGTTCCACCACAAGGCCCTGATACTCGGGCTCCTCTTCTTCCTGCTGCTGCTCAGCAACTGGATGGTCAAGTATGAAGCCGGCTTGCCGGCCGAGGCGCAACCCACCAAGGGCAGCCGGAGCCCGGTAGGCTGAGGGCCGGGCCGGGGGTACAGGGGTTGACGGACTGGGGGGGCATCGACCTGAGAGCCCGCGGGGAGAAGCCAATGTACTAAGCCATTATGGGAGAGGGGGATGGAGGCCACCGCGCCCCCGCCCGAGGCGCAGCCCCTCGCTACCGGTTCCTATCAAAACCGCCTCGCCCCGCCGACCGGGCCGCCTCTCCCCGTCCCTGGTGGCTCGGGCCGGGCCAGCCGAGACTCACTCGCTGCCGGAGGCCCCGCGGACCGGCCGGGCCCTCGACGTGAGACCCGAGCCCACGGTGCTGGCCTCCAGAGCTACCCCCTGCCACGCGGGCGACCCGTCGGTGACCCATCGGGTCCACCCAAGCGCCCAGAGTGCTTGGAGAGTAAGACGGGGTCAGCGGTCGTGACCACTGCCCTCGAGGCGCTCACCGTCTAGTTGGGGAGACGTGTGATACGTTTTACAGTGAAGGGAAGCAGTGCGGTGCAGCGGACAGAGCCCGGGCCTGCGAATCGGAGGGCCTGTGGCGTAATCTCAGCTCTGCCTCTTACCAGCCGTGTGGTCTTGGGGAAGACCTTCACCTTCCTCCTCTAAAAATGGGAGATTCAATAGCTGGTCTCTTCCCTACTTGGATTGTGACCCCCGTGTGGGTCAGGGACGGTCGGTGTCCGGCCTGAAGATCGGTGCTAGTACAGTGCTAAGCGCTTAGTACAGTGCTCTGCACATAGTAACCGCTCAATAAATACGATTGATGATTGATGAAGATCTTGTACCTACCCCAGAACTTAGTACCATGCTTGGCTTCTAGTAAGGGCTTAACACAGCTCTCCACTCTAGAATGGAAAAGAGAACGGAAAAAACAGATGTGTAGAACAATAATAGTTGTGGTATCTGTTAAGAGCTCATCTCCCCGTTATCGACTGTGAGCCAGCTGTTGCCGACTTGTACTTCCCAAGCGCTTAGTACAGTGCTCTGCCCACAGTAAGCGCTCAGTAAATACGACTGAATGAATGAATGTGCCAGGCACTCTACTGAGCACTGGGGCAGAAACAAGCAAACTGGGTTGGGCACAGTCCCTGTCCCTCATGGGGCTCACGGCCTGAATCCCCATTTTACAGATGAGGTAACCGAGGCCCAGAGAAGCGAAGACGCTCGCCCAAACTCACAAAGCAGACAAGTGGCGGAGCCGGCCTCAGAACCCCTGACCTTCTGATTCCCAGGCCCGTGCTCTATCCGCTACGCCACGATGCTGCAAGAGAAAGAAGAGAAAGCGCCTAGCTGATCAAGTGCATGAGTCAACATGCACCACTGTGGGCATTTGTGAAGGCAGAGGTGGCCGTTGGGAGGTTGTGCCTCGGGGGAGAAGAAAAATCAATCCGGGAGAGGCTCCCGGAGGAGGTGGGATTTGGGGAGGCTTGGAAGATGAAGGGAGTGGCGGTGTGGAGGATCTGAAGGGGGAAGAGAGGATGCTTGGGGGTGCTTCAGGTCTGACTTCCCCAATCCCTCTAACCCAGCCTCCCAACTGTGGGTTTGTTTTGGGCGGAGCAGAAGGGGCACTTGGAGCTTCCAAAGACGCCCCTGGAGTCGGGGTCCCCACCCCGCCCCGCAACCCTAACCCCCAGGGAGGTTGACAAAGTACACGCCTGCTTCGCCCTCCAAGACAAGATCCTAGAGCGACTCATCTTCAACGAGATGAAGCTCAGAGTGCTGGAGAACCAGATGCTGGTCGTCTGGAATCAGATGGACAGGAAGTTGGGGCAGCCCCTGAGGACCCCCTGCCCGGGAAGGCCCAGCTCCCGGAGACACTCGGCCTACGCCTCCGAGGCGGGCAGCTCCAACTCCCAAGACTGACGAGGAGGCAGTGGAACCGGGGGGGCTCGGCCGGGGAGCCCCGTCCCTCAGCAGTAAAGCCCCAGCCAGAACCGGGTGCCTTTCTTTAGCGTTGGGCTGGACGGGCTCCAGTCCTCAGGCCGAAACCCCCAGTGTTGCACTGGTGACTTAGGCAAGGCCCTCGCGCCTTCCCATCCCTGCCTGGGAGGTTCTCGAGGGGTTCTGGGGGGACAACGGGCCGGCAGGCAGGCAGTCCACTGAAAAGTGCGAGTGTGACCGTCGCCCGGGCCCAAACCGGGCCTGGAACCCGGGTATCCCGATTCCCGGAGCCGCGCTCCGTCCTCTGGACCACCGCAGGGCTCGGGCTAGGCCAGGGCAGGGCCTGAGAGGGCAGAGTCCTTCGCACTTGCATCCCCCTCACCGCATCCCTCTCCTGCCAGGGCGCCTTTCCTGAGGACTGGGAGCGTTGTCCCCCTTGGCAGAGATCCCGGCCCTCGGTGTACCCGCCCTGCCTGTGCTGGGAAAATCACCGGCCCTTCCGCCTCAGGACAGACCACCCCTACCACAGCTGGGGTGCCACCCTGGCCACCGAGGGTGGCCTTGAGACGGGTAGGGCAAGGGCCTGGACGTCAAAGGGACCTGGGTTCCAATCCCGGCTCCGCGACTCGTCTGCTGTGTGACCTCGGGCAAGTCGCTTCACTGGGCCTCAGTTACCTCAGCCGTAAAACGGGGATTGAGACGGTGAGCCCCATATGGGACAGCAACTGAGTCCAACCCGATTTGCTTGTATCCCACCCCAGCGCTTAGTAGAGTGCCTGGCGCCTATTAAGCGCTTAACAAATGCCACAATTATTATTACTCTCTCAAGCGCTTAGTAGAGCGCTCTGCATACATTAAGCACTCAATAAATACCACTGACTGATTGCCCCCCGCCCCCCACCACCCAACCAAAGCCGAGCTGGCAGTGAATGGTGACCAGGGACACCTCCATTTCCTACCAGCCACCGCACCGGGCCACCTGGCCGGGACGTCGACGCAAGGGGCCCTGCCCCACGTCCATCCATCCCTCCCCGTCTCTCTCTACCCCCGCCCCTCACTGCCTCTCGGTGAGCAGAGATCTGGTAAGCAAAGCCAGAAGTCAAAGCCCGAGACCTCTGGAAATACCAGAAGCGGGGGCCCCCCGGTCCCACACCTCACATCACAAAAGCCAAGATGTGAGGGAATGCGTCAAGTCTGGACTCTCTCCCCACTGGGAAGTCCCCGAGCCCGGGGAGGGAGCTGACCCGATCCAGGAGACCCCCACCTTGAGCGGGTCCTGAGACCACCCCAGAATGCAGGCGCTCGGAAGGTTCGGCCACAATCGGACTCCGAACGCGTCTCAGCCCGGCCGGGTTTCGGCACTGAACGATTCTATGTTTAAAATGGCACGTTTGGGTGTGCGCGCGTGTCCCCGTATCGACTATCTAACCACCCCTCTACCCCCCCACCCCCCCCACGGTCCCTCACCCCCCCCACGGGCTCAGTCTTGCTTTGTGTCCTTCAGGGCCCGCAGTCTCTCGAGGAGGGGTGGGTGGGAATAGTGCCACATGGAGAAGATCCAGTCGGAGACGGGGAAGCCTAGGTTGTCCTGGTTCAGTTTGATCAAGGCGGAGTACAGGTCCTTGGCCTTGCCCAGCTCCTTCGCGAAGGCGTCGGCTTGGAACTCAAACCTGCGGCTCAGCACTGTCAGGCCGAAGGAGAGCAGCTGGGGAGAGAAGGGGAGCGGGGTGGGCCCAGGACGGTCCCCGACAATGGGAGTCGGGAGACCTGGGCTCTGGCCCCAGTGGCATCCCTGGCCATCAAATGCCCTGGCGGGAGCCTCCAAGACACTCAGGGCCTCAGTTTCCTCTCCTGTAAAGTGGGGCGAGCGATCCCTGCTCTCAATCCCGCTGGCCGCCAGGCCCCCGGCCCCTAGAGCCAGGTGCCCCCTAAGACCCTAGTATCTCGTCTATCTGGCCGCCGACTCCTCGCCCACGTCCCGCCTCTGGCCTGGAACGCTCTCCCTCCTCGTATCCAACAGACAATTCCTCGTTCCACCTTCAAAGCCTTATAGAAGGCCCATCTCCTCCAAGAGGCCTTCCCTAAGCCCTCCTTTCCTCTTTTCCCACCCCTTTCTGTGTCGCCCTGACTCGGTCCCTTAATTCATCCCCACTCCCAGCCCTACGGCGCTATGTCCGCATCTGCAATCTAATAATAATAATAATCATGGCATTTATTAAGCGCTATGTGCAAAGCACTGTTCTAAGCGCTGGGGAGGTTACAAGGTGATCAGGTTGTCCCACGGGGGGCGCACAGTCTTGATCCCCATTTTACAGATGAGGTAACTGAGGCACAGAGAAGTTAAGTGACTTGCCCAGTCACACAGCTGACAATTGGCGGAGCCGGGATTTGAACCCATGACCTCTGACTCCAAAGCCCGGGCTCTTTCCACTGAGCCACGCTGCTTCTCAATCTATTTATTTATACTGATGTCTGCCTCCCCTTCTAGACTGAAATATTGGGAAGCAGCTGGGAAGCAGCGTGACTCAGTGGAAAGAGCTCAGGCTTGGGAGTCAGAGGTCATGGGTTCTAATCCCGGCTCTGCCGCTTGTCATCATCATCATCAATTGTATTTATTGAGCGCTTACTATGTGCAGAGCACTGCAGAGCACTGTACTAAGCGCTTGGGAAGTACAAATTGGCAACATATAGAGACAGTTCCTACCCAACAGTGGGCTCACAGTCTAAAAGCTGTGTGACCTTGGGCAAACCACCTAATTTCTCTGCGCCTCAGTTACCTCATCTGTAAAATGGGGATTAAGATTGCGAGCCCTATGTGGGACAACCTGATCACCTTGTATCCCCCCCGGCGCTTAGAACGGTGCTTTGCACATAGTAAGTGCTTAACAAATACCACCATTATTATTATTACTGAAAGCTCACTGTGGGCAGGGAATGTGGCAATTTATTGTTGCGTTGTACTCTCTCCGGCTCTTACTACAGTGCTCTGCACAGAGTAAGAGCTCAATAAATACGACGGACCGACTGAGCGGCGGGGGCTCGGCCCCCCCAGTCCAGCTGGGAGCGGCAGTCCCCGCCCTGCCCCACCTCCACCCCCTGGCACCCCTCAGCATTCCCAGAGGGTTTACCTCTGAATGGGAAGTTTGGGCCGCGGCCAGGCAACCTAGCAGACAGGCGGGACTTGGCGGGGGGACGGGGACGAGGGAGGGCGGTTCCCGGCCCAAGCCAGGCGTTACCTCGTTGTAAGGGGAGAAGATGAACTGGAAAATGATCATGAGGCCTATCAGCGTGGGCTGGGAATCGTAGAAGCCGAAGGCGGCGAAGAGCTCCCGGCGGCCGATGAGCACGGCGAACAGGAAGAAGCAGAGGAAGGAGTTCACCTGGGAGGGAAGGAAGGGCAGACCCACCGAGTGGCCACTCCGCCGGCCCCTGCCCCGGGGGTCCGAAGGTCCGTGCCCCCCCACCGGGTGCCCCTTGGTCACTGGGGAGCTTAGCACATGCTCCCGATGGCTCCACCCCAGCCAAACCAGGGCACCGGAGGCGCCTCCGGCCACGGCAAACTCAAACCGCGGCGGGCCGGGCCCGTCCCCCCCCCCACCGCCATCCTCCTGTCCCTCTGTGGTCCGTCTGTCCGTCCACCCGCGCCGGATACCCCCTACCTGGCTGATGACGATATTTTTGACCGTGTGGCCCAACTTCCAGTGGCCCAGCTCGTGGCCCAGCACGGCCAGAACCTCCTCGTTCCGGCAGCCTTGTTTCTTAGTCTGGAGCCCGAGAGAGATGGGGGGGGAGTCGGGAGGCTCGGAAAGGGACCGAGGCTGTGGCCGCTCCCCGCCCACCCCCCATTCGCCGACCCGGAGGGTGGGATCACGGAGCCCACCTGGACTTTGGGCTTGATCTCTGCCCCGTCCCCTTCTTCGGCGCCGGGGCGGGGCTCGGAGCCGGCGGCCTCCCGCTGGTCACTAGCGAGCACGCTGTAGCCCTCCAGAAGAGTGTCGAACAGCACGATCCTCTTGTTCTTGAAGAAGCCGTAGAAATAGGCGTTGCTGTGGGAGGAGCGTTTGGAGCCTGGGGAGAAGGAGGGGACGATGACCGGTGGGACGGGCGGACCCAAATCAATCAATCGTATTTATTGAGCGCTTACTGTGTGCAGAGCACTGTACTAAGCGCTTGGGAAGTCCAAGTTGGCAACATATAGAGACAGTCCCTACCCAACAGTGGGCTCACAGTCTAAAAGACTCGGGGCCCGCGGGCCCGCTGGGCAGTCTTGAGCATGGTTGCCAGGAACTGGACACAGCTACGGCCAGGCTTAAGGCTCGCTGTGGCCGAGTGTGTCCAGGAGAGTAAAATCACTGCAGCGGCAGCCGTGACGCACCATCCGATAAACGGTTACTCTCCGACGATCACTGTAAGCGCTTAGTCCAGTGCTCTGCACACAGTAAGCACTCAATAAATACGCTTGATTGATTGATTGACTATCTGACAGTGACTCTCTCTGCCTTCAAAGCCTTATTGACAGCACATCTCTTCCAAGAGGCCTTTCCTGACTAAGCCCTTCTTTCCCCTTCTTCCACTCCCTTCTGCGTCACCCTGACGGGCCCCCTTCGTTTGGCTCAGTGGAAAGAGCCCGGGCTTTGGAGTCAGAGGTCAGGGGTTCAAATCCCGGCTCTGCCAACTGTCAGCTGTGTGACTTTGGGCAAGTCACTTCACTTCTCTGGGCCTCAGTTCCCTCACCTGTACAATGGGGATTAAGATTGTGAGCCCCCCGTGGGACAACTTGATCACCTTGTAAGCTCCCCAGCGCTTAGAACACTGCTCTGCACCTAGTAAGCGCTTAATAAATGCCATCATCATTATTATTATTATTATCCCCGCCCCCAGCCCCACAGTACTCATGTCCACATCCGCCATTTATTTCTATTAATGTCCGCCACCCTCTCTAGACTGTAAGCTCGTCGTGGGCAGGGAATGGGTCTATTATAATGCTATATTGTACCCTCTCAAGCGCTTTGTAGAATGGTCTGCATACAGTAAGCGCTCAACCAATACAGCTGATTGACCGGACTCCTGCGGCTGCAGTGCTAGTCATAGTACAGTGAACTGTGCTGGGCGCCTACTGGGTGCAAAGCAGTGTGCTGGGGGCTTACTGAGCTGCCCTGGAGAACCTGGCTCTGCCCACTCTCCCCAATCAATCAATCGTATTTATTGAGCGCTTACTGTGTGCAGAGCACTGTACGAAGCGCTTGGGAAGTCCAAGTTGGCAACATATAGAGACAGTCCCTACCCAACAGTGGGCTCACAGTCTTTCTCCCCTACTGCCTTCAGCTGCCTTGGCTGGATCTGTCCCCGACCACCGGCCCCGGGAGGTGAGGGAAGGCGGCAGGGGCTTCTGACCGGTTGCCGGGGGTCCCGTGTCGCCGGCCCCGCCCGCCGCCTCTCCCTGGGGCTTTTTCCCCCGGGGCAAAGCCCTCACCCTCCACCACGTAGACTTTGGTCAGGGGGAAGTCGATGCTCTTGGCCATGATTTCGATTTCATCCTTGAGTTCTCCCTCGGGCAGCGGGATGAACTTGTCGAACAGCGGGGCGATGTAGTCAGCGTAGATGGTGACGAGCACCTGCGGGGCGCCGGGAGAGGAAGGACCGGTGAGCGCGGGGAGGCCCGGAAAGCAGATGGAGCCAGGGGAGCCAGGGCTCCATCCTCACCAAGGCTGGCAGAGGGCCGGGCGGACCCATCCCCTGCCCCGCCGGCACCCGAGCCTAAGGTGTGGACAACCGACAGTGCGGATCTGGGTCTTTCCCCGGAGGGGACTAGCCCGGTGGGTACGGGGGGCCTTCCGATCGACCGGTCCGTCACCCGCGGCAGACACATCCCGAGCACCAAACCTTCCCAAAGCTACACGCTCCGACCGAGGGGGTCCACGCGCCCCGCGACAGCCCGAGCCGCCCGGGAGGCCTTCGCTCACTAGGGAGACGGCCAGGGTGAAGAGCCAGGCGTAGATGAAGAAGTAGTCGCCGCCGATCTTTATGATGTGGAGCAAGAGGGATGTCACCGGCAGCAAAATGCACTGGGTCATGACAAACTTCTTGATGGCATCCTTGACGAAGAAGCCTAGGGTCTGGAAACGGAAACGGCCGCGGGGTATTCTGGACCGGCTGCCGTTGCCTGCCGCCGGACCCAACGGCCAGAGCCTCCCCGGGTTTCCTCCGCTCTGAGCCCAAGTTCCCTCCCTTCCCCTCCACGCCCCCGCCGACTACCTGCTGGTTGAAGCCGTGCTTCTCCTCGATGACAAAGGTGTTGTAGAGGCTCCACGGGAGGGCACTCGCTGCGCTGAACAGGGTGGCCAGGAGCAGGAACAGCAGCGACTGGGTGATCTGGGCACGGGAGGAACAGTCCGCTGCCTCTACTTCATCATCATCATCATCATCAATCGTAT
Source organism: Tachyglossus aculeatus (assembly GCF_015852505.1). Lineage (NCBI taxonomy): Eukaryota > Metazoa > Chordata > Mammalia > Monotremata > Tachyglossidae > Tachyglossus > Tachyglossus aculeatus. The sequence goes on from NC_052081.1 coordinate 49,824,048, forward strand.
TTACTGAGCGCTTACTGTGTGCAGAGCACTGTACTAAGCGCTTGGGAAGTACAAGTTAGCAACGTGTAGAGACAGTCCCTACCCAACAGTGGGCTCACAGTCTAAAAGAGATGGGAAAGGAGGAGGGAAGGAGATGGGGAAGGAGGAGGGGAAGGAGGAGAAAAGGAGAAGGGAAGGAGATGGGAAAGGAGGAGGAAAGGAGATGGGAAAGGGGGAGGGAAGGAGATGGGGAAGGAGGAGGGAAGGAGAAGGGAAAGGAGGAAGGAAGGAGAAGGGAAAGGAGGAAGGAAGGAGAAAGGAAAGGAGGAGGGAAGGAGGTGGGAAAGGAGGAGGGAAGGAGATGGGAAAGGAGGAGGGAAGGAGAAGGGAAAGGAGGAAGGAAGGAGAAAGGAAAGGAGGAGGGAAGGAGATGGGAAAGGAGGAGGGAAGGAGATGGGAAAGGAGGAAGGAAGGAGAAAGGAAAGGAGGAGGGAAGGAGATGGGAAAGGAGGAGGGAAGGAGATGGGAAAGGAGGAGGGAAGGAGATGGGGAAGGAGGAGGGAAGGAGAAGGGAAAGGAGGAAGGAAGGAGAAAGGAAAGGAGGAGGGAAGGAGATGGGAAAGGAGGAAGGATAAAGTAAAGAGGGCAGGAGTCCGGAGCAGCCTGTCTGCTCTACTTCCACACTGCTGCTCCCCTCGGCCCCGGGCCCCGCCCCCGCCCAGCCCAGCTATGGTCCGGCAGGAAGGAAGGGGGGAAGTTGAGTAAGCCGGGAAGCACAGAGCGGTAGAAATGTGTCCATGAAGCAACTGAGGACCTCAGGAGGAAGTTGCATGGGGTGAGGGGGGCCGGGGCGGAACTGGGGTGGGGGCTGGGGCCGGGCTTCGCTGGAGGGGCGGGATGGGGGAGGGACACCGTCGGCCCCTCAGGCGAGGGCAGGACACCGTGTCCCCTCACCTCGTACTCGGCCCCAAAGCCGGCCCGTGCGCAGAGGCGGCCGGAGACCCGCCACAGGAACGGGATCCCTCCCAGGAGCAGGATCAGCTGCAACAGACGCACATTAATAATAATAATGATGATGGCATTTGGTAAGCGCTTACTGCGTGCAAAGCACTGTTCTAAGCGCTGGGGAGGTTACAAGGTGATCGGGTTGTCCCACAGAGGGCTTACAGTCTTCACTCAAATTTTACAGATGAGGTAACAGAGAAGTGAAGTGACTTGCCCAAAGTCACACAGCTGACAGTTGGCAGAGCCGGGATTTGAACCCACGACCTCTGACTCCAAAGTCCGGGCTCTTTCCATTGAGCCACGCTGCTTCTAGGCCACGCTGATTTTCACGTTATTGGCCGATGCCGGCACCGCAACCGCGGCAGCGGGGGGACGGGAGCATTTCCAGCTCAGCTGGGCCTGGGTTGGGGGGGAGTGTGCCAAAGGGTGGCGTGAGGCTCAGCAGGAGAGCAGCCACGGGAAACAAGTGCCAACAATCAATCAATCGTATCTATTGAGCGCTTACTGTGTGCAGAGCACTGTACTAAGCGCTTGGGAAATACAAGTTGGCAACATATAGAGACAGTCCCTAGCTGCTAGTCCCCACCCCCGTCCGCCCAATGAGGAGTGATGAGTCAATCAATCAATCAAATTTATTGAGCGCTTACTATGTGCAGAGCACTGTACTAAGTGCTTGGGAAGTACAACTTGGCAACATATAGAGACAGTCTCTACTCAACAGTGGGCTCACAGTCTAGAGTCACAAGAGGCAGTGCGTTCCAATGGATAGTGGCCTCGTTCTTGCCTGTCCCGCCATCAACCCCCGGCCCCCGTCCTCCCCCTGGCCTGGAATGCCCCCAATCCCTCTGCCCATCGGCCAAGCTCGCTCTCTTCCTCCCTTCAAGGCCCTGCTGAGCGCTCACCTCCTCCAGGAGGCCTTCCCAGACTGAGCCCCTTCCTTCCTCTCCCCCTCGTCCCCCTCTCCATCCCCCCATCTTATCTCCTTCTCTTCCCCACAGCACCTGTATATATGCTTGTACATATTTATTACTCCATTTATTTATTTATTTATTTTGCTTGTTCATATCTATTCTATTTATTCTATTTTGTTAGTATGTTTGGTTTTGTTCTCTGTCTCCCCCTTTTAGACTGTGAGCCCACTGATGGGTAGGGACCGTCTCTATATGTTGCCAACTTGTACTTCCCAAGCGCTTAGTACAGTGCTCTGCACACAGTAAGCGCTCAATACGATTGCTTGATTGATTGATTGATAGTGCACGGGCTGGGCATCAGAAAACCCAGGTTCGGGTCTCAACTTTGTGCCGGGCTCGTGGGGTGACCCGGGCAGTCAGTGGACCTCTCTGGGCCTCAGTGCTCTCATCTGTCATCATCATCATCATCATCATCAGTCGTATTTATTGAGCGCTTAATGTGTGCAGAGCACTGTACTAAGCGCTTGGGAAGTCCATATAGAGACAGTCCCTACCCAACAGTGGGCTCACCGTCTAAAAGGGGGAGACAGAGAACAAAACCAAACAGACTAACAAAATAAAATGAATAGATATGTACAAGTAAAATAAATAAATAAATAGAGTAATATACACATATACAGGTGCTGTGGGGCAGGGAAGGAGGTAAGATGGGGGGATGGGGAGAGGAAGATGTCGAATGGGGAGAGGATGCCAGCTCTCCCTCTTCCCCCAAGAGCCTTGTGGAGGGTGGGGACTGGGTCCGATGTGATTCCCCGGCATCTGCCCCGGAGCTCAGCCCGGTGTTTGGCACGGTGTAAGGACTACCTCCATACTGGCACTGTTAGTGCTCGTTACGGTCAGTGTGGGGCTCCTGGCCTCCCCAGGTCGGGCTGGGTAGGTGGGTGGGCATGAGGGAGAGAGAGACAAGCCCATGGGATCCAGGGTTTTCCTCGGACTCCACCCCTCCCGCTCCCTTCCCTCTGCCTTGACCGCCGCCCCAGCTCGGGCCTGGGGAGCAAGGGGTTCTGGAGGAAGGGCAACACGGCCGGGGGCCGGACTCACCGTGCCTTCCATCTCCGAGTACAGACCCGACCAGAAGCTGAAGGTGCTTTTGTCCAGCTGGTACAGCCGAGACTTCTCAAAGGTTTCCGCATCCATGATCTGGCCCAGCTCCTGCGGCACATGGGTGGTGGCCCGGTACACCCTCCTCTGAAAAGAGGGAAACGTGCAAATCAACACGACGGTGTGCAAGGCCCGGGAGCCGCTTCAGATGTGGCAGACAATCAATCAATCAATCGCATTACTGTGTGCAGAGCACTGTACTAAGCGCTTGGGAAGTCCAAGTTGGCAACGTATAGAGACGGTCCCTACCCAACGGTGGGCTCACAGTCCAGGAGTCTCCCAGACAGACCTGGGAGAGATGCGATTATCAAGCGCTGACTGCGTGGTGGGCTTCGGGGAAGAGAGAAGGCTCATCGGGTCGTGTTCGGTCCAAGCCCCACAGGCCAACGGGGTGGAAGAACGGGTCTTTTTCTAAAATCCCCATTTAACAGTTGAGAAAACGGAGACCCGGAGAAATTCAGGGCCATCCAGGTAAGGGGTGGAGCTGGGCCGAGAACTCCGGTGTCCCAACTCCCGCTGGGCCACGTTGCTGGGCTTGAAGAGGTTCCCACGGGAGGGAGGAAGAGGGGCTGGAAAGGTTCATTCACTCAGTCGCATTTATTGAGCACTTACCATGTGCATAGCACTGTACTAAGCGCTTGGAAAGTGCAATTCAGCAACAGAGCCAATCCCTGCCCACAACGAGCTCATAGTCTAGCGGGCGGAAGGGGACAGACGTCAAAACAAGTAAACAGGCATCAACAGAAATAAATGGGGATTCATTCATTCATTCATTCAATCGTATTTATTGAGCGCTCACTGTGTGCAGAGCACTGTACTAAGCGCTTGGGAAGTACAAGTTGGCAACATATAGAGATGGTGTCTACCCAACAGCGGGCTCACTGTGAGCCCCAAGAGGGACAACCTGATCACCTTGCATCTACCCCGGTGCTCAGAACAGTGCTTGGCATATAGTAAGCGCTTAATAAGTACCATCATTATTACTCTATAAAATTATAGATCTATACATACATATAAGGGGTGTGGGGCTGGGGGGAAGAGCAAGAGGAACGAGTCGAGGCGATGTGGAAGGGAGAGCTGAGGAGAAGCGGGGCTTAGTCTGGGAAGGCCTCTTGGAGGAGGTGCGCCTTCAGTAGGGCTTTGAAGGGGGGGAGAGTGATTGTTTGGCGGATTTGCAGAGGGAGGGAGGACGTTCCGGGCCACGGTTCGACCTCCGGAGGGTCCCGGGGAGCCCCGGTGAGGGGACGCCGGTTACAGGGCCGGGGGCTGGACCACATGGACGTCCGCAGCCCCGTCCAGCCGCGGGCAGCCACGCCAGGCCCGCCTGCCCACGCTTCCATGCGGAGCAGCGTGCCTTAATGGAAACAGCCTGCGCCTGGGACTCGAAGGATGTGGGTTCTAATCCCGCCTCCGCCACTTGTCCGCTGCGTGGCCTTGGGCAAGCCACTTCTCTGGGCCTCAGTTCCTTCACCTGTCATTCATTCATTCAATCGTATTTATTGAGCGCTTACTGTGTGCAGAGCACTGGACTAAGTGCTTGGGAAGCACAAGCCGGCAACATCTAGAGATGGTCCTTACCCAACAGTGGGCTCACAGTCTAGAAACTGAGTGCTTACTGTGTGCAAAGCACTGGACTCATTCATTCATTCATTCATTCATTCGTATTGATTGAGCGCTTACTGTGTGCAGAGCACTGGACAAAGCGCTTGGGAAGTCCAAGTTGGCAACATATAGAGACGGTCCCTACTCAACAGCGGGCTCACAGTCCAGAAATTGAGCGCTTACTGTGTGCAGAGCACTGGACTCATTCATTCAATCAATCGTATTTATTGAGCGCCTACTGTGTGCAGAGCACTGGACTAAGCGCTTGGGAAGTCCAAGTTGGCAACGTATAGAGATGGTCCCTACCCAACAGTGGGCTCACAGTCTAGAAATTGAGCGCTTACTGTGTGCAGAGCACAGAACTCATTCATTCATTCATTCAATCGTATTGATTGAGCGCTTACTGTGTGCAGAGCACTGGACTCATTCATTCAATCGTATTTATTGAGCGCTTACTGTGTGCAGAGCACTGGACTAAGCTCTTGTGAAGTCCAAGCTGGCAACATAGAGAGACGGCCCCTACCCGACAATCAATCAATCAATCGTATTTATTGAGCGCTTACTGTGTGCAGAGCACCGGGCTAAGCGCTTGGGAAGTCCAAGTTGGCAACATAGAGAGACGGCCCCTACCCCACAGTGGGCTCATAGTCTAAATAATGATTGTTCCCGGGCTGTGGGGGGGGGAGAGAAGAAGAAGAAAAAGAAAGAAAGAAAAGAAAGAAAGAGAGAAGAGAGAGAGAGAGAGAGAGAGAGAGAGAAAGAGAGAAAGAGAGAGAGAGAGAGAGGGAGGCAGCGTGGCTCAGTAGGAAAAGCCTGGGCTTTGGAGTCAGAGGTCATGGGTTCAAATCCCAGCTCTGCCAATTGTCAGCTGTGTGACTTTGGGCAAGTCACTTAACTTCCCTGTGCCTCAGTTCCCTCCTCTGTAAAATGGGGATGAAGACTGTGAGCCCCCCGTGGGACAACCTGATCACCCTGTTACTGCCCCAGCGCTTAGAACAGTGCTTTGCACATAGTAAGCGCTTGATAAATGCCATCATTATTACTATTATTAGAGGGAGGAGGAGGGGGAGGGGGAAGAGGGAGGGGAGGAGGAGGGGGGAGGGGAGGAGGAGGGGGGAGGGGAGGAGGAGGGGGAGGGGGAGGCGGAGGAGGAGGGGGAGGAGGAGGGAGGGGAGAGGAGGGGCGGGGAGAGGAGGGGAGGGGAGGGGGGGAGGAGGAGGGAGGAGGGAGGAGGAGGAGGGAGGAGGAGGAGGGAGGAGGAGGAGGAGGCTGCCTGTGGCGACAGGGCCGCTGACCTGTCGCTGTGCCAGGAAGGTCTCCCACAGATAGACGGTCCAGGAGAAGAGCAGCACGGAGCAGAAGATGCGGGTCTCCGGGGGCAGGTCCCGCACGGCGCTCAGCACCGGGGACCACATGGCCGCCACGCCCTCACCGCCCTCACTGCCTGCCCTCACCTCCCCTCCCCTCCCTCCTCCTCCCGGTCCTCAGCGGCCCGGCCCGCTCCCAGCCATCCCGTCGGACCGCCCCCCTCGGCCGTGTCACACCGATCGCCTTCCCCCGCGCCTCTCCGCGGCGTCACACCGATCTCCTTCCCCCGCGCCTCTCAGCGGGGTCACAATCAATCAATCAATCAATCAATCGTATTGATTGAGCGCTCACTGTGCGCAGAGCACCGGACTAAGCGCTTGGGAAGGACAAGTTGGCAACATCTAGAGAGACGGCCCCTCCCCAACAGGAGGCTCACAGTCTAGAAGGCGTCACACCGATCCCCTTCCCCCGCGCCTCTCAGCGGCGTCACACCGATCCCCTTCCCCCACGCCTCTGAGCGGCGTCACACCAATCGCCTTCCCCCACGCCTCTAACGGCGTCACACCGATCCCCTTCCCCCACGCCTCTCAGCGGCGTCACACCGATCCCTTTCCCCCACGCCTCTGAGCGGCGTCACACCGATCCCCTTCCCCCACGCCCTGAGCGGCGTCACACCAATCGCCTTCCCCCACGCCTCTAACGGCGTCACACCGATCCCCTTCCCCCACGCCTCTCAGCGGCGTCACACCGATCCCCTTCCCCAACGTCTCTCAGCGGTGTCACACCGATCCCCTTCCCCAACGTCTCTCAGCGGTGTCACACCGATCTCCTTCCCCCACGCTTCTGAGCGGTGTCACACCGATCTCCTTCCCCCACTCTCCTGAGCGGTGTCACACCGACCTCCTTCCCCCACGCTCCTGAGCGGTGTCACACCGATCTCCTTCCCCCACGCCTCTCAGTGGGGTCCCACTCAGTGGAAACTACTGCATCAGCCTTCTCTCTGATCTCCCATCCTCGTGTCTCTCTCCACTTCAATCCATACTTCACGCCGCTGCCCGGATTGTCTTTGGCCAGAAACGCTCTGGGCATGTTACTCCCCTCCTCAAAACTCTCCAGTGGCTACCAATCAACCTGCGCATCAGGCAGAAACTCCTCACCCTGGGCTTCCAGGCTGTCCATCCATCCATCCCCTCGCCCCCTCCTCCCTCACCTCCCTTCTGCCCTTCTCCAGCCCAGCCCGCACCCTCCGCTACTAATCTCCTCACCGTTAGGCCTCATTCTCGCCTGTCCCGCCATCGACCCCGGGCCCACATCCTCCCCCAGGCCTGGAATGCCCGCAATCCCTCTGCCCATCCGCCAAGCTAGCTCTCTTCCTCCCTTCAAGGCCCTACTAAGAGCTCACCTCCTCCAGGAGGCCTTCCCAGACTGAGCCCCTTCCTTCCTCTCCCCCTCGTCCCCCTCTCCATCCCCCATCTTACCTCCTTCCCTTCCCCACAGCACTTGTATATATGTATATATGTCTGTACATATTTATTACTCTATTTATTTTACTTGTACATATCTCTGAGAAGCAGCATGGGTCAGCAGAAAGGGCACGGGCTTTGGAGTCAGAGGTCATGGGTTCAAACCCCAGCTCCACCATGTGTCTGCTGTGTGACCTTGGGCAAGTCACTTCACTTCTCTGGGCCTCAGTTCCCTCATCTGTAAAATGGGGGTGAAGACCCCTGATCAGGACAACCTGATCACCTTGTATCCCCCCCAGCGCTTAGAACAGTACTTTGCACATAGTAAGCACTTAACAAATGCCATCATCATCATCATATCTATTCTATTTTATTTTGTTAGTTTGTTTGGTTTTGTTCTCTGTCTCCCCCTTTCAGACTGTGAGCCCACTGTTGGGTAGGGACTGTCTCTATATGTTGCCAACTTGGACTTCCCAAGCACTTAGTACAGTGCTCTGCACACAGTAAGCGCTCAAGAAATACGATTGATTGATTGATTGGAAATAGCCCGGGCTTTGGAGTCAGAGGTCATGGGTTCAAATCCCAAGTCCGCCAATTGTCAGCTGCATGACTTTGGGCAAATCACTCCCCTGTACCTCAGTTCCTTCATCTGTAAAATAACAATGGCATTTATTAAGCGCTTACTATGTGCGAAGCACTGTTCTAAGCGCTGGGGCAGTAACAAGGTGATCAGGTTGTCCCACGGGGGGCTCACTGTCTTCATCCCCATTTTGCAGATGAGGTCACTGAGGCCCAGAGAAGTGAAGTGCCTTGCCCAAAGTCACCCAGTTGTAAATTGGTGGAGCCGGAATTAGAACCCATGGCCTCTGACTCCAAAGCCCGAGCTCTTCCCGCCGAGCCTCGCTGCTTCTCAAGAGAAGCACTGTGGCCTAGTGGATAGAGTATGGGGCCCGGGACTCAGAAGGACCTGGGTTCTAATTCCAACTCCGCCACCTGTCTGCTGTGTGACCTTAGACAACTCACTTAACTTCTCTGTGCCTCGATGGCCACATCTGTAAAATGGGGATTAAGACTGCGAGCCCCATCTTCTAGACTGTGAGCCCGCTGTTGGGTAGGGACTGTCTCTATGTGTTGCCAACCTGTACTTCCCAAGCGCTTGGTACAGTGCTCTGCACACAGTAAGTGCTCAATAAATACGATTGATTGATTGATTACATTCCATGCACAAAGGGGAAGGGTCGCTGACCCCCATCCCCCCTGCACGGGGGTCTAGGACTGTGACAGAGGGTTTTGCGTCGCCCCGACTGGCTCCCCCTTCCCAGCCCCACAGCACTTCTTTACATACCCGTCATTTATTTGTATTGATGCCTGTCTCCCCACCTCTGGACTGTAAGCTCGTTTGGGACAGGGAATGTGACTGTTTCTTGTTGTATTGTACTCTCCCAAGCGCTCAGTACAGTGCTCTGCACCCAGTAAGCGCTCAATAAATACGACTGATTGGGACCGTCTCTATATGTTGCCAACTTGTACTTCCCAAGCGCTTAGTACAGGGCTCTGCACACAGTAAGCGCTCAAAAAATACGATTGATTGTTTGATTGATTGATTGATTGAATGAATGAATGAATGAATGAATGAATGAATAGTTGCCCAAAGGAGAGAGTCCCTGGCCCCCTGGGTGTTCCCTGTCTTCCCACCCAAGGGACCCCGGAGAACTAGAAATGCACTTCTCTTTCCTCATTCCCCGCTCCCCCCCGATCCGGGCACCTGGGATTTGGAACTGCACGAGGCAGGAATAGCCAATCCTGCCTTTCATTCATTCATTCAATCGTATTTATTGAGCGCTTACTGTGTGCAGAGCACTGGACTGAGCGCTTGGGAAGTCCAAGTTGGCAACGTATAGAGACGGCCCCTACCCAACAGTGGGCTCACAGTCTAGAAGGGGGAGACAGAGAACAAAGCAAATCAATCGTATTTATTGAGCGCTAACTGTGTGCAGAGCACTGGACTAAGCGCTTGGGAAGTCCAAGTTGGCAACATATAGAGACAGTCTCTACCCAACAGTGGGCTCACAGTCTAAAAGGGGGAGACAGAGAACAAAGCCAAACATACTAACAAAATAAAATAAATAGAATAGATATGTACAAGTAAAATAAATAGAGTAATAAATACGTACAAACATATATACATATATACAGGTGCTGTGGGGAAGGGAAGGAGGTAAGATGAGGGGGATGGAGAGGGGGACGAGGGGGAGGAAAACATATTAATAACATTCAAACATATTAACAATAATAATGATGGCATTTGTTAAGTGCTTACTATGTGCAAAGCACTGTTCTAAGCGCTGGGGGGATACAAGGTGATCAGGTTGTCTCACGTGGGGCTCACAGTCTTCATCCCCATTTTACAGATGAGGTCACTGAGGCTCAGAGAAGTTAAGTGACTTGCCCAAGGTCCCACAGCAGGCATGTGGCAGCCAGGATTAGAACCCATGACCTCCAACAAAATGGCATTTATTAAGCACTTACTATGAGCAAAGCACTGTTCTCCCACGGGGAGGGCTCACAATCTTAATCCCCATTTTCCAGATGAGGTAAGTGAGGCACAGAGAAGTGAAGTGACCTGCCCAAAGTCACCCAGCTGACAATTGGCGGAGCTGGGATTTGAACCCATGACCTCTGACTCCAAAGCCCGGGCTCTTTCCACTGAGCCACGCTGCTTCTCATTCAACCCTCCCCGTCCCACAAAACGCAAGGCCTCCGAGCACCCAGATCCCGGCGCCCGGCCAAAGCAGGGCAGTGATTCACCGGTGTGTCAACAATCACCCATTACAACTAGCGACTTGCTATCACTCATCATCATCAATCGCATTTATTGAGCGCTTACTGTGTGCAGAGCACTATACTAAGCGCTTGGGAAGTACAAGTTGGCAACATATAGAGATGGTCCCTACCCAGCAGTGGGCTCACAGTCTAAAAGGGGGAGACAGAGAACAGAACCAAACATACTAACAAAATAAAATAGAATAGATATGCACAAGTAAAATAGAGTAGTAAATATGTACAAACATATATACATATATACAGGTGCTGTGGGGAAGGGAAGGAGGTAAGATGGGGGGGATGGAGAGGGGGACGAGGGGGAGAGGAAGGAAGGGGCTCAGTCTGGGAAGGCCTCCCGGAGGAGGTGAGCTCTCAGTAGGGCTTTGAAGGGAGGAAGAGAGCGAGCTTGGCGGATGGGCAGAGGGATTGGGGGCATTCCAGGCCCGGGGGAGGACGTGGGCCGGGGGTCGATGGCGGGACAGGCGACAACGAGGTACGGTGAGGAGATCAGCGGCGGAGGAGCGGAGGGTGCGGGCTGGGCTGGAGAAGGAGAGAAGGGAGGTGAGGTAGGAGGGGGCGAGGGGATGGATGGACAGCCTGGAAGCCCAGGGTGAGGAGTTTCTGCCTGATGCGCAGATTGATTGGTAGCAGCTTCCCCTTATCCTGGACCTGTTCCCGGTCCAGTCACCGCTCCTCGTCGTCATGAAAGCTGGCTCTCCTCAGCTGACAACCTCCCCTGCCGCTCTCTCTAGAGAGGGCCGCATCTCTCCCCTAAACTCACTGGGCAAGGGAGCGGGAGTCCCTAGACTGTAAGCTCATTAAATATGAAAGCATCCTTGTACTGTTTGGAAATTGGCCTTCCCTCAGGATCAAGGCATACCTGCATTACTCCCTCTACATCATCATCATCAGTCGTATTTATTGAGCGCTTACTGTGTGCACAGTACTGTACTAAGCGCTTGGGAAGTACAAGTTGGCAACATATAGAGACAGTCCCTACCCAACAGTGGGCTCACAGTCTAGAAGAGTATCGTAAGCTTGTGTGGGCAGGGAATATGCCTTCTAACTCTTTTGTCTATTGGACACTCCCAAGTGCTTAGTACAATGCTCTGCAGATAGTAAGCGCTCAATAAATACCATCGGTTGAATGAATGAATGACTGGTCAGCTCTCTGGAAGATACTTTGATGAGTATTATTCTATTTATTTATTTATTTTACTTGTACATATCTATTCATTTTATTTTGTTAGTATGTTTGGCTTTGTTCTCTGTCTCCCCCTTCTTCTGCAGATAGTAAGCACTCAATAAATACCACCGGTTGAATGAATGATTGGTCAGCTCTCTGGAAAATACTTTGATACGTATTATTCTATTTATTTATTTTACTTGTACATATCTATTCTATTTCTTTTATTTTGTTAGTACGTTTGGTTTTGTTCTCTGTCTCCCCCTTTTAGGCCGTGAGCCCACTGTTGGGTAGGGACTGTCTCTATATGTTGCCCACTTGGACTTCCCAAGCGCTTAGTACAGTGCTCTGCACACAGTAAGCGCTCAATAAATACGATTGATTGACTGATTTGATAAGAGTCGACTTCCTTCTCGCTCCCCAATGCCACTTCGGTGTCCCATCCCACCGCCCCCACCCCTCACTTTCCCTTCCTTTGAAGTCCACCTCTACTCCCCCCGCCAATTACTGGTCACAGTCATCTAGGGCCCTCCAGGCCCCCCCCCCCCCACTTTCTTAACCATTTTGATCCCCTTCTCGCATTCCTTCTTCATTGCTACATTGATCCCTGGAGACATCAATATTCACGTGGAGGCATCTCCTCTCACTCTACTTCCATGACCTCCTGCACCTCACACACTCAAAAATTTGGACACACATTTGATTTTATAATTTCTAGTCACTGGACAATCTCTACCCTCACCAATTCGGAAATTCCTCTACCAGACCACAACCTCCTCACTTGCTCTTTCCCACACGCCCACCCCCAGCAAACCTATCCCTTTCCCCCCGAGAGATCTCCGTTCTTTTGACCCCCTCCAATATTCTAGTCAACCTACCCCATTTGGTTTCCGTACCCAAACTCCCGTCTTAGACGCGTAAAATGACGCACTCAACACCACCCTCCCCACTGAACTCAACTCCCTTGCTCCCCGTCCCTTCGCCAGTCTCGTACCACTAACCTGCAACTCCGGATCACCCCCACGGCACACTTCCTCCGCTCCCGTGCCCGAGCCGCAGAGCGCTGTTGGAGGAAATCCAGACATCTCTCTGACCTTCTCCACCTTAAATTCATTATCGGCTTCAATTCCACCCTCTTCGCTGCGTGATACTTCTCCTTCGATCAGTCAATCAACGAATGGTATTTATTTGGTGCTTACTGGGTGCAGAACACCGTACTAAGCACTTGGAAGGGTACAACAGAATTAGTGGACAGGTTCCCTGCCCATAATGTGTTTACAGTCTACAGGTCTAGTCCTTCCTAATTTACTCCCATTCCCACTGCCTCCGCCCGCTGTTCCAGATATATAACTCTCTCCTCAAACCTCCGGTGCCCCCATTCCCACCATCTCTTTCCCTCAATGACCTGGACTCTACATCATCAAAACTGAAAACATCAAGCATGTTCTCCCTGAATCTCTTCTCCTCCCCATTCCCCCGCAGCTCCTTCACCCTCTTCACCTTATATTATCCCCTGCAGAAGCTCAAGATGAGATCTCTTGCCTTCTCTCTAAATCTACCCTCTCCACCTGTGCTTCTGACTCCAACTCTTCATACGTTTTTAAAACCCTCACCCCCTCCCTCCTTCCCTTCCTGACTGCCACCTTTGACTGTTCACTTTTCAACTTCTTCCCCATTGCTTTCAGAAGTAGTTAACTGTTCCCATCCTAAAAAAACCAAAACCCTCCCTTGACATCTTGGCTCCCTCCGTTTACCAGCCCACTTCCCTCCCCCCAAACGTCCACTGTCTCCATTTCCTCTGCTTGACCCCCTCTAATCCGGCTTCTGCCCCCTTTGCTCCCGAGAAACAGCCCTCTGCATCAACGACCTTCTCGCCAAATCTGCTGGCCTCTACTTTTATCTTAACCTTCTCAGTTGCCTTGGATACTATAGCTCACTTCCTTCTTGAAACTCTACCCACCCTTAGCTTCACCGAAACTGCTCTTGTGGTTCTATCGCCGATTTTCCTCAGTTTCTTTTGCCGGCTCTGCCTCTCATCCTCTGACCCTGAGGGTCTCTCAGGGCTCAGTTTTAGGTCACTGTTGTCCATCCACACCCACTCCCTTGGAGAACTCGTTCTCGCCCGTGGCTTCGACTACCATCTCCATGCAGATGACTCCCAAATCTACATCTCCAGCTCTCATCACCAAATGCTGGCGGTTCTACTTTCGCAATATTACTAAAAATCTGCCCTTCCATTTCCATTCAAACTGCTACCACACCGATCCAAGCGCTTATCCTATCCCATCTTGACTACAGCACCTGCCTCCTCGCTTGCCTCCTGGCCTCCCATCTCCCCCCGACTCCTGTCCATGCTTCACTCTGCTGCACGGATCATTTTTCTAAAAAAGTTCAGTTCCCGTCACCCCTCTCAAAAACCCTCCAGTGGTTACCCACCCACCTCCGCATCAAACAGAAACCTCTTTCCCTCGGCTTTAAAGCACTCAATCGGTTCGCTCCATCCTGGCTCAACTCACTGACCTATTCCAACCCAGCCCACACATTCCTCTCCCCTGGGGCCCTGTTCTCATCTATCTCACCACCGACCCCCTTTCCCACATCCTCCCCCTACTCTGGAACTCGCTCCTCCTCCACGTATGACTGTGAGCCCACTGTCGGGTAGGGACTGCCTCTATATGTTGCCAATTTGTACTTCCCAAGCGCTTAGTACAGTGCTCTGCACATAGTAAGCGCTCAATAAATACGATTGATGATGATGATATGACAGCCGGCCACCCTCCCCACCTTCAACCCATTATTAAGGCCCCATCTCCTCCAAGAGGCCTTCCCCAATTAAGCCCTTTTTTCCCTGGCTCGCTCTCCCTTCCGTGTCATCCACGCACTTGGATCTGTGACCTTTGGCTACCTGCCCTCAACTCCACAGCGCTTATTTACAATTCTTTACAGTCTAAAAGCGCTTATTTACCATTCTTTAAATTATAGTCTAAATTATTTATTCGTCCGTCTCCTCCTCCGGACTGTAAACTCATTAGGGGCAGGGAATGTGACTGCTAATTCTGTTTTACTGTACTCTCCCAAGCCCTTAGTATAGTGCTTTGTGCATTTTTAAGTACTCAATAAATACCAATGATTGATACTGCCAAGGTTACAGGCTTGTGAGACGCGGAGGATGGGTGGTATAGGTTACATTCATTCATTCAGTCATTCAATCGTATTTATTGAGCGCTTACTGTGTGCAGAGCGCTGTACTGAGCGCTTGGGAAGTACAAGTCGCCAACATATAGAGACGGTCCCTACCCAACAACGGGCTCACAGTCTAGAAGGGGGAGACAGACAACAAAACAGAACATGAGGACAGGTGTCAAGTCGTCAGAACAAATGGAATTAAAGCTAAATACACATCATTAACAAGATAGAATAGTAAATATGTACAATATGTTACAGTGATGGGAAGGACAGGATATTTGGGCGGGAAGATGAGGAGTTCTGTTTTTGACATATTGAGGTGACCTAGAACAAGTCCACTAACCTCTCTGGACCTCAGTTTTCTCATCTGTATAGTGGGGATCAGTCTCCCTCTCCAAGTCCCCCTGTTGGACGGTGTACCCCACGGCCACGGAGACTATGTCTGAGCCGGTCGCCTCGTATCAGCCCTCAGAACGGGATCCTCAATAAATAACATAATAATAATAACAGCGGTATTTCTTGTTGGGTAGGGACTGTCTCTAGATGTTGCCCACTTGTACCTCCCAAGCGCTTAGTACAGTGCTCTGCACACACTAAGCGCTCAATAAATACGATTGATTAAGCACTTGCTACGTGCTAAGCACTGGAGTAGATACAGGCTAATCAGTTGGACACGGTCCCTGTCCCATATGGGGCTCAGAGTCTTAATCGCCATTTTACAGGTGCGATAACAGGCACAGAGAAGTTAAGTGACTCATCCAAGGTCACACAGCAGACATGTGATGGACCCGGGATTAGAACCTACATCCTCCGACTCTCAAGCTCTTTCCACTGAGCCACACTGCTTCCCCAGTGCCCTACATGGGGGGCTGATGGGGCGAGAGCGTTGCATTCATCAGGAGCTAAATCCGTCCCGGTCCCACCGAAGGAGTCTACCTCCCCTGGGTCGTACAACCCCAGGTGACAATCGAGGAGGGGGGTCTGCTCGTCTCGTCTCTCCGACCCCCCGCCCGCTGGAGAAATGCCACCCAAGGATGATCAGGAAGGAGCAGGAAACTCCCGGGTGCCCAAAGCCTGCATCCTCCGAGCCTTTCCGGGCGTCGAGGGACCTCCCGGCCCCGCTGAGCCGACAACGGGCGAGCCTGCGGGTGGGACGGGCACTGGCGGGGGTCCCACTCGTCCCTGTCCCCGCGCCACACTCCCCGAGATGGGGAGACCCTCCGCCAAACCCAGGCCTCCTTACCGTGGTTTCCGGCCTCGAACGCTGCGGCACGCTGAGAGACGCGACCCATCCTGCGGCCCCCGACCCGCCTGGCCCGAGGCTGGAAAAGTCTTGCGGAGTAAACGAGAAGTGGGTGAAAAATTGTAATTTATTGAAACTCATAACTCAAAAAATAGAAGATGCTGTAGTGTACAATATATTACATGAAGCGCTCTGCAGCGCACATTCAAGTCAAGTAAGAACTGTCCACCCCTCCTTCCTCCACCCTCCCCCTGGGACCGCCACGCGGGGTCGGTTTCATATACAATCATGCACACGGAATCGGAAAAGGAAGCCCCAGTATGTCGATGTATTCATTAGCACCAAACAGACCACAGTTCCAATTTTCTTTTAAAAAGGAAGGAGAAAAACAAACCAACGAAAGAAACCCAAACGCAAAAACCAACCGACGGAGGGGGGGCTGACGCCCAGGGCCGGTACCACCGGCCGAGATCACATCCGTCCCGGCGACCCAACAGCCTAAGCTTCCCGGGCCCGATCCGGGCCCCGGGTGGGGGTGGGCGGCGGCGGCGGCTCGGGCCCCCCGGAGCGGACCCGGATCCGGCCTCGTTCCCTGCCCCGGGCGGGGGGCGGGGGTGGGGGGGGGCCTCAGGAGCTCCCAACGCACAGCTCGTCGGCCTTCTTGGGAGGGAACAGGTCTAAGAGAGGGGCGGAGAACTTGGGCCTCTCCAGGACCACCACTGGCCGCAAGTAGTGCAGCTGCTTCAAGGCCAGCTCGCCGCAGTCCGTCAGGGCCTTGTCCAGGATGGCCTGCAGGTCCTGCAGGGAAGGGCCGCCCGGCGAGTCGGCGGTCGGCCTGTCGCCGGGGGCAGGCTCGGCCGGCGCCTGAGGTAAGCTGGCATCGCGGGGGGCTTCCCCGGCTACACCGGGGCTCCCCGCCGCCCCGCCGGGGCTCCCCACCGCCCCGCCGGGGCTCCCCGCCGCCCCGCCGGGGCTCCCCTCCGCTCCGCCGGGGCTCTCCTCCGCCTCGCCGGGGCTCTCCTCCGCCCCTCCGCTGCCAGACGGGGACCCGGGCTCCGGGGGTTCCCACTCGTCCCAATCGTCCTCCTTCTCCTCACTCTCCTGAATGAACTTGAGGAAGGAAGATTCGAAGCCCATCGGCTTATAGGTCCTCAGGTCGATGGGGCGGGGCGGCGGGGCCTTGCGGACCGGCGGCTCTCTGGGGACGCGGTCTAGGACTCTGGCCGCGGGGTCCGGTCCGGCGCTCGGCCGCCAATCCCCGGGGTCCCTCCTGCCGGGCGGGGGCGGCGGGAGGTCGGCGAAGCCCGCCCGGCTCTGGGCGGCCCCGAGGACCGACTGCTCCGCCTTCCAAAGGCTGGGCTCGGGGGCCCCCGCCCCCGCCGCCTGGGCGGCCCCCGCCATGCCCCGGTATAGGAAAGTCTCGGCCCCCAGCAGCGGGGTGCCTGCAGCCCGCCCCCGGCCCCCCACCTCCGGGGCGGCGAGGGAAGGCGCCCGGCCTCCCGCCGCGACGCCGGGCACCCCGGTCCTTCCCGCTGCACAGTCTCTGCTTTCGCCTGCCGCCGTCGCCGTCGCCACCTCCCCTCCCGGTTCCTCCCCGTCTTCGTCGTGCTCCTCTTCGTCGTCCTCCTCGTCCTCCTCGTCCTCCTCTTCCTCCTCCTCCTCCTCCTCCTTGCCGCCCACCTCCTCACCCTCACCGTCCCGGTCCCCGGCCCGCGGGCTGGGGTCCGGGGGGGGCGGGGGCGGGAGCCTCGTGCCGTACTCCACGCAGAGCACCAGCTTCTGCAGCTCCTGCTCCAGGAAGGCGCAGCTCATCTGGTGGGTGCGCTTGTAGTGCCGGACGATGCTGCTCTCCAGCTTGACCACGGACAGGCAGCCCCGCACCATGCAGGGGTACTGCGTGTGCTCCGCCTGCTCCAGGCACATGCCCAGGGCCTCCTCCCTGGTCTTGAAGGCCATGGGCTGCTTCTCTCTGACCGAGCCGCACTTGCGGCTCCTGGCCCCCGGCGGCGGCGGCGGCGGCCTCTGCCCGCCCTCGGGGTCCTCGCCCGGGAAGCCCGCCTCGGTCCCGGGGAGGGCCCCCGGCTCCGCCTTGGGGCTGCGGAAGAGGCCGTCGTAGAAGTCCCTGTGGCGGAAGAAGACGTGCTGCGAGTAGCCGCTGCGGTGGGAGAAGACGCGGCCGCAGCCGTCCAGGTCGCAGTGGATCTCCCAGTCGGACCCGCCGGTCCCGCGCGGCTCCGTCCGCTGCTGCTGCTGCGGCTGCCGCAGCTTGCCGGGCGAGTGGCAGGCGGCCGGGCACTGGGGCCGGCCGCAGGGGTGGCGCGGGACGTCCTCGGCCTCGGCCTCCTCCAGCTGGTCCAGGTGGTGGCAGTCGCTGCAGTGCTTGGCGAGGGCCTTGGCGCCCAGGAAGCGCTTGCTGCACTCCTTGAACTTGCAGACGAAGACCTTCTTGAACTTGACCAGCTCCCTCTTGCGCCGGGCCTTGTCCTTCTCCAGGCACACCTGCTCGCGGCTGTAGCGGTGCACGGTGCGGTAGTGGCGGATCAGGCCCTTGAGGCTGGTGAAGGCCGAGGTGCAGCTCTTGTGGATGCAGCGGAACGGCTTCTGGATCTTGCTGAGGACGTAGCACAGGTTGCCCCGGGCCACCGTCCGGCGGCTGCCCCGGCCCTCCCGCGGGGCGCCCCCGGGCTCCTCGCCGGAGGACTCCGGGTCCGTCTCCGAGCCGCCCCGGTCGGCGCCGTTGGGGCAGAAGGCCGCCGGCCCCGGGGCCCGGCCTTTCAACCTCCCGCCGGGGACCGGGCCGGCCTGGCCGACCGTCTTCTTGCCGAACAGCTTGAGGGGGGCCCGGTCGCTGCTGATCTGGTGCTTGTTCTTGTAGTGGATGCGCAGGTGGGTCTTCCGGGTGAAGGATCTTTGGCAGATGTGGCACTGGAAGGGGGAGTAGCGGTGCTGGAACATGCTCAGCTGGAGGACCTGCTCCCGGGAATAGTTGTGCTTCCGGACGTAATGCATCAGCAGGGCCTCCCGGGTCACGAACTCGAACTTGCAGCCCTGCAGCTCGCAGAAGAAGGGCTTGGCCGCCAACTGGGCCAGGTACTGGCTGGACACGGCCTCCCCGCCCGGGCCGTCGTCGGGCTGCCCCGGCTCGGCGTCGGCCTCGGGGGAGGCCGGCGGCGCCCCCGCTTCGGCCGGGGGCTCCGGGAGGCGCGAGTTGGCGTTCTGCAGGCTGAGGTGCTTCAGGCCCAGCATGAGCTCCAGCATGGTGTCCTCGGGCCCCGGGCGGCAGCCCCCCGGGCCGAGCCGCCGGGCCGCGGGGGCGACCCGCTCCGGGCTCTCGTCCGGGGACTCGCCGCCGCTGTCGGAGAGGGCGTCCCGGGCGTCGGGCGGCCCGGCGGCCCGGCGGGGGTCGGGGACCCGGGGGGGCTCCCCCGGCCGCCCGCCCGGCCGCTTCTTGGGCTTGAAGTGGTAAGGGTGGGCCTTGCGCAGGTGCCGCTGCATCCCGCGGGCGTTCTTGTACACCGAGCCGCAGCCCGCCAGGCCGCAGGTGAACCTCTTCCCGTCGAAGCAGACGGCCGCGCCCCCCTCCGCCGGGGAGGGCTCCGGGTCCCCTTCGTTCCCGGAGGTGGACGAGCTGGGGCTCAGCCGGCCGCTGGAGCCGCTGTCGCCGGGGGTCCTGGGGCGGGTCGCAGGCCGCGGCGGCGGCGGCGGCGGCGGCGGCGGCGGAGGCGGCGGCCTCCCCCGGCTCCGGCGGGGCGCCGGCCGCCCCCTCGCCCGACGGCGGGTCCTCGGCGGGGGGCGGCTTCCCCGGGCAGCCCGGCGGCGACCGGCCCCCCGGGCCCCCCGCGGCGGCGGGGGGCGGGGACGCCGGCCCGCCGTTGGAGAGCCCGGCCGGCGGGGCGGGGGCGGCGTGGGCCGAGAGGTGGTCCCGGAACTCGGCCCTGGAGTAGTAGAACTTCTTGCAGCCGGCGACGGTGCAGGTGTAGGAGGCGTCCCGGAAGTGCTGGGCCTCGTGGTGGTACAGCTGGCCCAGGTCGCTGGAGACGACGCCGCAGCCCCGCAGCTCGCAGCGGTAGCGCAGGTCGTCGTGCTTCTGCTTGTGGTGCAGCAGCTCGTTGACGGAGGAGAAGCGGGCCGAGCAGCCGATGGAGACGCAGAGGTAGGGCTGCGGCCCGCGGTGCACCTGCTCGTGCTGCCGCAGGTGGAAGGCCGTCATGAAGTGGCGGCGGCAGAAGGCGCACTTCTCCCGGCGGTTCTTCATGTCCAGGTAGTGCCGGGCGTTGGCGTCGTCGTTCTGGTGCTCGGCCTTCAGGTGCACGCTCAGGTACTTGAACTGCTTGAAGACCCGCGAGCAGTCCGTGCCCGGGCACGGGTACAGGTCGCGGTCCTGCAGCCGGCAGGCCTCCAGGTTGCGGAAGGTGACGTAGTCGTGGGGGTCCCCGGCGGCCCCTTCCGCCTCCGGCGGGGCCGGCTCCCCCCCGGCCCCCCCGGCGGCGCTCGGCGGGGGCGGGGGGGGGGTCCGGGTCGGGCGGCGCCGGGGCCTTGGCGGGCTGCTCCCTCTTCACCAGCAGCTGCTGCTGCTGCTGCTGCTGCTGCTGCTGCTGCTGCTGCTGCTGCTGCTGCTGCTGCTTCTTCCTCGGCCGGTCCCGCCGGCTCGGGGGCATCTTGACGTGCTCCATGACGTGGGGCACGAAGAACTCCTTCTTCTTGAACTTGCGCAGGCAGACGGGGCAGGTGTAGACGCCGTCCTCCATGTGCATCTTGGAGTGGTGCAGGATGCGGGCCTCGATGCACTCCCGCTTGCACAGCGCGCAGAAGAACTTGTACTGCAGCCAGCGCTGGTAGCGCTCCGACGAGCCGATGGGCTTCTTGTCCCGCGGCTTCTCCTTGAGCGGCTCCGCCGCGTCCGGCCGCCGGCAGGCCTTGTCCTCCTTGGCCTCGTCGTAGTCGCTCAGGAACGACTCCAGGACGTCCGTCTCGTGCAGGGACAGCTCGTAGCCGCTCAGGTCGCCGTCCGAGTCCGAGGCCGCCTGGCCCAGCAGCTGGTGGCAGTGGCGCTTCAGGGTCTTCCAGTCCCAGAACTCCGGGTCGAAGGGCCAGTGGGCCTTGAGGGCCAGCAGCAGCTCGCAGCGCAGGGAGTTGGGCACGGGGGCGTTCTCCTCGTCGAACTTCTGGTCGGGCTGCAGGTACAGCTCCTCCAGCAGGCCGAAGCCCTCCGGGCTGGGCTCCAGGAGGAACTCGGTCAGCTGGCAGGCCCGCCGCACCTCCAGGTCGTCGGGCAGGAGGCAGCTGATGGTCTTGCACACCGACGCCTTCATCTCGTCGTCCTCGCCGGTCCGGATCTGGAGGGCCCGCACGCACAGCAGCACCGACACGCCCAGCCCGGCTCCTTCTGCCTGCCGGGACGGAGACGGAGAGACGGTCCCTCACTTTGGTAAACCCACCCGGTCCCAAGGGGCTGGGAAGGCGGGGGGGGGGGCCCCCCCAAGATCGTCCCCGGCCCGGCGCCTCCCGACGGCCGCCATCCCACCCGGAGGGCCAAACCGAGGGCTCGCCGCGGGTTCCCCGCTCGCGCCCGGCCCGGCCCAGCGACCTACCTCAGCCTGGGCGACCCTGATTAGGCAGAAGAGGTGCTGCTGGGTCTTGGCGATGACCCCAAACTGACGACACCGTTCCAAGAACGTGTCTAAAGAAGGATCGATCCTTCTCTGCAGCTTACTCCAAAACAGAGTCAGCTCCCTGCGGAAGAGAAATCAAAGACTGTTGCCCCCGGGGTAAAACCACGGCCACCGAAAGATCACTAACCGGGGGGGGCGGCCACCGACGGTATCGAGGGTACGGACCGAGCACCTACCGCGGGCGGGGCGCTGTACTGAGCGCTTGGATGAATAGGACAGAACAGGACGAAAAAATCTAGCTGGCCAACCTACCAAGTAGCCCTCACTCCTGTCACAGAAAGCGGGCCGCTGGAAAGCCCAATCTTTCCCTACACAGGGATTCCCCCAACCGCCGGCAGCCTCTCTCCCACCCGGGGCCCCGGGAAGCCTTGGCTTTGGGGTCAGAGCTCTCCCCTGGAGTCCGGGACCAGGGCTTAAATGAGGGCGAAGCCAGCGGTTTGAGCTGCAATGCGGGAGAAGAGGGCAGGGAAGGGTTAGGCAGAGCAGAAGCGGGGACAGAGTGGGGACGTGGGGGCCGCACGCACACACGCACACACAAGCCCTCGCGCCCACCCAGTTTCAGCGGGGACACGCCGGCCCCGGGCGGACGGTCGGCCAGCCGAGCCCGCCGCTCCTTCGCCAAAGCGGCTCACCTGCTCCAGCCGCCGCCCACCGTCAGACCTCTGGAGCAGGAAGCCGCGGGTGCGGAGCAGCCCCCGTTACTGGCCTCGGCTTCTGGGGCCGTTGCCGCCGCGGCCCCGGCTGACCCCCGCTCTCCGTTCCGCCCGGGGAGGCGGCCCCAGGCCCGGCGGGGGGACTGCTCCGCTACCCGTGGCTTCCTTTGCTCCTGATGCGCCCGGTGAGTCCCGCCCGGCCCTTCCACTCGGGGTCGGAGAGGAAGAGCAATAATCCCATCTATGGGGCTGGCCGGTTTCCTGAGCCCCGAGCCCCTCCGGCAGCTCATCCAACCAGGTGGGGCAAGAACAGGAGAGAGGAGGCCAGTGGGGGGAAAAAAAAACCCAACCTATCCGACTTCCCAAAACCAATGGCCACACTTGCCGCCGCCACTGGCACCAAGGACCGGGGCCCAGACGCGGGGAAGGGCGACACGGCCTGGCCAAGAGCCGCTCCGGGAGGGAGGAGAGGGTCCCCGTCCATAATCTGCCCCTAAACCCTTCCCCACGACCAGCGGCTTCAGACCCTGGCACCCAAGGGAGGAGTAGCCCGTGGCCCAAGCCCTTTTGGAAGGATCGGGTGCCCCCCAGCAGTTACCCCGTGGGCCAGCAGCCCCAGCCTGGGGTAGCGAGATACTTCCCTGCTGGGGTCAGAGCCCAGGGGGTCCCTAGTCACCCCTGTGCCAGAACCGTAGGGTTCAAAGACATTCTGGCGTTTCAGAAGGGATCAAAGAAAAACATTCAAGGTTGTTTTCAAAGACATTTCCCACCGATGCCAGGAGCCTGTACACACAAACACACAGAAACAGCCCCAACATCCCATCCCTCCTCCGCAGGGGAGCCAGGAGGCCAGTGGCCTTGGCCGACGCCTCCAGACCGGCCAGTGGCCTTTCCCTCTTTCGGCAGCAGGGATGTCACCTCTGAGTGCACTTCAAAAGAACCCAAGAGCCAACGAAGCAGCGCGGTCCAGGGGAAACCTCACCACTGGGAGCCCCAAGATCTGGGCTGTACTCCCACTCCGCCACTTGCCTGCTGTTTGACCCTGGGTGGGTCATTTCTCTTCTCTGGGTCCCAGTGTCCTCATCTGTTCTCCCTTAGACTGAGCCCCACACGGGACAGAGACTGGGTTTGTTCTGACAATATTCTATCTGCCTCCACGATTAGCACAGTGCTTGGCACATGGGAAGTGTTGAAAACATACTGCAGGTGACAATAATGAGGATTGACTGATTGAGAACAAGCGTAAAGCTCCAAAGCGGCTGGTCAGTTCCAGCCCCCGCAGGTCGCACCGCTGAGATCCTTGGGAAGCCGGACCGTGGAGGGTGGGAACACACGGCCGCCAGGCCCTGTGGAGGAGGCCCGGCCAGTTCCGCTGGGCGTAGGGATGGGATGGGAGGGCGGTCCGGGATCAGGGCCGAGCCACTCTGGAAAGGTGCCCTCAGCCCGTCACCCTGCTCACTCACCGGCCACCTGACCTCCCCGCCCTCACCCCGCCCGGCCCTCGGTGTGGCTCTGGCTCTGCGCAGGCCCCCGGGGGGGCACGGCAAGGGCCATCCAGGCTCTTCCAAACCCCCCACAGCAACGTGGGGATCCCAGGACCCCCTCCTGCGGCAGAAAGTCTGCGAGGAGTCGGGGAAGCCCACTGAAGCCAGGGGCTCCTGGAGCTCGGCTGCCACACCGTCCTTGATTCATTCCGTTTTGACACGTGCAGCCCCGCCTGCCGCTTCCCACGTCACTACAACCAGGGACCTGAATCAATCCACGCTGCTCCTCACCATCCCCAAGGCACCGCTAGGTCAGCACTCTACTGCGTTGCTCCAAAACCCCAGCGGGGTCTGTGGCTAATTCTGGCTCACAAGAGGAGGTCACCTCCGTGTTTAAAGCCCCCTGCATGCACGCGCACACACACACGAACACCCCCCGTGGACCTCAAATTCTCTCTCCAAGTGCCTCCGAGGCAAGGAGAGGAGACAAGGGAAGGGAGGGGGAGAGCGAGAGGAGGCTAGTGCTTCAGAAGAGCTACCCGAGCATATACTGAAGCAGAGTAGGTGCTCCCAGGGCGGGGCGGGGGGACAGAAGGGGGTGGTCTTTTACGTCTACTAAATGTTTCCCACCCACTTTGAGGTGTGCTTTCTCTCTCCCACCGCTCCCCAGCCCCCCACCCCCTTTTCTGCTGCAGAAGGCGGCGTCCCAGGGCCAGCCCTCAGGACTCCAGGGGTCTGGCTTCGTTCCAAGCCAACAGGGGTCTGGAGCAAGACAGTGAGCCCCGGGCTCATCACTGAAACAAAATGACATTTCAGAGCAGTCAGTTGAAGAAGCAGTTCGAAGCGCTGTCAAAGAGAGTGGGAAAAAAAAAAAAAAACCGGATACTTACCAAGAGCAATACACACTTGCAGTTTGCAGCTGCTGCGTAAGGTAAGTCGTACAAAGAATAAATGCTGTGTTATCCTGACCCTCAGACTCCAGATTACATGTGATGTCTAGTACTTCCTTGCAGTCCAACTTTGCAATCTATCAAAAACGACACGTCGGAGTCACTGAGGGAGCAGAGACTTCCCTGAAGCGTCTTTGTGGGGAAGTGGCGGTGCGGTGGCAGGACTGACCCCTAGTAGGGACCGGTGCAGAGAGGACGTCCGGGGTCGGGGCGGGAGAGGAGGGGAGGCCAGAGCGGGAACTCATTTGATCCAGATTCCTCCGGCGCCTGGTCCCTTTTGGCCCGGATCCCCTCCCTGCTCGCACCGTCTCGGGTAAGCCGGTTGACCCGCGGGGCCGGGAGGCCTCTCTGGGGCCCCGGAGCGCGAGCGATCATCAGGGATTTATAAAGCTCACGGTTCGAGCGGCCGGGACCGCTCCCACGGGAAGTCCGTCAGGGTGGGAGCCTGCAAACGCTGGCCGCACCACATCCCTCCCCCTCCCGCCCCCCTAACCCCCGCTCCCCACCCCAATCACATTCGGACCCCATGTTCCCAGCTGGGAATCCAGCCATCGGTGGCAGGGAGCCCGGAAGCAGCTTGGATATAGAAGCAGAGTTTGACGTGAAAAAACCCAAGACATAATTCAGGCTAAATGGAGAGTTCACTTTTCTCAGAGAGTCCCCGAAGCAAGCCGCTGCAGCTGGGCCCGGGGGAGCTGGGGAGGCCTCCTGAGGCACGAAGCGGCTGGAGAAAACCGGGCACCTGCAGAGTCCCCTCCCCGTCCAGAAGCACACACTTCCCTCGCTTCCCTCGCAGGCGGCCCTGAGGGCCAGGGGAGGATGGGGAGGGGAGCGGCCGGGATGGGGGGCCACCGCCCCTGGACTTTGGCCAGCAGGACAAACTTCTGTCACGGTGGCTCAATAAGAGCCACCGTGCTCGCCCGCCTCCCGGGGGAGGCTGCTGGCCTGAGTGGGTCAGCAGCTGCGTCCCATCTAGCAGGCGGGCGGTCGACGGGGCCGGTGTCGCCAACTGAACCACCCGAGGATGGCGGCAGGGGCACGGGAGCCGTTTCTTCCAGCCCCGTGGCTCAGGACAGGAGCAACGTGGGGTAATTATCTCTAAGTTCTCCGACTGCGTCCTATCCCCGAAGCACCCTGAGCTCTCTGCTGTCCCTACAACTCCCACGTGGTCCACGTTTGGTGTTTCTGTCTGTCTGGGTCTCCCCTATTAGAGTGGAGGCTCCTTATGGGCAGGGCACAGGTCTTGGGCTTCTGTTGTGCTTTCCCAAGCACTCAGGACAGTGCACTGCACCAAACAGGCTTTCAGTAAACGCCACTCCCACCGCAGCTGTTAGCTCCTTCTAACCACACTTAGCCCTCGTCTATCTGTCAGGGAACCCTGCTTTCTCCCCAGCAACTTCTTGGAAAGCTTAGTATGCTGCTCTACCAATGGCTAAGCAGACCAATAGTCCTGCCTGCTTAACATTTCCCTGTTTCTGGTCCATACAACCACGCTCTCAAAATTACAGCTCTGCGGACCAAGCGGTCCAAAATGGGTCCCTGGATGCAAACGTGGGGGTGGGGGGTCGGGGGCGGATGATCCATGCTGGTCCCTGTGGGGAGAGCCAGGGCCATTAGATGGTCCATGAGGAGTTACTGCAAGGAGATTCGGGGATGGAGAGAGGAGAGTCAGGGGTATTAGGTGGTCCTTCACGGATCACTGAGGAGAGAATCAGAGAAGGAGAGTAGAGAATCCGGGATGTCAGATGCTCCATACTAAGTGACTGGAGTCAAGGATGAAGAGGGAACAAGTCAGGGATTGCGGGGCTGCCCCATTCCTGATAACGAGCACCTAATAAATGGTTTGGTTCCAGGAGGACTGCTTGTCCATAATTCCTCCCAATGTCCCCGTGTCCCGTCTGACCGGCAGTGATCCTTTGTGGACGCTCGCTAGAGACTCAAGAAATACCATCCACCGAACGGTGGGTCAACTGGAGAACGCAGCGGCAGGGGCCTGTGCTGCTGCTGAGCCCTCTCGCCCACCCCCGGCTCGGCCGCAGAACAGGGAGGGAATTTCCTACCGCTCGGCAAGTCGAAGAGCCTGAGTGCGGTGGAGCAGAGCATCCAGGGGGGCGGGGAGATGGGGGACCAAGGGCTCTGAGTCCCCTGAACCATTCGGGCTCCTCCAGGGAAGGAGTGGCTCCTGGCTTCGGGCCACAAAACTGGCAGATCGGGGAGGGGAATGGCCGATACCGTCAGGCAGCGGGCATGCCAGGAGTTGGAAGCGACTCCAAGAAGAGAAAACGGTGAGGATCCATTCAGGGAAGGAGCCAGAGCCACACAGCGGGGGATGACCACCGGCCAGGGAAGGAGAAAGGGATGCCTAACAGCAGCAGGCGGCATCCCAGCCTGGGTCAGGAAGAACAGGAAGCCTCCTCTCAGAGGAGGCTCAGCCAGGCATAATTAACGCACGTCGGCCGAGTCAGCTGGACTGCCTGAAAGCCAGTTCGGAAAGGGGGACGAGGGGGGCAGGGCGCGGAGGGGGCCGACCTGTCACCCAGCAACTGCTCACAGAGGGAGAGATGATCGCTCGGGCAACCGTGAGCCTGGAGCGAGGCTCAAGGGGGCTGGGTTGGCAGCGGGAGGATGGGCGGGCCAGAGAACTGCTCACAACTTTAGGTGGACAGAGGGCACGGACTGAGGACCGGAGGGGTAGAAGAGTAGGGTCATCCCCTCGGCTGGTTGGGGCCACGGCCAGGGGCGATGGCTGCGGAGCTGCCCAGAACTCAGCTAGGAGGAGGGAAAGAGGGAGGGCCGGGAACACAAGAAGGCGTTTGGGAGGGGAAACTTTTGCAGGGCCCTATCAGGGTGGCCACTAACAGCCAAAGGAGGGGCAGCCCAACCTGCAGCAAGAGCACAGAGGGCCCAGATGGGCAGCCACACCCGGCCTGGGCACCAGCTCTGGCACAAGGCTCAGAGAGCAAAGCCCGTGGGAAAGATGGGGCCAGGGAAAGGGTAAACAAGGTAATCCGAGAGCTCCCGAGTCAACCCCAGCGGGAGCCCGGATCAGAGCCCGGCTGAGTCTGAGGAGGAAACCGAGACCCAGGGCACCTCCGGGCGCCAATCAGAGGCGGGGCAAGAGGGAGGCTGATGATTGCCACAGATCCCTCATTTCTGAAGAAACTGAGCCAGGCCACTTGGGTGCCCCACAGAGCAGCAGCGACCCCAGGGGAGATGGTGCTTCCCGCTGGCTCACTGTGTGGTCCTTCAGAAGCCCCACCTGCCATTCCCCCGGGCCCCCGTTGCAGCTGGATGGCCGGATGGCCAGAGACAGCCAGGCGCCTCTCCCCGGGGCCGTTTCGGCCCCCTGGTTCTCGGCCTCTCAGTCCCCTAAGCGTGGGGGTGGGGAGGGGGCCGACACCTCATTGACGGGCCCAAATCCACACATGGTGCCAGGATTGTGGCCATTTCCCAGGCCCTGGATGGGTTGTTCCTGATCAGCAGGCCCGGAGAGCCACCCGGCCAGCGGGCCGCCAGGGCACTCTGCCTCGGGGAGACTCTGGCTCCTCCTTACTCCATTTCTCCCCCACGGACCCCAAAGTGGCCTGCTCCCAGCAGCCCTGACCCCCGACAACTTTCTCAACCCACTGTCATAACATGACAGTGGAAAGAGCACGGGCTTAGGAGTCAGAAGTTGTGGGTTCTAATCCTAGCTCCGCCACTTGTCAGCTGTGTGACCTTGGGCAAGTCACTTCACTGGGCCTCAGTTACCTCATCTGCAAAATGGGGACTGAGACTGTGAGCCCCACGTGGGACAACCTGATTACCTTGTATCTACCCCAGTGCTTAAAACAGTGCTTGGCACATAGCAAGCACTTAACAAATGTCATAATTATTATTATGTGAGCGTCAAAAGGGTGTCCATCCAGCCCCAACCCCACTTCTCTCCTGCCCCAGATGATGGGTCCCTCCACCTTCACCCAGCTACACGCTCAGGACAGCCCCGCGCCTCCTCTCCTTCCACCTCACCCCGGTTCTAGACTGTAAGCTCCTTGAGGGCTGGGGATCTGTTTCCAATACCTTGGACCGTACCTTTCCAAATGCTTAGTACAGTGTTCTGCGCACAGTAAGGGCTCAATAACTACCATCGACTGATTGGCTCGTCCCCGTTGCCTTCACGCCCACTCAGGCATCCCACTACTGGGAAAAAAAAATTCTGGTTCCCTGGCCTCCCACAGGACCCCCTCGCTCTTTCACCCTGCTCCGGTCCATGAGCACACAGCACCAGAAGACTGTGGGGAAGCCCCCCGGCCTCTATCTCCTGACTTCCACCTCTCTCTTCTTGTCTCCCTTTCTCTGGACTCTGCCACCTGGCTCCTCCCGAGATGACCCACTCCACCGGTCCCCCGTCACCCAAGCGGGCCCTCTAAACCCTTCCGGCACTCAGCTACAGACATTTGCCCAGCCTCGGACACACTTCTCCCCTCTGCTCCCCTTCATCCTGTCTCTTCCCATCTCCTGGAGGTACCCTCGGGGCTCAGGGCCATGTCTTTGGCTCGGGACTTTTCTCACCGCCCCTCAGTGATGCCCAAACCATCTCCTGTTTGGAGCCAGCCCAGCCTAAACCTGCAGCACTACCCCTCCCACAAGATCACCCGTTTCACCTTCTCCTGCCTCCATGAGGATGGCCCGGCTCGCAGGCCCCAGTGCCAACTCAAATCTAGTTCAGATAATGACCGGACCCCCTCGTCTTCCCACCTGGACTGGTGCTGTTGCCTGGACCCCCTCTCTCCGGGTGTTCCCATCTCCCATCCATCCCCCCACACCCACTCCATCTCCAAGCCCGGACAATTCCCCTCCGACACTATCTCATAGACACCTGCTCTCCGGCGACAGCTCTGACGGCTCACGGGCGGGTCTCCCCCTGCCTGTCCCGCCTCACTGGGGGCAATGCAAACTACTATTCTGAAACAACGTATAGACCCCGGCATCCCCCGCCCCCGATATCGCTTTGTGAAGAAAACCCAAGCTCTCCCCGAGTTAGAGAAGCAGCGTGGCTCAGTGGAAAGAGTACGGGCTTTGGAGTCAGAGGTCACGGGTTCAAATCCCGGCTCTGCCACTTAGCTGTGTGACTTGGACAAGTCACTTAACTTCTCTGGGCCTCAGTTACCTCATCTGTCAAATGGGGATTAAGCCTGTGAGCCCCACGTGTGACAACCTGATCACCTTGTAAACTCCCCAGCGCTTAGAACAGTGCTCTGCACATAGTAAGTGCTTAATAAATGCCATCATTATTATTATTAAGTCCCCTCCTGCTCCTAGCTGGTCCCTCTCCCAGGTCACCTCTTCCTCCTGCTAGCTCAACTGCCTGTTCTCTGCTCTCCACCCTCACCAGCTTTCCTGGGCAGGGGGAAAGAAGGGGACACGCCAAATCCACCCCCTGCAAAAGCTTATCTCCTGCCTGGAGGTTTTTCTGGGTAACCCACCTCCCGGGCCAGCTCTCGTACTGGCCGATGACCCCAGGAGACCGACTTCCCTGAGCGTGAGGGCCGAGTCTTTCCCCAGTTCTGGAGTCACGGGGCTCAGCTGCTGCCCTCGGGCGGTCCGGGTGCCGAAGGAATGGGGATGTTGCCCGTTGGGCCCAGGAGAGGCAGTGAACTGCCTGACCCCGGTCAACTGTCCCCCCAGATCCACGTCCCAACTCGTCTCCGCCACTAGCGTCCCCAACCCTGATGCCCGTGTCCAGACTGGCTGCCTGCCTCGCCCACGATGGCACCCGTCTTGGCCATCACAGATCACTGGCTCCATTAGGCCCCTCTCCCAGACCGGCACGGTGGGAAGGCAGCTCATCCGGGAGGCAGGGCCACGGCGGCAGCTCGCACGAACAGATCCTGGGCCCGGCGGCATGGCCGGATCAGCAGCGGCCCACTCCGTCATCTTAGTGCCAACCCAGGCCTTATGCCACGGTGGCAGGTAAAGGTCAGTGTTGGACGGCAATGTGTCCCCCCCCCGCCGTCCCCACCTCCCAGGAGGGAGCCCCTGACCAGGGTCACCAAATGAGACAAGACCCCTGTCTGCTGAGCTAACGCCTCAGCTAAGAGGGTGTACGGTCAGCTCTGGGCCCAAGCCCCGACCACGCCTCACCGGTCAGTCAGGCAACGGGTGGCCGGCGTGGGTCCGCTGGGGCTTGGCAGGGTGGCCCCACCCGCTCCCGCCTCCACCCTCCGGCCAGACCGATCAGCCCTCTCCGAGGAGCACGCGGGCTGGCCGGCTATCCCAACTCTGCCCCGGGCCTGCATCGGTGGCCCACAGCTCTCCCGGCCCGGTGGAACAGAACCTCCGGGACCAAGCCATCCACGCCAAGGGGCAGTTGGTGCGGGGTCCGGGCCTGAGGGCCCAGGGTAAGCGTGGGGTGGGGTGAGGGGGAGGGGGTGGCGATGGAATCGCAGAAGCGTGTGTCGCAACAGCAGGAGAGCAGGGGTGCCCCTCAGACCTGGAAGCTCTAAGGCACTCCTGAGGAAGAGGTCGGGATGGGGAGGGTTGAGCCCGCAGTGGGCGGTGAGCTGTGAGGCGTGGACCCACCCCAACCGCCTGCCCACGGTGGCCCTCCCCCCGACATCCAGACGCGGGGACTTGGGACAGGGGGCCCGTTTCTGCCCCCGGGAATCCCAGCCGGGGTTTAAGCCGATGGTCCCTTTTCCGGGAAACACATCCCAAACCCAGGAATCGAACATTAAGCTGAGCGGCTGGGAAAACAGAGGCCCAGAGTCGCCCTGCCCGGCTCATCCTACCGTGCTCGCCTTGCGCTGGGGTCCAAACGCCCACCGCATCGTGCCCCATGGCAGTTCCTCTACCGCTCCTCTCAAACTCCCTGCCCAGGCAGCATGGGGCTTCTCAGAGGGGACCCTGGTCTATTGTGGGTTTCCAACCTCTTTGGAAATAGCCTGAAGAATGTCTCGCGGTTATCTTTTCACTCGGATCGAAAAACCCAAACTCTGCTGCAATACCCAGCGGGGTCCCCCCCGGCCCGCGCCCCATCTCTTCCGCCCGGCCCACGCCGCCCGCAGCCCGCGCCACACCGACCTCCTTGATGGCCTCTTCGCTGGGGAGCAGGGAGCACAGACAGGTGATGTAGGCCAGGCGGAAAGAGGCCGTGCCAGCGAAGTCCTGGGACTCGGCGCAGAGCCTGGACAGGGCGGTTGCCTGGGGGATGCAGTTGGACTTGAGCAAGTGTTTGATTCGCATCTGCAGGAAGAACGGGCCCTCCAGAGCCATCCACCTACTGGCTGCGGGAAGAGGAGAGCACAAGAGAGAGAAGTTCCCAGCTCCTTTATACA
This sequence comes from Tachyglossus aculeatus, assembly GCF_015852505.1. Classification (NCBI taxonomy): domain Eukaryota; kingdom Metazoa; phylum Chordata; class Mammalia; order Monotremata; family Tachyglossidae; genus Tachyglossus; species Tachyglossus aculeatus. The sequence goes on from NC_052081.1 coordinate 49,855,990, forward strand.
TTCCCAACCCTCCGCTCTGGTCCAGCACCGGAGAACACGTCCGCCCCGTTGCCCTCCGAAGCCTCAAGCAGGAGCCGGGGGCAGTGGGACCGAGCTCCGGCCCGCCCCTTTGGCATCACCAGCGGGCTAGATCGACACCAGCCACGCGGCTCGCCATCCTCTCGGGACTTGGCGCCGAAACGGGGCCGAGGCTGCACAGCTCCCAAGCTTGCCCACTGGCAACCACCAACTCTCAGTCAACCAACGAGTCAACGGAGCGCCTGCTGCGTGCAGGGCACTGGACTGGGAGTGCTGAGGAAAGTGCAACACAGCGGGTAGAGACGATCGAACAACCAATGGGATTTATTTAGGGCTTACTGTGTATGTGCAGAACTCTATACTAAGTGCTTGGGAGAGTACAACAGAATTGGTACACACGTTCCCAGTCCAAAATGAGCTTACAGTCTAGGAGACGAGACGTTACTATAATCTATAATACATAATATATAGACACGTACATGAGGGCCGTGGGGCTGAGGGTGGGGTGATACCAAACGCTCAGAGGTCACAGATCCAAGTGCAGAGACAATGCAGAGGGGAGAGGGAGCAGGGGAAAAGAGGACTTAATCGAGGAAGGCCTCTTGGAGGAGTGACCTTAATAAGACTTTTAAGGTGGGGGAGAGGGGTGGTCTGGAGTATACAGAGTGGAAGGGAGCACACGGAGGAAGGCTGATCCCTACATTCAGGGAGCTTACTAGTGGGGAAAGACAGACCCTAAAATACATTACAGTCAGGAGGAAGGAGGAAAAAGGGAGCGGGCCACACGTTAGTGTTTGAGGAAAATGGTATGAAAGGTGGTTGCACTTTCCTATGGTTCCTCCCCAGCTTTCAAACAGGCTCAAAGCTATCCCCAATAATCCTCCCTTGACCCCCTGGCTCCCTCCAGTTCTCGCCCCATCTCCCACCTACCATTCCTCTTCCCCCGCTGCCTCCACTTCCTCTCCTCGAACTCCTCCAATCTGGCTTCTGCCCCTTCACTCCACGGAAATGGGCTTCTCTAAGGTTACCACTGACCTCCTTTTCCCCAAATCCAACAGCCTCTATTCTCTCCTAATTCTCAGCTGCCTTTGACTCTGCGGACCACCCTCTTCTCCTGGAGAAGAACTTGGCTTCCCCAACACTGTCCTCTCCTGGTTCTCCCATCTCTCTTTCTGAAGACTGCTCAGTCTCATTAGCTTCTCCTTTGCCTCCCACCCTCTAAATGGAGGGGTTCCCCAAGGCTCGGCCCAAGTCCCTTTCTATTCTCTCTTGGAAAACTCATTCGCTCCCAAGGCTTCAACTCCCAGGAAAGACAGGAGGCGGAGAGGTCTGCGAGAAGGCCGGTGCAGTAGACAAGCTATGACAAGAGTCTGGACCCGTGCAGCAGCCATTCAAGTGGAGAGGGGTGAATTATCGCCATGCTGGATTTAGGGACAGACTGAATAAGGGGGTTGAAGTGGAAGCAGGGAGTCGAAGGTAATACCAAGGTTATGGGCTTGAGAGACAGGGAGTCGGCGGTGGTACTGTCAACAGGGTTGGTTAAGTCGAGTAGAGAAAGATTTGGAAGGAACTTCGAATTCGGTTCGGGACATATTAAGCCTGAGGTTTCGGCGGGACATCACTGGCAGGAGGAGATGCAAGCTGGCAGAGACGGGCGGAGAACCCAGCTAGCGAGGTCGATTTGGGCGCCATCTCCGTAGAACTGGCAGTTGAAGCCATGGGAGCGGATGAGCTCCTTACCATCAGCCTTCAAGCAATCACCTTGCCCCCTCCTACCTCACCTCACTACAACCCAGCCCACACACTTCGCTCCTCTAACGCCAACCTACTCACTGTACCTCGATCTCATCTATCTGGCCACCGACCGCTCACCCATGTCCTGCCTCTGGCCTGCAACCCTCCCTTTTCACAGACTACAATTACTCCCCTGGCCTTCAAGGCTTTATTGAAGGCACAGATTCTCCAAGACGCCTTCCCTGACTAAACCCGCCTTTCCTCTTCTCCCACTCCCTTCTGCACCACCCTGATATGCTCCCTTTATTCATCCCCCGCCCCACCCTCAGCCCCAAAACACTTATGTACATATCGGTAATTTATTTATATTAATGTCTGTCTCCCTCTCTAGACTGTAAGCTCATTGTGGGCAGGGAAAGTGTCTATTATATTGTGTGTTGTACTCTCCCACACAGCTAGTACAGTGCTCTGCACACAGTAGTCACTCAATAAATGAATGACTGATGAGTCGCCTCCCCACCAAGGGAGTGAGAGCGAGCCACAGGAGGGGACACAGTACTGAACCTTGAGGGACCCCCTCAGTTCACAGGTTGGGAGACAGAGGACTAGCAGGCAAAAGAGACAAGAGTCCCAAGAGCAGCAGCCTCCTGCTCTACCGGGAGGGGTCTTGAAGCTAGAGGGGGCAGCTGGGGTCGGGGCTGGAGCAGGCACGGGGCGACAAGGCGGGAGAGCTTCAAGGCTGTCCATCACCTCGCCCCCCTACCTCACCTCCCTTCTTTCCTTCTCCAGCCCAGCCCGCACCCTCCGCTCCTCTGTCACTAGCCTCCTCACTGTGCCTCGTTCTCGCCTGTCCCGCCATCGACCCCCGGCCCACATCATCCCCCTGGCCTGGAATGCCCTCTCTCCGCATATCCACCAAGCTAGCACTCTTCCTCCCTTCAAAGCCCTACTGAGAGCTCACCTCCTCCAGGAGGCCTTCCCAGACTGAGCCCCCTCCTTCCTCTCCCCCTCCCCATCCCCCCAGCCCTACCTCCTTCCCCTCCCCACAGCACTTGTATATATGTTTGCACTGGTTTATTACTCTATTTTACTTGTGCATATTTACTATTCTATTTATTTTATTTTGTTAATATGTTTTGTTGTCTGTCTCCCCCTTCTAGACTGTGAGCCTGTTGTTGGGTAGGGAGCGTCTCTATATGTTGCCAACTTGTACTTCCCAAGCGCTTAGTACAGTGCTCTGCACACAGTAAGCACTCAATAAATATGAATGAATGAATGGATGGATGGATGGATGGATGGATGGATGGATGAATGAATGAATGAGAGATATGCCCCAGAGCCAGTTCATCTTGGAGAAGTCAGGAAGGCTGACCAGGGACAGCTTCACCTCCAACCCCTTCGCTCCCTGGGCCTCTGGGAGTTGGTCCTTTGTCCTCCGCGCATGCCGGGTGCCCTGAGGACAAGGTGGCCAGAGGGTGGAGTGGTCGGTCTTTTTCTTTTTCTTTCAATCGTATTTATTGAGCGCTTACTGTGTGCAGAGCACTGTACTAAGCCCTTGGGAAGTACAAGTTGCCAACATCTAGAGATGGTCCCTACCCAACAGTGGGTTCACAGTCTAGAAGGGGGAGACAGGCAACAAAACAAAATGTATTAACAAAATAAAATAACATAAAATTGAGCGCTTACTGTGTGCAGAGCACTTGGGAAGTACAAGTCGGCAGCATATAAAGACGGTCCCTACCCGACAGCGGGTTCACGAACTGAGACCGTGAGCCCCATGTGGGACAGGGACCGTGCACCACCTTATTACTGCAGTGCTTGGACCATAGTAAATGTTCACCAAAGACCACGATCATGAGGATGATGACCTCTAGACCTTAAGCCCATTTGGGCCAGGCTAAGTGTCTACCAACTCCGCCGCACTGTACTCCCCAAAACGCTTATATGCACACAGTACGGGCTGATTGACTTGTTACTACGGGTGGAGCTGCCCTCTCACTGGTCGGGGGGAAGAAGGGAGTGGGAATACAGGGAAAGGACCAGGCTCGGGGCTGGCAGCCCTGACCCGCTGGAGGCCTCGAGGCTTGCGGAAAGCACTTGCCGCCAGACTTCTGAAAGCTGGGGTCCATCACCCTTCCGCTCAGCTCGGAGGGGCGGAGGGCAGCTAGGCCCCCAGGACGAGCACACGGCGTTTTCTCTCTCTTACCGTCCTCCGGGTCTACCGGCTGCTGAGAGAGGACTTTCAGAAGGGTCGGGTTCTTCCACACGCCTTCTTTGGTGATGTCCACCAATACCTGGAGGTTGTTATTCCCAAATTCCAGCAAGGCGTCATGGGAGTCCTGCAAGCCAAAAATACACCCGGAGAGTGACTGGGGTAGGCTCGCGCTTTTTTCGGTCAAGTTATTCTGAAAAGCCATGCAGCACTCCCTTGTTTCCCAGACACGGTTTCACTTCTGCAAATTTTCTTTTGAGCACATTTCCTGTCCAGCAGTCTACAAAGACCTGGTCCTCGGGGCAGAGCACGCCGCCGGGAAGCACGTAACCGGCCTGCCTCCTGGGGGTTTCCCATCCGAGGCGGGGACAGTAGTCACATAGAGCCCACACGGAAAGCAAAGGATGCAGACAGCCACTAGACCGATACCGGGGGCAACGAATGAGTTAGTCGTTTCTTGGATCGCCCCCAGGTTTATTTATCACTTGCCCCTACGCACTTACTCTTACCTACTGTACATTTGGCCACTGTGTTCACTTGTCTTCCCCATTAGACTGTAAACGCTCTGAGGGCAGGGAGTGGGCCTTCTACTTCTATGGCATGTTCCTACGTGCCTACTACAGCGCCCTGCCCACAGCAGGCGCCCGGGACCGCGGCACCCTGCCCGCAGCAGGCACCCAGGCCAGCGCCGGTGGTGGTGGCTGCGGCGGCGATGAGCTGTACGAGACAAGGAACCGGATCAATACGTACCGTGGGTGGGGGGGGAGGGGAGTGGGTGGAGCATCCGGCCGGTGGTGGTTCACTCAGGCATCGGGGCTTGAGGGGAATTTGACGCCTCCCCACGCTTGGTCCCCAAAAGGCATTGGGAGGAGTGGGGATGGTGACTGTTCCAAAGGGTGGGAGACGGCAGGACACGAGGGGGGCTCTCCAGGGGCGGGGGGTCAGACAGGAGATTAGAAGGAAGGCAGGCTGGCTGGGATGGGACATGGGGGAATTTGTCCAAGACAAGCTGGGGAAGGCTCGGAATTGACAGATAGGCCTGGGAAGCAAAAAAGGACAAGTAGTGGACCAGATCCCAAACATAAGGGAAAAAGCAGGGGCAGGCAGGCACCAGGGAGAGTGTTCATCGTGGTTCAGGCAATGGGTCCAGCCAGATATTGCCTTTGACTGTGGCAACAAAATACCAGGAAGAACAGGCAGACAGCAGGGACTAGTGAAAAAGAGCCACGGCCTGATAGTCGGAAGACTGGGGTTCTAGCCCCAGCTCTCCCGCTTGCCTGATGTGGGACACGGGCCAGGTCACTTCAGGTCACTATCCAATGCCGGGCACTATGATTCATAGTATTAACTGGGTGCCGACACTCTCCGGGACACCCATCCACTAGAGTGGGGGCTTGGATCCTGCCAGACCCCATCTGCTCTCCCAACTAGTCTCGTGGAAACAGACGAGAGAGCCGGAAGCTCTGAATAAGTCGACCTCCCCACACAGGAAACGAAGTAGGGAGCTTTTTTGTGTTTCCTAGATTGCCCCAACTGGCCCCAAACCACAGAAATACAAATATAATAATACATGGCAGGAAATTAAAAACACACTACAGTTACAGGGTCAACTAGCCACAGAAATAGGTGCCAGTAGTGAAAGAGGGGGACTGAAGATTCTTGGTGTGCACTTACAAGGCAACACAGCACTCCACCTTAGTTTCGCGACCCCTATGAAGGCCCTCTCTGAGCCCTCTTTTCCTTCTCTCCCATTCCCTTCTTCATCGTCCTGACTTGCACCCTTATTTCACATGTCTGACTCCAAGCCCAAAAGCACCTAGGCATATATTCATAATTTACTAATTTATATTAATGCCTGTCTCCCCATCTAGACTGTCAGCTCCTTGTGGGGAGGCAATGTGTCTGTTATATTGTACTCTCCCAAGCACTTAGTACAGTGCTCTGCACACAGTAAGCGCTCAAAAAATACGATTAATTGATTGATCTTCCAAGGATTAATCCTTCACATCCTATCCTGGATTGGGGAAGTAGCATGGCCTAGAGGAAAGAGCATGGGCTGGGAATCAGTGATCCTGTGAGCCCCCTATGGGACCTGATTATGCTGTATCTACCTCAGCACATACGACGGTGTTTGGCATATAGTAAGTGCTTAACAAATGCTTCAATTATTATCATTCGGTGAGAGGAGCCATGCTCTTTCCTGGGTTTTACCTGCTCTTTACTACCCGGAAGTCATCCTCTAACGGTAAACCGGAAGGGACCGTACAATCAGTCGGATAAGCCGGTCGAGATCCACCCAGTTCTCTCCAGGGACCCTTCTGACCTGTTTCCCAACTCCCCTTCCAACTCCTCAAGAGCCGCCCCCGTCTTTCCACTTCAGGTTCTCCATGGACCGGCTTCCGCTTACCCAGCCGCCTCCATCCCCGTGCATGGAGGCCTAACCCTCGAACCTCAGCCCCCTCGAACCTCGGGCCAACTCTCCCTTCCAGGAGCACCCTTCCCTTTCCTCGGTTGACGTTCTCTCTCTGATCCCGTTCCCCGGGGAGGGCTTCTGAAGTAAACCGCGGCCTGTTCCGACCACTCCCTTGGCCCCCAGTCTGACAGCTTCTCTGTCGCTTGGTCTCCCACCCTCTTTGCCCACCCCTCTGACAGCTGCCTCCTGCCCACCATCAGCCCTGGGGGCAATATGGATATTCAACTGGGCAGTTCATCCACTGCTTATAAATACTGCTGGCTGTCTCCACCACCAGAACTTGGATCCTGCCAGACCCCATTTGCTCTCCCAACTAGTATCGTGGAAACAGACGAGAAAGCCGGAAGCTCTGAGTAAGTCGACCTCCCCGCATAGGAAACGAAGTAGGGAATGTGCCCCAAACTTCCACTGTACCTCCCCCCTCCTGGCTTACTACACGGCATTGCCCTCAGGAGATATGCAGAAAATACCATGACTACCGTTGGCCCTCTTCTATAACCAACGGGCTCGCTTCTCGGGAAATACGGCTGGCCGGCTGACAGGGGAGCGGGAGGGAACCCAGGTGGGCCGGGGGAAAAAAACGCTAGCTCTGAGTCTTGGCTATACTGCTGCCCCTCAGCCCGGTTTAGGTGCTCTGGCTGCGTGGGCTCGGGGGAGTGGCAGCAGACAGACCCGAGAGAGGAGACAGACAGGCCGACAGCAGTGGGGCGAGGCAGGGAGAGCCAGAGGCGAGAGGAGAGGGAGTCTCTGCCTGGCCCTTCAGCTCCCACTCCCTCCATCTTCCCCAGCCAGGGCCATCTCTCTGGTTGCAAGGATCCCCTCACCTTGGAAAGACAACCGCACACCCGCCCTCCTTTGCGAACCCATGCAGAGAAGAGCCGGCAGAGCACGGGAGGCTCCGCGGGTCACTTGGAGGGGGGCGGGGTCGCCTCGGGCAGGGTCCATAGGTGTAGGGGTCTGGCTCAGAGCCCGCGGGAATGGATTGGGGACATTGGGCTGGGTGGCTCTGAGAAGGGTCAGGGGCGGTTTGGGGATGAAGCTGGACACGGGCATACTACCAGCCCTTCCTTCAGGTGGACCTCAGCACATGTTTGGGACGACATCAGGCTGACTTTGTTCCCACTCGACCCCTTAATCTGAGACAAGGGACCCACACTCTCCACAGAAGGCCAGGACACCCACTGACACAAACCAGAGAAGCCCCAAGGAACCTCCAGGCAGCGGAGGTCCATAAACGTTTGAAAGCATCGACTGTGAGCCCCACGTGGGACCTGATTATCTTGTATATACCCCAATGCTTAGTAGAGTGCTTGGCACATAGTAAGCACCTAAAGAATACTACAATCTCATTTTTACTTTAAGGTGATCTTTTCCCCAGGGGTAAGAGTCTGATCTGTGGCAGACCCACAGGCAAGGCATTAGGTGGGCAAGTGGGGAGTGCCCCTGAAGCCGGCCTTGGGGGGGACTGGCTTTGTCATCCCTGCCTCCGGGGCCTCCCCGTCCTTCTTCCCCCAAACCTGGCCCTGGAGTCCCAGTATGTGTCTCCTTTCATGGAAAGCATCACATTTCCCTTCCTCCTTCCCCCTCTGCAGATCAGGGCAGGGAGGGGAGAGAGACAGAGAGAGAGAGAGAGAGAGGAGAAGAGAGGGAGGAGGAGCTACAAAGCAGCAAAATGCAGAGAGAAGCAGGCAGCCTGACCCCCTGCCGTCTCCAGGTAGGTGGGAGAGGGGACCAATGCCCCCCTCCTGCCTCTGCCACCCTCCTGCCCTCAACTGAACCTGGGACTGACTCACTTTGAGGAATGGAAAGACTAAGTCTGAGAGGACTTCCCCCGCTTCAAAGGTGATATTTAAGGGCGACGAGTGGGAGGGTGGGGCAAGGGAGCAAGACGGTAGGGGGACCCGGGAACCCCTCTGGGGGAAACAGGACTGGATACGGATTTGGCCACGGAAGGAGAGAAGCTGACCAGTCAGGAGCCCCAAAACCTTTCCCTGAAATCCGACTCTTGAGGACATGGGCTCCTCTCCTACCTTCACACATTTTCCCGCCCCTTCTGAAATTTAAGCCTTCGAATTCCAGGTTGAGCTCTGCAAACTGAAGTTGATGCCAACTTCAGAGGGGGTTTTACCTCCACCCTGCTTAAGCCCGCCTGGGGGTCTGGTTTGCCAGCTTGCCTAACCTGGGACCAGTAGGATCCACTGCCCAGTGGCTTGGGATGCCTGGCCTCGGGTGGGCACCAAGGGTGGGGAAAAGGATCGCAGCGACCGGAGGACCCCGCTCACGCTCACATGCACTCACCTGTATGGTCTGGTGAAAGGACACCCACACTTCACCGGGCAGGTCACTCTCCGGCACCGAGAGCAGCAGCTCAAAGCAACTTCTGCAACACAGGAGCAGCAGGCAGGCAGGTAAGCCCAGTGGGCAATCGGTGAGCCCAGGGCTTGCCCCAGTTCACCCTCACCAGGGAACACCTCTCCCCGTGCCACCAAGCTTTCTCCCAGGTTCCTGGACACCCAACAGAGAATGGCTTCCTCCGCTTGACTCCGCGCTACCACGAACACCCACGTGGCTTCTCCCGCCGGTCGGCGGCGGGCCAAGCTACTGAGGGAAGACTGGGAAGCCACTGCCAACCACATCCGAGGAGGGAATGGGAGGGACGGAGATGGGGACAGGTGGTGGGGTGTGTGCACCGTTGATGCCCAGCAATGTGCCACTCAGCCCGGCCCCAGGATTCGACTGGGCCAGGCAGCAGGGATGCCCACCTGCTCTCCTACGTTGACCTCTGTCAGCGGATCCCCCCATTGCAGACACATCAGCAGCTAGGGATCGCTTCCACTGTTATTTGAGCGTTTTAGCCCACGGACTGATTTCTGTTCAACTCGGCCCAATTTCTTTCAAGACCCAGGCTAGCCCTTGCCCACCTCCTTTCCCATTCCCCAGCCCAGATCAGTTCTGGCTCACACATTTCCCGGCTCCCAGACACCGTCTCAGGGTGCAGAGGATGAAATTCCCTGTGCTGTGCTGGTCGAACCATCCAAAACCCAAACTCGGCCCCAGGGCCCCGGAGCGGAGAGCGCCCGTCCCGGCCAAGGTTCGTCCATTGTTCATCCCTGGATAAAGGAGCCTGGCCAGAAGGTGAACCCGTTCCTCGGGCCGGCAGCCAGTAGAGAGCCAGCTGGAAGGGCCACAGGGACGACCCAGGAAGGGGGACGACACCCCAAGCCCCAGGAAGGGGCTCGGGGTGCCCTCCGGAACTCTTCTTCACCCCCCAAGTCAGCGGGGCCAGCTCCGGCCAACTTACAGAACCAGCCTGCCGAGCACCAGGAGGACATCTTCGCACTCGGTGGTCAGAAACGGCCGGGCGCTGGCGAAGCTCTGGATGGCCAGTCGGTAAACTTCCAGCAGCGGCGGCCCGGCGTGCTCCGATGTAGCCCTGTTGCCCGCGTACTGCAACAGCGTCTGGGAGGGAGAGGCCAAACCAGCAAAACAGTTACAAAACGACTCTCCCCCAGGCCCCTAAGGGCACCACCTCCACTTTGACCACCTGTCCTTTTTTGCCAGGATTACCATCGCCGGGAACCCTATGAGCCAGTCGGGTCCTGTAAGGGCAAGCACTTCACAGGGGACAATCAATCCAACAGTGGGATTTACTGAGCACTTACTGTGTGCAAAACTGTACCAAGCACTTGGGAGAGTACGATACTACAGAGTTGGTAGACATGTTCCCAGACCACAAGGAGCTGACAGTGAAGAGGGGGAGACAGGCGCTAATATGAACAAAGTCTGCTCTGGGTCCGAGGGTGGGATCAATATCAAATGCTTAAAGGGTACAGATCCTAGTGCACAGGCAATGCAGACGGAAGGGGGAATAGGGAAAAGGGGGCTTAATCAGGAAAGGCCTCTTGGAGGAGATGTGATTTTAATAAGGCTTTGAAGCTGGGGAAGAGTGGAGGTCCATCATATATACGGTGGGGGGGAAGGAGTTCCAGAAGAAGGCCAGAAGAAGGACTAGAACCAACTTGTTGCCAACTTGTACTTCCCCAGCGCTTAGTACAGTGCTCTGCACACAGTAAGCACTCAATAAATACGACTGAATGAATGAATGACGGTAAGTGATAGACAAGATCAAGGTACAGTGATTAGGTTGGCACTAAAACAATGGGCAAGCTGACAGTGCTTTCAAGCCAATGGTAAGGAGTTTTTGTTTGATGTAGAAGTGGAAGGGCAACCACTGGAGGTTCTTGAAGCATGGGGAGATGTGGACTGAACACTTTTTTAGAGAAATGATCTGGGCAGCAGAGCGAAGTATGGCCTGGAGTGGAGAGAGGCAGGGAGGAGGCTGATGTAGTAGTCAAGATGGGGTAAGACACGTGCTTGGACCAATGGAGTAGAAGTTTGGATGGAAAGGAAAGGGCAGTGTTTAGCGCTGCAGTGAAGGTGCAACTAACAGAACTGGGTACCAGACTGGATACGTGGGTTGAATGAGAGAGATGAATTAAAGGTAATGCCAAGGTTACTGGCTTGTGAGGTGGGAAGGATAGTGGTGCTGTCTACAGTGATGTGAAAGGCAGGGGGAGGAAAGGATCTGGATGGAAAGATGAGTTCTTCCAGGTGCTGCTTGGCTGAAACTAATCCATAACACAATCTTCTTCAGCTCCTCGAATGGTGGAGACTCATTCATTCATTCATTTATTGAGTGCTTACTGTGTGCAGAGCACTGTACTACGCGCTTGGGAAGTACAAATCGGCAACATACAGAGACGGTCCCTACCCAACAACGGCTCACAGTCTAGAAGGGGGAGACAGACAACAAAGCAAAACTAGTAGACAGGTATCAATACCGTCAAAATAAATAGAATTATAGCCATATACACATCATTAATAAAATAGAGCAATACACATGTACAAATATACACAAGTGTTGTGGGGAGGGGATGATCGCACGTTTGCTGTCTAAGGGTGAAGCCAATCTGTAGGTGGTGCAAGGGTCCTGGATATCAAGCCCCCGTCAGCTCTGGACTCCCCGCAAGATCCACAAACTCTTTTGATGTTGGGCCTCCCTGAAGCGGAGCTGGGGTGCCCGGCGTGGCCTCCACCAGCCCAGCCCAGCTCTGACTCTTGATCAAATTATGCCCACCAATGGCCCCTTCTCATTTCTGGTGGAAAGTTTGGGGCATAAGCAGCAGCAGGCCCGGGGGTTCATCCCTCAGGACCCATCTCCGGCATCTCGGACAAGACACCGATCGGCTGGCAGGGACTCATTCATTCAATCGTATTTATTGAGTGCTTATTGTGTGCAGGGCACTGTACCCAACCCTGCCCAGAAGCTCCCAGGAGAATCACAATGACCATGGCCCCCCAGGAGGCAAGGGAAGCGGCTCAGATGGCAGCAGGAGAAAAGGGGCTCTGTCAGCCTCGACCCCGGCAGCCGGGAACCCGGAGCCTTGGACAGTGAGGAAGGGCCAGAGGGACCCTGGGACTGTCCCTGAATCAGCACGTGAGGAGATCACAGCTCTGTCTACAACATGGCATCTGGGCTCTTATGCTTGAGCTGCCGAACGCTGCTGGCGAAAGTCTAAACACCATGCCAACCTCGTTCACTTCAAGTTTATCCTTTCCTGCCTTAACTCAGCCCTCTCTTCTGCCAGACAAAACTATTTCTCCTCCCTTATTGACACCCATGCCCATCACCCCCGCCAGCTCTTCCATACATTCAACTCCCTTCTCAGGCCCCGGTTCCTCCCCCTCCTCCTTCCCTCACCCCCAACGATCTGGCCTCCTACTTCATTAACAAAATTAAATCCATCAGGTCCGACCTCCCCAAAGTTTCTTCCCCCCTCTTCTCCAACCCCCCGGCTCTCAACACTCTCTGCTACTCTCCCATCCTTCCCAGCAGTATCCTCAGAGGAGCTCTCCTCCCTCCTCTCAAGTGCTACTCCGGCCACCTGTGCTTCTGACCCCACTCCCTCTCATCTCATGAACTCTCTCGCTCCATCCCTTCTCCCCTCCTTAACTTCCATCTTCAACCGCTCACTCTCCACTGGTTCCTTCCCCTCTGCCTTCAAACATGCCCATGTCTCTCCCATCCTAAAAAAAACCCTCTCTTGACCCCAACTCACCTTCTAGTTATCGCCCCATATGATGATGATGATGGCATTTGTTAAGTGCTTACTATGTGCAGAGCACTGTTCTAAGCGCTGATTCTAAGCTGGTTCTAAGCCCCATATCCCTCCTACCATTCCTTTCCAAACTCCTTGAACGAGTTGTCTACACGCGCTGCCTAGAATTCCTCAACAACAACTCTCTCCTCGACCCCCTCCAGTCTGGCTTCCGTCCCCTACATTCCACGGAAACTGCCCTCTCAAAGGTCACCAATGACCTCCTGCTTGCCAAATCCAACGGCTCATACTCTGTCCTAATCCTCCTCGACCTCTCAGCTGCCTTTGACACTGTGGACCACCCCCTTCTCCTCAACACGCTATCTGACCTTGGCTTCACAGACTCCGTCCTCTCCTGGTTCTCCTCTTACCTCTCCGGTTGTTCTTTCTCAGTCTCTTTTGCAGGCTCCTCCTCCCCCTCCCATCCTCTTACTGTGGGGGTTCCCCAAGGTTCGGTGCTTGGTCCCCTTCTGTTCTCGATCTACACGCACTCCCTTGGTGACCTCATTCGCTCCCACGGCTTCAATTATCATCTCTACGCTGATGACACCCAGATCTCCATCTCTGCCCCTGCTCTCTCCCCCTCTCTCCAGGCTCGCATCTCCTCCTGCCTTCAGGACATCTCCATTTGGATGTCTGCCTGCCACCTAAAGCTCAACATGTCGAAGACTGAACTCCTTGTCTTCCCTCCCAAACCTTGCCCTCTCCCTGACTTTCCCATCTCTTGACGGCACTACCATCCTTCCCGTCTCACAAGCCCGCAACCTTGGTGTCATACTCGACTCCGCTCTCTCATTCACCCCTCACATCCAAGCCGTCACCAAAACCTGCCGGTCTCAGCTCCGCAACATTGCCAAGATCCACCCCTTCCTCTCCATCCCAACCGCTACCCTGCTCATTCAAGCTCTCATCCTATCCCGTCTGGACTACTGCATCAGCCTTCTCTCTGATCTCCCATCCTCGTGTCTCTCTCCACTTCAATCCATACTTCATGCTGCTGCCCGGATTATCTCTGTCCAGAAACACTCTGGGCATATTACTCCCCTCCTCAAAAATCTCCAGTGGCTACCAATCAATCTGCGCATCAGGCAGAAACTCCTCACCCTGGGCTTCCAGGCTGTCCATCACCTCGCCCCCTCCTACCTCACCTCCCTTCTCTCCTTCTCCAGCCCAGCCCGCACCCTCCGCTCCTCCGCCACTAATCTCCTCACCGTACCTCGCTCTCACCTGTCCCACCATCGACCCCCGGCCCACGTCATCCCCCGGGCCTGGAATGCCCCCAATCCCTCTGCCCATCCGCCAAGCTAGCTCTCTTCCTCCCTTCAAGACCCTGCTGAGAGCTCACCTCCTCCAGTAGGCCTTCCCAGACTGAGCCCCTTCCTTCCTCTCCCCCTCGTCCTCCTCTCCATCCCCCCATCTTACCTCCTTCCCTTCCCCACAGCACCTGTATATATGTATATATGTTTGTACATATTTATTACTCTATTATTTACTTATTTATTTTATTTGTACATATCTATTCTATTTATTTTATTTTGTTGGTATGTTTGGTTTTGTTCTCTGTCTCCCCCTTTTAGACTGTGAGCCCACTGTTGGGTAGGGACTGTCTCTATATGTTGCCAATTTGTACTTCCCAAGCACTTAGTACAGTGCTCTGCACATAGTAAGCGCTCAATAAATACAATTGATGATGATGATGATGACGGGCAGGACTGGTCCCGAACTGACGGCCCAAGGTTTGAGCAAATCACAGGAGAACGATCCCAGGGCACATCACAGGAAGGTGCTGACCGAACACCCTCCCCCACTCACATTAGAAACACTGAGGGAACGAAAGGGACTCCCACTGAGAGGAGCTCAGGAAACATTTCTTATCTGCTGCTCACTGGGAGTCGTGGCTCTCTCCAAGTGGCCCCAAGGGGCCAGAGAATCCTCCAGCATTGCCCAACAGCGCTCTCTGAAAAGGTCTGAGGGAACCACTGGGGAGGCCCAAGGGAAAATAATAATAATAATAATAATAATAATAATAATAATAACAACAACAACATTTGTTAAGCACTTACTATGTGCCAAGCACTGTTCTAAGCACTGGGGTAGATACAAGTTAATCAGGTTATCCCACATGGGGCTCACAGTCTTAATCCCCATTTTACAGATCAGGGAACTGAGGCACAGAGAAGTTAAGTGACTTGCCCAGAGTCACACAGCTGACAAGTGTGTGACTTGTCACACACACCCGGCACACACACACACACACACACACACACACACACACTCACTCTCTCTCTCTCTCTCTCTCTCTCCCCCCCCCCCCGGCTGTGCCAATTGTCAGCTGTGTGACCTTGGGCAAGTCACTTAACTTCTCTGGGCCTCAGTTCCCTTATCTGGAAAATGGGGATGAAGACTGTGAGCCCCCGTGGGACAACCTGATCACCTTGTAACCTCCCCAGCACTTAGAACAGTGCTTTGCACGTAGTAAGCGCTTAATAAATGCCATTATTATTATTATTATTATTATTATTATTATAAGTGGTGGAGCCAGGATTAGAACCCTTGACCTCTGACCCCCCCGAAGTCCGTGCTCTTTCCACTAAGCCACGCTGCTCTTTAAAAGAAAAGAGACCGGAGCCCTGGAAGCCCACAGCGGTCAGGGAATGGGCAGAGGTCAGTGGAAGCGGGCCAAGGAGAAAGTCCAAGGGGCCCAGGCCTCCAAGCTTCAACCCAGGCCCTGCTCTGTTCCCCCTCGTCACCCCCAACCCTTTCTTCCCACCAGCGGCTCGGCTGAATGCCACGGACGCCTGTCCGCACCGCCCCCAGCAGCAACCCCGCACTCCAAGCGAATCACTGCCTCAAATCCCCCAGTCTCTGGGACAAGGAGAAGGCCCCGCCACGGGACAGCAAGCAAAACGACTGGGGGGCGAGCTGCCCGGGCCAACCGCCTTCCGACCCCCGGCCGCCAACAGAACCGGCCGCCGCCTTACCCATCTACATGTCCACCTTTCCGTTCTACCCCGCTTCCTCCCACCCATCCCTTACTTCAGTGTCAGCCTCCCCCGTTACCCTGGCAATTCCTTGAGGGCAAGGGTCAAGTCTTTCACCTCTACTGTACTCTCCTGGGTCTTCGGGAAATTCTCCCCACTGAATGCACCACCAAGGCAGAAGAAATCAGGCGGTGGGTCAGAAGCTCCGATCACACCTGTGGTCAAGGGAGGGCGGGGGGGCGGGGGTGTAGAGGAGTTGTTCGTCTCAACCGAATTCTCTCCAGATTCCACCTCCAACCCCTGCACTAGCCATATTCCTCGAGACGGGGGAGAGGGAAAGAGCTTAGAGAGCTTGGAAGGAGAGGCCCACGAGGAAGGGTGGTGGGCCAGCTCGTCCAGGGCCAGGTCCGGCACCACGGGAGCCAGCAGTCCCTCCTCCCAGATGGGTGCCAAGTCACGGTGGGCCCCTCTCCCCTGCCCATTGTAGGAGGTGTGCACATCAGCCCCTCTGGCTTTGGGGGGACGACCCCAGAAGCCCCCCCAGGAGGCCGCAGGATAAGCAACAAGACTGCTCGGTCTCAACCTTGCCGAAGAAGCCAGCAGGATGGTGGAGGAAGCCAAACACGGAACACAAACTGAAGCATGAAATCTTCTTTGGACTCAAGTTATTTCTCCAAGTTCCCACAGAAGATATTAAGTGATGTTTTACACAGCTAACGACCTTGACTGTAAAGCAAGGCTACACCAATGTTAACATTTTTCCCCTCTACTAACTATGGGACGGTAGCCAAACCACCATCGGGTCTAGTGGAGAAGCACTGGGCTGTAGGATGCCCTGTGCTTCCAGCCCACCCTGCCAGCCTGCCCGATTTCAGCAAGCCTTGAAACGGGCAGGGATGAAATCTAGAGCCGGCCCCAACTACCCCATCTTATAGTCCCGGGAGCTGACCTGAGCAGAGAGATCCTCCAGTCTACCTTACCCCACTCATCAAAGACCTCAGCTCGGACCACGGAACCAAAATTGATCAGAGACAAGATCGATATGAGTTAGAAATCCTATTTTGAACCATCTGTGACTTTCATACTTCAGAATCATTCTTGGATTTAAATTTCTGGATGTAGCCATCACAGCTGATAAAAGCAGCAAATTGCAAACCCTCCAGCCGGCACCCCCACAGAGAAACTAAATACCCTTACAAGCAGACCGAGGCCAATCCTATCTGCCGGCGGCCCAGCCAGGGATAGAACCCACAGAAACCAGGGCTGACTGACCCAGGGGTAGAATGGGAAAAGCACACTCCCAATGCTAGGCACAGTGCTTTGTACAGAGTAAGTGCTCAATAAATACGATTGAATGAAAGAAAGCCAAACGCAAGTGTTTCTGATGGCTCGGCTAAGGGATTTACCTCAGAGTCCACCAGACCAGAAGAGGGCAGGGACCAGTACCTACCTACTCCTGGTGTACTACTCTCCCAAGGGCTGACAGCGGAGGGTTCTGCACAGAGTAAGCACCCAAAAAACAAATACCAATGATAGATGAAAGAGAACATGTAAATCCGCTCCCTATCTCCAACTCTGATTAGGTGAGGAAAAACAGCCTCGTCCCAATCGTGGCTGACTGCACTGGACCCCCCCAGCCCTCAGTGCAGCCCTCATGCACTGGCTTGGCATGTAGTAAGCGCTCAGCACCACAATTATCACTGTTATCATCACACTCCAAATCAATCGCTAGAATTCACTGAGCGCCTACTGAGTGCAGAGCCCTGCACTAAACATGTGGAAGTACACCAGATGAGTACCTTCCTACTCTAGTATGATCTCTCAGCTAACGTTTTAGTGTCTGGTTCCCCTGCTCCCCTAAGATTGTAAACTCCTTGAGGGCAGGAATCATGCCTACCAACACTATTGTGCTCTCTTCAGCACTTAGTGCAGTGCGCTGCACATGAGAGGTACTCAATAAAGATAGCAAGACAAATTTCCAACTCTCAAAGAGTTTACAACGTGACAGGAAGACGGACAGGAAAACATGATACACGAAGTCATAGTGGGAGCAGGAAGAAGAGCCCGGACATAATAGGCTGAATGGGTCAAGACGAAATAGCTGAACAGTCGATCGAAGAGTAAACGTCCCCGTGTTCGGAAGGGCTGAGGATGGGAATAAAACCCAGAGGCGCTAAAGGTGGCTTTTGGGGAGCGGTGAATGCCTCGGGGAAGGTTCCCTGGAGCAGATTCATTTTTGGACAGCTTTGAAGCAGACAGAAACTGTGACCTGGTGGATTTGTGGGGGAGAGAGAGAACTCCAGGCATGAGCCGGGTGGGGGGTAGGAAAGCCAAGGACGAGGTACAGGAGAAAACAACAGCCTCCAAGAGACCAGGGGAGCTTATGGTGATCCAGAAAGAAGCGGCTCTTTGGGAGCGAAAGCTCGGTAAATCTTGGGGCAAGGAGGTAAAAGCGAAAACAGTGCCAAGGGCCAAAACACTTAACAGTGGCACAGCAAGCAACAGCCCGCATGATGAGGAGTGGGCAATGAGAGCAGAGACGTTAAGATCGGGAGACCTGGTGGCCACAGCCTGGAAGCTGATGCTCAGGATTTTCTGCTTGATGTGAAGGGAGATGGGAAGCCACTAGAGGTCTGAGGAGGGAAGAGACATGTGCTGAGTGACCTTTCAACATTTTTCTACAAAACCATTCAGTCCACACCTCCCCACTCCTCAAGAACTTCCAGTGGCTGTCCATCAACCACCACATCCCACAGAAAATCCTTACCATTGGCTTTAAACCACTCAATTACCTTCACCCCTCCTACCTTACCTCCCTGATTTCCTACAACCCAGCCCGCACATTTCGTTCCTCTCACGCCAACCTTCTCCCTGCACCTCGATCTCATCTATCTCAATGCCGAACCTTCATCCATGACCTGCCTCTGGCCTGGACCGCCCTCCCGCTTCATATCCGACAGACGATCCCTCTCCCCACCTTCAGAGCCTTACTGAAGGCACGTCTCCTCCAAGAGGCCTTCCCTGACTGAGCCCTCCTTTCCACTTATCCCACTCCCTTCTTGGTTGCTCTTAGACTTGGATTTGCAACCTTTATTCCCCCTCCCCCAGCCCCCCAGCACTTCTGCATACCCTTAATTGATCTATTTATACTAACGCCTGTCTCTCCCTCTGGACTGCAAGCTCCTTGTGGGCAGGGAATGCGTCTACCAACTCGATTATATCGGACGCTCCCGAGTGCTTTGCACACAGTAAAGGCTCAATAAATACCAATGATGGATAGTACAGTCTGAAGAGAGGAGAGGCACAAGGAAGGAAGGCCAGTAATTAGAGCTTGGGACAGGATGGCAACTGTTTGGGTGAAGAGGAAGGGGCAGACGGGGAAATGTGGCAGAACAACCGGTAAGATTTAGCAAGTTTAGAACCTGGGCTGAAGGGCAGCAGACTTCTGGACAGGAAGGATTGTGGTGTGACACAGAGAGGGGGAAATCAGCAAGAGGAAATAAGCAAGGAGGAGAAGTAGGAAGAGAAAGGAAAGAAGGACGACTGAGGGGTGGAGGGGGAAGGGGCAGGAAGAAGGGGAGGAGGTGGGAGACGTTTTGAATGTGCAGAGTTTGAGGCTCCATCGAGACACCCAAGAGGAGGGGTCTTGGAGGTAGGAGGAATTTGCTTAGAAAAGTGCTCGGCACATAGTAAGTGCTTAACAAAAGCCATTACTGTTATTATTGTTATTATTATTATTAATGTGGGATTTTTGATAAGGTGCGAAGTCCAGTCTGGAGAGGTAAAGGCGTGGCTGTGTTTCAAATCCAAGTGAACCATCTTCAGTGCCCAAGAATGCAGAGAAGATTGGGGGAACGGGGGAAAAGGGGACATGACCCCAAACGACAACAGAAAAAGGGAACCCAAGTTTCGAGATACGTCCCTGGAACAAACCAACTTTGTGATGCAAAGAAAAGAGAAGCAGCATGGCCTAGTGGAAACTGCACGAGCCTGAGAATCAGAGGACCTGGGTTCTAACCCCAGCTCTGCCGCTTATCTGTTGTGTAACCTCGGGCAAGTCATCTCTGTGCCTCAGTTACTTCATCTGTAAAATGGAGAGTAAGACAATGAGCCCTCCGTGGGACAGGAACTGTGTCCAACTTGATAACCTTGCATCTATGCCAACACTTGGTATAGTGCTTGATACACAGCAAGCGCTTAAATACCGTAAAAAAATACAAGCTCATTAAGAAGTCAGATAAAAGACTGAGTGGTCACTAACATCAAGCTATCTTTGGCTCAGAGTGGAGTAGTGGGCGGTGCTGGTTGAGGACAAGGTGGTCTTATAAGACCAGGTGCTGCTGCCCACACCTCAAACTTTGGACAAGGGTGGAATAACTCATTCCCTTTTGGCTTAACCACTGGATGAACCTCATTAAGTCTTCCTCCCACTCGACGCTCCACACGGTTCAGCCACTTGGGATGGGCTGTGTTCGCTAATCCACCGTGGACGACTGGGTTATTTCCTTAAGAGTAAAGATGCTCTGAAACCAAACACGGCCCCTATAATGAGCTCCACGGCATGGGAAAAGCAGCGTGGGACAGTCAACAAGATGGAGCCCCCGGAAAACTAAGCCAAGCTGAAAGAGGCAAGGGAGCACAGGGGACAAAACGCAAGAGCCCCGGAGAGACGAACGGCCACAGCCGGGTCAAAGAGCCTGTGCTCCGCCCGGGCCCCGGGGAAACCCATCCGGGCTTCCCGCTTGAGAGACCGATCGCACACACGGACGGACGGCTGGGAGCGGCCCTTCCCCAGCCCCTCGCCGCAGGAAGGATGGTGGTGTCCCATGACCAAGACAAGACGGCGGGGGAAGAAGCTTCTCGTAGGGACAAGCTCGCGGCTGGGTTGTCGAACGCTCGGCTCGGCAGAGCTGCAGCCCACCGAGGCCTCGTCGCCCGCTGATCCGCCACCACATCATCACGGGCCAGAAATGCGTTACGAAAGTTCTGCGGCCTCCGTGCCGGACCTCGACACTGTGGACCCTTCCCTCTCCTCTGGGAAGCCAGGATGCTCCCTTCTGGTTTCCGTCTCTTTCCTCATCTCCGCCGCCTCCCACCTCCAGGGGCCTAGGTCCCCTCCCCCGTTTTGTTTCCTCTCCCCTCTCAGGACGCGATGGGGAGCAATGGTGCCTGGCGGTCAGGCTGCCTTCTCCCTGACCCCTGTCAGCCACAACCCTCAGCTGATCAAACGGAGCCTTTGGGGACAGGGCAGAGATCACTTTGGGCTTCCTAGTCCTGCAGCATCAGTATCCGTTCCGGGAAATTCTTAGGCTTAAGGAGTTGAGCACCCACAACAGTGCTATAAGATTTGCAGGATGCAAAGCATTGTGGTGAGAATCAGAGAGCAGGCCTGGGCATCGATGCAGACCGGGGATGGAACGGAAGCTTCCCGAGGGCGTGCCCCACCCCATCCCTACGGCTGAGAAAACCCGAGGGGGGAAAAAAGGGTCATTAATAATAATAATAATAATAATAATAATAATAATAATGGCATTTGTTAAGCGCTTACTATCTTCCAAACACTGTTTTAAGCGCTGGGGTGGATCCAAAGTAATCAGGTTGTCCCACGTGGGGCTCGGGGCCCTAAAACCCATTTTCCAGATGAGGTAACTGAGGCCCAGAGAAGTTGACTTGCCCAAAGTCACTCCGCTGACAAGTGGCGGACCTGGGATGAGACTTTTAGACTGTGAGCCCACTGCTGGATAGGGACTGTCTCTATATGTTGCCAATTTGTACTTCCCAAGTGCTTAGTACAGTGCTCTGCACATAGTAAGTGCTCAATAAATACGATTGATGATGATGATGAGAACCCACAACTTCTGACACCCAAGGCCGGGCTCTAATCTGCTTCTCAATTATGAGAAACAGAAACAACGGTCAAAGCCCCCAGGGGTCCGACCTTCCCGAGGGTCCAAAGGGAACCAAGGGTCGGAAGAATTCCAGCCCCCGTCCCATGGGGCTGGTGTTTCCCTGCCCGGCCCTGCCCTCACCCGTCGCGGGCTGCCCCGGCCCGCTCTGGGTGGGGCCGGTCCGGTCAAGGCTCCCGGGTGCCATTGGGAGGGATGACGATGATGATGGCATTTATTAAGTGCTTACTATGTGCCAAGCACTGTTCTAATAATAACAATAATAACATTTATTAAGCACTTACTATATACAAGGCACTGGTCTAAGCACTGGGGAGGTTACAAGGTGATCAGGTTGTCCCCTGGGGGGCTCACAGTCTTAATACCCATTTTACAGATGAGGGAACTGAGGCCCAGAGAACTTAAGTGTCTTGCCCAAAGTCACACAGCTGACAAGTGCCGGAGATGGGATTTGAACCCACGACCTCTGACTCTAAAGCCCGGGCTTGTGCCACTGAGCCACGCTGCTTCTAGGCGCTGGAGAGGATACAAGGTGGTCAGGTTGTCCCCCGGGGGGGGCTCACAGTCTTAATTCCCATTTCCCAGATGAGCTCACTGAGGCTGACTTGCCCAAAGTCACCCAGCTGACAAGTGGCGGCGCCGGGATTAGAACCCACGACCTCTGACTCCATTGAGCCATGCTGCTTCTCAGTAGCGAGAGAGGACGGGGAGAGCAGGTCGCGCCGCGGACAGGGGCGGGAGGGCGACAGACAAAAGGGCCGAGGGCGCCTGGGGACGGGTGGTCCTGGCCGCGGGGACCCTCATTCATTCGATCGTATTTATTGAGCGCTTACTGTGTGCAGAGCACTGTACTAGGCACTTGGGAAGTACAAGCTGGTAACATATAGAGACGGTCCCTACCCAACAGTGGGCTCACAGTCTAGAAGAGGGAGACAAACAACATTCATTCATTCACTCATTCAATCGTATTTATTAAGCGCTTACTGTGCGCAGGGCACCGTACTAAGCGCTTGGGAAGTCCAAGTTGGCAACATCTAGAGACGGTCCCTACCCAACAGTGGGCTCACAGTCTAGAAGGGGGAGACAGAGAACAAAACAAAACATATTAACAAAATAAAATAAATAGAATAGATATGTACAAGTAAAATAAATAGAGTAATAAATACGTACAAACGTATGTACATATACACAGGTGCTGTGGGGAGGGGAAGGAGGTAAGGCGGGGGGATCAATCAATCAATCAATCAATCAATCGTATTTATTGAGCGCTTACTATGTGCAGAGCACTGTACTAAGCGCTTGGGAAGTACAAATTGGCAACACATAGAGACAGTCCCTACCCAACAGTGGGCTCACAGTCTAAAAGGGGGAGACAGAGAACAAAACCAAACATACCAACAAAATAAAATAAATAGGATAGAAATGTACAAGCAAAATAAATAAATAAATAAATAAATAAATAAATAGAGTAATAAATATGTACAACCATATATACATATATACAGGTGCTGTGGGGAAGGGAAGGAGGTAAGATGGGGGGATGGAGAGGGGGACGAGGAGGAGAGGAAGGAGATGGGAAGGGGGAGGAGGGGGCTCAGTCTGGGAAGGCCTCCTGGAGGAGGTGAGCTCTCGGTATATACATATAATGGTATTTGTTAAGCGCTTACTGTTAATTCAATCGTATTTATTGAGCGCTTACTGTGTGCAGGGCACTGTACCAAGCGCTTGGGAAGTACAAGTCGGCAACATATAGAGACGGTCCCTACCCAACAACGGGCTCACAGTCTAGAAGGGGGGAGACAGACAACAGACACACACGGACTGGCAGACACACACCCTCGTGTAATAATAATAATGCCATTTATTAAGCGCTTACTATGTGCAAAGCACTGTTCTACTATGTGCAAAGCACACTCTATTTATTTATTTTACTTGTACATATCTACTCTATTTTATTTTGTTAATATGCTTGTTTTTGTTCTCTGTCTCCCCCTTCTAGACTGTGAGCCCACTGTTGGGTAGGGACCATCTCTATATGTTGCCAACTTGTACTTCCCAAGCGCTTAGTACAGTACTCTGCACACAGTAAGCGCTCAATAAATACGATTGATTGATTGATTGTTCCACTATGTGCAAAGCACCGTCCTAAGCGCTGTACGGCTTTGAAGGGAAAGGCTATGAGCCCATTGTTGGGTAGGGGCCGTCTCTATATGTTGCCAACGTGCACTTCAATCAATCAATCAATTGTATTTATTGAGCGCTTACTGTGTGCAGAGCACTGTACTAAGCGCTTGGGAAGTACAAGTTGGCAATATATAGAGACAGTCCCTACCCAACAGCGGGCTCACAGTCTAGAAGGGGGAGACAGAGAACAAAACCAAACATACTAACAAAATAAAATAAATAGGATATGTACAAGTAAAATAAATAGAGTAATAAATATGTACAAACATATATTCATACTTCATGCTGCTGCCTGGATTGTCTTTGTCCAGAAACGCTCTGGGCATGTTACTCCCCTCCTCAAAAATCTCCAGTGGCTGCCAATCAATCTGCGCATCAGGCAGAAACTCCTCGCCCTGGGCTTCCAGGCTGTCCATCCATCCCCTCGCCCCCTCCTACCTCACCTCCCTTCTCTCCTTCTCCAGCCCAGCCCGCACCCTCCGCTCCTCTGCCGCCGCTAACCTCCTCACCGTACCTCGTCCTCGCCTGTCCCACCATCGACCCCCCGGCCCACGTCCTCCCCCGGGCCTGGAATGCCCTCCCTCTGCCCATCTGCCAAGCTCGCTCTCTTCCTCCCTTCAAGGCCCTACTGAGAGCTCACCTCCTCCAGGAGGCCTTCCCAGACTGAGCCCCTTCCTTCCTCTCCCCCTCATCCCCCTCTCCATCCCCCCATCTTACCTCCTTCCCAGACTGAGCCCCTTCCTTCCTCTCCCCCTCATCCCCCTCTCCATCCCCCCATCTTACCTCCTTCCCTTCCCCACAACACCTGTATATATGTATGTACATATTTATTACTCTATTTATTTATGTATTTTACTTGTACCTATCTATTCTATTTATTTTATTTTGTTAGTATGTTTGGTTTTGTTCTCTGTCTCCCCCTTTTAGACTGTGAGCCCACTGTTGGGTAGGGACTGTCTCTATATGTTGCCAACTTGTACTTCCCAAGCGCTTAGTACAGTGCTCTGCACACAGTAAGCGCTCAATAAATACGATTGATTGATTGATTCCCCACAGCACCTGTATATATGTATATATGTTTGTACATATTTATTACTCTATTTATTTATTTATCCTACTTGTACATATCTATTCTATTTATTTTATTATGTTAATATGTTTGGTTTTGTTCTCTGTCTCCCCCTTCTAGACTGTGAGCCCACTGTTGGGTAGGGACTGTCTCTATATGTTGCCAACTTGGACTTCCCAAGCACTTAGTACAGTGCTCTGCACACAGTAAGCGCTCAATAAATATGATTGAATGAATGAATTTTATTTTGTTAATATGTTTTGTTTTGTTGTCTGTCTCCCCCTTCTAGACTATGAGCCCACTGTTGGGTAGGGACCGTCTCTACATGTTGCCCACTTGGACTTCCCAAGCGCTTAGTCCAGTGCTCTGCACACAGTAAGCGCTCAATAAATATGACTGAATGAATGTCGTTTGTCTCTATATGTTGCCAACTTGTACTTCCCAAGCGCTTAGTCCAGTGCTCTGCACACAGTAAGCGCTCAATAAATACAATTGATTGATTAGTGCAGTGCTGTGCACCCAGTAAGCGCTCAATCAATATGAATGATGGATGGGGTGCTGAGGGAGGCCAGCAGGGCCGCCGACGACTGTGAGCCCACTGTGGGGTAGGGACCGTCTCTCTAGGTTGCCAACTTGGACTTCCCAAGCGCTTAGTCCAGTGCTCTGCACACAGCAAGCGCTCAATAAATATGAATGAATGTTGTTTGTCTCTATATGTTGCCCACTTGTACTTCCCAAGCGATTAGTCCAGTGCTCTGCTCACAGTAAGCGCTCAATAAATATGAATGAATGAATGTTGTTTGTCTCCATATTTTGCCAACTTGTAATTCCCAAGTGCTTAGTCCAGTGCTCTGCACACAGTAAGCGCTCAATAAATATGAATGAATGAATGTTGTTTGTCTCCATATTTTGCCAACTTGTAATTCCCAAGTGCTTAGTCCAGTGCTCTGCACACAGTAAGCGCTCAATAAATACGACTGAATGGATGAATGTTGCTTGTCTCTATATTTTGCAAACTTGCACTTCCCAAGCGCTTAGTCCAATGCTCTGCACACAGTAAGCGCTTGATAAATACGATTGAATGAATGAATGAATGTTGTATGTCTCTATATGTTGCCAACTTGTACTTCCCAAGCGCTTAGTCCAGTGCTCTGCACACAGTAAGCGCTCGATAAATACGATTGAATGACTGTTGTTTGTCTCTCTATGTTGCCCACTTGTACTTCCCAAGCGCTTAGTCCAGTGCTCCGCACACAGTAATCGCTCAATATGATTGATTGATTAGTGCAGTGCTGTGCACACAGTAAGCGCTCAATCAATATGAACGATGGATGGGATGTTGAGGGAGGCCGGCAGGGCCGCCGACAACTAGAAGCCCACTGTGGGGTAGGGACTGTCTCTATATATTGCCAACTTGTACTTCCCAAGCGCTTAGTCCAGTGCTCTGCACACAGTCAGTGCTCAATAAATACGATTGAATGAATGAATTTTATTTTGTTAATATGTTTTGTTTTGTTCTCTGTCTCCCCCTTCTAGACTGTGAGCCCACTGTTGGGTAGGGACCGTCTCTACATGTTGCCAACTTGGACTTCCCAAGTGCTTAGTCCAGTGCTCCGCACACAGTAAGCGCTTAATAAATACCATTGAATGACTGTTGTTTGTCTCTATATGTTGCCCACTTGTACTTCCCAAGCGCTTAGTCCAGTGCTCTGCACACAGTAAGCGCTCGATAAATACGACTGAATGATTGTTGTTTGTCTCTATATGTTGCCGACTTGTACTTCCCAAGCGCTTAGTCCAGTGCTCTGCACACAGTAAGCGCTCGATAAATACGATTGAATGACTGTTGTTTGTCTCTATATGTTGCCCACTTGTACTTCCCAAGCGCTTAGTCCAGTGCTCCGCACAAAGTAATCGCTCAATATGATTGATTGATTAGTGCAGTGCTGTGCACACAGTAAGCACTCAATCAATACGAACGATGGATGGGACGCTGAGGGAGGCCGGCAGGGCCGACGACGACTGTAAGCCCACTGTGGGGTAGGGACCGTCTCTAGATGTTGCCAGCTTGTACATCCCAAGC
Source organism: Tachyglossus aculeatus (assembly GCF_015852505.1). Lineage (NCBI taxonomy): Eukaryota > Metazoa > Chordata > Mammalia > Monotremata > Tachyglossidae > Tachyglossus > Tachyglossus aculeatus. Next base: position 49,882,808 of record NC_052081.1, read on the forward strand.
GCTTAGTCCAGTGCTCCACACACAGTAAGCGCTCAATAAATACGATTGATTGATTAGCGCAGTGCTGTGCACCCAGTAAGCGCTCAATCAATATGAACGATGGATGGGATGCTGAGGGAGGCCGGCAGGGCCGACGACGACTAGAAGCCCACTGTGGGGTAGGGACTGTCTCTAGATGTTGCCAACTTGTACATCCCAAGCGCTTAGTCCAGTGCTCTGCACACAGTAAGTGCTCACTAAATACGATTGATTGATTGATTAGTGCAGTGCTGTGTACCCAGTAAGCGCTCAATCAATATGAATGATGGACGGGGTGCTGAGGGAGGCCGGCAGGGCCGCCGACGACTGTGAGCCCACTGTGGGGTAGGGACCGTCTCTAGATGTTGCCAACTTGGACTTCCCAAGCGCTTAGTGCAGTGCTCTGCACACAGCAAGCGCTCAATAAATATGAATGAATGAATGTTGTTTGTCTCTATACGTTGCCAACTTGTACTTCCCAAGCGCTTAGTCCGGTGCTCTGCACACAGTAAGCGCTCAATAAATACGACTGAATGAATGAATGTTGCTTGTCTCTATATGTTGCCAACTTGTACTTCCCAAGCGCTTAGTCCAGTGCTCTGCACACAGTAAGCGCTCGATAAATACGATCGAATGAATGAATGTTGGTCTCTATGTTGCCCACTTGTACTTCCCAAGCGCTTAGTCCAGTGCTCTGCACACAGTAGGCGCTCAATATGAATGAATGAAGTCTCTATATGTTGCCAACTTGTACTTCCCAAGCGCTTAGTGCAGTGCTCTGCACACAGTTAGCGCTCACTAAATACGACTGATTGATTGATTGACTGATTAGTGCAGTGCTGTGCACCCAGTAAGCGCTCAATCAATACGAACGATGGATGGGATGCTGAGGGAGGCCGGCAGGGCCGCCGACAACTATAAGCCCACTGTGGGGTAGGGACCGCCTCTAGATGTTGCCAACTTGTACATCCCAAGCGCTTAGTCCAGTGCTCCGCACACAGTAAGCGCTCACTAAATACGATTGATTGATTGATTAGTGCAGTGCTGTGCACCCAGTAAGCGCTCAATCAATATGAATGATGGATGGGATGCTGAGGGAAGCCGGCAGGGCCGCCGATGACTGTAAGCCCACTGTGGGGTAGGGACTGCCTCTATATGTTGCCAACTTGTACGTCCCAAGCACTTAGTCCAGTGCTCCGCACACAGTAAGTGCTCAATAAATACGATTGAATGAATGAATTTTATTTTGTTAATATGTTTTGTTTTGTTGTCTGTCTCCCCCTTCTAGACTACGAGCCCACTGTTGGGTAGGGACCGTCTCTACATGTTGCCAACTTGGACTTCCCAAGCGCTTAGTCCAGTGCTCTGCACACAGTAAGTGCTCAATAAATACGATTGAATGAATGAATGTTGTTTGTCTCTATATGTTGCCCACTTGTACTTCCCAAGCGCTTAGTCCAGTGCTCTGCACACAGTAAGCGCTCAATAAATATGAATGAATGTTGTTTGTCTCTATATGTTGCCCACTTGTACTTCCCAAGCGCTTAGTCCAGTGCTCTGCACACAGTAAGCGCTCAATAAATACGATTGAATGAATGACTCTTGTTTGTCTCTATATGTTGCCCACTTGTACTTCCCAAGCGCTTAGTCCAGTGCTCTGCACACAGTAAGCGCTCAATAAATACGATTGAATGAATGATTGTTGTTTGTCTATATGTTGCCCACTTGTACTTCCCAAGCGCTTAGTCCAGTGCTCTGCACACAGTAAGCGCTCGATAAATACGATTGAATGACTGTTGTTTGTCTCTATATGTTGCCCACTTGTACTTCCCAAGCGCTTAGTCCAGTGCTCCGCACACAGTAAGCGCTCACTAAATACGATTGATTGATTGATTAGCGCAGTGCTGTGCACCCAGTAAGCGCTCAATCAATATGAATGATGGATAGGATGCTAAGGGAGGCCGGCAGGGCCGACGACGACTGTGAGCCCACTGTGGGGTAGGGACTGCCTCTATATGTTGCCAACTTGTACATCCCAAGCGCTTAGTACGGTGCTCCGCACACAGTAAGCGCTCAATAAATACAATTGATTGATTGATTAGCGCAGTGCTGTGCACCCACTAAGCGCTCAATCAATATGAACGATGGATGGGATGCTGAGGGAGGCCGGCAGGGCCGACGACGACTGTAAGCCCACTGTGGGGTAGGGACCGTCTCTAGATGTTGCCAACTTGGACTTCCCAAGCGCTTAGTGCAGTGCTCTGCACACAGCAAGCGCTCAATAAATATGAATGAATGAATGTTGTTTGTCTCTATATGTTGCCCACTTGTACTTCCCAAGCGCTTAGTCCAGTGCTCTGCACACAGTGAGCGCTCAATAAATATGAATGAATGTTGTTTGTCTCTATACGTTGCCAACTTGTACTTCCCAAGCGCTTAATCCGGTGCTCTGCACACAGTAAGCGCTCAATAAATACGATTGAATGAATGATTGTTGTTTGTCTCTATATGTTGCCCACTTGTACTTCCCAAGCGCTTAGTCCAGTGCTCTGCACACAGTAGGCGCTCAATATGAATGAATGAATGTTGTCTCTATATGTTGCCAACTTGTACTTCCCAAGCGCTTAGTCCAGTGCTCCGCACACAGTAAGCGCTCACTAAATACGATTGATTGATTAGCGCAGTGCTGTGCACCCAGTAAGCGCTCAATCAATATGAACGATGGACGGGATGCTGAGGGAGGCCGGCAGGGCCGCCGACGACTGTAAGCCCACTGTGGGGTAGGGACCGTCTCTAGATGTTGCCAACTTGGACATCCCAAGCGCTCAGTCCAGTGCTCCGCACACAGTGGGCGCTCAATCAATACGATCGATCGATTGATTGATTGACTGAGGAGCTGTGGGAGTGGGGGGTGGCCTGAGCCCCGGGGGAGGTACCTGACAGAAGGTCCGGCAGTAGCCTCGTGAGGAGCTCTCCGACACCTCCTGCTCCCGCAGCTCCGCCTCCAGCTGCCACATCCGCGCCCAGAGCCCCGGGGGCCCCGGGGGGCCCGGAGGGCCCGGAGGTCCCGGGGGTCCCGGGGGGCCGGGGCTGCGGGCCCGGGCCCCGGCGGACGACGACGACGAGGCGGCTGAGGCGTCTGAGGCGGCGGCATCTCCCTTCCCGTCCGCCATCTTCCCCGGGCCCAGCGGCGCGTAGGCAACCGAGCCACGTGACCCGCCCCCCTCCGGCCCCGCCCACGCGCGCACGCGTCGACCCGGCGGCGCGCGGGCGATGACGTCACGCGCACACCGCCCCCCCCCCCTCCCCCCGCCCGAGGGCAGCGCGCCTGCGCGGACTCTCCCGCCTCAGGGCCCGCCCGGCCGGGCCTGAGGCGTTTTAGTCATTCGTTCATTCATTCAATAATAAGAATAATAATAATAAAGGCATTTATTAAGCGCTTACTTCATCCCCGTTTTACAGATGAGGTCACTGAGTCACGGAGAATAATCATAATGGTAGTAATAATAGTAATAGTGGCATTTATTAAGCGCTTCCTCTGGGCCAAGCCCTGTTCTAAGCGCTGGGGGAGGAGACAAGGTGATCAGGTTGGCCTACGGGGGGCTCACAGTCTTCATCCCCATTTGACAGATGAGGTCACTGAGTCACAGAGAATAATAATAATAATAATAACATTTATTAAGCGCTTACTATGTGCCAAGCACTGTTCTAAGCGCTGGGGGAGGATACAAGGTGATGAGGTTGTCCCACGGGGGGCTCACAGTCTTCATCCCCATTTGACAGATGAGGTCACTGAGTCATAGAGAATAATAATAATAATAATGATAATAATGGCATTTATTAAGCACTTCCTCTGTGCAAGGCACTGTTCTAAGCGCTGGGGGAGGATACAAGGTGATCAGGTTGCCCCACGGGGGGCTCACAGTCTTCATCCCCATTTGACAGATGGGGTCACTGAGTCACAGAGAATAATAATAATGGTAGTAATAATAATAATAGTGGCATTTATTAAGCGCTTACTCCGTGCCAAGCACTGTTCTAAGCGCTGGGGGAGGATACAAGGTGATCTGGTTGTCCCACGGGGGGCTCACAGTCTTCATCCCCATTTGACAGATGAGGTCACTGAGTCACAGAGAATAATCATGATGGTAGTAATAATAATAATAGTGGCATTTATTAAGCGTTTACTCTGTGCAAAGCACTGTTCTAAGCGCTGGGGGAGGATACAAGGTGATCTGGTTGTCCCACGGGGGGCTCACAGTCTTCATCCCCATTTGACAGATGAGGTCACTGAGTCATAGAAAATAATAATAATAATAATGATAATGGCATTTATGAAGCGCTTACTATGTGCAAGGCACTGTTCTAAGCGCTGGGGGGGTATACAAGGTGATCAGGTTGTCCCACGGGGGGGCTCACAGTCTTCATCCCCATTTGACAGATGAGGTCACTGAGTCACAGAGAATAATAATAATAATAATAGCATTTATTAAGCGCTCACAATGTGGCAAAGCACTGTTCTAAGCCCTGGGGGAGGATACAAGGTGATCAGGTTGTCCCACGGGGGGCTCACAGTCTTCATCCCCATTTGACAGATGAGGTCACTGAGTCACAGAGAATAATAATAATAATAACATTTATTAAGCGCTTACTATGTGCAAAGCACTGTTCTAAGAGCTGGGGGAGGATACAAGGTGATCTGGTTGGCCCACGGGGGGCTCACAGTCTTCATCCCCATTTGACGGATGAGGTCACTGAGTCACAGAGAATAATAATAATGATAATAATCATAATAATAATAATAGTGGCATTTATTAAGCGCTTCCTCTGTGCCAAGCACTGTTCTAAGCGCTGGGGGAGGATACAAGGTGATCAGGTTGGCCCACAGGGGGCTCACAGTCTTCGTCCCCATTTGACAGATGAGGTCACTGAGTCACAGAGAATAATAATAATAATAATGATAATAATAATAATAATAATGGCATTTATGAAGCGCTTACTCTGTGCCAAGCACTGTTCTAAGCGCTGGGGGAGGATACAAGGTGATCAGGTTGTCCCACGGGGGGCTCACAGTCTTCATCCCCATTCGACGGATGAGGTCACTGAGGCACAGAGAATAAGAAGAAGAATGGCATTTATTAAGCGCTTCCTCTGTGCAAAGCACTGCTCTAAGCGCTGGGGGAGGATACAAGGTGATCAGGTTGTCCCACGGGGGGCTCACAGTCTTCGTCCCCATTTGACGGATGAGGTCACTGAGGCACAGAGAATAATAATAATAATAATAATAATAATAATAATAATAGCATTTATTAAGCACTTACTATGTGCACAGCGCTGTTCTAAGCGTTGGGGAGGATACAAGAACAGTGCTTTGCACATAGTAAGCGCTTAATAAATGCCATCATTATTATTATTATTATCAGGTTGTCCCACGGGGACAACAGTCTTCATCCCCATTTTACAGATGAGGGAACTGAGGCACAGAGAATAATAATAATAATGGCATTTATTAAGCGCTTACTATGTGCAAAGCACTGTTCAAAGAGCTGGGGGAGGATACAAGGTAATCAGGTTGTCCCACGGGGGACTCACAGTCTTCATCCCCATTTGACAGATGAGGTCACTGAGGCACAGAGAATGATAATAATAATAATAATAATAATAATAATAATAACGGCATTTATTAAGCGCTTACTATGTGCACAGCACTGTTCTTGTATCCTCCCCAGCACTTAGAACGGTGCTGTGCACATAGTAAGCACTTAATAAATGCCATTATTATTACTATTATTATTCTCTGTGCCTCAGTGACCTCATCTGTCAAATGGGGGTGAAGACTGTGAGCCCCCCGTGAGACAACCTGATAATAATAATAATAATGATGGCATTTATTAAGCGCTTCCTCTGTGCAAAGCACTGTTCTAAGCGCTGGGGGAGGATACAAGGTGATCAGGTTGGCCCACGGGGGGCTCACAGTCTTCATCCCCATTTGACAGATGAGGTCACTGAGGCACAGAGAATAACAATAATAATAATAATAATAATGGCATTTATTAAGCGCTTACTCTGGGCAAAGCACTGTTCTAAGCGCTGGGGGAGGTTACAAGGTGATCAGGTTGTCCCACGGGGGGCTCACAGTCTGCATCCCCATTTTACAGATGAGGTCACTGAGTCACAGATAATAATAATAATAATAATAATGGCATTTATTAAGCGTTTACTATGTGCAAAGAACTGTTCTAAGCGCTGGGGGAGGATACAAGGTGATCAGGTTGTCCCACGGGGGGCTCACAGTCTTCATCCCCATTTTACAGATGAGGTCACTGAGTCACAGAGAATAAGAAGAAGAAGAAGAATGGCATTTATTAAGCGCTTCATCTGTGCAAAGCACTGCTCTAAGCGCTGGGGGAGGATACAAGGTGATCAGGTTGTCCCACGGGGGGCTCACAGTCTTCATCCCCATTTTACAGATGAGGTCACTGAGTCACAGAGAATAATAATAATGATAATAATAATAATAATAATAATGGCATTTATTAAGCGCTTACTCTGTGCAAAGCACTGTTCTAAGCGCTGGGGGAGGATACAAGGTGATCAGGTTGTCCCACGGGGGGCTCACAGTCTTCATCCCCATTTGACAGATGAGGTCACTGAGTCACAGAGAATAATAATAATAATAATAATAATAATAATAATAATAATAATAATAATAATGGCATTTATGAAGCACTTACGCTGTGCAAAGTACTGTTCTAAGCGCTGGGGGAGGTTACAAGGTGATCTGGTTGTCCCATGGGGGGCTCACAGTCTTCATCCCCATTTGACAGATGAGGTCACTGAGGCACAGAGAATAATAATAATAATAATAATAATAATAATGGCATTTATGAAGCGCTTACTCTGTGCAAGGCACTGTTCTAAGCGCTGGGGGAGGATACAAGGTGATCAGGTTGTCCCATGGGGGGCTCACAGTCTTCATCCCCATTTTACAGATGAGGTCACTGAGTCACAGAGAATAATAATAATAATAGTAATAATAATAATAATGGCATTTATTAAGCACTTCCTCTGTGCAAAGCACTGTTCTAAGCGCTGGGGGAGGATACAAGGTGATCAGGTTGGCCCACGGGGGGCTCACAGTCTTCATCCCCATTTGACAGATGAGGTCACTGAGGCACAGAGATAAGAATAATAATAATAATAATAATAATGGCATTTATTAAGCGCTTACTATGTGCACAGCACTGTTCTAAGAGTTGGGGAGGATACAAGAACAGTGCTTTGCACATAGTAAGCGCTTAATAAATGCCATCATTATTATTATTATTATTATCAGGTTGTCCCACGGGGGGCTCACAATTTTCATCCCTATTTTCCAGATGAGGGAACTGAGGCACAGAGAATAATAATAATAATGGCATTTATGAAGCGCTTACTCTGTGCAAAGCACTGTTCTAAGCGCTGGGGGAGGATACAAGGTGATCAGGTTGTCCCACGGGGGAGGTCACAGTCTTCATCCCCATTTTACAGATGAGGTCACTGAGTCATAGAGAATAATAATAATAATAATAATAATAATAATAATAATAATAATAATGGCATTTATGAAGCGCTTACTATGTGCAAGGCACTGTTCTAAGCGCTGGGGAGGATACAAGGTTATCAGGTTGTCCCACGGGGGGCTCACAGTTTTCATCCCCATTTGACAGATGAGGTCACTGAGTCACAGAGAATAATAATAATAATAATAATAACAATAATAATAATGGCATTTATGAAGCGCTTACTCTGTGCAAAGCACTGTTCTAAGCGCTGGGGGAGGATACAAGGTGATCAGGTTGTCCCACGGGGGAGGTCACAGTCTTCATCCCCATTTGACAGGTGAGGTCACTGAGGCACAGAGATAATAATAATAATAATAATAATAATAATAATAATAATAATGGCATTTATTAAGCGCTTACTCTGTGCACAGCGCTGTTCTAAGCGTTGGGGAGGATACAAGAACAGTGCTGTGCACAGAGTAAGCGCTTAATAAATGCCATCATTATTATTATTATTATTATCAGGTTGTCCCACGGGGGACTCACAGTCTTCATCCCCATTTGACAGATGAGGTCACTGAGGCACAGAGAATAATAATAATAATAATGGCATTTATTAAGCGCCTACTATGTGCACGGCGCTATTCTAAGCGTTGGGGAGGATACAAGAAGAGTGCTTTGCACATAGTAAGCGCTTAGTAAATGCCATCATTATTATTATTATTATTATCAGGTTGTCCCACGGGGGGCTCACAGTCTTCATCCCCATTTGACAGATGAGGTCACTGAGGCACAGAGAATAATAATAATAATGGCATTTATTAAGCGCTTGCTATGTGCAAAGCACTGTTCTAAACGCTGTGGAGGATACAAGGTGATCAGGTTGTCCCACGGGGGGCTCACAGTCTTCATCCCCATTTTACTGTTGAGGGAACTGAGGCCCGGAGAAGTGAAGTGACTTGCCCAAAGTCACACAGCTGACAGTTGGCGGGGCCGGGATTTGAACCCCTGACCTCTGACTCCAAAGCCCGGGCTCTTTCCACTGAGCCACGCTGCTCGATTCAATCAATCGTATTTATTGAGCGCTTACTGTGTGCAGAGCACTGGACTAAGCGCTTGGGAAGTCCAAGTCGGCAACATAAAGAGATGGTCCCTACCCAACAGCGGGCTCACAGTCTAGAAGGGGGAGACAGACAACAAAACAAAACATATAAACCAAATAAAATAAATAGAGTAATAAATACGTACAAACATATATACATATATTTCAATCATTCAATCGTATTCTTTCATTCATTCAATCGTATTTATTGAGCGCTTATTGTGTGCAGAGCACTGGACTAAGCGCTTGGGAAGTCCAAGTTGGCAACATAGAGAGACGGCCCCTACCCAACAGTGGGCTCACAGTCTAGAAATTGAGCGCTTACTGTGTGCAGTGCACTGGACTCATTCATTCATTCATTCATTCAACCACATTTATTGAGCGCTTACTGTGTGCAGAGCACTATACTAAGCGCTTGGGAAGTCCAAGTTGGCAACATCTAGAGATGGTCCCTACCGAACAGTGGGCTCACAGTCTAGAAATTGAGCGCTTACTGTGTGCAGAGCACTGGACTCATTCATTCATTCATTCATTCATTCATCCATTCAACCACATTTATTGAGCACTTACTGTGTGCAGAGCACTATACTAAGCGCTTGGGAAGTCCAAGTTGGCAACATATAGAGACGGTCCCTACCCAACAGTGGGCTCACAGTCTAGAAATTGAGCGCTTATTGTGTGCAGAGCACTGGACTAAGCGCTTGGGAGGCACAACTTGGCAACATACAGATGGTCCCTACCCAACATTCATTCATTCGTTCATTCATTCAATCGCATTGATTGAGCGCTTACTGTGTGCAGAGCACTGGACTAAGAGCTGGGGGAGATTTGAGATAATCAGGTCCCACAGGGGGCTCACATTTTAGGGAGGAGGGAGCGCAGATATTGAATCCCCATTTTGCAGATGAGGGAACTGAGACACAGAGAAGATAAGTTCCTTGCCTGAGGTTACACGGCAGGAAAGCGGTGGGGCAGGTATTAGGACCCGGGTCCTCAGCTGACATATTCAATCCATCAGTAAATCCTGTCGGTCCTACCTTCACCACATCACTAAAATCTGCTTTCTTCTCCATCCAAACGGCTACCACGTTAAAACAATCACTCATCCTATCCACCCCCCTGGATTACTGCGTCAGCCTCCTTGCTGACGTCCCAGCATCCTGTCTCTCCCCACTCTTCTAGACTGTGAGCCCGCTGTTGGGTAGGGACTGTCTCTATGTGCTGCCGACTTGTACTTCCCAAGCGCTTAGTACAGTGCTCTGCACACAGTAAGTGTTCAATAAATACGACTGATTGATTGAATGATCCAGTCCATACTTCGCTCTGCTGTCCGGATCATTTTTCTACAAAAAACGTTCGGAACGTGACACCCCACTCCTCAAAAAACTCCAGTGGTTGTCCATCCACCTCTGCATCAAACAAAAGCTCCTCACCATTGGCTTTAAAGCACTCCATCATCTTGCCCCCTTCTAACTCACCTCTCTACTCTCCTAAAACTCAGCCTCACACTTCACTCCTCTAGTGCTAACCTCCTCACTGTGTCTCGATCTCCCCATTTCACCACCAAATACCCTCCCTCCTCAAATCCGCCCGACAATTACTCTCCCCGCCTTCAAAGCCTTACTGAAGGCACATCTCCTCCAAGAGGTCTTCCCTGACTAAGCCCTCCCTTTTCTCCCACTCCCTTCTGCGTCACCCTGACTTGCTCCCTTTGTTCTTCCCCCCTCTCAGTCCCACAGCACTTATGTACATATCTGTCATTTATTTATTTATATTAATGCCTGTCTCCCCTCTGTAGACTGTAAGCTCGTGGTGGGCAGGGACTGCGTCTGTTTATTGTTGTATCATCATCATCATCATCAATCGTATTTATTGAGCGCTTACTATGTGCAGAGCACTGTACTAAGCACTTGGGAAGTACAAATTGGCAACATATAGAGACAGTCCCTACCCAACAGTGGGCTCACAGTCTAAAAGGGGGAGACAGAGAACAAAACCAAACATACTAACAAAATAAAATAAATAGAATAGATATGTACAAGTAAAATAAATAAATAAATAGTACTTGTACTCTCCCAAGTGCTTAGTAAAGTGCTCTGCACACGGTAAGTGCTCAATAAATACGACTGAATGAACGTGAAGGCTCTGAAGATGGGGAGAGCGGTGGTCTGCCAGACGTGAAGGTGGAGGGAGTCCCAGAGAGAAGGCAGGCTTGGCAAAAAAAGGCACAGTGTGTAATTTGACTTGAGAAAAACAAAGACTGTAAACTGGGGTGGAGTGGGAGGGGAGGGAGGCTAGGTAGCGGGGAGAAGGCTGATGGAGAGCTGTACTGCTTATGGTCAGGAGCTTCTGCTTGATGTGGAGAGGAATGGGGCACCAGTGGAGGATTTTGAGGAGAGGGGAGAAGTGAACAGAATGACATTCTAGAAAAATGACGTGGCGACAGAGTGAAATGTGGACCAGAGAGGGGAGAGACTGGAGACAAGGGAAGACTAAGAGGAGGCTGATGCGGTAGTTGCGTTGGGACGTGACAAGTGCTTGGACCAGCTACTTGGAGGTTAAGGTGGAAAGCGGGAGGGATTCTGGAGATGTCATGTAGGAAAAAACCTAGAGGAATTGGTGATAGGCTGAATAGAGGGAATTGAAAGAGAGGGGAGTCCAAGGAAACATCAAGCTTGTAAGCTCGAGAGGCCAGGAATACGACGGCGATATCATCAGAAATGGGAAAAGTAGAAAGCGGAGAGGATTTGAGCAGGAAGATGAGGAGTTTGGTGTTGATGGGGCAGCCGTGTACAGGTTCTGGGCCTACAAAGAGCTTACACTCTAATGGGGAGAGAAGTATTCCCAAGAACCACGCACTATCCTAATCTGGAACTCCCTCCCCTTCCATATATGCCGGACCACCACTCTCCCCACCCTCAAAACATTATAAAGGTCACATCTCCAAGAGGCTCCCTCCGATTAAGCCCTTTTCCTCGGCTCCCTCTCCTACGTCTTCTATGTACTTGGATCTGTGACCTTTGGCCATTTGTTATTCGCCCCACCCTCAACCCCACAACTTCTGTACATCTCTTTAAATTGTACCTTATAAGTTACTTATTTGTATTTATGTCTGTCTCCTCCTCTAGGCTGTAAGCTTGTTGTAGTCAGGGAACATGTCTGCTAAGTCTCCCAAGCGCTTAGTACTGTGCTCCACATGGCCGCACCCCCGTTCCAGGCTTGGGGAGACTCCAGCGACTGATGCCAACCTCTCCCTGCCCCTGGCACAGCCGCCAGTGGGCCATTGGTCCCATCTTAGTCCCATCAAGCGCTTAGTACAGTGCTCTGCACACAGTAAGCGCTCAATAAATACGATTGATTGATCTTGTGAAGGCCCTCCTTCATAAACCACGCCCCCAGGGGCTCCCCACCCTGTGTTTCCCCGCCCGTGGACCTTTTAAGAGACCTATCTTATTAATAATAATAATTATTATTATTATGGTATTTGTTAAGTGCTTACTATGCGCCAGGCACTGTACTAAGCGCTGGGGTGGATACGAGCAAATCGGTTTGGGCACAGTCCCTCTCCGGCTTACAGACCCCCATTTTACAGGTGAGGTCACTGAAGCACAAATAAGCGAAGTGACTTGCCCAAGGTCACATAGCAGACAAGTGGTGGAGCCAGGATTAGAACCCATGACCTTCGGACTCCCAGGCTTGTGCTGTATCCAGTATGCCATCATCATCATCATCAATCGTATTTATTGAGTGCTTACTATGTGCAGAGCACTGTACTAAGCGCTTGGGAAGTACAAATTGGCTACATTATTATTATTAGTCTGGGTTGCCGGGGGATGGACGGCGGTGGAAGGGGACCAGTAACTCCAAGCGACCCTGCAACCGGTCGATCCGCCGTCTTTCCGAAGGAGTCTCCCCTGTTTTGAAAAACTTCATGAGTTTTTAGCAGGATCTTGGCCGTGTCTCCTTCGTAATAGTGTCAATTGTTGTGGTTTTTCTTTCCTTTTGGGGGTGTGTGGGGGAGGACGTGGTTATTGTTAGTAGAGTTATGCAGCACAGAATATGGTCCCTCACCATTTCCCACCCGGAAGGAGCCAGCTCTCCTCCTCCTTCCCTAGGGCCATCCCGACGTTTTTAACTTCTTGTTGTAGAAGTGTGGGTTCTTTCCCAGGGTGTAGAAAGCTGGGCGGAGATTATGGAGCGGGCAGAGGACCATTTGGTGGAGGCGGAGGAATACAGGAAGACCAGAGACCCATCTTAGAAAAGCATGGCTTAATAATAATAATAATAATAATGGCATTTATTAAGCGCTTACTATGTGCAAAGCACTGTTCTAAGCGCTGGAGAGGTTACAAGGTGATCAGGTTGTTCCACGGGGGGCTCACAGTCTTAATTCCCATTTTACAGATGAGGTAACTCAGAGAAGTTAAGTGACTTGCCCAAAGTCACACCGCTGACACTTGGCGGAGCCGGGATTTGAACCCATGACCTCTGACTCCAGTGCCCGTGCCCTTTCCACTGAGCCATGCTGCTTCTCTATAATAATGGTAATAATAGTGATAATGGTATTTGTTAAGCACTTACTATGTGCCAAGCACTGTTCTAAGTGTAGGGATAGATACGAGGTAATCAGGTTGTCCCACGTGGGGCTCACGGTCTTAATCCCCACATTACAGATTAGGTAACTGAGGCACAGAGAAATTAAGTGGTTTGCCCAAGGTCACACAGCAGACAAGTGGTGGAGGCAGGATTAGAACCCATGTTCCCTGACTTCCAAGCCTGTGCTCTTTCCACTAAGCCGTGCTGCTTCTCGATAGTGGATAGAGTTTAGTGGATAGAGCCCGGGTTTGGGAGCCAGAAGGACCTGAGTTCTAATTCCATCTCTGCCACATGTCTGCTGTGACCTTGGGCAAATCACTTCACTTCTCTATGCCTCGGTTACCTCATCTGTAAAATGGGGATAATAACGATGGTATTTGTTAAGCGCTTACTACGTGCAAAGCACTGTTCTAAGCTCTGGGGTAGATACAAGTTTATCAGATTCATTCATTCATTCAATCGTATTTATTGAGCACTTACTGTGTGCAGAGCACAGTACTAAGCGCTTGGGAAGTCCAAGTTGGCAACGTATAGAGACGGTCCCTACCCAACAGTGGGCTCACAGTCTAGAAGGGGGAGACAGACAACAAAACAAAACCTATTAACAAAATAAAATAAATTGAATAAATGTGTCCAAATAGAATAAATAAATAAATAGAGTAATACATACGTACAAACATATATACAGGTGTTGTGGGGAGGGGAAGGAGGTAAGGCAGGGGGGATGGGGAGGGGGAGGAGTAGAGGAAATGATGGCTTAGAGCTCTAGACAGTGAGCCCACTGTTGGGTAGGGACTGTCTCTGTATGTTGCCAACTTGTACTTACCAAGCGCTTGGCACAGTGCTCTGCACACAATAAGCGCTCAATAAATACGATTGATTGATTGATTGATTGATTAAGGAGGGGGAGAGGAAGGAGGGGGGCGAGGTTGTCCCACGGGGGGGCTCACAGTCTTAGTCCCCATTTTCCAGATGAGGTATCATCATCATCATCATCAATCGTATTTATTGAGCGCTTACTATGTGCAGAGCACTGTACTAAGCGCTTGGGAAGTACAAATTGGCAACATATAGAGACAGTCCCTACCCAACATTGGGCTCACAGTCTAAAAGGGGGAGACAGAGAACAAAACCAAACATACTAACTAAATAAAATAAATAGACTAGATATGTACAAGCAAAATAAATAAATAAATAGAGTAATAAATATGTACAAACATATATATGTAACTGAGGCCCAGAGAAGTTAAGTGACTTGCCCAAAGTCACACAGTGGGATTCGAACCCATGACCTCTGACAAGGGTGTGAGTCCCATGTGGGACAGGGGCTGCTCCCAACCTGATTAGCGTGGGTCTTCCCCAGCGCTTAGAACAGTCCTTGTATTTAACAAGTACCATTATTACTGTTATTGTTGTTATTATTATTATTATTATTATTATTATTATTATTATTATTATTATTATTATTATTATTTCTTATGAGCATGGCGGTCTGAGACTAGGCGCTGTTTCCCGCTGGGATTCGGGCGGCGGGCAGCCGCTAGGGGGCAGGCGCGCCCCGGGAATGGCCCGGGAATTTCCTCGGGATCGGGAGAAGGAGGCGCAGGGCGCCCCCTGGAGGCCGGCTCCTCCCGTCCAGGAGCCCGTCAACCCCCGGGAGTCAGACCTGGGGGCGCTTACTGTGTGCACAGCATCATCATCAATCGTATTTATTGAGCGCTTACTATGTGCACAGCACTGTACTAAGCGCTTGGGGGAGTACAATAACAGCAGTAGAACAGACACATTCCTTGCCCTCGTCCCCCTCTCCCTCCCCCCCCATCTTACCTCCTTCCCTTCCCCACAGCACCTGTATATACGGATATATGTGTGTACAGATTTATTACTCTATTTATTAATTTTACTTGTACATATCTATTCTATTTATTTTATTTTGTTAGTAGGTTTGGTTTTGTTCTCTGTCTCCCCCTTTTAGACTGTGAGACCACTGTTGGGTAGGGACTGTCTCTATAGGTTGCCAATTTGTACTTCCCAAGTGCTTAGTACAGTGCTCTGCACATAGTAAGCGCTCAATAAATACGATTGATGATGATGATGATGATGATTTATTTTATTTTGCTAGTATGTTTGGTTTTGTTCTCTGTCTCCCCCTTTTAGACTGTGAGCCCACTGTTGGGTAGGGACTGTATATGTTGCCAACTTGTGCTTCCCAAGCGCTTAGTACAGTGCTCTGCACATAGTAAGTGCTCAATAAATACGATTGATGATGATGATGATGATGATTTATTTTATTTTGTTAGTATGTTTGGTTTTGTTCTCTGTCTCCCCCTTTTAGACTGTGAGCCCACTGTTGGGTAGGGACAGTCTCTATATGTTGCCAACTTGCACTTCCCAAGCGCTTAGTACAGTGCTCTGCACACAGTAAGCGCTCAATAAATACGATTGATTGATTGCCCACAACGGACTTACAAAATTGACAGCTGGAGCAGACACTGGTTCTAATCGCCGTGCTGCCACTTTGCTGCGTGGCCCTGGGCAAGCCACTTAATAATAATAATAATGGCATTTATTAAGCGCTTACTATGTGCAAAGCACTGTTCTAAGCGCGTCACTTAATAATAATAATAATGGCATTTATTAAGCGCTTACTATGTGCAAAGCACTGTTCTAAGCGCTGGGGAGGTTACAAGGTGATCAGGTTGTCCCACGGAGGGCTCACAGTCTTTAATCCCCGTTTTGCAGATGAGTTAACCGAGGCACAGAGAAGTGCAGCGGCTTGCCCAAAGTCACACAGCTGACAGTTGGCAGAGCCGGGATTTGAACCCATGACCTTTGACTCCAAAGCCCGGGCTCTTTCCACTGAGCCACGCTGCTTCTCACTGTCTCAATTACCTCATCCGTAAAATGGGGGTGGAGACTGTGAACCCTATTTGGAACTGTGTCCAATCTGCCTTGTACCTATCTACCCTGGTGTTTAGTTCAGTGCCTGGCACATAGTAAGCGCTTAACAAATACCATAAAAAAAGGGCCGTGGGGCTGAAGGTGAGAGGAACATCAAGTTGCCAGCTTGTACCTCCCAAGCGTTTAGTACAGTGCTCTGCACCCAGTAAGTGCTCAATAAATACGATTGAACGAATGAATGAATGAAAGTGCTTCAGGGATACAGATCCAAGTGCATAGGTGATGCAGAACGGACAGGGAGTAGAGGAAATGATGGCTCAGCCGGGGAAAGCTCTTGGAGATGTGATCTTAAAAAGGTTTTGAAGATGGGGAGAGTAGCGGTCTTTCTTATATGGCGGGGAGGGAGTTCCACACTAGAGGAAAAATGATTTGGGTGGGAGAGTGAAGTAAGGACTGGAGTGGGGACAGACAGGAGGAAGGAAGGTCAGCAAGGAGGTTGATGCAGGAGTCAAGGTGAGATGATAATGACAATAACAATGGTATTTATTACGTGCCAAGTACTGTTGTAATCGCTAGGGTAGATATATGGTAATCAGGTTGTTCCACGTGGGGCTCATAGTCTTAATCCCCATTTTACAGATGAGGTAACTGAGGCACAGAGAAGTTAAGTGATTTACCCGAAGTCACACGTTGATAAGTGGCAGAGCCGGGATTAGAACCCACGACCTCTGACTCCCAAGCCCAGGCTCTTTTCCTCTAAGCCACAAGTGCTTGATAATCTCCTCCTACCCCTGGCCCATACACACAAGATTCCCCCAGCCAAGGCAGCCGGAGTGTCTGGGGTGGAGCCTGGAGATGGTGGGGATAGAGCCCAGAGCTGGCGGGATTGAAGCCTGGAGCTGGTGGGGATGGAGGGATTGGAGCCCGGAGCTGGCCATCTTCATCAATCGTATTTATTGAGCGCTTACTGTGTGCAGAGCACTGTACTAAGCTCTTGGCCAAGCTGGTTCTCCACTCCCTCCAGAAATGTTGGACTGCCTCGTGGGCACGAGGCAGTGCCAAGATGTCTGCTGGACTCATCCGATCCCGAGGAGCCTTTCTCTTTCTCGTCTCTCCCACCACCACCTTCTCCGCTGTCTGAAAATCCCTCCTCATTCACATCTGGCAGACCACCGCTCTTCCCCTCATCAAAGCCCTTCTGAAATCCCATCTCATATACCTAGCCCCTTTTCCTCCTTCCTCCTGCCTCCCTTCAGTGGAGTTTATTTCACTTTATGTCAGAGAAGCGTGGCCTAATGGAAAGAGCACGGGACTGGCAGTCAGAAGACCCAATTTCTATGACTTTCATGTTGTGTGACTGTCTCTGTGCCTCAGTTTCCTCAGCTGTAAAATGGGGATTCAATCAATCAATCAATCAATCGTATTTATTGAGCACTTACTGTGTGCAGAGCACTGTACTAAGGGCTTGGGAAGTACAAGTTGGCAACATATAGAGACAGTCCCTACCCAACAGTGGGCTCACTGTCTAAAAGGGGGAGACAGAGAACAAAACCAAACATACTAACAAAATAAAATAAATAGAATAGATATGTACAAGTAAAATAAATAGAGTAATAAATATGTACAAACACATATACATATATACAGGTGCTATGGGGAAGGGAAGGAGGTAAGATGAGGGGGATGGAGAGGGGGATGAGGGGGAGAGGAAGGAAGGGGCTCAGTCTGGGAAGGCCTCCTGGAGGAGGTGAGCTCTCAGTAGGGCCTTAATCCAGATTCAATACCGGATCTCCCTCCCCTCAGACACTATGAGTCTCGTATGGGACAGGGACTGTATCTGGATGCATTGTGTCATATCTAACTCCAGTGACTGGCACATAATAAGCACGCAAATACAATTTTTATTATTAATTTGTGCCTGTCTCCCTTGTTAGATTGCACACTTGTTGAAGGCAGGGATCTCATTTACCAGCTCTGTGGTAATAATAATAATAATGGCATTTGCTAAGCATTTACTATGTGTGAAGCACTGTTCTAAGCGATGGGGGGGATACAAGGTGATTGAGGTTGTCCCACGTGGGGCTCGTAGTCTTAATCCCCATTTTACAGATGAGGTAACTGAGGCACAGAGAAAATTAAGTGATTTGCCCAAAGCCACATAGCTGACAAGTGGCAGAGCCGGGATTAGAACCCATGACCTCTGGCTCCCAAGCCCGTACCCTTCCAAGCTCTAGGTCCAGTGCTCTGCACACAGTGGGCACTCAATGCATGCCACCGATTGATTGTCAGATTGATTGATCAATTGAGGGAATAGTTGGGCATTGGATGCCTGGACCCTCGAGCGGGTCCTGGGAAGAAGGGCAGAAGAGTCTGGGATCCATTTAAGCTGTCTCCCTACACAGCTGCCTTCTGAGGTACTCATTCATTCATTCAATCGTATTTATTGAGCGCTTACGGTGTGCAGAGCACTGTACTAAGCGCTTGGGAAGTCCAAGTCGGCAACATATAGAGACGGTCCCTACCCAACAGTGGGTTCACAGTCTAGAGTCTGAGCCCCTTCCTTCCTCTCCCCCTCGTCCCCCTCTCCATCCCCCCATCTTACCTCCTTCCCTTCCCCACGGCACCTGTATATATGTATATATGGTTGTACATATTTATTACTCTATTTATTTATTTATTTATTTATTTTACTTGTACATTTCTATCCTATTTATCTTATTTTGTTGGTATGTTTGGTTCTGTTCTCTGTCTCCCCCTTTTAGACTGTGAGCCCACTGTTGGGTAGGGACTGTCTCTATGTGTTGCCAATTTGTACTTCCCAAGAGCTTAGTACAGTGCTCTGCACATAGTAAGCGCTCAATAAATACGATTGATTGATTGATCGATTGATTAGAGGATCAGACAGGGGTGACAAGTCAAAGCCAGGGGACCCGGGACACAGGCTGGGAGGCTTATTATTATTGATGTGATTGTCCCATCCCCTAGAAGACGATCCAGCTCCCTCTCTCTCCCAGGGGCCGGACCGGTGCCTCCTCAGTGAATGGTTTCCCTGGTTGTCCTGGGCCTGGCCCTCATGCAACTCCCAGATCCCGGACCAGGCTCCACCCTCTCTGCCCATGCCCTCTCCCCCCACACCCCCACCCCAGGGGCCGTTAGACCCCCTGATGTTGCGCGGGGATTCCCCGATGCAGCAATAACCCTGCCAACAGGCCCACCGCCTGCTTGCCCATCCTCCCGCAGTGTGGCAATCCCACAGGCCACAGACTAGGGGTGCGCAATCAGAAATGGGTGGACGGTTGGCCCTGGTGGTAAGGCTCATGGTAAGGAGAGGGGCAGCACAAGGCCTCCATGGGCAAATGCCTTGAGGCTGAAATCCCCTTCACCCCCCAGCCAAGCCACTTCTACCTGAGCAATTGCCCAGCAACACTCCACTTCAGGGAGAGAGAGAGAGAGGAGAGGGCAGGGAGTGAAGCGTTGCTGGGGGGTGGGTGTGGGTTCACATGGAGAATGAGTAGCCCCTCCCCAGGCTCAGGGTCCCCTCCCTGAGACCCCAGACCCCACAGGCTCCCCACCTGCCTCAGTGGAAAGAGCCCGGGCTTTGGAGGCAGAGGTCGTGGGTTCAAATCCCGGCTCCGCCACCTGTCAGCCGTGTGACTTTGGGCGAGTCACTTAGCTTCTCTGTGCCTCAGTTGCCTCATCTATAAAATGGGGATTAAAACTATCGGACAACGGGGTGCCCCCGTGGGACAACCTGATCACCTTGTAACCTCCCCAGCGCTTAGAACAGTGCTTTGCACATAGTGAGCACTTAACAAATACCATTATTATTATTACTTAGCCCTTGTTCCCTTCCGATTCCAATTCCCAGGCTCCTTCAAGGGGAGCAGACAAGACGTTGTAGGGGGCTGATGGTGGTGATGTGAGGCGGGACTGGGGGGAGAACAGAGGAGAGGGACAGGAGGAGCAGACCAGGTGACCAGCTCTGGGGCCCCAGCTCCCTTCCCCCCCTCCAAACCTCACCCACCTCACCCCACCCACAACCCAAACCCACACTAAGCCCAGCTCCCTCTAGTCCCCCCACCCCACTTCCGACTTGCTGGTGTTTGTTCCCTAAACCAACCGTTTCCTGGTTACTCCCGGTGAGGGGGCAGGGAGGGAGAGGGGCGGCCCACCCAAGGGAAGGGGCTCAGTTGGAGCATTGCAGAATACCCGCTGCCCCTTGCAGTGTGGCCCCTGCCCCCGGGAAAGCCGGGTCCCTGACAGGTCTTACTGCTGTGCTGTCAGGAATTTAGTGAGGTGGGGGGCTGAGTGGTTGTCTCAGCCCAGTGGGCAGTGCCCAGCCCCTGCCCCTTTGTTGTGACCACGAAGACTGCGAGCCCGTTTGTTTCCCCTGCCACTGTCGAAAACAGTCCTGGGGGGATCACAGCTCACTGTGGGGACCCAGAGTCCATACTGACACCCCACCTTCCTCAGCGCTTAGCTGGAAGACAGACAGGCCGACAGAACTTGGCTGGAATCTCACTGTATCAGCGGGGAACAGGCTAGGAAAGGACTTGAGGCTCCACAAAACTTGTGGGTCAACATGCTACTAGTTCAGCCATGTGAACGCTTAAGTGTATGCAGAGTGGCTCAGTGGAAAGAGCACGGGCATGGGAGTCAGAGGTCGTGGGTTCTAATCCTCGCTCCACCACTTGTCAGCTGTGTGACTTGGGGCAAGCCACCTAACTTCTCTGTGCCTTAGTTACCTCATCTGTAAAATGGGGATTAGGACTGTGAGCCCCACGTGGGACAACCTGAATACCTTGTATCTTCCCCGGGGCTTAGAACAGTGCTTGGCACATAGTAAGCGCTTAACAAATACCATCATTATGTATGCACACTGTACAGGGTCACGTGTACAACAGCATGTTACACATCCATACACTGCACATCCAAATGCGTGCAAGCTGGAAGCCCTCACTGCACGTACTGCAGCCTCTTACTGAAGGCACATCTTTTCCAAGAGGCTTTCCCTACCTAAGCCCTCTTTTCCTTTTCTTCAACTCCCTTCTATGTCACCTTGACTTGCTCCCTTTATTCATCCCCCACCCCAGCCCCACAGCACTGATGTACGTATCTGTAATTTATTTATGTATATTAATAGCTGCCTCCCACTCTACACCATAAGATCGTTGTGGGCCGGTAATGTGTCTGTCATATTGCACTCTCCCAAGTGCTTAGTACAATGCTGTGCACACAGTGAGCACTCAATAAATATGATTACCTGACTGACTCACACGCACGGCAACAGTAGCATCCTGGAGCTTGGCAGGAGCGGGGGTCGGGGGGTAAAACGCGGCCCCTCAAAGGCCCAGAGGAAGCAGAACGTGCGATGCCATTGTCTTCCGAGGAGGAGAGGGGAGGGGCAGTGTGGCCAGTGGTCTGACCGCAGACTTGGCCAGGAGATAATTCCCGGCCGGACGAGCCTTCCCCGAGTTCTGGAGAAAGGGGAACGTTGGAGCGCAAGCGGCCACAGGGAATGGGGAAGGGGCCTGTCTCAGGTCTCCAGCGGGAAGCCTCAGAGTGGCTGCCCTGTCTCTGCTGACACACACTCTGCAGATGGTTGTGTCTCCATGGACCTGCCTGGGGAAGCTTCCTGGCCCAGTGGCCTGAGGAAGGAGTATGAGAAGCCCAGGGTGGTATCCTTGCTGAGCAGCTTTCAGCTCCCTGTCTTTCCCAGGGAGATGCCCAGGTACGGGATCAGGCTAGCCGCTGCTGGCCAGTGGGGACATTGGACACACCTTACTGATCCCCCCTGACCCTGTGCTACATGATTATACTCTGTACCACACCGGGCAGCTCCCAGAGAGAGGCTTGTGGGGCAAAAGGAGGTGAATGTAGGTGTCGGGCAGCGGTTGAGGTGTGGCCAGCAATCCGGAGCCCCGAAAACGGAGCCTGGCCATCATCCCGCTGGGCCCAGAGACCGGGCTGGAAGAGAAGGAAGGGCCACCTCCCCAGAGGACCGGCCAGGCTCACAGCTGGCCCTGTCACCCGGCGGCCAGACACTGGGCCTGCCTCAGTGAGCCCGGAGGGACTGCGGGGTCAGGGCCCAGCCGGCACAGAGACGGCCAGACTGGTGGGGGTGGGCCTGGTCTCGGGAGGACTGGGCAGATGAGGGAGGTAAGAAAGTGAAACTGGGAACGGAAAGTCAGCGCTGCTTATAGCTGTCCCGGGAAAAGTCCCTGAGCCCTGCCACTTCCTGTCGTCCAACACACACACACACACACACACCCCACCCCCACACTCCCAGATGGCCAGGGCTCTGTCTCCTCCCGGGGCACCTGCGGGCTTGGGTGAGCTGGTCCCATCCTGGACACCTACTCGAGCGATATCACTTATTGAGCGCCTACCAGGGCAAAGCATTACACCTATCAATTAATGGTAATAATAATGATGGTATTTGTTAAGAGCTTACTATGTGCCAAGCACTGCTCTAAGCGCAGGGGTAGATACAAGGTAATCAGCTTGTCCCACGTAGGGCTCACAGACTTAATCCCCATCATGCAGATGAGGTAACAGAGGCACAGAGAAGTTAAGTGACTTGCCCAGTGTCACACAGCTGATAAGTGGTGGAGCTGGGATTAGAACCCATGACCTCCCGAGCCCGGACTCTTTCCACTAAGCCACGCTCCTTCCCATGGTACTTACTGAGAGTCTCCTGGGGCACAGCACCATGCTAAGCATCTGGGAGAGTTCAACAGAATTAGAAGCCACAACTTCTGTCTTCAAGGAGCTTACAGTCTAGCGGGGGCGTGAGACCCCTTTCCTCCAGGAGGCCTTCCCCAATTAATTTCTCTTCACTCATTTTATATCCCCATTATCAGCTCAGGAGGTATTAACTCACAGCATCGCCTTACACTTGGGGTCATTTCAGTTTACATCCTCCATCCCTTTAAGCACTGATAAATTCACCTTTCCGTCTTGTCATTATTTTGTTAAAACCCATCGTATCTTCCTTCTCTTGAACGTTTAGTGTCTTCTTACATTTAGACCAGAAGCTCCTCAAGGGCAGATTGTGTCTTTTGCCTGGTCTGTACTCTCCCAAGCACTTAACACAGTGTTTATGGGTCAGAGACGACTCGGCGGCATAAGACAAGACAAAATATTATTGATTGATTACTTGACTTTAAGTTATATCAGTTTCACCTGGTGCCCTCCTGTCTGCCACCCAGCTCTGCCCGCCCTCCCATCCCACATCTGTTCTCCTGCAACATGGAGGTTTTGTTCTTGCAAAATCTTGCATTAAGGAAAACTCGTAAGACTGCACACATGTGCACCTTCTTAACCTCTGACAGAGCCACACACTACACCCAAACAGGCTCATGTTGTCACTCAAATGTTGCCTAATTCCCCGATAGCATCCTCAAATGTTGCCTAATTCCCCGATAGCATCCTAGCAGAAAGGTGCAGTGAAACGTGTTTTAAGGAGGACATGAGGGTGTTCATGGGAGCAGAGAGCAGCAGCTGGACCAGGGGACAGACAGCAAACATTTCTTCTCTGCCTTTCTGAGCTCCACACTGCCTTCTCCTTTGCTCCTGCATTGCTGTTACTCCATTTTGCTGGCCATCCCCCACGGCCCCAGTAGCCCCTGGGCTTTGAAGCGTCCTTGAGGCTCCTGGACCCCACTTGGTAGCCTCGCTTGCCCGCTCTAGCCTACTGCAATCCCGTCATGCTATGCCCAGGCACCGTGGAGGGCGACCCGGCCCAACCAGACAGTCTCCCCATGCCCGGTGTGATGCCCTGGGGATGTAACTCTCTGCTCCTGGCCCTCGCCGGTCTCAGTCACATCCTTCCAGAATTCCCCAGCCAGCAGGAGGATGAGGCAGGTGAGGCCCACAAGACCCATTGGGATAGCAGGACCCGCTCCCAGCAACCCGGTTTTTCCTAATCCTATTCCCAATGCCTCAGGCAGATAGAGTCCGGGGCCCGGTCCAGATCCAGAAGGCCACATGGCTGAGTGGAGGAGGCCTAGGAGGGGGAGAGACGGTCAAGACTGGAGACTGGGCCGGACACTGGAATAGCTGTTGAGGCAAGGCGGAGCTTGCTGGGGAGCAGGTCCCTCAGGCCAGGGAACTGCGGGCAGGAACAGTCGTCTGCTCCCCATCCACAGCGGGGGACCAGTCCATCTGTAACGTTGCTTCACGGACCATCCACAGCACTGTTAAAAAGGTGCTGGACGCTCCCTCTGTTCATCAGAGACCCACTATACGGTTGGGGCAGGGGAACAAAGGATAACCCAGCATTACTCTGTTGTCCCAAGGGCCCAGCAGTGGGATGGGAAGGGGACGCAGCGCAGGGTAACACCATGAAACAGTGTGGCCTAGGGGATAATAATTATGGTATTTGTTAAATTCATTCATTCAGTCATATTTATTGAGCCCTTACTGTGTGCAGAGCACTGTACTAAATGCTTGGGAAGTACAGGTTGGCAACATATAGTGCTTACTATGTGCCAGGCACTGTACTATTCTATTTATTTTGTTAATGATGTGCATATAGCCATAATCCTATTTGTTCTGACGATTTTGACACCTGTCTACATGTTTTGTTTTGTTGTCTGTCTCCCCCTTCTAGATTGTAAGCCCG
The DNA here is from genome assembly GCF_015852505.1 of Tachyglossus aculeatus. NCBI lineage: Eukaryota > Metazoa > Chordata > Mammalia > Monotremata > Tachyglossidae > Tachyglossus > Tachyglossus aculeatus. The sequence goes on from NC_052081.1 coordinate 49,907,595, forward strand.
TTGTTGGGTAGGGACCGTCTCTATCTGTTGCCCATTTCTACTTCCCAAGCGCTTAGGCCAGTGCTCTGCACACAGTAAGCGTTCAATAAATACGATTGAAAGAATGAATACTGCTAGGCACTGTACTAGCGCTCAATAAATACGATTAACTGACTGGATAGAGCCTGGGTGTCAAAGGGACCTACCTTCTAATCCCAGCTCTGCCAATTGTCTGCTGTGTGACCTTGGGCAAGTCACTTAACATCAGTTACCTCATCTGTAAAATGGGGACTAATAATAATAATAATAATGATGGCACTTATTAAGCGCTTACTATGTGCAAAGCACTGTTCTAAGCGCTGGGGAGGTTACAACGTGATCAGGTTGTCCCACAGGGGGCTCGCAGTCTTCATCCCCATTTTACAGTTGAGGTAACTGAGGCCCAGAGAAGTTAAGTGACTTGCCCAAAGTCACACAGCTGACAATTGGCAGAGCGGGGATTTGAACCCATGACCTCTGACTTCAATGCCCGGGCTCTTTCCACTGAGCCACTCTGCTTCTCTATGTCTGAGCCCCGTGTGGGACAGGGACTGTAATAATAATAATGGCATTTATTAAGCACTTACTATGTGCAAAGCACTGTTCTAAGCACTGGGGAGGTTACAAGGTGATCAGGTTGTCCCACAGTCTTAATCCCCATTTTACAGATGAGGTAACAGGCACAGAGAAATTAAATGACTTGCCCAAAGTCACCCAGCTGACAATTGGCAGGGCCGAGATTTGAACCCATGACCTCTGACTCCAAAGCCCATGCTCTTTCCATTGAGCCACGCTGCTTCTCCACAGGACCCCTCCTGGCGCTTAGTAGTGTCTGGCTCCAAGTAGGCGTTTAACAAATACCACAATTATTCTTACAGTCGCGATTGGAGCGGGGGGGGGGCGGGGGCCGCAGGTACAGCCGACAGTGCGCGCATCACGGCCCCAAACCCGTTGAAGGGAAGGATCCGCGGGAGAAATTTTCCAGGAGGAAAGGGAGTGAAAAGAGGAAGCATTAAATCCACCCACCTCCGGGCCCCGCTCCTAACCCTGCACGCCCGTTGTGTTGGCGGAGTTGGGCCAATTCCGCGGAAGACAAAGCGCATCAGCTGAAGGGTCGGGAATAAAAAACGCTCACGGTTTTATTGGGAGCCGGAGAAGGATGAGGCCCGGACCGGCCGACTGAGGCTACCGGGCAGGACGTCGGACAAGGAAGCGGGAGCTTTCCCCGGACTGGTCTGGGTTCCAGCCCCAGATGGAGACCTGGCTGGAGAACCACCGTGGCTCAGTGGCAAGAGCCCGGGCGTTACAGGACGTGGGTTCTAATCCCGGCTCTGCCGCTTGTCCGCTGGGTGACCTTGGGCAAGACGCTTAACCTCTCTGTGCCTCGGTTACCTCGTCTGGAAAATGGGGATTAAGCCTGGGAGCCCCACCTGATTACCCCAGTGCTTAGAACAGTACTTGGTCCATAGTAAGTGCTAAATAATAATAATGATGGTATTTGTTAATAACAATAATAATGATGGCATTTGTTAAGCACTTACTATGTGCAAAGCACCGTTCTAAGCGCTGGGGGGGTGGGGGGGGATACAAGGTGATCAGGTTGTCCCACGTGGGGCTCCCAGTCTTCATCCCCATTTTCCAGATGAGGGAACTGAGGCCCAGAGAAGTGACTTCCCCAAAGTCACCCAGCTGACAAGCGGCGGAGCTGGGATTAGAACCCATGACCTCTGCCTCCCAAGCCTGGGCTCTTTCCAAAGGCCACGGTGCTTCTTATGTGCTTAATATGTGCAAAGCACCGTTCTAAGCACTGGCGGGAGGGCATACAAGGTGATCAGGTTGTCCCACGTGGGGATCCCAGTCTTCATCCCCATTTTCCGGATGAGGGAACTGAGGCCCAGAGAAGTGACTTACTCCAAGTCACCCAGCTGACAAGCGGCGGAGCCGGGATTAGAACCCATGACCCCCGACTCCCAAGCCCAGGCTCTTTCCATAGGCCACGGTGCTTCTTAAGCGCTTACTCTGTGCGAAGCACTGTTCTGAGCGCCGGCAATACCATCCCTATTATTCATTCTTGCGGACGGGGGTTGGCGGGGAGGGAGGAAGGAAGGGAGGAAGGGGTCAGCCGGGCATAGGGAAGCAGCGTGGCTCAGTAGAAAGAGCCGGGGCTTTGGAGTTAGAGGCCATGGGTTCAAATCCCGGCTCTGCCAGTTGTCAGCTGTGTGACTTTGCGCAAGTCACTTCACTTCTCTGGGCCTCAGTGACCTCAGCTGGAAAATGGGGTGAGCCAACCTGATCACGTTGTAACCTCCCCGGCGCTCAGAACAATGTTTTGCACATAGTAAGCGCTTAATAAATGTTATTATTCTTATTATAGGGGTCGGTGCGGCCGCCCCCTTCCCCGCTCAGCAGCTGACGGCTCCGGCCTGCTGTTTGCTGGCCAAATCCACCACCAGGTCGAACTCGTTCTGTCCCAGGAAGAGCTCGGGCAGTTCCCGCTGGCGGTCCAGGCCCAGCTCCAAGGCCAGGGTGGTGAGCGCCTCCTCGTCCACCAGCTCCGTGTCCATGAGGTTCAGGGGCTGCGCGGGCAGGGGCTGCTGCGGGTGGAACGGGCCGCGGTACACCGGGCCCGGGCATTTCTGCGGGTGCGGGCTGGTCCTGGACGGTGGTGGCCCCAGGAAGGGCACCTGCACCGGCCCTGCCACCCCGTAGCCCCCGACCCCCGGGCCCTGGGGGCGGGACGGGGGCAGCTGCTGGACGGCCGGGCCGTAGGCCGTGGGGAGCAGGAGCGGATGCTGCCCGGCCAAAGCGGGGCCGGTTGGCACCCCAGGCCCCAGTCGGTAGTTCGGCAGCCCCAGCAAATGCTCGGCCATGACCTCCCGGCTCCTGCGTGGGAGGAAGACACAGACCGGGTGAACTTGTCAATCAATCAATCAATCAATCGATCGTATTTATTGAGCCCTTACTGTGTGCGGAGCACCGGACTAAGCACTTGGGAAGTCCAAGTTGGCAACATCTACAGACAGTCCCTACCCAACAGTGGGCTCACAGTCTAAAAGGGGGAGACAGAGAATCAATCAATCCATCCATCGTATTTATTGAGCGCTTACTGTGTGCGGAGCACTGGACTAAGCGCTTGGGAAGTCCAAGTTGGCAACATCTAGTGACGGTCCCTACCCAACAGTGGGCTCACAGTCTAAAAGGGGGAGACAGAGAATCAATCAATCCATCCATCGTATTTATTGAGCGCTTACTGTGTGCAGAGCACTGGACTAAGCACTTGGGAAGTCCAAGTTGGCAATATCTAGAGACGGTGCCTACCCAACAGTGGGCTCACAGTCTAAAAGGGGGAGACAGAGAATCAATCAATCCATCAATCATATTTACTGAGCGCTTACTGTGTGCGGAGCACTGGACTAAGCGCTTGGGAAGTCCAAGTTGGCAACATCTAGAGACGGTCCCTACCCAACAGTGGGCTCACAGTCTAAAAGGGGGAGACAGAGAATCAATCAATCAATCACATTTATTGAGCTCTTACTGTATGCAGAGTAAGCGCTCAATAAGTACTCTGCAAATAAATAAATAAGTAAATAAAGTAAATAAACAAGTAAATAAATAAGTAAATAAATAAGCAAATACTCTGCACATAGTGAGCGCTCAATAAATACGATTGATGATGATGATGATGATGATGCAGAGCACTGGACTAAGCGCTTGGGAAGTCCAAGTTGGCAACATCTAGACACAGTCCCTACCCAACAGTGGGCTCACAGTCTGAAAGGGGGAGACAGAGAATCAATCATCAATCAATCGTATTTATTGAGCGCTTACTGTGTGTGGAGCACTGGACTAAGCGCTTGGGAAGTCCAAGTTGGCAACATCTTTTAGACTGTGAGCCCACTGTTGGGTAGGGACTGTCTCTAGATGTTGCCAACTTGGACTTCCCAAGCGCTTAGTCCAGTGCTCCGCACACAGTAAGCGCTCAATAAATACGATTGATGATGATCTAGAGACAGTCCCTACCCAACAGTGGGCTCACAGTCTAAAAGGGGGAGACGGAGAACAAAACCAAACAGACTAACAAAATAAAATAAATAGAATAGATAGGTACAAGTAAAATAAATAAATAGAGTAATAAATCTGTACAAACATATATACATATATACAGGTGCTGTGGGGAAGGGAAGGAGGCAAGATGGGGGGATGGAGAGGGGGACGAGTGTTCGGCACACAGTAAGCGCTCAATAAATACGACTGATCATCAATCGTATTTATTGAGCGCTTAGTACAGTGCTTTGCACACAGTAAGCGCTCAATAAATACGATTGATGATGATGATGAATGGGTGAATGAACCCGCCGGGCCCCGGACGGTTCCGCTCCCTCCTCCCCGTCTCTGCAACCCGGCCCGGGGGCGTGGGAGTTTTGGGGGGGGGGGGGGACCGCCCCCCAGGCCAGGGGACGGGGGGCCGTTCCCGGAGAGGACCAGCCCGGATCCGGCTCCTCCAGGGGACGAGGATGATATAGGGGAAGCAGCGTGGCTCAGGGAAAATCAATCAATCAATCAATCATATTTATTGAGCGCTTACTATGTGCAGAGCACTGTACTAAGCGCTTGGGAAGTACAAATTGGCAACATATAGAGACAGTCCCTACCCAACATTGGGCTCACAGTCTTAAAGGGGGAGACAGAGAAAAAAAAACCAAACATACTAACAAAATAAAATAAATAGAATAGATATGTACAAGTAAAATAAATGAATAAATAGGGTAATATTAAGCCCGGGAAAGAGCCCGGGCTTTGGAGTCAGAGGTCATGGGTTCAAATCCCGCCTCCGCCAATTAGCTGTGTGACTTTAGGCAAGTCACTTTACTTCTCTGGGCCTCAGTTCCCTCATCTGTAAAATGGGGATTAAGAGTGTGAGCCCCACGTGGGACAACCTGATCACCCTGTATGCCCCAGCGCTTAGAACAGTGCTTTGCACATAGTAAGTGCTCGACAAATACCTTTTTTTTTTCAGCCCCAGAGCCCCAGCTGGGGCCAAGACAGAGCTAGAGCCAGGAGGGAGGTGGGCTCCCCAAACCGCCCACCCACAGCCCCGAAGGGGAAGCCCACTGGGACCTACCCGAGCTCCACGACCCGAACCACTGGGAGGACTGGGAGCATCCCTCCCCCGACCTTTTATCCCGGGAGCCGACGGGCCCCTGGGACCCCACCCCCTTCCCTCATTAGCCGATCCTAATTGTAGTCCCTTTTCACTCCGCCCCCACCACCCGGATCCAAGCCACGCCCCTCTGGTTCATCGCTCAAAAAGTCATCATCATCAATCGTATTTATTGAGCGCTTACTGTGTGCAGAGCACCGTACTAAGCGCTTGGAAAGTCCAAGTTGGCAACATATAGAGACAGTCCCTACCCAACAGTGGGCTCACAGTCTAAAAGGGGGAGACAGAGAACAAAACCAAACAGACTAACAAAATAAAATAAATAGAATAGATATGTACAGGTAAAATAAATAAATAGAGTAATAAATATGTACAAACATCTATACAGATATACAGGTGCTGTGGGGAAGGGAAGGAGGTAAGATGGGGGGATGGAGAGGGGGACGAGGGGGAGAGGAAGGAAGGGGCTCAGTCTGGGAAGGCCTCCTGGAGGAGGTGAGCTCTCAGTAGGGCCTTGAAGGGAGGAAGAGAGCGAGCTTGGCGGATGGGCAGAGGGAGGGCATTCCGGGCCCAGGGGGATGACATGGGCCGGGGGTCGATGGTGGGACAGGCGAGGACGAGGTACGGTGAGAAGATTAGCGGCAGAGGAGCGGAGGGTGCTGGGTGGGCTGTAGAAGGAGAGAAGGGAGGTGAGGTAGGAGGGGGCCCACTAGTTTTTGGCTCTGCCCCATCATCATCATCAATTGTATTTATTGAGCGCTTACTGTGTGCAGAGCACTGTACTAAGCGCTTGGGAAGTACAAGTTGGCAACATATAGAGACAGTCCCCACCATGTTCTCGGTCAGCTAGCCCGTGCCCAGTCCCCCAACCCCCATGAATGAATCGCCCAGGCAACGCCCCTTCTGAATGGGGCTTGTCACTGGGGTCAAGGGTGGTGAGAGGAGAGACGGGAGTGCTGCATGGTTCTTCCTGGGTCACTCAATCAATCAATCAATCTAATCGTATTTATTGAGCGCTTACTGTGTGCAGAGCACTGGACTATGCGCTTGGGAAGTACAAGTCGGCAACACATAGAGACAGTCCCTACCCAACAGCGGGCCCACAGTCTAGAAAGGGGAGACAGAGAACAAAACCAAACATACTAACAAAATAAAATAAATAGAATAGATATGTATATGTCTCCGTCGGAGACAGAATTCTGGAATGGCTGGACCGCGGGCTGACCCGGTGGGCTTCAGTGGTTTGCTCTCTGGTGAGAGACAGAGACAGACAGAGTTGTCCTTCGTGTTGGAAGAAGATACCGTGTCGTGTAGGACAACGTTTGGAACTGGCACAGCCGTGCACGCGAGGCCCAAAGAGTTCAGTGGCCCCGATCTGGTCCCATTCTCCTTTCGGGCTGAAATTGCACACATCAATCAATCAATCAATCAATCGTATCTATTGAGCGCTTACTGTGTGCAGAGCACTGTACTAAGCGCTTGGGAAGTACAAGTTGGCACCGCCGACTTGTTGGTTATCCGCCCTTGGATACACGCATGCACACACAACCGCCCCGAACAAACTTGCACGCCATCCTGGCTCTCTTCCTCTTAGCCTCACCCACAGACCAACGCCCTCCTGACCAGCGGGGCCTGGCAAATGGGCAGGTTTTTATAGTTTTTGAACCCTGATCCGACCTTTCACCCACTTGGGCAGGAACCAGAGAGGCTTCTGGATAGGCTGGGAGATGCCAGGTCCAGCATCATTGGGGGCGAGGGGTTAGTAGTAGAGAGGTGCGTCCATCTGGGTGATACAGCCCCATCTCACTGAGCTCCCCAAGCCCCTGTCCCAGGTCCCATATTATTCTATTTATTTTATTTTGTTAATATGTTTTGTTTTGTTCTCTGTCTCCCCCTTCTAGACTGTGAGCCCATTGTTGGGTAGGGACTGCCTCTATATGTTGCCAACTTGTACTTCCCAAGCGCTTAGTACAGTGATCTGCACACAGTAAGCGCTCAATCAATACGATTGAATGAATGAATGAATGAATGAATGAAAGGTCCCTCAGCATTGGTGGGCTTCCTCTCTGAGTCCCTGGGGGAGGGAGGCCTGAACCTCTTCTGAAGGCACTCAAGCACTGTGTGCAGCACGGCGACCCCCCCAACCCCCCCAATAATAATAATGGTATTTGTTAAGCGCTTACTATGTGCAAAGCACTGTTCTAAGCGCTGGGGAGATACAATAATAATAATAATAATAATGTTGGCATTTGTTAAGCGCTTACTATGTGCAAAGCACTGTTCTAAGCGCTGGGGGTGTACAAAGTGATCAGGTTGTCCCACGTGGGGCTTACAGTCTTAATCCCCATTTTACAGATGAGGTAACTGAGGCTCAGAGAAGTTAAGTGACTTGCCCAAGGTCACACAGCAGACATGTGGCGGAGCCGGGATTCGAACCCATGACCTCTGACTCCAAAGCCCGTGATCTTTCCACTGAGCCATGCTGCTTCTCAATACAAGATGATCAGGTTGTCCCACGTGGGGCTCACAATCTTAATCCCCATTTTCCAGATGAGGTAACTGAGGCCCAGAGAAGTTAAGTGCCTTGCCCAAGGTCACATAGCCGATAAGTGGCGGAGCCGGGATTAGAACCCACAACCTCTGACTTCCAAACCCGGGCTCTTTCCACTGAGCCATGCTGCTTGTCTAAGGTCCCCAGGCTGAGCCCCCAGTTGAGTCGGTCCCTGGCTCCCCAGCGGCAGCGGAGGGTTCCTTAGCCCCGTCCTTCCTGGCTCCTGTGGGGCTGAAACTTTGGACTTTGAGCAAAAGGCTGCAAGAGCAAAGGCGGTGTGAGGGGGATGACCGTCTGGCCCCACACAGCTCCCAGGCAGGTCAGCCCAGGACGGGAGCCCCGGAATGTTCCCGTTGGAGTGAATTAAGCCCAGAGTCCATCACCGCCCTCACGCTCCAGCCCATCCCGGCCCTGCTCTCACCATCGGCCCTCCACGGGTCTTCCTTCAATCAATCAATCAATCAATCGTATTTATTGAGCGCTTACTGTGTGCAGAGCACTGTACTAAGCCTTTGGGAAGTACAAGTTGGCAACATATAGAGACGGTCCCTTTCCTTCCCCACCTAGGATCCTCCCCAGCCCATTCCAAACCCATTTCCTGGGGGCCGCATCTTCCCCTTAAAACCCTTCGCCCACCCAAGTCTGGGGATCGACCCTGCTTTCAGCCTCTCTGTTCCCCGGCCGCGGCCCCGCGCCGTCATTCCTCTGCGGGCCGGCACCCCTCCCTGCCCTCGACCCGCTGGCCAGGCCCATCATCATCATCATCATCATCATCATCATCAATCGTATTTATTGAGCGCTTACTGTGTGCAGAGCACTGGACTAAGCGCTTGGGAAGTACAAATTGGCAACACATAGAGACAGTCCCTACCCAACAGTGGGCTCACAGTCTAAAAGTCTAAAAGTCTAAAAGGGAGGCCCGGTGACTCCGACCGCTCAAACAGACCCTGGTGATCCAGCTGGGTGCGGAAGAGCCTGGCCAGTTGGCGTGCAACCCCGGAAAGGGCGAGGGAATAGAGTGGCACCCCGTCCCTAGTACACCCTGTCTCTGGTTAGGGCTTGGCCGCTGTTGCTCGGATCGGATCCAGCTCGGCCATCCCCTGCCGCCACAACACACAGCCACGGCCTCCATCAACATCATCATCATCAATCGTATTTATTGAGCGCTTACTGTGTGCAGAGCACTGGACTAAGCGCTTGGGAAGTACAAATTGGCAACATATAGAGACAGTCCCTACCCAACAGTGGGCTCACAGTCTAAAAGGGGGAGACAGAGAACAAAACCAAACATACTAACAAAATAAAATCAATAGAATAGATATGTACAAATAAAATAAATAAACGAATAAATAGAGTAATAAATATGTACAAACATATATACGTATATACAGGTGCTGTGGGGAAGGGAAGGAGGTAAGATGGGGGGGATGGAGAGGGGGACGAGGGGGAGAGGAAGGAAGGGGCTCAGTGTGGGAAGGCCTCCTGGAGGAGGTGAGCTCTCAGCAGGGCCTTGAAGGGAGGAAGAGAGCGAGCTTGGCGGATGGGCAGAGGGAGGGCATTCCAGTCCCAATCCCAGGCTCGGCCCCCGCCACCGCCAGCCTCCAGCCACATTTGCCACCCCCAGCCACAGCCACGGCCCCCAGGAATCGGAGTCCACCTCCTCACCCTGCCTCCTGCCAGCAGCATGGCTCAGGGAAAAAAGCGCGGGCTTTGGAGTCAGAGGGCATGGGTTCGAATCCCCACTCCACCACATGTCTGCTGTGTGATCTTGGGCAAGTCACTTCACTTCTCTGGGCCTCAGTTACCTCATCTGTAAAATGGGGATTAAGACTCTGAGCCCCAAGTGGGACAACCTGATCACTGTGTATCCTCCCCAGCGCTTAGAACAGTGCTTTGCACATAGTAAGCGCTTAACAAATGCCATTATTATTATTATTATTGTTATTGTCACAACTTCTCTGGGCCTCAGTTACCTCATCTGTAAAATGGGGATTAAGACTGTGAGCCCCACGTGGGACAACCTGATCACCCTGCATCCTCCCCCAGTGCTTAGAACAGTGCTTTGCACATAGTAAGCGCTTAACAAATGCCATTATTATTATTAAGTCACTTAACTTCTCTGGGCCCCAGTTACCTCACCTGTAAAATGGGGATTAAGACTGTGAGCCCCACGTGGGACAACCTGATCACCCTGTATCCTCCCCAGTGCTTAGAACAGTGCTTTGTACATAGTAAGCGCTTAACAAATACCATTATTATCATTATTATTATTATTAAGTCACTTAACTTCTCTGGGCCCCAGATACCTCATCTGTAAAATGGGGATTAAGACTGTGAGCCCCACGTGGGACAACCTGATCACCCTGTATCCTCCCCAGTGCTTAGAACAGTGCTTTGCACATAGTAAGCGCTTAACAAATGCCAATTATTGTTATTATTACCCGAAGGCAGTCTGCTCCCCTCCCCTCAAGACCCCAAGGTCAGGGAGAATTGGAGCCACCCGTGGCTGCAACCTCTGGCCTAGACAGGGTGGTCTGCATTTCGCCCTGTTGGGCCGTGGCGACTGTGAGCCCACCGTTGGGTAGGGACTGTCTCTATATGTTGCCAACTTGGACTTCCCAAGCGCTTAGTACAGTGCTCTGCACACAGTAAGCGCTCAATAAATACGATTGATGATGATGGTCACAGGTGATGGAGAGGGGCAGCTGTGGGGAGAAGGGCAGCAAACCGTTTCACTCCTTGCTCTCAGACCAGTTTGGGGGCTCGAAGGAGATTGGGGCGGAAGGGAGGGAAGTTTCCTCAGTGTTCACACAGAAATGGGCTCCCGGCTTTGTGCAGGGGCTGGGCGCTGGGACGCCTGGGTTCCCGCCCCAGCCGGGGCCGTGGGAACCTGCCCAAAGCGGCAGGGAGACAGTTTTCCCAGCCATAAAATGGGCTAATGGCCTGCAGCCGGCTGCCCAGCCGGGCGGCGCTCAACGAGTTAATGGGAGCTGGGTGCTTGGAGATCGCCAGATGAAAGGGGCGGTGAGTGGGTGTGTGTTTGTGTGTGTGCGTCTGTGTGTGTCGCACGCGTGTACCCCGGGACTCTTATTGTAATTAGTCCTGTCCCCCTCTCCATCCCCCCCATCTTACCTCCTTCCCTTCCCCACAGCACCTGGATATATGTTTATATGTTTGTACATATTTATTACTCTATTTATTTATTTTACTTGTACATATCTATTCTATTTATTTTATTTTGTTAGTATGTTTGGTTTTGTTTTCTGTCCCCCCCCTTTTAGACTGTGAGCCCACTGTTGGGGAGGGACTGTCTCTATACGTTGCCAATTTGTACTTCCCAAGCGCTTAGTACGGTGCTCTGCACACAGTAAGCGCTCAATAAATACGATTGATGATGATTAAAACGGTGATCCCGATGCAGGACAGGGGCTATGTCCAACACGATTTGCTTGTATCCACCCCAGCACTTAGTACAGTGCCTAGCACATAGTAAGTGCTTAACAAATACCACAATTATTATTCTAATATAATATTATTATTATAATAGGTACAATCCCTGCCCTTGAAGAATTTTATTTTGTTAATATGCTTGGTTTTGTTGTCTGTCTCCCCCTTCTAGACTGTGAGCCCACTGTTGGGTAGGGACTGTCTCTATATGTTGCCAACTTGTACTTCCCAAGCGCTTAGTCCAGTGCTCTGCACACAGTAAGCGCTCAATAAATATGATTGATTGATTGATTGATTGGTCAAAGCATGTGCGCATGTGTGTGTATGTTTATGTGTGTGATGATGATGATGGCATTTATTAAGCGCTTACTATGTGCAAAGCACTGTTCTAAGCGCTGGGGGGGTTACAAGGTGTGCACGCTTGTGAGTTTGTTTTTGTGCGAGTGTGTTTGCGCATAGAGAAGCAGCGTGGCTCAGTGGAAAGAGCCCGGGCTTGGGAGTCAGAGGTCGTGGGTCCAAATCCCTGTCCCGCCAACTGTCAGCTGTGTGACTTTGGGCAAGTCACTCCACTTCAGGGATCATTTCTATAGTATGTAACTTTTAGACTGTGAGCCCACTGTTGGGTAGGGACTGTCTCTTTATGTTGCCAACTTGTACTTCCCAAGCGCTTAGTCCAGTGCTCTGCACACAGTACGCGCTCAATAAATACGATTGATTGATTGATTGATTCTCTGGGCCTCAGTGACCTCATCTGTAAAATGGATATTAAAACTGTGAGCCCCCCCGTGGGACAACCTGATCACCTTGTAACCTCCCCGGTGCTTAGAACAGTGCTTTGCACATAGTAAGCGCTTAACGAATACCACCATTATTATTATAATTATTGTGTGTCTTTGTATTGTGGGTTTAGGCCTATGTGTTTGCGCGTGTGCGTGTGTCTATTTATTTTATTTTGTTAGTATGTTTGGTTTTGTTCTCTGTCTCCCCCTTCTAGACTGTGAGCCCACTGTTGGGTAGGGACTGTCTCTATATGTTGCCAACTTGGACTTCCCAAGCGCTTAGTCCAGTGCTCTGCGCACAGTAAGCGCTCAATAAATACGATTGATTGATTGATTCTCTGGGCCTCAGTGACCTCATCTGTAAAATGGATATTAAAACTGCGAGCCCCCCCATGGGACAACCTGATCACCTTGTAACCTCCCCGGCGCTTAGAACAGTGCTTTGCACACAGTAAGCGCTTAACGAATACCATCATTATTATTATAATTATTGTGTGTCTTTGTATTGTGGGTTTAGGCCTATGTGTTTGCGCGTGTGTGTGTGTCTATTTTATTTTGTTAGTATGTTTGGTTTTGTTCTCTGTCTCCCCCTTCTAGACTGTGAGCCCACTGTTGGGTAGGGACTGTCTCTATGTGTTGCCAATTTGTACTTCCCAAGCGCTTAGTACAGTGCTCTGCACATAGTAAGCGCTCAATAAACACGATTGATGATGATGATATGAAAGAGGGAGAAAGAGACAGACAGATAGACCCTGGAAGACAGCTGCCTTATCTGCCCATCTATCCCCTCCTTCTTTACAAGGTTGCAGGTATCACATTAATTTGGCTCCTCCCAGACCCAACTTTCCCACCCTCTCCCCCACCCACAAACTTGGTCCTGGCCCAGCCCCCTCCCGACCCCAGCTGCAGCCCCCCCCGCAACCCAACCATTCATTCATAGTTTCATTCGATCGTATTTATTGAGCACTTACTGCGCGCAGAGCGATTGGGAAATACAAGTTGGCAACATACAGAGACGGCCCCTACCCAACAACGGGCTCACAGTCTAGAAGGGGGAGACAGACAAAAAAACAAAACGTGTGGACAGGTATCATCAGAATAAATAGAAATAAAGCTAGGTGCACATCGTTAACAAAATAATAATAATAATAATGGCATTTATTAAGCGCTTACTATGTGCAAAGCACTGTCCTAAGTGCCGGGGAGGTTACAAGGTGATCAGGTTGTCCCACGGGGGGCTCACAGTCTTCATCCCCATTTTACAGATGAGGGAACTGAGGCCCAGAGAAGTTAAGTGACTTGCCCAAAGTCACACAGTTGACAATTGGCGGAGCCGGGATTTGAACCCGTGACCTCTGACCCCAAAGCCCGCGTTCTTTCCACTGAGCCACGCTGCTTCTCATAAATAAAAAATAAATAGAATAGTAAATATGTACAAGTAAAATAGAGTAATAAATCTGAACAAACATATATACAGGTGCTGTGGGGAGGGGAAGGAGGTAGAGGAGGAGAGGAAAAAGGGGGCTCAGTCTGGGAAGGCCTCCTAGGCAGTGATACACAGCAATAGAAAAAGAAATAGAAGCCTCCGCCATGAAATTTTCTTCTGTCCAGGATATACTCTCACTATTTCGGAACTTTTGTGACATTTTAGCACCTGTGCACTCTACTTCTACCCTCTCCCCAACTCCAGCCCAGCCCCACCCCTGACCTGACCCCAGCCCCAGCCCTGGCCTAATCCCAACTTTCCCATCCTCTCCCCCCGCCACATCCTTGACCTCAGCCCCAACCCCACCCAACTCCTGGTTCTTGGGGGAAACGGTTCTTGTAACATCATTTATTTTTGTGTTTCTCCAGGAAGCCTTCTTCAAGTACTCCCCAGCACCCCTATAGCAGTACTTGGCACTTAGAGATTTGATTTTATCCCTTTTCTAAGCACTAGCCTAAAGGTTCGTATTCATCTCCCCTCTACCAGCCCCACAGTGCTTGTGCACAAATTTGTAATTTATTTATCAATCAATCGTATTTATTGAGCGCTTACTGTGTGCAGAGCACTGTACTAAGCGCTTGGGAAGTACAAGTTGGCAACATCTAGAGACAGTCCCTACCCAACAGTGGGCTCACAGTCTAAAATTTATTTTAGTGTCTGTCTACCCCTCCAGACTTTAAGCTTGTTGTGGGCAGGGAATGTGTCTGTTTATTGTTGTATTGTTCTCTCCCCAGTGCTTAGAATAATGCTCCGCATACAGTAAGTGCTCATTAAATACCATTGATTGAATGATTGAGGACAGGGACTGCTTGTCTCACTTCTGTTGTTCTCCCCCAAGTGCTTGAGGAGCAGCGTGGCTCACTGCAAAGAGCATGGGCTCGGGAGTCAGAGGTCATGGGTTCCAATCCCGGCTCTGCTGTTTGTCTGCTGTTTGACTTTGGGCAAATCACTTACCTTCTCTGTGCCTCAGTTACCCCATCTGTAAAATGGGGATTAAGACTGTGAGCCCCACGTGGGACAACCTGATCACCCTGTATCCCCCCCAGTGCTTAAAACAGTGCTTTGCACATAGTAAGCGCTTAAGAAATGCCGTCATTATTATTATTAATAAAGTGCTTGACCCTCAGCAGATGCTCAATAAATACTATCGATTGGTTGATTGATCGATTGATTAGTTGTCGCTGCCCTGAGGTCTGCCCCTGTGGGCACCCAGGGCCCGGTCCATAGTCAAAGGCCGGGCTGAGCTTTTGAACCTTACAGCCAGGAGGGTCTGAGGGTATTTCTGCCTCCCAAATCCAGGGAGCCGGGTCTCCCTGTCCTGGAGGTAGGCAGACCACCTGGGTCAATCAATCAATCAATCAATCCTATTTATTGAGCGCTTACTGTGTGCAGAGCACTGTACTAAGCGCTTGGGAAGTACAAGTTGGCACCATATAGAGACAGTCCCTACCCAACAGTGGGCTCACAGTCTAAAAGGGGGAGACAGAGAACAAAACCAAACATACTAACAAAATAAAATAAATAGAATAGATATGTACAGGTAAAATAAATAAATAAATAAATAGAGTAATAAATAAGTACAAACATATATACATATACACAGGTGCTGTGGGGAAGGGAAGGAGGTAAGATGGGGGGGATGGAGAAGGGGATGAGGGGGAGAGGAAGGAAGGGGCTCAGTCTGGGAAGGCCTCCTAGAGGAGGTGAGCTCTCAGTAGGGCCTTGAAGGGAAGAAGAGAGCTAGCTTGGCAGATGGGCAGAGGGAGGGCATTCCAGGCCCGGGGGATGACGTGGGCCGGGGGTCGATGGCGGGACAGGCGAGAACGAGGTACGGTGAGGAGATTAGCGGCGGAGGAGCGAGGGTGAGGGCTGGGCTGGAGAAGGACAGAAGGGAGGTGAGGTAGGAGGGGGCGAGACCACTGGGTCCAGTGGTCTCCAGTCGGGCAGTGGGCTGGAGGGCCCTTTAAGGGAAGCAGCAGCTTGGTTTGAGTGTGGCTGATGGGGCTGAAATGTCGGGTGGCTTTGGGGGCTTCGACAGGGACACAGCGGGGTAGAGGGCAGCGGGCCATATGGAGGCCCCTGGGATGTTCACCCGGCATTGGCAGCCCTGATCTTGCCCAGTCTTTGGGAGTGAAACTGAGGCATAATGTGCAAATGAGGAGTGGCCAGGGCAGGGTGGGACCAGTAGTTCCAACCCCCAGAGGCAAGTGCCCCACGTGTCACCCTTTGCCCTGGCAGCCGGTGTTCTGGCTGCTGCTCAGAGTGAACTCCAGCACCCCAGAACCCAAGAGCTGAGGCATGGGGGATGTGGTCACCAGGGACTCTGATGGGGCTCTTGGCTGTCCTGTTGACTTATGCCTGTGCCCACACCCCTGCCCACACCCGCAGACCTTTCCAGAGCTTCTCAATTCCATTATACTGGAAGCTCCTTATGGGCAGGGATTGTGTCTACCAACTCTATTGCATTGTAATAATAATAACTACTTTATTATGGTATTTGTTAAGTGCTTACTGCGTGCCTGGCACTGTACTAAGTGCCAGAATGGATACAAGCAAGCAAGACACAGTCCCTCTCCCACGTGGGGCTCACAGTCTCAATCCCCATTTTATAGACGACGTAACCATGGCCTTCTGACTTCAAGGCCCATATGCTCCATCCACGATGCTACGACCTTGACCAGGAAGAGTCCTTCTTTCCTCGGCCTGATTCCTTTTTTGGCTCAACCTCACCTCTTTCAGGCCTGGACGTGGGGATCCAACCCGCTGGCTGGGTTTGGTCTGAAATGCAGAGATCGAGTACGGGGTCCAGTCACCCCAGGAGGGAAGCGAACCATGTCCCAGGGCGGCAGCAGCCGCAGCGAGGGAGGCAGTAGGGCCTCCATTCAAGGCCCTACTGAGAGCTCACCTACTCCAGGAGGCCTTCCCAGACTGAGCCCCTTCCTTCCTCTCCCCCTCGTCCCCCTCTCCATCCCCCCATCTTACCTCCTTCCCTTCCCCACAGCACCTGTATATATGTATATATGTTTGTACATATTTATGACTCTATTTATTTATTTTACTTGTACATATCTATTCTATTTATTTTATTTTGTTAGTATGTTTGGTTTTGTTCTGTCTCCCCCTTTTAGACTGTGAGCCCACTGTTGGGTAGGGACTGTCTCTATATGTTGCCAACTTGGACTTCCCAAGCGCTTAGTACAGTGCTCTGCACACAGTAAGCGCTCAATAAATACGATTGATGATGATGATGATGATGGCGGGTCATTGCCGGGATTCCCCGTGGCAGCAGCCAGTGTGGCAGGAAGGGTGTCGGCCTGCCCAGCTGTCTTCCTGCCGTGTGGGAGTCTCTCTGCCTCTCTATCCACTCATTCATTCATTCAATCGTATTTACTGAGCGCTTACTGTGTGCAAAGCACTGTACTAGGCTCTCGGAAAGTTCAATTCGGCAACAGAGACGATCCCTACCCGACAAAGGGGTCGCAGCCTAGAAACGGGCTTACAGAGAACTTGCACATAGGCTTAAGCGCTGGGGAGGTTACAAGGTGATCAGGTTGTCCCATGTGGGGGGCTCACAGTCTTCATCCCCATTTTACAGATGAGGGAACTGAGGCCCAGAGAAGTGAAGTGACCGCCTCGTCCCCCTCTCCATCCCCCCATCTTACCTCCTTCCCTTCCCCACAGCACCTGTATATATGTATATATGTTTGTACATATTTATTACTGTATTTATTTATTTATTTATTTTACCTGTACATATCTATTCTATTTACTTTATTTTGTTAGTATGTTTGGTTTTGTCCTCTGTCTCCCCCTTTTAGACTGTGAGCCCACTGTTGGGTAGAGACTGTCTCTATATGTTGCCAACTTGTACTTCCCAAGCACTTAGTACAGTGCTCTGCACATAGTAAGCGCTCAATAAATACGATTGATTGATTGATTGATTAAGTATATGTGGAAAATAGATGGAAAAGCCAGAACAGTCACCACGAGTCAGTCAGTCGTATTTACCGAGCCCCTACTGTGTGCAGAGCACTGTGCTAAGCACTTGGGAGAGTACAATATACCAATATAACAAATACATTCCCTCCTACCTGTCGTTGCCCCTCTGCCCGCCCTTTACCCACCTTGCTCTACCCCAGTCCGTCCTTGACACTCCCTGCGCCTCTGCCTCCCTTCCTCCCCGAGCTCCCACTAGCCCCTCTGAATCAGCCCGTGTTGCCCAGCCTCCCACGGGTCCATCATCATCATCAATCCTATTTATTGAGCGCTTACTATGTGCAGAGCACTGTACTAAGCGCTTGGGAAGTACAAACTGGCAACATCTAGAGACGGTCCCTGCCCAGCAGTGGGCTCACAGTCTGAAAGGGGGGAGACAGAGAACAAAACCGAACGTACTAACAAAATAAAATAAATAGAATACCTATGTACAAGTAAAATAAATAGAGTAATAAATATGGACAAACATATATATATATATATATATATATACAGGTCATATATATATATATATATATATATATATATATATACAGGTGCTGTGGGGAAGGGAAGGAGGTAAGAAGGGGGGGAAAGAAGGGGGGGGATCACCTTGTAACCTCCCCAGCGCTTAGAACAGTAAGCGCTTAATAAATGTTATTATTATTACAGGGCAGGAGGCCGGGCAGCCCACGGGCACCTAGGGCAGCATGGGTCAGGGGAGAGTCACACCTTGCCAGAGCCAAGCAGCTGCCTTAGGTTCTTGGGGGCCGGGGATAAGGGCGAGCCAAAGCTATTTGTGTCCGACGGACAGTTACTCTCCCCACCTTCAAAGCCTTACTTAAGTTACATCTCTTCCAAGAGGCCTTCCCTGACTCCATTCCTCTTCTCCCACTCCCTTCTGTGTCACCCTACTTGCTCCCTTTATTCATTCATTCATTCAGTCGTATTTATTGAGCGCTTACTGTGTGCAGAGCACTGTACTAAGCGCTTGGGAAGTACAATTTGGCCACATATAGAGACGGTCCCTACCCAACAGTGGGCTCACAGTCTAGAAGGGGGAGACAGAGAACAAACTTGTCAGCTGTGTGACTTTGGGCAGGTCACTTTACTTCTCTGGGCCTCAGTTCCCTCATCTGTAAAATGGGGATGAAGACTGTGAGCCCCACATGGGACAACCTGATCACCTTGTATCCCCCCAGCGCTTAGAACGGTGCTTTGCACATAGTAAGCGCTTAATAAATGCCAGCATTATTATTATTATTAAAACAAAACATATTAACAGAATAAAATAGATAGAATAAATATGTACAAGTAAAATAAATAAATTCACACACACCCCCAGGCCCACAGCACTTATGTACGGATCTGTCATTCATTCATTTATATTAGTGTCTGTCTCCCTCTCTGTATCATAAGCTCACTGTGGGCGGGGAATGTGTCTGTTTATTGTTATACCATCCTCTCCCAAGTGCTCAGTACAGTGCTGTGCGCTCAGTAAGTGCTCAGTAAATAAGAATGAATAAATGAATGACTCCCTCCACCCTCCCACATTGGGTCTGGACCCCTGTCTGGGTCTGGGCTGGGGAAAGAGTCAGCACTGCCCACGGCCCAGGGCTAGAGTCAACACTGCCCATGGCCCTGGGCCAGCGGTAGAGTCAACACTACCCACTGTCCGGTGCCGGGATAGAGTCAGCACGGCCCCAGACTGAACCGTGCTGGACACAGGAAGGTCAGCGTCTGGGTGGCCCAGACATCTTTCCTTGTTCATCAGAAGGAAGCTATTATACAGAAATGGGGGAAACCCAGACCCTGAGTGACGCCCAGGGTCAGATCCCAGCCTGTCCAACTTGGGACTGCAACAGGAGCAACAGGATGCTGGTTGCTTTCCTGGACATCCCCCTCGTGATTAAGGTTAGACCATCCAGAAACCCATTAAGGATGGACCATCCAAACTTGGACTCTCCCCTCTCCATCCCTGACTCTCCCCGAGTGACCCAGCACGGACCCTCGACCCCGGGTCTGTCCAAACCCCCTTGGACGTGGTGGTGTTTCTGGCTCCTCAGTGCCCGCTGGGGATGGACTCCGGTGTTCGCCCCTGGCTTGGGGAAGACATGTTTTCTGCTGTTTGTCCTGAACCTGCCGCCCTGGAGCTCCAGCGGGGGCCCGATGCCTGGTGTGTGTGTGGGGATTTAATGAACCACAGTGCTGTGTTCTCCCTGCCTGACCCCTCAGGGTCTCCGTAGTCATCCATCCTGCCCTCCTTTCTGCCAGTGGAGCCATCCGCTCCAGAACAGATGCACTGCCCTACAACCCCCTCTCCCGACTTCCAGTCCGTCCGCAACCCTGGAGGTCTGGCCATCCTTTTCCCCGTCAGCACTTTGGGAACCCCCTGCCTCCTGCGAGAGAGGCTCGAGACCCCTAACAATAATAATACTGGTATCTGTTAAGCCCTTACTATGTGCCAGCCACTGTACTAAGTGCTACAAGTAAATCGGGGTGAACACGGTCCCTGTCCCCTATGGGGCTCACAGGCTCGATCCCCATTTTTACAGATGAGATCACTGAGGCACAGAGAAGTGAAGTGGCCTGTCCAAGGTCACACAGATTAGAACACATGACCTTCTGATTCCCAAGCCTGTGCTCTATCCCCTACGCCATGCTGCTTCTCATCCCTGCTCCAATCCTCAGGGCCCTGACTTGGGCTTCAGGCCTCACCACCCGCAGCCTGGAAGGGGCAGGTGCCGGGCACCCCCTCATTATCATCATCAATTGTATTTATTGAGCGCTTACTGTGTGCAGAGCACTGTATTAAACGCTTGGGAAGTACAAGTTGGCAACCTATAGAGACAGTCCCTACCCAACAGTGGGCTCACAGTCTGAGGAGGTGGCCCGGTTTTAGTTGGTCCGGCTTTGTGCCTGCCCGCAGACAGTTTAGAGAGAGCTGTTGGAAAGTCTGGAAGTCAACGTTCAGGAGTTTCTGCCTGCTGACTACAGAAATGGGTCTCCTCTAGTGGCTTTTGGAGTGGGGAGAGGTGTCCTGGCTGATATTTTCAGAAAAAAATTCTGGGCAGCCACATGGAAAAATGAGTAGCCTGGAGGAGGTAAGCCTGGAGGCCAGGAGGCCAGTAAGGAGGACGATATATAGGCGGGGGAGACCTGACTTGAGTGCCTGGAAGCTGATGGGCAGGAATTTCCATTTGATGTGGAGGTGGCCCTTGTGATGTGATGATGTGCAGGACAAAAGAAGGGAGGCATCCAGAGCATAGTAATAATAATTCATTCAATCGTATTTACCGAATTGGGTTGGACACAGTCCCTGTCCAATCTTAAATCCCCATTTTATGGATGAGGTAACTGAGGCACAGAGAAGTTAAGTGACCTGCCCAAAATCACACAGCAGACAAGTGGCGGAGCTGGGATTAGAACCCAGGTCCTTCGGGCTCTCAGGCCTGTGCTCTAGCCTCTGGAACAGGCAGCACGAAGTCCCCATCACCACTGTCACAGTCACCACTATTCCCCCTCTCACCTACTAGTGTCACTGTCACCATGTCAGTCAGTCAATCGTATTTATTTAGCGCTTACTGTATGCAGAGTAATAATAATAATGATGCTGGCATTTATTAAGCACTTACTATGTGCAAAGCACTGTTCTAAGCACTGGGGTGGTTACAAGGTGATCAGGTTGTCCCTCTGGGGGCTCACAGTCTTAATCCCCATTTTTACAGATGAGGTAACTGAGGCACAGAGAAGTTAAGTGACTTGCCCACAATCACACAGCTGACAATTGGCAGAGCTGGGATTTGAACCCATGATCTCCTACTCCAAAGCCCGTGCTCTTTCCACTGAGCCACGCTGCTTCTGTACTGTACTGAGCGCTTCGGAGAATACAATATAACAATTTAACAGACACATTCCCTGCCCACAACAAGCTTATGGTGTAGAGGGGGAGCCAGACAGTACTATAAATAAATAAATAAATGACAGATATGGGACTTTGTGCCACGGGGCTGGTGGGGTGGCGGGGAGGGCCGATAAAGGGAGCAAGTCAGGGCAACGCAGAAGCAAGTTGAAGAAAAGGAAGAGAGGGCTTTTCACCATCACCATCATCACAATCACTCTACCTTTACCACCATCACCATCAGCTCCATTCCCCGCTTTCCTGGCCACCGGCGGAAGAAGATTCCATTCAGTTCATAACTGGAAAAAAGCCTGGCTGGGCTGGTCTTAGCCAAAGTCTCCTGGTCTCCTCTGCGAGCTGTGGGGGAGGGCAAGAATGGCGGAGTCAACGGTCCCAAGTTCCCTGGTCGATCATTTAATCGATGACATTTACCGCACGCTCACTGCTTGGGAGAAGACAATACAGCAGAATCGGTAGATAAGTTCCCTGCCCACAGCAAGCTTCCAGTCCTGACTAGCTTCTGGTCTGGTGAGTCTCACACTCGGATAACCACAGATCCAGTATGGTCTTGCTTGGCATCACCAGGCGGCCAGCTGGCTGGGGCACGGTCCCCCCGGCCCCCCGTCCTTGGAGGGAAAGGAGGGTGGGACAGGAGCTGGTACAGGGTGGCAGGACGTGATGGCCAGTCCCGGGCCATTTCCCAACTTGGCCTGGCCCGTGTCTGCAGCTGACCAGGTTTGCCTGGATCCCATCTGGCCACGGCCCGGGGGCCCCCGCTCCGTCCTGCCCATCTCGGCTTTAATTAAACGGAGGCCACAAAGGCCTATTGTGCGGCATTCGCAGGAGGAAATGTCAGCGATGCAACCGGCCCCGGGTCCAGCAGGACGAGAAAGGGAGAGGTGTCGCTCGTTACCCAGTCGGTGCCAGGAAAAACACGATAATTAGGCAAAATCCCCAGGTTGCAGGGAAAAACAATACCGAACCTGAACATGTTTTGCGTACCGACGGGGGAAGTTCATTATCCATTGTGCCCACACACAAAAGCGTTCTGTCTCCTTTTGTGCAGAGTCATTTTTTTAACAGATCAGAATGGCAATCCATCCAGAGGGGCTCAGTCTGAGAACACAGCTCTGTTTCATGTCGTTTTCCACCTGAAGGTTGGACGGGGCTCCAGGCAGGGAATGGGAGAGCGAGGATTGTGTTTACCACTTTTCCCCAATTGGGACTGTTTCTAACCCTTCCCTGTTTTAATTCAGGGCCCCAGGGCTGGGTACAGAGTGGGCCCAAGACCAACAGAGAACAGGCAGAGGACTGTCTGCCTCCCCCTCTAGACTGTAAGCTTGTTGTGGACAGGGAATGCGTCAGTCAACTCTGTCATACTGGAATCAATCAATCGTATTTATTGAGCGCTTACTGTGTGCAGAGCACTGTACTAAGCGCTTGGGAAGTACAAGTTGGCAACATATAGAGACAGTCATCATCATCATCATCAATCATATTTATTGAGCGCTTACTGTGTGCAGAGCACTGTACTAAGCGCTTGGGAAGTACAAGTTGGCAACATATAGAGACAGTCATCATCATCATCATCATCAATCGTATTTATTGAGCGCTTACTGTGTGCAGAGCACTGTACTAAGCGCTTGGGAAGTACAAGTTGGCAACATATAGAGACAGTCCCTACCCAACAGTGGGCTCACAGTCTAAAACTGCGTTTTAGAAACTACTGTACTCTCCCAAGTGCTTAGTGCATAGTAGGTGCACAATAAATATCACTGATTAATTGATTGGTTGATTGACCGAGGACCATTCACTGGGCTGGACACGCAAGGGCAACAGAGGGTAGGCATGGTACCGAGCAGAGGATCGGGCGCCGAGCTGGGCCCTGGGCCGGGCAGAAAGAGCCATTGGAGAAGCAGCATGGCTCAGTGGAAAGAGCATGGGCTTTGGAGTCAGAGGTCAGGGGTTCAAATCCCAGCTCTGCCAACTGTCAGCTCTGAGACTTTGGGCAAGTCACTTAACTTCTCTGTGCCTCAGTTCCCTCATCTGTAAAATGGGGATGAAGACTGTGAGCCCCCCGTGGGACAAGCTGATCACCTTGTAACCTCCCCAGCGCTTAGAACAGTGCTTTGCACTTAGTAAGTGCTTAATAAATATTATTATTATTATTATTATTGGAGAGCAGGTGCAGGACTAGAGAGAGGACTGGGCACAGGGCAGGGGAAAAGGCACCGGGCTGGGCATTGGCCAGGCAGAAGGCTGGACACAGTGCCAGCAGAGAGCAAGTGCACGACCGGTCAGAGGTCCAGGCACAGGGCTGGGCACAGGGAAAAGCAGAGGACTGGACACTGGGCCAGGCAGAGGGCTGGGCACAAGGGCAACAGAGAGCAGGAACAGTATTGAGCAGACGCCCGGGCACAGGGCCAGCAAAGAGCAGGCATAGGGCTGGACAGAGGACCAGGCAGAAGGCTGGGCACAGTGCCAGTGGAGAGCAGGTGAATGACCGGTCAGAGGTCCAGGCACAGGGCTGGGCACAGGGCAAAGCAGAGGACTGGACACTGGGCCAGGCAGAGGGCTGGGCACAAGGGCAACAGAGAGCAGGAACAGTATTGAGCAGACGCCCGGGCACAGGGCCAGCAAAGAGCAGGCATAGGGCTGGACAGAGGACCAGGCAGAAGGCTGGGCACAGTGCCAGTGGAGAGCAGGTGAATGACCGGTCAGAGGTCCAGGCACAGGGCTGGGCACAGGGCAAAGCAGAGGACCGGGCATTGGGCCAGGCAGAGGGCTGGGCACAAGGGCAACAGAGAGCAGGAACAGTACTGAGCAGACGCCCGGGCACAGGGCCAGAAAAGAGCAGGCATAGGGCTGGACAGAAGACCAGGCAGAAGGCTGGGCACAGTGCCAGTGGAGAGCAGGTGCATGACCGGTCAGAGGTCCAGGCACAGGGCTGGGCACAGGGCAAAGCAGAGGACCGGGCACTGTGCCAGGCAGAGGGCTGGGCACAAGGGCAACAGAGAGCAGGAACAGTACTGAGCAGATGCCCGGGCACAGGGCCAGCAAAGAGCAGGCATAGGGCTGGACAGAGGACCAGGCAGAGAGCTGGGCACAGGGCAAGGCAAAAGACCAGGCACCGGGCCAGGCAGAGGGCTGGGCACAGTGCCAGCAGAGAGCAGGCACAGAGCTGGACAGAGGGCTGGACACGTTGAGCAGGCAGCAGGGAAAGAGTTGGATAGAGGACCAGATGCCAGGCAGGGCAGAGGGCCAGCAGGAAACAGGTGCAGAGCTGGACAGAGGACCGGGCACAGGGCCAGCGGAGAACAGCTGCAGGACTGTTAGTACAGTTGGCACAGTGCTCTGCACACAGTAAGCGCTCAATAAATACGATTGATTGATTGACTGGACAGAAGACTGGGCACAGAGTTGGGCAGAATACCAGATGCGGAGAGAAGCAGTGTTGCCTAGTAGATAGAGCACGGGCCCGGGAGTCCAAAGGACAAGAGTTCTTGTCCTGGCCCCACAATTTATCTATGCCCTGTCATTTAATTTGTCACTTAATTTCTCTATGCCTCAATAGTCTTATCGGTAAAATGGGGATTAAGACTGCAGGCCCCATGCTAGACACGGACTATGTCCAACCTGATTAGCTTGTATCTACCCCAGTGCTTAGTACAGTGCCCTGTACAGTGTCCTTTTAGACTGTGAACCCACTGTTGGGTAGGGAATGCCTCTATATATTGCCAACTTGTACTTCCCAAGTGCTTAGTACAGTGCTCTGCGCACAGTAAGCGCTCAATAAATACGATTGATTGATTGCCCTCTAGACTGTAAGCTTGTTTTGGGCAGGGACTGTGTCTGCGTCTACCAAGCGCTTAGTACAGTGCTCTGCACACAGTAAGCGCTCAATAAATACGATTGATTGATTGATTGATTGATTGCCCTCTAGACTGTAAGCTTGTTATGGGCAGGGACTGCATCTGCATCTACCAAGTGCTTAGTACAGTGCTCTACACGTAGTAAAGCGCTTAGCACAGTGCTCTGCACACAGTAAGCGCTCAATAAATACCATTGAATGAATGAATGAATAAATGCTCAATAAATACCATTGATTGCCTGGAACATAGTAAGTGCTTGAAGACTGTGAGCCCCATGAGGGACAGGGATTGTGTCCAACTTGATTTGCTTATAACCACTCCAGTGCCCAGTACAGTGCCTGGCCCATTGTAAGCACTTAACAAATACCATAATAATAATAATAATAATTGTGATTATTTAACAAATGCTATCAGAAAAAAAAAAGGACCCGACACAAAGCCAGGTAGAGGGCCTGCACGGCGCTGTGAAGGTTGATTTTTTACTGAGAATACAGGGTGGGTCCAGGGCTGGGCCCAGGGCCAGGGGAGAGCAGGCGGAGGGCCAGTCAGAGCATCAAGCACAGGTTGGGTAGGGACTGTCTCTATATGTTGCCAATTTGTACTTCCCAAGCGCTTAGTACAGTGCTCTGCACATAGTAAGCGCTCAATAAATACGATTGATGATGATGATGATGATCTGGCCGTGGCTGGGTTCCCTTGGAAAAGCTTCCCCTGGAAACCCCTCCAGCACCAAGCTAGTAATAATTATAATGATAAGTGTGTTATTAATTAAGCGCATACTATGTGCCAAGCGCTATACTAAGCCCTGGGGTCGATGCAAGGTAATCCGGTTGGGCACAGTCCCTATCCTACACCAGGCTGGCAGTGTAAGGGGGAATAATAATAATAACAATAATAATAATGATGTCATTTGTTAAGCGCTTACTATGTGCAAAGCACCGTTCTAAGCGCTGGGAGGGTTCCAAGGTGATGAGGTTGTCCCACGGGGGGCTCACAGTCTTAATCCCCATTTTACAGATGAGGGAACTGAGGCCCAGAGAAGTTAAGTGACTTGCCTGAAGTCACACAGCTGACAAGAGGTGGAGCTGGGATTAGAATCCATAACCTCTGACTCCCAATAATAATAATAATAATAATAATAGTGGTATTTGTTAAGCACTTACTGTGTGCAAAGCACTGTTCTAAGCACTGGGGGGATACAAGGTGATCTGGTTGTCCCTCTGGGGGCTCACAGTCTTCATCCCCATTTTACAGATGAGGGAACTGAGGCCCAGAGAAGTGAAGTGACTTGCCCAAAGTCACACAGCTGACAATTGGTGGAGCCGGGATTTGAACCCCTGACTTCTGACTCCAAAGCCTGTGCTCTTTCCTCTGAGCCATGCCGCTTCTCCAAGGAGGCCATACGAGAACATACACGTAATCCCCATTTTACAGGTGAGGAAACTGAGGCCCAGAGAAGTTAAGTGACTTGTCCAAGGTCCCAGAGGTCGGATTCGAACCCAGGCCCTCCGCCTGACTTTCCCATCTCTGTTGACGGCACTACCATCCTTCCCGTCTCACAAGCCCGCAACCTTGGTGTCATCCTCGACTCCGCTCTCTCATTCACCCCTCACATCCAAGCCATCACCAAAACCTGCCGGTCTCAGCTCCGCAACATTGCCGCGATCCGCCCTTTCCTCTCCATCCAAACTGCTACCCTGCTCGTTCAAGCTCTCTTCCTATCCCGTCTGGACTACTGCATTGGCCTCCTCTCTGATCTCCCATCCTCGTGTCTCTCCCCACTTCAATCCATACTTCACGCCACTGCCCGGATCGTCTTTGTCCAGAAACGCTCTGGGCATGTTACTCCCCTCCTCAAAAATCTCCAGTGGCTACCAGTCAACCTTCGCATCAGGCAAAAACTCCTCCCCCTGGGCTTCCAGGCTGTCCATCCATCCCCTCGCCCCCTCCTACCTCACCTCCCTTCTGTCCTTCTCCAGCCCAGCCCGCACCCTCCGCTCCTCCGCCGCTAATCTCCTCACCGTTAGGCCTCGTTCTCGCCTGTCCCGCCATCGACCCCCAGCCCACGTCATCCCCCGGGCCTGGAATGCCCCCAATCCCTCTGCCCATCCGCCAAGCTCGCTCTCTTCCTCCCTTCAAGGCCCTACTGAGAGCTCACCTCCTCCAGGAGGCCTTCCCACACTGAGCCCCTTCCTTCCTCTCCCCCTCGTCCCCCCTCTCCATCCCCCCATCTTACCTCCTTCCCTTCCCCACAGCACCTGTATATATGTTTGTACATATTTATTACTCTATTTATTTATTTATTTTACTTGTACATATCTATTCTATTTATTTCATTTTGTTAGTATGTTTGGTTTTGTTCTCTGTCTCCCCCTTTTAGACTGTGAGCCCACTGTTGGGTAGGAACTGTCTCTCTATGTTGCCAACTTGCACTTCCCAAGCGCTTAGTACAGTGCTCTGCACACAGTAAGCGCTCAATAAATACGATTGATTGATTGATTGATTGATTGATTGACTCCCAAGTCCGGTCCGCTCGGCGGCAGGGCGGGATTCCGGCTGGACGATGCTGCCACCTAGCGGCGGAGGTGGCGCCGGAGCCGGGGCCCACCCCCTTCCATTCGTTCTTTAATATAATAATAATAATAATAATAATAATAATAATAATAATAATAGCATTTGTTAAGCGCTTACTATGTGCCAAACACTAGTCAGCAGTGTGACTTTGAGCAATCACTTAACTTCTCTAGGCCTCAGTTACCTCATCTGTAAAATGGGGCTTAAGACTGTGAGCCCCGACCTGATCACCCTGTAACCTCCCCAGCGCTAAGAACAGTGCTTGGCACATAGTAAGCGCTTAACAAATACCATCAGTATTAGAGAAGCAGCGGGGCTCAGAGGACAGAGCACGGGCTTGGGAGGCAGAGGTCATGGGTTCTAATCCCGGCTCTGCCAACTGTCAGCCGTGTGACTTTGGGCAAGTCACTTCACTTCTCTGTGCCTCAGTTCCCTTATCTGGAAAATGGGGATTACGACTGTGAGCCCCATGTGGGACAACCTGATTACCTTGTATCCCCCCAGCACTTAGAACAGTGCTTGGCACATAGCAAGCGCTTAACAAATCATCATAATCAATCGTATTTATTGAGCGCTTACTATGTGCAGAGCACTGTACTAAGCGCTTGGGAAGTACAAATTGGCAACATATACAGTCCCTACCCAACAGTGGGCTCACAGTCTAAAAGGGGGAGACAGAGAACAAAACCAAACATACTGACAAAATAAAATAAATAGAATAGCTATGTACAAGTAAAATAAATAAATAAATAAATAAATAGAGTAATATGCCATCATCATCATCATTATTATTATTCTAAGCACTGGGGGGGTTACAAGGCTGTCCCACATGGGCCTCACAGTCTTAATCCCCATTTTACAGATGAGTTAACTGAGGCCCAGAGAATAATAATAATAATAATGATGGTATTTGTTAAGCACTTACTATGTGCCAAGCACGGTTCTAAGCACTAGGGTAGATACAAGGTCATCAGGTTGTCCCATGTGGCGCTCACAGTGTTAATCCCCATTTTACAGGGGAGGTAACTGAGGCCCAGAGAAGTTAAGTGACTTGCCCAAAGTCACACAGCTAAGTGGCAGAGCTGGGATTAGAGCCCATGACCTCTAACTCCCAAACCCGTGCTCTTTCCACTGAGCCACGCTGCTTCATCATCATCAATTGTATTTATTGAGCGCTTACTATGTGCAGAGCACTGTACTAAGCGCTTGGGAAGTACAAGTTGGCAACATCTAGGGACGGTCCCTACCCAACAGCGGGCTCACAGTCTAGAAGGGGGAGACGGACAACAAAGCAAAACATATCAATCAATCAATCAATCGTATTTATTGAGCGCTTACTGTGTTGGAAACTGAGCTGATCTCTCTGCACTCTTGGCTTCTCTCCAGAGCGTGGCCCCGGCCTGGCTTTGTTCCCGATAACCCTTCTCCGACGGTACTTCTTCCCCTCCTGATTCTGGGAAAGCGTTCGCAGCATGGCATTGGGATACTATAACCTTAATAATAATAATAATGGTATTTCTTAAGCATTTACTATGGCCAAACGCTGTTCTAAGTGCTGGGGTAGATACAAGGTAATCAGGTTGTTCCACATGGGGCTCACAGTCTTAATCCTCATTTTACAGACGAAGTGACTGAGGGACAGAGAAGTTAAGTGGCTTGCCCAAGGTCACAGAGCAGACAAGTGGAGGAGCGGGATTAGAAACCCGTGCTCTTTCCACTAAGCCATGCTGTTTTTCTTCAAACCTTCAACCATTGTGGATTATCCAGAGACTTGGATCCCTTCCCCATTCAATCAGTAGTTTTTCAGTACCCTCAGTGTGCAGGGCACTGTGCTAAGCATTGCGCTAAATGTTAGTGAGAAGCAGCATGGCCTAGTGGAAAGAGCACAGGTCTGGGAGACAGAGAACCTTGGGCAAGTCACAATTTCTCTGTGCCTCAGTTCCCTCACCTGCAAAATGGGGATTCAATTCTTGTTCTCCTTCCTACTTAGACTGTGAGTCCCATATGGCACCTGATTATCTTGCACCTGCCTCAGCACTTAGCACAGTGTTTGGCACATAGTAAGTACTTATTTGTGGATAGAGCAAGAGCCTGGGAGCCAGGAGGACCTGGGTTCTAATCCCCACTCTGCCACTTGTCTGCTGTGAGACTTTGGTAAAATTACTTAACTTCACGGTGCCTCAGTTACCGCATCTGTAAAATTCATTCATTCATTCATTCAATCGTATTTATTGAGCGCTTAGTGCGTGCAGAGCACAGTACTAAGCGCTTGGGAAGTCCAAGTTGGCAACATATAGAGGCGGTCCCTACCCAACAGTGGGCTCACAGTCTAGAAGGGGGAGACAGACAACAAAACAGAACATGTGGTCAGGTGTCAAGTCATCAGAATAAATAGAAGTAAAGCTAGAAGCGCATCGTTGACAAAATAAATAGTAAATATGTACAAGTAAGATAAATAGAGTAATAAATCTGTACAAACATATATACAGGCGCTGTGGGGAGGGGAAGGAGGTAGGGCGGGGGGATGGGGAGGGGGAGAGGAAAAACAGGGCTCAGTCTGGGAAGGCCTCCTGGAGGAGGTGAGCTGTCAGTAGGGCTTTGAAGGGACGAAGAGAGCTAGTTTGGCGGATGTACGGAGGGAGGGCATTCCAGGCCAGGGGGAGGATGTGGGCCGGGGGTCGACGGCGGGACAGGCGAGAACGAGGCCTAACGGTGAGGAGATTAGCGGCAGAGGAGTGGAAGGTGCAGGCTGGGCTGGAGAAGGAGAGAAGGGAGGGGAGGTAGGAGGGGGCGAGGTGATGGACAGCCTTGAAGCCGAGAGTGAGGAGCTTTCGTAAAATGGGGATTAAGACTTCGAGCCCTATGAGGGATTAGGTCTATGTCCAGCCTGAGCAGCTTGTACTTGCCTCAGTGCTTAGTCCAGTGCCTGGCACAGAGCAGATGCTTCGCAAAAGCCACAATTATCAAGATGATGATGATTATTAATAATAACATAATAATAATTTGCAGGTAGGGGGAAGAAGAAAAGGGGGAAAAGTCTGTGAGGTAGTGCTTCAGTAATGGGGTATAGGCCGTGTGTTCATTAGTGCTATGGAAGAGTGCGTGTAGTAAAATGCTTAGGTACTGCAGAAGTGTTGAAGTGACATTATGAGGCTCTAAGTGGGGAGATTAGAAATTATTGGGAGAGAAGCTTTGAAATGATTGCTATGGCTGCTGTTGGTGGTCATAATGATGGGGCAGGCTCCTAGGCTTGGGGGGCTGGAACCTATCTCTTCACTCCATCTTGGATAGGCAATCTCTGAGCTCCATCGCGAATGGGGCTGGGCCCTATTTCTGCGCTCCATCATTGATGGGGTGGGGAACTATCTCTGAGATCCATCTCTTGGATGGGGCTGGAACCTGTCTTTCAGATCCACCTTGGATTCCTCTGTCTGGCTCCTGGGGTTCACGGGGAAATGGAAGCTGCAGGGGAGATAAAGCAGGGCCCAGGGTGTCTGGCTGCAGCGCTGATCGGATCGGGATCACTGATGACACAGTCCTCCCCGCCCAGGCCCGGGGCAGGATCTTGGGCCTCAGCAGCCCTGTGATTGAGTCCAGAAACTTGACTCAGCCATGTGTGGGGATCGTTGATCCCTCCCCGAAGGTGTGGAGAGTGCAGTGGCCCCCGAGTCCCTTACCATTGGCTTCAAAGGACTCAATCAGCTCACCCCCTCCTATCTAAACTCACTGATTTCCTACTAATCAATCAATCAGTCGTATTTATTGAGCACTTACTGTGTGCAGAGCGCTGTACTAAGCACTTGGGAAGTACAAGTTGGCAACATATACAGTCCCTACCCAACAGTGGGCTCACAGTCTAAAAGGGGGAGACAGAGAATAAAACCAAACATTCTAACAAAATAAAATAAATAGAATAGATATGTACAAGTCGACGGTGGGACACGAGGCACCGTGAGGAAGTTAGTGGCAGAGGAGTGGAGGGTGCGGGCTGGGCTGGAGAAGGACAGAAGGGAGGTGAGGTAGGAGGGGGCAAGGGGATGGACAGCCTTGAAACCCAGGGTGAGGAGTTTTTGCTTGATGCGTAGGTTGAGATTGATTGATTGATTGATTAATAGAAGCAGCGTGGCTCAGTGGCAACAGTCCGGGCTTGGGAGTCAGAGGTTGTGGGTTCTAATCCCGGCTCCGGCACTTGTCAGCTGGGTGACTTTGGGCAAGTCACCTGTATATATGTTTGTACAGATTTATTACTCTATTTTACTTGTACAAATTTACTCTTCTATTCATTTTGTTAATGATGTGCATCTAGCTTTATTTCTATTTATTCTGAAGACTTGACACCTGTCCACATGTTTTGTTTTGTTGTCTGCTTCCCCCTTCTAGACCGGGAGCCCGTTGTTGGGTAGGGGCCGTCTCTATATGTTGCCAATTTGTACTTCCCAAGCGCTTAGTACAGTGCTCTGCACACAGTAACTGCTCAATACAGACAACTGAATGAATTAATGAATGAATGAATGAAGTCACTTCACTTCTCTGGGCCTCAGTGACCTCATCTGTCAAACGGGGATGAAGACTGTGAGCCCCACGTGGGACAACCTGATCACCTTGTATTCCCCCCAGCGCTTAGAACAGTGCTCAGCACATCGTAAGCGCTTAACAAATGCCATCATTATTGATTGATTGATGGGGAGAGATGCCGCTCTTTGGCCCAACCAGCTCCGGAGCGACAGCTCTCTGTTGACGGCACTACCATCCTTCCCATCTCACAAGCCCGCAACCTTGGTGTCATCCTCGACTCCGCTCTCTCATTCACCCCTCACATCCAAGCCGTCACCAAAACCTGCCGGTCTCAGCTCCGCAACATTGCCAAGATCCGCCCTTTCCTCTCCATCCAAACCGCTACCCTGCTCATTCAAGCTCTCATCCTATCCCGTCTGGACTACTGCACTAGCCTTCTCTCTGATCTCCCATCCTCGTGTCTCTCTCCACTTCAATCCATACTTCATGCTGCTGCCCGGATTATCTTTGTCCAGAAACGCTCTGGACATATTACTCCCCTCCTCAAAAACCTCCAATGCCTACTGATCAATCTGCGCATCAGGCAGAAACTCCTCACCCTGGGCTTCCAGGCTGTCCATCACCTCGCCCCCTCCTACCTCACCTCCCTTCTCTCCTTCTACTGCCCAGCCCGCACCCTCCGCTCCTCCACCACTAATCTCCTCACTGTACCTCGCTCTCGCCTGTCCCGCCATCGACCCCCGGCTCACGTCATCCCCCGGGCCTGGAATGCCCTCCCTCTACCCATCCGCCAAGCTAGCTCTCTTCCTCCCTTCAAGGCCCTGCTGAGAGCTCACCTCCTCCAGGAGGCCTTCCCAGACTGAGCCCCTTCTTTCCTCTCCCCCTCGTCCCCCTCTCCATCCCCCCATCTTACCTCCTTCCCTTCCCCACAGCACCTGTATATATGTATATATGGTTGTACATATTTATTACTCTATTTATTTATTTATTTATTTATTTTACTTGTACATTTCTACCCTACTTATTTTATTTTGTTGGTATGTTTGGTTCTGTTCTCTGTCTCCCCCTTTTAGACTGTGAGCCCAATGTTGGGTAGGGACTGTCTCTATGTGATGCCAATTTGTACTTCCCAAGCGCTTAGTACAGTGCTCTGCACATAGTAAGCGCTCAATAAATACGATTGATTGATTGATTGATTGACAGGGCGTTACCCGCGCCTGCGCATTCAGCGCAGCCCCCCCACCCCGGCTTTATGCGCACGCGCGCGCCGCCTCCTGCCCGCCTCGCGCCTGCGCAATCAGCGCCTCTCCCGGCCCTGCCGCCCCCTCCCACCCCGGCTTTATGCGCACGCGCGCGCTGCCTCCCGTCCGCCTCGCGCCTGCGCATTCAGCGCCTCTCCCGGCACTGCTGGCCCCTCCCACCCCGGCTTTATGCGCACGCACGCGCTGCCACCCGCCCGCCTCGCGCCTGCGCAATCAGCGCCGCTCCCGGCCCTGCCGCCCCCCTCACCCCGGCTTTATGCGCACGCGCGCACCGCCTCCCGCCCGCCTCGCGCCTGCGCAATCAGCGCCTCCCCCGGCCCCGCCGCCCCACCCTGGCTTTATGCGCACGAGCGCGCCACCTCCCGCCCGCCTCGCGCCTGCGCAATCAGCGCCTCTCCCGGCCCTGCCGCCCCCTCCCACCCCGGCTTTATGCGCACGCGCGCGCTGCCTCCCGTCCGCCTCGCGCCTGCGCAATCAGCGCCTCTCCCGGCCCTGCCGCCCCCTCCCACCCCGGCTTTATGCGCACGCGCGCGCTTCTTCCCGTCCGCCTCGCGCCTGCGCAATCAGCAACTCTCCCGGCCCTGCCCCCCCCACCCTGGCTTTAGGCGCACACGCGCGCGCTGCCTCCCGCTGGCCTCGCGCCTGCGCAATCAGCGCCGCTCCCGGCTTTATGCGCACGCGCCCGCTGCCTCCCGCCGGCCTCGCGCCTGCGCAGTCACTGCCGCCCGGCCCCTCCCGGGGCCCCGCCCCCGGGCTTTATGCGCGCATGCGCGCACTGCCTCCCATGCTCCCGGCGCGAGCTGGGCCGGCTCCTCTCGGGCCGGAGGGTCAGGGTCTCCCGAGCGGATCGGCGGCCGGACGGGTCAGGTAAGCCGCCCCTCCCCCCCAACGACCCCTGACCCCTTTCTCCCCGAGCCTCCGCGGTGATGACGGACAGCGGCCTCGGCCAATCCGAGTCGGGGCCGGCGGCGCGTCTCGCCCAATCAGCGAGGAGTTAGCGAGCCGGCTCCCGCGCGCGCGCGCGCGCCCCACCGCGTGGCCATCCCCCAACCCTGAGGAGAAGCCGCGTGGCTCAGTGGAAATCAATCAATCAATCCTTATTTATTGATTCTATTTATAAATTTATAAATTCTATTTATTTTATTTTGTTAGTATGTTTGGCTTTGTTCTCTGTCTCCCCCTTTTAGACTGTGAGCCCAATGTTGGGTAGGGACTGTCTCTATAATAATAATAATAATAATAATGGCATTTATTATGCGTTTACTATGTGCAAAGCACTGTACTAAGTGCTGGGGAGGTTACACGGTGATCAGGTTGTCCCTTGGGGGACTCACAGTCTTAATCCCCATTTTACAGATGAGGTAACTGAGGCCCAGAGAAGTTAAGTGACTTGCCCAAAGTCACACAGCTGACAATTGGCGGAGCCGGCGTTTGAACCCATGACCTCTAACTCCAAAGCCCGGGCTCTTTCCACTGAGCCACGCTGCTTCTATATGTTGCCAATTTGTACTTCCCAAGCGCTTAGTCCAGTGCTCTGCACATAGTAAGCGCTCAATAAATACGATTGATGATGATGATATTGAGCGCTTACTGTGTGCAGAGCACTGTACTAAGCGCTTGGGAAGTCCAAGTTGGCAACATAGAGAGACGGTCCCTACCCAACAGCGGGCTCACAGTCTAGAAGAGGGAGACAGATAACAAAACAAAACATGTAGACAGGTGTCAAAACCGTTAGAATAAATAGAATTATAGCTATGTGCACGTCATTAATAAAATAGAGTAGTAAATATGTACAAGTAAAATAGAGTAATAAATATGTTCGAATATATATAAGCGCTGTGGGGAGGGGAAGGTGTCTTTTCCTCCTGTACACAGGAAGGTGTACCTGTCCTGCACCTTCCATAGCTCCCTTTGCAGAGGAGGAAATCATCATCATCATCAATCGTATTTATTGAGCGCTTATTGTGTGCAGAGCCCTGTACTAAGCGCTTGGGAAGTCCAAGTTGGCAACATCTAGAGACAGTCCCTACCCAACAGTGGGCTCACAGTCTAAAAGGGGGAGACAGAGAACAAAACCAAACATACTAACAAAATAAAATAAATAGAATAGATATGTACAAGTAAAATAAACAGAGTAATAAATATGTACAAACATATATACAGGGAAATGGCACAAAGAGGTTCAGTGACTTGTCCAGGGTCTCACAACAGACAGGGACAGAGGCTGGGATGACTGTGAGCCCACTGTTGGGCAGGGACTGTCTCTATGTGTTGCCAATTTGTACTCCGCAAGCGCTTAGTACAGTGCTCTGCACACAGTAAGCGCTCGATAAATACGATTGATGATGAGAACCTGGAGCTTCTGCCTCTCAATCCCGATGCTCTTTCCGCCGGGCCGGGCTTCCTCCCCAAGGACTCAGATCTGTGCCCGGCATGGTGCCCTACATGCAGCACATTCCCAGTGCGGTGCCCTGCCTACAGTAGGCTCCCAGTCTGCCCTGTTAAGTCCGACATCGATTCTCTGGTCACTAGGGGCAAAGGCTAGTGTGAAATCCAAAGGGGATCCCCGAAACCTCATTCTTAATTCCTTTCCTCAACTTCTTCCACATCAAACCCGTAACCACAGGGTTTGGGTTTGAGCAACCCAAGGGGTCATTTCTGTCTCTTCCCTCTCTGCCCTGGGAGATGCTACTGCCTGGCAAATGATGGCAGGTTTTCCACAAGGTCTGCCCCGGTCAGAATCATCATCATCATCGTCAATCATATTTATTGAGCGCTTACTATGTGCAGAGCACTGTACTAAGCGCTTGGGAAGTACAAATTGGCAACATATAGAGACAGTCCCTACCCAACAGCGGGCTCACAGTCTAAAAGGGGGAGACAGAGAACAAAACCAAACATACTAACAAAATAAAATAAATAGAATAGATATGTACAAGTAAAATAAATAAATAGAGTAATAAATATGTACAAACATATATACATATATACAGGTGCTGTGGGGAAGGGAAGGAGGTAAGAAGGGGGGGATGGAGAGGGGGATGTCTCTTCCCTCTCCGCCCTGGGAGATGCTACTGCCTGGCAAATGATGACAGGTTTTCCACAAGGTACGCCCCGGTCAGAATGGCTTAACCATTGCCTCCCATCCTTAACCAGCCCGGTAGCCCTTTTCAGTGGCCTTGCCCCGTGTGAGCCGGGTGGCAGGGAGGGAGCAGGGCACTTTGCTTACAGCCACCTGGGCTTTGGCAGGCCAGTGGGGCCCAAGCGGAGGTAATTGGGAAAATTTTGCATCCCATGCCCTGCCCTTATCTTGCTCTGGAATGTTCTCTCCTGGAGTGGGGGGTGTCACGGCCCACTGGTACCCTCAAGGAGGTGGCGGGGGCTTGAGGGAGGGGGAGGAGGGGGAGATGGCCCTTGCTGTGTGAGTCCAGGTGGTCCATCCTGCAGCCAGGAGTCGTGGTCAGCTAAACTGGAGTCTCACTCTTCGGGCCAGGCGGTCTCAGCCCTGTCCCCGGCATTTGTCTCTCTCAGTCGCTGGAGCTCCGGCTGGGGCGAGGGGAGGTTGGCTAGGTGGCCACCACCCTTCCCTCCCCTTCAGGCGCTCCCCTCTCCACCTTGGCAGGTTTCAAACCCATCAGCCCCAGTTCCCTGGGGCAGGTGAAATACTGGGTGCATTCACTATGCCAGTCAATCAGTTGATCGTATTTATCGAGCGCTGACTGTGTGCGGAGCACTGGCCTGAGTGCTTGAGAGGTACAGCATAACAGAGTTGGTAGACACGTTTCCTGTCCACAACAAGTTTGCGGTCCAGAGCGGGGAGACAGACGTTAATATAAATAAATGAATTTAATTGCTGTGGGGGCTGACGGAGGGGTAAATAAAGGGTACAAAACCTAGGGCAAGGGTGACGCAGAAGGGAGTCGGGGAAGAGGAGTGACAAGCTGGCAGTGGTATGTGTGTGTTGCCCAGGGCTCCCTTCCTGGAGTGTTCATTGCCCCTCGGTGGGCCCTCCCTGGCCGGGGGAGGCTGGAGCCAGTGCAGGGTTCTGATTCCCATCTTATGGGCGGGAGTGAGCGGTACTTAAATACCTGGCCAGGCTCCTTGAAAATCGTGGCTGGCATAAGGCAGGTCACCGGGCACGATGCCATCCCGGGGTGGGCCGGGGCTGGGAGTCTCCGAGGACCAGGGCTCAGAGCTACAGGGTTCCCGTGCATCCGCTGGCCCCCGTTCCCTTGCTGCAGCGCTTTTGGGGGGCATCCGGTTGACCCCTCTGAAGTAAAGCTGTTTGTGTCCTCTAGGTCCAGGGAGCAGGATGAAGTACATCCTGGTGACCGGCGGGGTGATCTCGGGGATCGGGAAGGGGATCATCGCCAGCAGCGTGGGCACGATCCTCAAGGCCTGCGGCCTGCACGTTACCTCGATTAAGATCGATCCGTACATCAACATCGACGCCGGGACTTTCTCTCCCTACGAGCACGGTGAGCGCGGCGATTTGCGCTGGGAGTCGTGGGGAGGGAGACCTTGGCCCTCGGCCCCCGAATGGAGGGAGAGCTCTGTGCTGGCGAGGCCCCGTTGGCTTCCCTCTCTGCGGGCACGGGACGGGGAGCGGAGCTGCGCGTCTTTTGCGCTTGGATCCCTGCTCGCCGCCAGCTCGGCCCTTGCATGTGTCCCCTTCCCCAGGTTAAGCGTTCTGCCCCGGTCTGGGCCCGGGCAGGCCTGGAACTTGGGATGCGGGTGACTGAGTTGCTAAACTGCTAATTTTTTCTGGCATCTGGTAAGCGCTTACTAGGTGTCAAGTGCTATCGTATTCCGATCCCCTGAGAACTGTGGCTTTGTTGGAGAAATGTCCAGCATCCTGTCGAACTAAATTCCCCTGCTTGCGTCAACTCTCCTTCCTGCCCTCCTGC
This sequence comes from Tachyglossus aculeatus, assembly GCF_015852505.1. Classification (NCBI taxonomy): domain Eukaryota; kingdom Metazoa; phylum Chordata; class Mammalia; order Monotremata; family Tachyglossidae; genus Tachyglossus; species Tachyglossus aculeatus. The sequence goes on from NC_052081.1 coordinate 49,946,043, forward strand.
CCCCGCTCCAGGGGAGGTGTTTGTGCTGGACGACGGTGGGGAGGTGGACCTGGACCTGGGGAACTATGAACGTTTCCTGGACATCCGCCTCACGAAGGACAACAACCTGACCACCGGGAAGATCTACCAATACGTCATCAACAAGGAGCGCAAGGGCGACTACCTGGGGAAGACGGTACAAGGTGAGGCGGCCGGGGGGAGCCGGGGAACCGGGGGTGGGGGCCCTGTCCCGTCTCCTTTGTCTTCTGTGGCCTGAGTCCTGACCCCGGGGGCCGTTGACCGTGGTCAGTATCTCAGGGCTCTGGGGTTCAGGGTCAGGATCGTGCCACGGGGTCTCAGGATTCATCCTCCTACCCCCTGGGGCAAAACCCTCCTGGTTTAGTGTCCACTGGCTGTGATCACTGAGGGAGCCGTTGGCTCAATCCTGGCCACTGGCCAGCTCTGGCACTCCCCCCATTCCCCAACCCCAGGTGTCCCATGCCTACGAAGCATCCAGCTCCCTCTAGTATTGCCATGTTTGTGGGGAGGTCGTGAGCCCCCGATCCGTGTCCCCTCTGCAGTGGTGCCCCACATCACGGATGCCATCCAGGAGTGGGTGATGCGGCAGGCGCTCATTCCCGTAGACGAGGATGGCGTGGAGCCACAAGTGTGCGTCATTGAGGTCAGTGCCCCCGCCGCACCCTGCTACTGCTGCGGCTTCTGCCCGGCTTCAGCCTCGCGACATGGAGGGATGGGCAGGGGCTCCTCTGCCCTAGGGGATTCCTGGTTTGGCCCTTCCTTTCTCACCTTCCCCTCCTTCCCTTCTATATCCTGTTCTTCCGCTCCTTGTCCTCCTCCCTCCCTTCTTCCTTCCCTCCTACCAATTCCTGTCCTCCCCGCGCCCTTCCCTCCTCTGGGCCGTGCTTAGTTATGGCGCGACTCTGCTCCTCCAGCTTGGGGGGACGGTGGGGGACATCGAGAGCATGCCGTTCATCGAGGCCTTCCGCCAGTTCCAGTTCAAAGCCAAGAGGGAAAACTTCTGCAACATCCACGTTAGTCTGGTCCCCCAGGTGAGCCCCCGCCGGTCCAGTTAAGAGAGTTTGGGTTTTCCCTGTCCCCGGAAAAGCATCCGAGGATGTAAGCGAGGTTGTGGGGGTTGACAGAAGGCCGCTCCTCCCCGCAGACTCTAGCCCTTTGAGCCCCTGGCCCCCGGCCCTGGCTCTCTCCCTCATCAGTGAGAGAGTACCTAGTGTGAGCACAGGGCACAGTGCTGATCACTTGTTAGGAGCACTGACCGCTGCCCTCCAAGAGCATTTAGCCTGTGTTCTCGCCCCCCTGGGCCTCCTTCTCTTCTGCGGGGAGGGTCTGATTCTACACTGTCCACCCTGGAGTAGCAGCGTGGCTTAGTGGAGTCAGGAGGACCTGGGTTCTAATCCTGACCCCGCCACGTGTCAGCTCTGTGACCTTGGGCAAGTCACTTCACTTCTCTGGGCCTCGATTACCTTGTCTGCAAAATAGGGATTAAGAGTGTGAGCGCCATGTGAGACAGGGACCGTGTCCAACCTGCCTAACTTGTATCTACCCCAGTGCTTCGAACAGCGCTTGGCTTGTAGTAAGCACATAACGAGTACCATAATAGTAATAACCAGGGATGTGGTGCCTCCTGCCCCGCCCTCCCCTCTCTCCCCGGGGTGAAGTTGCGTCCCTGAGGCCGCTCCCAGGGAATGTGGGGATGGCAGGGAAAGACGGGCCACATGGAGCTGGGATTCTGTGGGGCTAAGGCATCGCTGGGGGCCGGGAGACTCGGGGAAGTGGGGAGAGAGGGTTGTGAGGTTGCCGGCCGCCTGGGCTAGTGCGTCCCTCTCACCGAGAGACCTTTCCCACCGAGATAGCCGAGCTCCACGGGCGAGCAGAAGACAAAGCCGACCCAGAACAGCGTACGGGAGCTCAGAGGCCTCGGCCTGTCCCCGGACCTGGTGAGTCCCCCCACCCACCCCCGTCACTCCCGATGGTCTGGGCAGGTGGCCAGTCTGGGCGGGCCTGCAGGCTGGGGGGACCGCCACCACAGACAGCTCGGGCAGCTCCGCGGCCTTGTGAGAGTTCCTCGGGGGTCCATGGTCTCATCCTACCCTCCCCCGTCCACTGGGCCACGGCTAACCCCTGTTCCAAGCATTCCTAGAATCCCTCCCGATCCAGGATTGTACGGTTAGTTCTTTATTCAGAGATTTCCTTCTGCTACATCACCCTCCTTCTTGGTCTCTCCTTGTTCTTCCTTCTGTTCCTGCTCCGTGTAGGCAGTTAGGATCCCCATATCTCCCCCTGTTAGACTGTCGGCCCAGCGAGGCCAGGGACCCCGTGGTAGGCTTCCATGGGCCTGTCGCTCGTACGGAGTACTGAGCTGCACTCAGTTTGGCCGATGGGCCGATTTGGGGTCTGAAAATGTGCTCCGTTTCTGCCTCTGTCAGGTTGTGTGCAGGTGCTCGAACCCTCTCGACACGTCCGTCAAGGAAAAGATTTCCATGTTTTGTCATGTTGAGCCTGAGCAGGTAGGTGAGGTTGAGGTCTCTCCTTGATCCTTTCACAGTCTGCCCTCCCCGTCCACCTTCCCTGCCCACCTGTCCGTGCCCATCTTCCCATCTTCCCTGCCTGCCAGTCCCTCCCCATTGCGCCTCTGGTCAGCGTAGCCCACAAGGGGCCTGGTAAGCAGAGTGCATATGGGTGGCCTTGGTGTCCATGGCTTGACGGTGAGCCTCTGTGCCCGCCGTCCCCGGCAGGTGATCTGCGTCCATGACGTCTCCTCCATCTACCGTGTGCCCCTGCTACTTGAGGAGCAGGGCGTGCTGGACTATTTCCTGCACCGGCTGGACCTCCCTGTGGAGAGGCAGTCCAGAAGGATGCTCATCAAGTGGAAGGAGATGACCGACAGGTGGGTGGGGCCCAGCCTGGTTCTCCTAGGGACTGTGGGGGTCCTCAGCCCAAGCCTGGCAGTCAGCCCAGCCCAAGGGACCCCCGAATCGCCCTGACCCCGTGCGCCAGCCGGAAGGAGTGAAGGCGGCTCGGTCTCCCCCACAAACCCTGGACCCCTCCCCATCCTGATTGTGCCAGGAGCGTCTGCAGAAAGACTCTCATAAAGGCGGGGCCAGCCTGGCAGCCTCCATTTCTGGGTCGCCTAATGGGGACACACAGCCACCCATCCAGAACACTAGGTCTGCTTTCCTCCTCTGCCGCCGGCATCCCCCGCCTCGGGCCTCTGGTCGACCGGGGGCTCCCCGGGGCAGCGTCCGATCGGTGCCATTGCTCCAGGTACGACCGGCTGCTGGAGACCTGTTCCATCGCCCTCGTCGGCAAATACACCAAGTTCTCGGACTCGTACGCCTCAGTCATCAAGGCCCTGGAGCACTCTGCCCTGGCCATCAACCACAAACTGGAAATTAAGGTACCCTGGCTGGACCAGATCAGAGAGGAAGATTGCTGGGGCGGCCGGGGCTTTCCTCCTCCATTTGCCACCCTGCCCACGCCCGTGCGTGCCTGCCACCTCCCCCTCCGTCCGCACCAGGGACGGGGAAGCTGAAGGATCAAAGCTGGTATTACCCTCGTGTCTGGATGGGTAGCCAGTTCATTCAGTCATTCAGCTATATTTGCTGAATGCTTACTGTGTGCAAAGCACTGTACTAAGTGTGTGGGAGAGCACAATATAGAACCATTCCCTGCCCACAGTGAGCTCAAAGTCTAAGGGGGGTGACAGATACTTTGGACCCTGGGAACTTGTAGCGGATTTATTACTCTATTTATTTATTTATTTATTTATTTTACTTGTACATACCTATTCTATTTATTTTATTTTGTTAGTATGTTTGGTTTTGTCTCCCCCTTTTAGACTGTGAGCCCACTGTTGGGTAGGGACTGTCTCTATATGTTGCCAATTTGTACTTCCCAAGCGCTTAGTACAGTGCTCTGCACACAGTAAGCGCTCAATAAATACGATTGATGATGATGATGGTGATGATTTGGGACCCGAAGTATCCAGGGAGCAAGGTCAGAGGGTATGTTGGGCCCCAAAGCCACAGCCGCTGCTTGCTTGGCCTTCAGGCTGCCCTTCTGCTGCCTCTGCCACTGCTTCCTGATGGTGGGGGCCAGAATACCCACAGAAAGGCAGGTGCCAGCCCCGAGAATGGGAGGTTGGGAAAGGGAATCTGGTGACCCTACGGGGTGTGCGTGGGGGACCCGGCTGGTCCATGACGGGGAAATGGGCCCTCTCTTTCCCGCTGCCTGTCACACGACCCCAGTACATCGATTCTGCCGACCTGGAGCCCGGCACGCTGCAGGAGGAGCCCGTGCGCTATCACGAGGCCTGGCAGAGACTCTGCAGTGCCAAGTAAGACCTGCGGGCCTGGGGTACCATCATCAATCGTATTTATTGAGCGCTTACTATGTGCAGAGCACTGTACTAAGCGCTTAGCACTGTACTAAGGGGAGGTGGGCGATGGTGGGAGCCCCTAGAGCTGGGAACCACCTGGCCATGTAGACAGGACACCACCTGTACCTGCCAGTGGCGGTCAAGGCCAACCCAGGCTTCACCTGGGCACCAGGCTGGCATGGTGGTGGGCAGCCCCCCGGAGGGTCGGCAGGAGTTGGGTCTGGGCGACGTCCGGCGTCAGGGGAACCGTTTGGCTCTGCAGCGGCGTCCTGGTGCCAGGAGGGTTTGGTGTTCGTGGGACCGAAGGGAAGATCCAAGCCATCTCCTGGGCCCGGAAGCAGAAGAAGCCCTTCCTGGGTGAGGGGAGCGGGGATGGTCGGCCGGGAGAGCGCAGGGGACGGGGATGGGCCTCAAGCAGGCTGTTCTGGGCCCCGGGGGTGGGCGTGGGGAGGACGCAGTTGGCCTGGTCTGGTCTAGGCATCGACTGCGATGGGAGGAGGGGTCCCGTGGTTCCGGCTGTCAGCGCGGCCGTTTTCGGGCCAGTGGGCAGGTGGGTGCAGGGTGGTTGGCACTGGGCAGACCTGTGGTCCCTTGGAGGGCAGGGGTGTCTGCTGGGTACGGGGCCATCAACGGTGCTGGGAGACGGGTGAGGTCCAGTTGGCCGTGGCCCGGCCGGGGACCCCCACCCAGCTTCCAGCACCGTCCTCCGGCCACGTGACACTTGCGTTTCTGCCACTGCCTCGGAAGGCGTTTGCTTAGGGATGCAGCTGGCCGTCGTCGAGTTTTCTCGCAACGTTTTAGGATGGCACGGTAAGAGTTGGATTTTTCGGGGTTTTTGGCTTTTTTTAAAAATGGTATTTGTTAGGCACTTTGTGCCAGACACAGTGCTTAGCGCTTGAGTAGATACAAGTTAGGTTGGACCCAGTACATGTCCCACAGGGGACTCACAGTCTTAATCCCCATTTTACAGATGAGGAAACTTGGAAGTTAAGTCACTTGCTTAAGGTCCCACAGCAGAAAAATGACAGAGCCGGGATTAGAACCCAGGTCCTTGTGACTGCTTGAGTTCCATCCCTCCCTCCTTAGCCCCCGGGTCCACAGCTGGGGCAGGGCCTGATTACCCCCAGCTCAACAACCTCGGTCCTCTGTTCTTTGGATGGCCAGCCTCCTATATGCCGTCGAAGCATCACATGGCTAAGGGAGGCCCGGCCTCTGGGGAGGGACATCCGTGTGGGTGAGCGGCACGGCTGGAGGCTGAAAGGGTCGAGGGCGCCCGGACTACATCACACATTTGTAACGCCAAGATTTTGGGGTTTTGCAGATGCAAATTCAACAGAATTTGACCCTAAAACAAGTCATCCAGTGGTAAGAGGCCGGTGCCGCTGTTGGGTGTGACCTCGGAGGTTGGGTTACGGGTGGGGGAGCGGGGCCGGCCCCATTTGGAGGAGCGCTTCTACTTCCACGCAGCTGGGTGGCCTTGGGTCAGTCTGACCGGCCTGAGTCGGGAGGCAGTGGCCTGCCCAGCGGCGGTGGCAGCCTCCGGGCTCCGGAACCAGGGGGCCAGCGCTGACCCGCCCCGCAGGCTCGGCTCGACTCTGGGGCCCCACCGGGCCCATCTGGGGGCCGCAGGTCAACCACGCTCTGCTCCGCGCGCAGGTGGTGGATATGCCGGAGCACAACCCCGGTCACATGGGGGGGACCATGAGGCTCGGCAAACGCAGAACCCTGTTCCAGACCAAGACCTCCATCATGAGTACGGCTCCCTCCCCCTCCCCCCAGGGCTGTGGGCCAAGGTCCCCTCCCTGCCGACTGCCTGCCTCGCGGGTCCCTCGGCTTGTGTCGGCCAACTGTTCCTGGCTGGGCCCGGGGTGACTTCGGGAGGACCAGTGGGAAAAGGGACGCTGATCGGATTGGGGCTGGACCAGTGGCACGCGGTTAGGACCCAGGGGATGAGGGGGCAGAGACGAAGGACATAGGGCAGGCTGGGACTCGGGGCCGTCTCTCGCAGGGAAGCTGTACGGCGACCATGACTTTCTGGAGGAGCGACACCGGCACCGCTTTGAGGTAGTCCCACAGCCCCCCGACCTCCACGCGCCCCCTTCCAGCCCCCAGCCCGGCCTGGGAAGGACAGCCACATGGCTCCCTCCCCACCCTTCCCAGGTGAATCCGGTCTTGAAGAACTGCCTGGAGGAGCAGGGCTTGAAGTTCGTTGGCCAAGACGAGGAGGGCGAGCGGATGGAGATTGTGGAGCTGGATGGTGAGCCCGGGGCCGACGGACGGCACCGGGGGTGCTGAGCGTGACGAGAGTCCCCGGGACTGCCACCCTCCCCGCTGCCGGGTGGGCTGAGGCTTGGGCTGGGGCCTCTGACGTTGAAGGTGCCGGGGGGCCCTGGAAGGAGCTGCCCCTCAACTCCCCGGGCGCCCGTTTCAGACCACCCATTCTTCGTCGGCGTCCAGTACCACCCTGAGTTCCTGTCCAGGCCCATCAAGCCCTCCCCGCCTTACTTTGGCCTCCTGCTAGCCTCCGCCGGGCGGCTCTCCCACTTCCTCCAGAAGGGCTGCAGGCTCTCTCCCAGGTAAAAGGCCCCCTCAGCCGGGCGCAGCACACGGAGGGCGGGCCCCTGCCCTGGCACGTGCGGGAATCTGCAGACGTGCCAGTTCCCGCCTCAGTGACCTAGCCCCGATAGCCCAGGCCTCCGTCCTCGGCCGGCTCACGCTCTGGTTTGGGCCAAATCCCGGGAGTGATCAGGCCCCTGAGGGCACAGACCGAGCTGCTTGCTCCCCATGCTCTCTGGTTTCCCAGTGCTCAGCATGCAGCATGTGCTCAGCCGGCTTCCCTGGTGGTGGATTGATTTTTTTTCCCACCACTCCGTCCCCAAGCTCCAATCCACGATCACCCTATGGCCTGCTGGCTCCCTTGCCCCTAGGGCCCATTCTTGGCAGATCAGTCCGAAGCCAGCTGGGGCCTGAGCCAATGGTCAGCATTCATTCATTCATTCATTCAGTCGTATTTATTGAGCGCTTACTGTGTGCAGAGCACAGCACCAGCCCAGGGTGGGCAGGCTAAACTGCCTTCGTTTATCTCATCTCTGGGGCTGCTCCGCTGACTTCAGCTCCCTTGTCGTGGTCACTAGGCTGTGGACCAGGGTCAGAGCCGGGCACTGGGCTGAGTAGAGAGGGGACCGGCCAGCCCCCTCGGGCCTGCTCCCCCCCGGCTTGTGCTCACATCCCCGGGTTCCTCGGGCCGTCATTCTGCGTCCCCTGTGATCTGGGTGGCTTGAGGAGGGCGGTAAGACCCTGATGATGGGCCAGAGGGGCCTGGGATGTCAGGCGCCGGGGGCACAGCGCAGCTTGGGGCTGTGACGGAGGGTCCTTCCCCGCAGGGACACCTACAGCGACAGAAGCGGGAGCAGCTCCCCCGACTCTGAAATCACCGAGCTGAAGTTTCCATCAGTCAGTCAGGACTAGAGCCAGGTAAGGCGGGGATCCCCCAGGGGGCCGCGGCCACGGGGACCAGGGCCCGGGAGGGGAGGGCAGGCGTCCCGATGGAACAGCCGTCCCAGACCCTTCCCCTTCCTGGGTTCCGTGCCAATCCCTGACAGCCTGACTCTTCCCGAGGACTGGGTGGGCGTCCCTCCTACTGTGGAGGCTGGATCCCGTCCACCTGTCTCCAGGGAAAGGCCTTGGGCCTAGTAATGCAGGATTGGGAAGCAGTGTGGCTTAGTGGGCAGAGCTGGGAGTCAGAGAACCCGAGTTCCAATCCTGGCTCCTCCACTTGGCTGCTTTGTGAGTGTGGGCTAGTCACTTCATTTCTCTGGGCCATAGTTACCTCATCTGTAAAATGGGATTAAAACTGTGAGCCACTTGTGGGACGTCGACTGTGTCCCCCCTTATATCTACCCTAGCACCTAAAACGGTGCCCGGCACATAGTCAGCCCTTAAGGAATACCACTAAAAAGAAGGAAGAAAGCAGATTCTGCTTCCTTAACCCGAGGGCTGGGGATTAATCAATTAATCCGTCAGAGGTATTTATCGACTGTTTATTGGGCCAGGCTCTCCTTGCTACCCCGGAAAGTGGCCCAGCCTGGGGGCAGTGGTGTGGAAGACTGCAAATGAGCTCTGCCTAAACGGGCCCAGGGCAGAGCAGCAGCTCACAGCCGTGTTTCTGTGTGTGTCTGTGCTTTTGTGCCCGTGTCTGTGCCAGTGTCCATGCCCAGGGCCCGCGCCCTCCAGATGCTCTGGCAGCACCGGGAGTTCATGTCGATGCTTCCTTCAACCTGGATGTTTCTCCCCCGAAATGATGTTTTTATCCCATGACCTCCCCGCCGCTCTGACGTCTTCCGTGCCCGCTGCCTGCACCGCCCTCGGACACTGCTCAAGCGCTGCTTCTGCCCGGGTTTTGGGGCCCCGATTCCCAAGAGGTGGTGGCAGTGGTGGTGGTGGTGGTGGTGGTGGAGGGCTGCAGGGGCCAGCCCCCAGTCACGCAGTATTTATGGCTCTCTGGTGCTAGCGGGCAGGCACGGTAGCTGTCAATTGTGGGGTTTGCTGGGCTTGCCGGGCCGCAGTGCCATGCCCGCGAGGGCTGGCCTGGCTGCGAGGTGACACAGACTCCTTGCATCATGGGCACTTCACGGGTGAGAACCTGTCTCCCAGATCTGCCGGCCACCTGCCCGCCCACGTCCCCCCTCGCCCCCCACGTTCCCGGCCGGGCACCTGCACAGAGACAGAGGAAAGGCGGCCTTCCTAGTGAGTCCCGGGGACGGCGTCAGGCAGCTGGCCTCTGTATCCCTGCTCACGGGACATAGGTCCTGGTAATGGACCAAATAAAAAGCATGGCTGGGCCACGTGCACCTGCTCCCTCTCTCTCGCCGCCTCCTCCTCTCCCCTGGCTGGGTGGGGAGCGTCCCTGTCTTTGCCCCCCCAAGGTTGGCAGACATCACTGGGCCGTGTTTAGGGGGCTCCTCGAGAGAAATTGTCCCCCGAAGGTCCATCACAGGAGCAAGGGTTGCTGGTTCGGTGTTTGGGCCTGCCCTGGCTGTTCTGCCCAGGGGGTTTCTGCCTCTGCCCGGGCAGCAATGTCTGTCCTGTTTCTCCCTCCCCTTTAGTCACTATGGAGGGGTGGGGGAGAGAGAGAGAGAGTGTGGGTGTATATTGGGGAGGGAGAGCTGTCTTTCCTCCTCTAAAGCCTGTAATAATAATAATAATGATGGCATTTATTAAGCGCTTACTATGTGCAAAGCACTTTTCTAAGCGCTGGGGAGGTTACAAGGTGATCAGGTTGTCCCACTGGGGGCTCACAGTCTTCATCCCCATTTCACAGATGAGGGCCCAGAGAAGTTAAGTGACCCTGCCCAAAGTCACACAGCTGACAGTTGGCAGAGCTGGGATTTGAACCCATGACCTCTGACTCCAAAGCCCATGCTCTTTCCACTGAGCCATGCTGCTTCCCTCAGCGGGGGTTCTCAGTCACCACCCAGCCCCTCCCTCCTCGGGGCAGTTGCAGGAACGGGAAAGTGCGCCCTGCCGAAAAGCCTCGTCTCCCCGACCGCAGCCTGGCACTACTGGAATTGGGAGGGTTGCCGGAGGGGAGTCACTGCCCGGACTCAGCCCCTGGACCTCCTGCCCCCCTGTCATGAAGTGGCACCCCCCCCCTCCCTCCCCAGTCCCACCCCAGTGGGTCCCCTCCCAAAGCAGGGTCCCCAGCCCCCCTGCCCTGTCTATCACCTTTTTTTTTTTATGGCATTTATTAGGCGCTTACTATGTGCAAAGCACTGTTCTAAGCGCTGGGGAGGTTACAAGGTGATCAGGTTGTCCCACGGGGGGCTCACAGTCTCCATCCCCATTTTACAGATGAGGGAACTGAGGCCCAGAGAAGTCAGTGACTTGCCCAAAGTCACACAGCTGACAATTGGCGGAGCTGGGATTTGAACCCATGACCTGTGACTCCAAAGCCCGGCCCCTTTCCACTGAGCCACGCTGCTTCTTGTGGCTTGCAGACTGGTGGTCTCCCTGCGGAGTTTTGTGGTTTGAGCGGTCACCGCCCCGGCGCTCAGCGTGAACGGAGAAGCAGCGTGACCTAGTGGAAAGAGCCCGGGCTTGGGAGTCGGAGGTCGTGGGTTCTCATCCCGCCTCTGCCACTTGTCAGTTGTGTGACTGGGAAAGTCACTTCTCTGTGCCTCAGTTCCCTCATCTGTCAAATGGGGATAATAATAATAATAATAATGGCATTTGTTAAGCGCTAATTATGTGCAAAGCACTGTTCTAAGCGCTTGGGGGGATACAAAGTGATCAGGTTGTCCCACGTGGGGCTCACAGTCTTAATCCCCATTTTACAGATGAGGTAACTGAGGCTCAGAGAAGTTAAGTGATGTGCCCAAGGTCACACAAAAGACATGTGGCGGAGCTGGGATTCGAACCCATGACCTCTGACTCCAAAGCCCAGGCTCTTTCCACTGAGCCACAGGATGATGACTGTGAGCCCCACGTGGGACAGCTTGGTTATCTTTCATTCATTCATTCAATTGTATTGAGCGCTTACTGTGTGCAGAGCACTGTACTAAGCGCTTGGGAAGTACAAGTTGGCAACATAGAGAGACGGTCCCTACCCAACAGTGGGCTCACCCCAGCGCTTGGCACATAGTGAGCGCCTAACAAATGCCATCATTATTATTATTTTTATTGTCCCCGCCCCCTGCTGGGTTTATGTTGCCAACTTGTACTTCCCAAGCGCTTAGTACAGTGCTCTGCACACAGTAAGCGCTCAATAAATACGATTGATTGATTGATTTCCAATTCCATGACAAACCTGGAACTCACTTGGGCAGCACGTGTCTCTCGGCCGCCACTGCTCTGTGGCTTTGAGGGCTCTACGACACCCGAAAATTGTCACCCTGTAGGCGACTCAAGTAGTGGTGGCGGGATGAACCATCTGTCGACCACTCAATCAATCAATCAGTCGTATTTATTGAGCGCTTACTGTGTGCAGAGCACTGTACTAAGCGCTTGGGAAGTCCAAGTTGGCAACATATAAAGACGGTCCTTACCCAACAGTGGGCTCACAGTCTAGAAGGGAGACAGACAACAAAACATATTAACAGAATAAAATAAATAGAACAGATATGTACAAGTAAAATAAAGACTAATAAATATGTACAAATATATATACAGGTGCTGTGGGGAAGGGAAGGAGGTAAGGCAGGGGGGTAGGGGGAGGAGGGGCAGAGGAAGGCGGGGGATCAGTCTGGGAAGGCCTGGAGGAGGTGAGCTCTCAGTAGGGTCTTGAGTCAATCAGTTGTATTTATTGAGTACTTACTGTGTGCAGAGCACTGTACTAAGCGCTTGGGAAGTCCAAGTTGGCAACATATAGAGACGGTCCCTACCCAACAGTGGGCTCACAGTCTAGAAGGGGGAGACAGAGAACAAAACATATTAACAGAATAAAATAAATAGAATAGATATGTACAAGTAAAATAGAGTAATAAATACATACAAACATATACATATGTACAGGTGCTGTGGGGAAGGGAAGGAGGTAAGGCGGGGTGGGGGAGAGGAAGGCGGGGGCTCAGTCTGGGAAGGCCTCCTGGAGGAGGTGAGCTCTCAGTAGAGCCTTGAAGGGAGGAAGAGAGCTAGCTTGGCAGATGGGCGGAGGGAGGGCATTCCGGGCCAGGGGGAGGACGTGGGCCGGGGGTCGATGGCGGGACAGGCGAGAGCGAGGTACGGTGAGGAGATTAGTGGCAGAGGAGCGGAGGATGTGGGCTGGGCTGGAGAAGGAGAGAAGGGAGGTGAGGTAGGAGGGGGTGAGGTGATGGACAGCCTTGAAGCCCAGGGTGAGGAGTTCACTCCACGGTCCTTGGGACCATGTGAGACTCTAAGAATGCCTCTGTTTCCCCCTCATGGGTGTGTAAGTAGAAAACAGCTACGAAGTGTCTCGTTGGTCTCCCAACCACATAGCTGCCACACTCCAGTTGGCCCACGTGGGTCTGCCCAGCCCAAGAAACCCACCAAGATGCCATCACAGAGTTCTGTGTGATAAGACTTTAATCAGCACCCAGATCGCAGGACCTGGCTCTGTCACTTGTCTGCTGTGTGACCTTGGGCAAGTCACAACTTCTATGGGCCTCAATTCCCTTATCTGTAAAACAGGGATGAAGACTATGAGCCCTGTGTGGGACATGGACTGTGTCCAACCTGATTGATTTAATTCAGCCATATTTATTGAGTGCTTACTATGTGCAAAGCACTGCGCTAAGTGCTTGTCAGGCCCAAGTGAAACTGCTGCCCCTTTGCTGGTCATGAAGATCAGCTGCTGAATTCATTCATTCATTCAATTGTATTTATTGAGCGCTTACTGTGTGCACAGCACTGTACTAAACGCTTGGGAAGTACAAGTTGGCAACATATAGAGACGGTCCCTACCCAACAGCGGGCTCACAGTCTAGAAGGGAGACGGACAACAAAACAAAACATTAACAAAATAAAATAGAATATGTACAAGTGAAATAGAGTAATAAATATGTACAAACATATACACATATATACAGATGCTGTGAGGAGGGGAAGGAGGTAAGGCGGGGGGGATGGGAAGGGAGAGGAAGGAGGGGGCTCAGTCTGGAAAGGCCTCCTGCCTGGATGTAAACCAGGGACTCCCCTGAGACCTGGGTGATGGTCTCTTCCCCCCCCACCCCCATCTTACCTCCTTCCCTTCCCCACAGCACCTGTATATATGTATATATGTTTGTACATATTTATTACTCTATTTATTTTATTTGTACATATCTATTCTATTTTATTTTGTTAGTATGTTTGGTTTTGTCCTCTGTCTCCCCCTTTTAGACTGTGAGCCCACTGTTGGGTAGGGACTGTCTCTATGTGTTGCCAATTTGTGCTTCCCAAGCGCTTAGTACAGTGCTCTGCACATAGTAAGCGCTCAATAAATACGATTGATGATGATGACGATGATGGAGGAGGAGGAACTCGTGCAAGATGTCAGAGTTGGGGCCGGAGAAGGTGCTCCAACAGCCACCAACCTGCAGCTGGATGCTGCCAGCTGCCCACCAGGCTTCCGGACCCGGAGCAACACAAGCGGGAGGCCCGTGGCAAATACACTGATAAATACAATCGATTGATTGACGGGGGTCGGGCCCGAAAAGCGGCCCGAGGCTAACCCCACAGGCCTGTCGACCCCGCTCCTGAATCCAGGGAGTGAGCGTGGGCTACTGAAACGAGCAGCGCCTGGGGTCCGCCCCCCTGAGAGAGCAGCCAGCCGGCGGGACCCCACCCTGGGGGTTTGAGAGCTGGGCCAGACCCTCACCATCGCCTGTCTCATCCAAACAGATGCCGACCTCGCCGGCCGGACAGGAATTGGTTCACTTTGCTTGTCCGTCCCCACCCGCCGCCAACAGCCACGGGGGTCAGCCCGCTGCCCCTGCTTCCGTCTTGGGGATAGAAACCCCCCATTCCTTAGCAGCCCCAAGCCCTCTGAGCTGGATCTGGGGGTGTTCGCCCACCCTCGTGGCCCCTCACCCATGTGTATGCCAACAGTGGAGGCTGGAGCTCTCACCGACAGCCTCCCGTTGCGTGTCCGGCCTCTTATACCGTCCCTGCGTGGGCCGGGGGCCATCTGCCACCTGCCCGTGCTGGCCCCCACTCAGCCCCGACAACGCACCTATTGTAGTCCCTTTAGTACCCTGCTGTGCAAGGGCTTCATAAAACTTGTGTCCTGGGCAAAACTCACTCAAAATAAATTCTCTAAAGTGAAAGAGATAACACCATCTGCGTCCCAGCTCTATTTGTCTTCCCTAATCATATTTTTCTATAGATCTTATCTAGCTCGATTGGATGGCAGCGCTCTCTGAGCAGCGTGGCTCAGTAGAAAGAGCATGGGCTTTGGAGTCAGGGGTCATGGGTTTGAATTCCGACTCCACCACTTAGCTGTGGGACCTTGAGCAAGCCATTTAACTTCTCTGTGCCTCAGTTATCTGTAAAATGGGACAACCTGATCACCTTGTATCCCCCCCAGCACTTAGGACAGTGCTTTGCGCATAGTAAGCGCATCGGGCAGAAACTCCTCACCCTGGGCTTCCAGGCTGTCCATCCCCTCGCCCCCTCCTACCTCACCTCCCTTCTCTCCTTCTCCAGCCCAGCCCGCACCCTCCGCTCCTCTGCCGCTAATCTCCTCACCGTACCTCGTTCTCGCCTGTCCCGCCATCGACCCCCGGCCCACGTCATCCCCCGGGCCTGGAATGCCCCCAATCCCTCTGCCCATCCGCCAAGCTAGCTCTCTTCCTCCCTTCAAGGCCCTGCTGAGAGCTCACCTCCTCCAGGAGGCCTACCCAGACTGAGCCCCTTCCTTCCTCTCCCCCTCGTCCCCCTCTCCATCCCCCCATCTTACCTCCTTCTCTTCCCCACAGCACCTGTATATATGTATATATGTTTGTACATATTTATTACTCTATTTATTTATCTTACTTGTACATATCTATTCTATTTAATTTTGTTAGTATGTTTGGTTTTGTTCTCTGTCTCCCCCTTCTAGACTGTGAGCCCGCTGTTGGGTAGGGACCGTCTCTACGTGTTGCCGACTTGGACTTCCCAAGCGCTTAGTCCAGTGCTCTGCACACAGTAAGTGCTCAATAAATACGATCGATTGATTGATTGATTGAGAGAAGATGGGCCTGAGGAGAAGGAAATGGGTCCCGGCTCTGGGTGGGGCCGAACTGGGGGTGGGTTACTGGTGCTGGCCGAACGCCAGTATGGCAGGTGGCAGTCAGCCCCTGGACCGCGCGGGCACGGTATAAAGAGGCCGGACACGCAGCTGGAGCCCGCCAACGAGAGCTCCGGCCTCCAAGGGACACCAACTCACGGGTGAGGGGCATCGAGGGCTGGGGGGGAAAGGGGATGGGCACCCGCAGACCCCAGAGCCCACGGGACTGCGAGAGAGTTGGGGGAGACGAGAGAAGTGAACCGATTCCCGGCCGGCCGCCGTCTGCCGGGGTGAGGCAGGCGATGCTGAGGGTCGGGCCCAGCTCAAACCCCCAGAACGGGGATGAATCGTCCGGCTGCTCTCTCAGGGGGACGACCCCCCGGCCCACCCCTGCTGCTTTCTCTTTCCAGTCACCCGCGCTCACCCCCTGGGTCCGTGGACGGGATGGTTTCCAGCTTCATCCATCGTGCTGCCGGGGGTGAGGCCGGGTGTTGGAGGTCAGGGGTCAGGGTCCGGTCAGGCAGCCGGGGCCTATAATAATAATAATAATAATGGCATTTATTAAGCACTTACTATGTGCAAAGCACTGTTCTGAGCGCTGGGGGGGACACAAGGTGACCAGATTGTCCCACATGGGGCTCCCAGTTTTAATCCCCATTTTACAGATGAGGCAACCGAGGCCCGGAGAAGTGAAGTGACTTGCCCAAAGTCACACAGCTGACAGCTGGCGGAGCCGGGATTTGAACCCGTGACCTCTGACTCCAAAGCCTGGGCCCTTTCCACTGAGCCACGCTGCTTCTCCTAAGCATTGTTCTAAGTGCTGGGGAGGTTATAAAGTGATCAGGTTGCCCCACAGGGGGTTCACAGTCTTAATGCCCATTTTACAGATGAGGAAATTGAGGCCCAGGGAAGTGAAGTGACTTGCCCAAACTCACACAGCTGACAACTGGCAGATCCGGGGTTTGAACCCACGACCTCTGACTCCAAAGCCCGTGTTCTTTCCATTGAGCCCATCCCGGAGTCCCGGGGCCCCTTTGGAGAGAATGACGGTGCCGGAGGGACCCAGGGGGGCCCAGGGGCCAGACCTCACGGCCCCATCTCTCTTCCAGATGATGAAGCTGCTGCTGGTGACGCTGGCCCTCCTGGGGCCATGGGGCAACGAGGTGCTGGGTACGTCACACTGCTTCCCCGATCCCAAACCTCTCCGCAGTGCCACCCCCCACCCCTTAATAATAATAATAATGGCATTTTATTAAGCGCTTACTCTGTGCAAAGCACTGTTCTAAGTGCTGGGGAGGATACAAGGTCATCAGGTTGTCCCTCGGGGGGCTCACAGTCTTCATCCCCATTTTACAGATGAGGTAACTGGGGCCCAGAGAAGCTAAGTGACTTGCCCAGTCACACAGCTGACAGTGGGCGGAGCTGGGATTTGAACCCATGACATCTGACTCCATACTACTACTACTACTAATAATAATGGCATTTGTTAAGCCCTTACTATGTGCAAAGCACCGTTCTAAGCGCTGGGGAGGTTACAAGGTGATCACGTTGTCCCACGGGGGTGCTCACAGTCTTAATCCCCATTTTACAGATGAGGTAACTGAGGCACAGAGAAGTTAAGTGACTTACCCAAAGTCACATAGCTGACAGTGGGCGGAGTGGGGATTTGAACCCATGTCCTCTGACTCCAAAGCCCGGGCTCTTTCCACTGAGCCACGCTGCTTCTCCCACTAAGCGCTTGGAAAGTACAAGTCAGCATCCAATAGAGGCAATCCTTAACCAACAATGGGCTCACAGTCTAGAAGGGGAAGACCGATATCAAAACAAGTAAATAGGCAGCAATAGCATCAATGTAAATAGAATCATAGGTAAATATACATCATTAATAAAATAAATAGAATGATACATATGTTCATATATGCACATATATACGTGGCAGCCTCACCTGTTCCCCCTCATCTCTTCCAGGACAAGTCCGACTCTCCTCGTTTTCTGGGCCTTATGGGACAACAGGAGGGACCCCCTTCTCCTTCTCCGGGGACCATCTCCAGGGGCGCATCACAGGCCTGCGGGTCTGGGAGCAGCCAGGAGGCATCATTCGTGGGTGAGCGGGGCCCCACGCCTATCGCCACCATCCGCCCTTTCCCTGCCCAACCCCCCCCTTGGCTTCCCTCCCCTTGCCCACGTGAAGCCCGCGCTCCTGCTGGGTTCAGGGCTCAGGATCCCAGACGGCTGGAAGGACCGGTCCCGGTGTCGGGGCTCACCACACCAGACGACTGGGGGGACCTGTCCCCCCACCCCGTGGGTTTTGCTGTTTTCAGCCTTGGGGAGTTGGATGGGAGCCGGGCCAAGGGCAAGCTGAAGGCTGACCTCCCAGGCTAACGCTGGTCCTGCCTGGGGCCTACTGTATCAGCCTCCTCTCTGATCTCCCATCCTCTTGTCTCTCCCCACTTCAACCCATACTTCACGCCGCTGCCTGGATCGTCTTTGTCCAGAAACGCTCTGGGCATGTTACTCCCCTCCTCAAAAATCTCCAGTGGCTACCAATCAACCTACGCATCAGGCAGAAACTCCTCACCCTGGGCTTCAAGGCTGTCCATCACCTCGCCCCCTCCTACCTCACCTCCCTTCTCCCCTTCTCCAGCCCAGCCCACACCCTCCGCTCCTCAGCCGCTAATCTCCTCACCGTGCCTCGTTCTCACCTGTCCCGCTGTCGACCCCTGGCCCACATCATCCCCCTAGCCTGTGCCCTCCTTCCCCACATCCGCCATGCTAGCTCTCTTCCTCCCTTCAAGGCCCTACTGAGAGCTCACCTCCTCCAGGAGGCCTTCCCAGACTGAGTCCCCTCCTTCCTCTCCCCCTCCTTCCTCTCTCCATCCCCCCCGCCTTACCTCCTTCCCTTCCCCACAGCACCTGTATATATGTATATATGTTTGTACGTATTTATTACTCTATTTATTTATTTATTTTACTTAAGCGCTTAATAAATGCCATCATTATTATTATTGTTGTACATATCTATTCTATTTATTTTATTTTGTTAATATGTTTTGTTTTGTTCTCTGTCTCCCCCTTCTAGACTGCGAGCCCACTATTGGCTAGGGACCGTCTCTATATGTTGCCAACTTGTACTTCCCAACTGCTTAGTACAGTGCTCTGCACACAGTAAGTGCTCAATAAATACGATTGATTGATTGATTCCCTCCCAGGATCCAGCTGCAGTATGGTGGGAGCACCTGGAGCAGGTACTATGGCCCTGGGACTGATGTCATCCACGAGTTTCTCCTCCTCCCGGGAGAGAACATCACGCAGGTGTCGGGGAAGTACCAAAGCTACATCCAGCAGCTGATCTTCATCACCAACAAAGGGCACCAGTTTCACGTGGGCCAGCCGGCCGGGACCTCTTTCAATGCCCTGCCCCACCGGCCCACGGCCACTCTCCGCTACATCAGCGGCCAGTACAACAGCGTCGGCCTCACCAATGTCGGCTTCCACTGGGAGATGCCCAAGAAGGCCTGAGAGCCGGGCCCCGAGACAGGCAGGGCCGTGGTGCATGGGAGGGATCGCGTGTGTGTTGGGGGGGCTGCGATCTGCATGCTGATTAAAGGGTTATCACACAGAGCTCTGTGATGGAGTCTTTGTTAGCGAGTTTCTTGGCCGGGGGGTCGTTACAGGGCCTGCCAGCCAGGACTTTTGACAGCTTGAGGTCACGTCGGGCGTCCAGATAATGAGACGTCCTGACTTCGACCCACGAGTTTTAGCTCGAACAGGTCAAAAACAGCCCCAGTCCCTCCATACCTTTTCCCTTCCCGTTCCGGGGGTCAAGTTTGGGCAGATCTGGGAAGGGGAGGGGCTGCACGGGCCCAAACTGGACAGGGCAGGACTGGGCTGGTAGCAACCCTGATGCATCCCGCCTGCTCCGGGCCCGGGGGGCGGGGTGCACCGAGGCAGAAATAAGCGTAGTGTGAGGTCAATCGATCAATCAATCAATGATATTTACTGGGCGATTACTGTGTGCAGAGCAGTGTACTAAGCGCTTGGGAAAGAACAATATAACAGGATCGGGAGACTCCATCTGCCCTCCAAGGAGTTTTCAGCGAGGCAGGACCGCCTCGACCTGACTCTCTGTTGCCCTCTAGTGGCTACAGAGGTGTAGGACAGCCTGGACTTGACTCCATGTTGCCCTCTGGTGGCTACAGTGGTGTAGGACAGTCTACACCTGGCTCTCTGTTGCCCTCTCGTGGCCTCAGGTATGTAGGGCAGCCTGGACCTGGCTCCACTGTGACCGCCTGGAATGGCCGTCCCCGGCCACCGCCCATTCATTCATTCATTCATTCATTCATTCATTCATTCATTCATTCCCTCAATCAATCAATCAATCAATCAATCGTAGTTGTTGAGCGCCTACTGTGTGCAGAGCACTGTACTAAGCGCTTGGGAAGTACAAGTTGGCAACATATAGAGACAGTCCCTACCCAACAGTGGGCTCACAGTCTAGTGGGCTCACAGTCTAGAAAGGGGAGACAGAGAACAAAACCAAACATACTAACAAAATGAAATAAATAGAATAGATATGTACAAGCAAAATAAATAAATAAATAAATAGAGTAATAAATATGTACAAACATATATACATATATACAGGTGCTGTGGGGAAGGGAAGGAGGTAAGATGGGGGAGATGGAGAGGGGGACAAGGGGGAGAGGAAGGAGGGGGCTGAGTGTGGGAAGGCCTCCTGGAGGAAGTGAGCTCTCAGTAGGGCCTCGAAGGGAGGAAGAGATCTAGCTTGGCGAATGGGCAGAGGGCAGATGGGCAGAATTCATTCATTCATTCATTCAATTGTATTTATTGAGCACTTACTGTGTGCACAGCACTGTACTAAGCGCTTGGGAAGTACAAGTTGGCAACATATAGAGACGGTCCCTACCCAACTACGGGCTCCTAGAACTGTTTGCGAGTAGACTGGCCTCCCCATCAGTCTCCTTGCCTTCAACCTCTCCTTTGGCTGTCACTTCACGTGGAGCATCTCCACCCCACACCCGGGAGGTCACTGGGTTCTGCCCCAATTTGGCTCACCCTGTTCCCACTCTGCCCCGAGTCCTCCCACCCCTCCGGGTCCTCTGTATCGGAAGGCAGTGCCTCTGCCATGAAATTTCCCAGTGGGGTGAGTGGGTCTGGAAAGGTGAGGGCGGGACCCAGTGTTCCGAATCTACCATGGGCACACACAGACCGTACCTTGTGTTGCCACGTTTGCTGCCCACGGGGCCCGGCCCTGTTTCCACTTCTGCCTCCTTGTCTCGTGATCCCATCGAAGCCGCTGCTGGCAAGGAGCCGATCCCTTCTGCAACGCCGAGGGCCGGGCCTGTCTGTCCGTGGCAGGTGTCTCCCCACTGAGACCGTGCGCGATGCAGTACTGAGCGCCTAGTGCGTGCAGAGTGCTGTGCTGAGCTCCTATTGGGAAGATTGGAGACTGCTGCAGAAGGTTGCTGTGGCTATAAGTGAGCTTTAGACTCTGAGCCATGAGGAGCCTGAAATTCTGCTCCTCTAGCCACAGCACCCTGCTGATACCCGTACTTGTCCTTGCCCTATTTGCTGCCTTAGTCTTTTATAGTTTCATCGCTCCTTATACGCCTACCGCCTGGCCTCTCTTCCCTTATATTCTTAGGTCATGAGCCCTTTGAGGGCCAGGGATCACGTCCCCTTCCCACCTCTGTATATTCTCTCAGAAGTGAGTAGTGTTCTGCACATAATAGCACTTAGTAAATAGAGAAGCAGGGAGCCCCAACTGGGATAGGGATTGTGTCCAACTCGATTTGCTTGAATCCACCCCAGCGCTTAGAACAGTGCCTGGCACATAGTAAGTGGACCGCCGGTCGGGTCTCAGACCTCCCACCAGACCACGTTGCCCGTCCTGCCTCGGAAAGCCCGATCGCTAACCGGCGACTCGGCCCCTCTCCCCCAGCTGCAGTTTGGGGGCACCTGGAGCCAGTATTATGGTGCTGAGATTGAAGTCAACCACGAGTTTCTGTTCCTCCCCGGAGAGAACATCACCCAGGTATCGGGAAAGTACCCGGTCTACATCCAGCAGCGGATCTTCATCACCAGCAAGGGATGCCAGTTTCACCTGATCACCTTGTAACCTCCCCAGCGCTTAGAACAGTGCTTTGCACATAGTAAGCGCTTAATAAATGCCATTATTATTATTATTACGTGAGCCAGCCGTCCAGGACTTCCTTCAGTGCCCTGCCCCACTCTCCGCTACATCAGCGGCTAGCACAACGGCGCCGGTCTCACCAACATCGGCTTCCACTGGGAGATAAATGAGTGGTCCTGAAGTCCCCAGCCCTGGGTGGAGTCGCGGGGCAGGAGCAGACTCCCGGGAGATGGAGTGGAGCCTGCGATGGCCTGGCGTATTGATTAAAGTTCTCTGCCCAGGTCCAGAGAGCACTGTGATGGTGTCTTTGCTGTACCATTTTTCAGTGCAGGGTCCCCTAGTCACATCCCCTGGCATTGGCAACTTGTACTTCCCAAGCGCTTAGTACAGTGCTCTGTACACAGTAAGCGCTCAATAAATACGATTGAATGAATGAATGAATGTGCGCGCACACATACACATTCTGCCACATGTACAGTCTCCCCAGCAGGCACACACATTCCCCCAGAGAAGCAGCATGGCCTAGTGGATAGAGCACGGGCCTGGGAGTTGGAGGACCTGGGTTCTAATCCAGGCTCCACCATTTGTCTGTTGTGTGACCTTGGGCAAACCGCTTCACTTCTCTGCGCCTCAGTTATCTCACCTGTAAAATGGTGGTAAAGACCGTGAGCCCCGTGTGGGAGAACCTGACTATCTTGTGTCTACCCCGGTGCTTAGAACAGTGGTTAGCACATAGTAAGCAATTCAATACCATCATAATTATTATTATTATTAATAAAGGGGCCTGGCTGTAGATGATACAGCCTCCCCTTGTGTCACTGGCACCTCCTTCGGGCTGTGGCTGTGTTTCTTTTATATCTGCCTCCACAGTGGCAGCCACATGTGGGGGTGTACCAATCAATCAATTATATTTATTAAGCATTTATTGGGTGCAGAACATTGTACTAAGCACTTGGGGGGGTACACTATAACATAGTGTACTCTATTATTTATTATTATTATTATTATTGTTATAGGGTTATTACTCTATTTATTTATTTTGCCTGTACATATCTATTCTATTTATTTTATTTTGTTAGTATGTTTGGTTTTGTTCTCTGTCTCCCCCTTTCAGACTGTGAGCCCACTGTTGGGTAGGGACTGTCTCTATATGTTGCCAACTTGGACTTCCCAAGCGCTTAGTACAGTGCTCTGCACACAGTAAGCGCTCAGTAAATACGATTGATTGATTGATTGATTGTGAGCCCGCTGTGGGGTCCGTACACAGTAAGCGCTTGATACGAACGAACGAACGAACGAACGAACGAACGAACGAACGAACGAACGAACGAACGAACGAACGAACGAACGAACGAACGAACGAACGAACGAACGAACGAACGAACGAACGAACGAACGAACGAACGAACGAACGAACGAACGAACGAACGAACGAACGAACGAACGAACGAACGAACGAACGAACGAACGAACGAACGAACGAACGAACGAACGAACGAACGAACGAACGAACGAACGAACGAACGAACGAACGAACGAACGAACGAACGAACGAACGAACGAACGAACGAACGAACGAACGAACGAACGAACGAACGAACGAACGAACGAACGAACGAACATGCCCGAACGAACGAACGAAAATGACCGAACGAACGAATGCCGCTCGGCTCCTCCCGGCGCGCATGCGCGGTGAGCGTGCGCGCTTTCTGCGCCTCACTTCCGGTGGCCGGGGGCGCGCGGCCGGGTGACGCCGTCGCCACCGCTCCTGCCTCAGTTTCTCCATTCGTCGTCCGTTCGTCCGTCGTTAGGAGCCGCCCAGCCCCCATGTTGCCCCTCGAAACCGTCGCCACCTTCGGGTGAGTGTAGCCCGCTTAGATAACAATAATAATAACAATAATAGTGGCATTTACTAAGCGCTTACTATGTGCAAATCAATCAATCAATCAATCGTATTTATTGAGCGCTTACTGTGTGCAGAGCACCGGACTAAGCGCTTGGAAAGTCCAAGTTGGCAACATATAGAGACAGTCATCATCATCATCAATTGTATTTATTGAGCGCTTACTGTGTGCAGGGCACTGTACTAAGCGCTTGGGAAGTCCAAGTGGGCAACATATAGAGACAGTCATCATCATCATCAATCGTATTTATTGAGCGCTTACTGTGTGCAGGGCACTGTACTAAGCGCTTGGGAAGTCCAAGTGGGCAACATATAGAGACAGTCCCTACCCAACAGTGGGCTCACAGTCTAAAAGGGGGAGACAGAGAACAAAACCAAACATACTAACAAAATAAATAGAGTAGATATGTACAGGTAAAATAAATAGAGTAATACATATATACAGGTGCTGTGGGGAAGGGAAGGAGGTAAGACGGGGGGATGGAGAGGGGGACGAGGGGGAGAGGAAGGAAGGGGCTGAGTGTGGGAAGGCCTCCTGGAGGAGGTGAGCTCTCAGTAGGGCCTTGAAGGGAGGAAGAGAGCGAGCTTGGCGGGTGGGCAGAGGGATTGGGGGCATTCCAGGCCCGGGGGAGGACGTGGGCCGGGGGTCGATGGCGGGACAGGCGAGAACGAGGTACGGTGAGCACTGCTCTAAGCGCTGGGAAGGTTACAAGGTGATCAGGTTGCCCCACGGGGAGCTCACAGTCTTAATACAGATGAGGCAGCTGAGGCCCAGAGAAGTGAAGTGACTTGCCCAAAGTCACAATCAGTCAATCAGTCGTATTTATTGAGCGCTTACTGTGTGCAGAGCACTGTACTAAGCGCTTGGGAAGTACAAGCTGACAACATATAGAGACAGTCCCCACCCGACAGTGGGTCACACAGCTGACAATTGGCAGAGCGGGGATTTGAACCCATGACCTCTGATTCCAAAGCCCGGGCTCTTTTCCACTGAGCCACGATCAATCAATCAATCAATCGTATTTATTGAGCACTTACTGTGTGCAGAGCACTGTACTAAGCGCTTGGGAAGTACAAGTTGGCAACATATAGAGACAGTCAATCAATCAGTCAATCGTATTTATTGAGCGCTTACTGTGTGTAGAGCACTGTACTAAGCGCTTGGGAAGTACAAGTCGGCAACACATAGAGACGGTCCCTACCCAACAGGGGGCTCACAGTCTAAAAGATGCCATTATTACTATTATTATTATTAGGGCCTGATGGACGACACTAACGCCGCCGGCCCGCCGCGCCTCAGCCTCCTTCTGCCCTCCCTCCCTCATTCAGTCTTATAATAATAAAAATGATAGCATTTATTAAGCGCTTACTCTGTGCAAAGCACTGCTGTAAGAGCTGGGAAGGTTACAAGGTGATCAGGTTGCCCCACGGGGGGCTCACAGTCTTAATCCCCATTTTACAGATGAGGTAACTGAGGCCCAGAGAAGTGAAGTGACTTGCCCAAAGTCACACAGCTGACAGTTGGCAGGGCGGGGATTTGAACCCATGACCTCTGATTCCAAAGCCCGGCTCTTTTCCACTGAGCCACGATGCCATTATTACTATTATTATTATTATTATTATTACGGCCCACCCCTGATGGACGACACTAACGCCACCAGCCCCGGCCTGCCACACCTCAGCCTCCTTCTGCCCTCCCTCCCTCATTCAATCTTATAATAATAATGATAGCATTTATTCAGCGCTTACTATGTGCAAAGCCCTGTTCTAAGCACTGGGGAGGTTACAAGGTGATCAGGTTGACCCCCGGGGGGGCTTATAGTCCTAATCCCCATTTTCTAGATGAGGTAACTGAGGCCCAGAGAAGTGAAGTGACTTGCCCAAGTCACACAGCTGACAAGTGGTGGAGCCGGGATTTGAACCCATGACCTCTGACTCCAAAGCCCGTGCTCTTTCCAGTGAGCCACGCGAAGCAGTAATTAATTAATTGATGATGGTATTTGTTAAGCGCTTACTATGTGCAAAGCACCGTTCTAAGCGCTGGGGGGATACAAGGTGATCAGGTTGTCCCATGTGGGGCTCACAGTCTTCATCCCCATTTTACAGATGAGGGAACTGAGGCACAGAGAAATTAAGTGACCTGCCCAAAGTCACACAGCTGACAATTGGTGGAGCCGGGATTTGAACCCATGACCTCTGACTCCCAAGCCCATGCTCTTTCCACTGAGCCACGCTGCTTCTCTAGCACTCTAAGCACTGTACTGTACTCTCTCCGCCCCCGGGGCCCCTAGCAGGAATAGAGCTTACTAATCAATCAATTGTATTTATTGAGCGCTTACTGTGTGCAGAGCACTGTACTAAGCGCTTCTTGGGTGCAGAGCACTGTAATAATAATAATGATGGTATTTGTTAAGCGCTTACGATGTGCAAAGCACCGTTCTAGGCACTGCGGGGATACAAGGTGATCAGGTTGGCTCACCTGGGGCTCACAGTCTTAATCCCTATTTTACAGATGAGGTCACTGAGGCACAGAGAAGTGAAGTGACTTGCCTAAAGTCACACAGCTGACAATTGGCGGAGCCCGGATTTGAACCCAAGACCTCTGACTCCAAAGCCCGGGCTCTTTCCACTGAGCCACGCTGCTTCCCTGTAGTGAACTGGGAGAACGCCCAGGTGGAAAGTAGACACGGTCTCCTCACTCATTCGGTTTTATGTGTCGAACGCTTACGGTGTGCAAACCATTAGAGAAGCAGCGTGGTTCAGTGGAAAGAGCCCGGGCTTTGGAGTCAGAGGTCATGGGTTCGAATCCCGGCTCCCCCACATGTCTGCTGTGTGACCTTGGGCAAGTCACTTCACTTCTCTGAGCCTCAGTTCCCTCATCTGTAAAATGGGGATTAAGACTGTGAGCCCCACCTGATCACTTTGTATCCCCCCCAGCGCTTAGAACAGTGCTTTGCACATAGTAAGCGCTTAACAAATGCCAACATTGTTGTTGTTGTTGTTACTCTCTCCACCCCCGGGGCCCGTAGCGGGAGTAGAACAAATAATGACGGCATTTGTTAAGCGCTATGTGCGAAGCACTGTTCTAAGCACTGCGGGGGGAATACAAGGTGATCAAGTTGTCCCACGAGGGGCTCACAGTCTTACTCCCCATTTTACAGGTGAGGTAACTGAGGCCCAGAGAAGTTAAGTGACTGGCCCAAGGTCACACAGCTGAGAAGTGGTGGAGCCGGGATCAAAACCCATAACCTCTGGCTCCCAAGTCCTTACTCTTTCCACCGAGTCACGCTGCTTCCTGGGTCAGGAGCACTGTAGTAAATTCCGGGAGAGAGCACCCAGGTAGACACGGTATCCGACCCCTGTTGTGGGGCTCCCACCCGAAGGGTTTAGGTAATAATAATAATTTTGGTGTTTGTTAAGCGCCTACTATGTGCAAAGCACCGTTCTAAGCGCTGGGGGGGGATACGAGGTGATCAAGTTGTCCCATGCGGGGCTCACAGTCTTAATCCCCGTTTTACAGATGAGGCGACTGAGACACAGAGAAGTTAAGTGACTTGCCCAAAGTCACACAGCCGACAAGCGGCGGAGCCGAGATTTTTAACTCATGACCCCGGCCCGGTTTGTGCCAACCTCTGGTGTCCCGCGGTGGGGGCGTGGTGACCCGCCTTCCTGGACCATCCCTCCCCGTGGGTCCCGCAGGCCCCGGGACGAGAAGGACGGGCTACCCGCGCCATGCTGGGCTCCCCTGCGGCCTTCCGCCCGCTGCCCCGAGACCCGCGTTCGGTCCGGGTCCATCAGCTAGTCAACCCTATTTATTCAGCGATTCTGGAGCACTGGAATACGCTCTTGGGAGAATGTAGCCCAGCAGAGGTGGTAGACAAGATCCCCTCCCACGACGAGCGGGCCAGGCCGGGCCCTGCGGGCTTCGGCTCTCGATCTGCCCAAGTTGCAGGCGGGAGCTCCGGCGGGCGGGCAGCGGCCTCCGGGACGGATCCATCCCCTCCCTTCGCCCACCCCCCTTCACCTGTGTCCCTTGCCTCGACTCTGCCCACTTTGGCTTCAAGTTCTTGGTCTTGAACACCCCACCCGAGTTGGGTGGGGAGCAGCAAGTCAGAGGTTGGACGGTCACCAGCCATTTCCCCTAAGACTTAGGTCTATGATGATGATGATATTCCTCTCCCCCTCGTCCCCCTCTCCATCCCCCCCATCTTACCTCCTTCCCTTCCCCACAGCACCTGTATATATGTATATATGTTTGTACATATTTTTTACTCTATTTTATTTGTACATATCTATTCTATTTATTTTATTTTGTTAGTATGTTTGGTTTTGTTCTCTGTCTCCCCCTTTTAGACTGTGAGCCCACTGTTGGGTAGGGACTGTCTCTATATGTTGCCAATTTGTACTTCCCAAGCGCTTAGTACAGTGCTCTGCACATAGTAAGCGCTCAATAAATACGATTGATTGATTGATTGATTGATTAAGCGCTTACTATGCGCCAAGCACTGATCTAAACACTGGGGTAGATACAAGGTAATCAGGTTGTCCCACGTGGCTTCACATTCTTAATCCCCGTTTTGCAGATGAGGTAACTGAGGCACAGAAAAGTTAAGTAGCTTGCCCAAGGTCACCCGGCAGACAGATGGTGGACGTGTGATTAGAACACGCATCCTCTGACTCCCAAGCCCTTGCTCTTCATACTGAGCCATTCTGTTTCTCTGGAATCTCTTCCCTGCAACTTTCGTGTTCTAATTGTCACGTATGATCTCTGTTAATGATTTCATGAACCCTGAACCCACAGTTCTCAGCTCCCAAATGCCCACTCTTGCAGAGCCCGGTTTGTAGTATTAATGATGATCTTTACTAAGTATACACTATGAGCCACTCACTGTGCTCAGCACTGGGGTAGCTTAGGATCAACCGTATTTATTGAGCGTTTGAGGCGCTCAGGAAAGTACAATATAGTAGACATGATCCCTGTCTTTAAGGAGCCTACATTCCAATAGGATAATCAGGTCAGACACTGTCCCTGTCTCACACAGGACCAAGAAGGGGGAATTTTAATCCCTGTTATACAGTTGAGGAAGGTGAGGCCCAGAGAAATGAAGTGACTTGTCTAAGCCACACAACAGGCAAGTGGTGGAGCGCACCCTGGAACCTGGATCGCATTCATTCATTCATTTAATCGTATTTATTGAGCACTTACTATGTGCAGAGCACTGTACTAAGCGCTTGGGAAGTACAAGTTGGCAGCATATAGAGATGGTCCCTACCCAACAACGG
Organism: Tachyglossus aculeatus; assembly: GCF_015852505.1. Classification (NCBI taxonomy): domain Eukaryota; kingdom Metazoa; phylum Chordata; class Mammalia; order Monotremata; family Tachyglossidae; genus Tachyglossus; species Tachyglossus aculeatus. The sequence goes on from NC_052081.1 coordinate 49,974,484, forward strand.
GCTCACAGTCTAGAAGGGGGAGACAGACAACAAAACAAAACATGTGGTCAGGTGTCAAGTCATCAGAATAAATACAAGTAAAGCTAGATGCACATCATTGACAAAATAAATAGAATAGTAAATATGTACAAGTAAAATAGAGTAATAAATCTGTGCAAATATATATACAGGTGCTGTGGGGAGGGGAAGGAGGGAGGGTGGGGGGGATGGGGGGGAGAGGAAAAAGGGGGCTCAGTCTGGGAAGCCCTCCCAGATGGAGAGGAAAGGGTGGATTTTGGCGAAGTTGCAGATGCTCCCTGCCTCTCTGTATGCACCTTGAGTCAGTCAATCAATGGCATTTATTTGAGTTTATCTCAGCACTGGCAAACTAACAACTCATACTCTCCCAAGCGCGTAGAACTGTGTTCTGCACTGTGGCATTTATTAAGCTTTTACTTTGGACCAAAGCCCAGGGCTAGCAATCTCAGGTTGCCCAAAAGGAACAGGAGTTAAGTTGGAAGTTTTCTGCTTGCTCCAAGGAAGTGCAAGGTGAAGAGTTGGAGAAAAGCCTCACTGTTTGCATAGTCACAGTATTTTTTTCCTGCTACAGCCCATTCCCCCTTACTCATTTTAGCCTGGAGACCTCTCTAGGCCTTCCTCCCCAACTCACCCGTTGCACCCCAGCCCCGCAGAAACACACAGGCAGGGGCCGGGGGGTGCCAACGAAGCTACCCAAGCCACCGGGGCCATCGTTGTCCTGATTTTGAGGGCTCAGGTCTGGGGCATGTCCATCCTTCCCGATGGGTGGCTGCGAGACCAGAAGCTGTGCCTGCATTCGGGCCTCCCGTCCAAGGGGTTTTATGTTCTGGGCCATGCTACTCGGCGTGGGGCCGGGGGGTGGGGGGCCTACCTAGCCCCGGCTCCAGTGCCCTGGTGGCTCGGGGAGTTGAAAGTGTCCACGCTCTGTGCAGGGACGGCAGGTGGTGATGATTTAGAGTCAAAGAGCGTCAGGCCAGGAACGCAGTTCACCGTCTGGTTGGGTCCCAGCGCTTTCCAGCTCCCTTGGACATCGTGGTCCTTTCCTTCCGAGGGACCATTTAGAAGCCTCCACCCTGGGTAACGTCTCCGTCAGCGCCTACGACCCCAGCTGCCCTGGCCTTGTGGGCGAGCCTTGGCCGTGTGGGTCAGGCGAGTGGGACCCAGAAGCCCCCGTCAACTTGTTATGAGGCATAGGTATGGGTTCTCCTGCTCCGCTTCCTTTCTTTGGGAGCCGCCACCACCCCGCTGGTAATCCCCGGGGACGCACTAGGAGAGACGGCAGGGAGTCGGGGGGCAAACTTATGGCACCGGCCTATAGAAGCAGGGCGGCCTGATGGAAAGAACACAGGACTGAGTCTGTGGGTTCTAATCCTGGCTCCATCGCTTGCCTGCCGTGAGAGCTTAGGTGATTGATTTGACTTTTCGGTGCCTCTGTTTAGTCATCTGTAATACGGGGGTGAAATGCCTCCGGCCCCTTAGACTGAGCCCCAAGTAGGACGGGGACAGTCTTGATTTGATTGCATTATATCTTCCCCAGTGTTCAGCACATAGCAAGTGGTTAACAAAAGCCACTGTTTTTACAACTGCCCGTGCCCTCCAGGTCCGGCTGGCATCAGCACCGGGAGCGGTTCACCACAGCGTTCGTGGTCTGGGGAGGGGCCCACTGGCCAGGCTTCCCGGGAGCGTGGTTTCTCTCCAGCACCCGTGGGCCCCCTGCCGAGCTGCCCGCCCCTGGGTCAGGAGGGTATGGTAATGCGCTGTGGGGCGCAGCCTGCGTTTCTGCCAGCTGTTGGGCCCATCGTGCCCAGCTAGGGGAGATCCGGGACCGCTCTGCATGAGCGGCAGCGATGGCGCTAGCCATGGCCGGGAGGAGGTGGCCCCAGAGATGCCAGCCTATAGGGGCATCCACCCCTGGTATCACCCAGGCAGAGGGCCTCATCACTGGTGACTGTCGTAGTCCCATCCCATTTGAGTCATCACCTCGTGGGAAGTTCTGCCTTCCCTGGGGTCTCCCTGCTCAATGCCTCAGGCAAACCGCCTGCCTATTGTTTGGCCTTCACCCTTTCCATTTCTGGTGGTGCCCAATTGGCTTAGGAACCCGGCAGAGAAAAGCGGCGAGGTAGGTTGCACTGTAGGAACGTGGAGCTGGGACACCTCAGCCACCAGAGGCTTCTTGTGGGTACCTGGCGAAGCCTGGGTTCTGGGGAATGGCAGCGAGAGCGATCCCCGAGGCCAGGACCAGTGCTTCTTGGCTGCATTCGCTGGAATCGCTGCTCGAAGCCTGGGGCAGAGGAAAGGCCTCCCAGGGTCTCGTGTCTGCTGGAGGGGGGAGCCCATGGATGGGAGGACAGGTGGCCTTTGGCTCTGAGTGAATCAAGGCCATGGGCCATCAAAATCGGGGTCCCCCAGCCGGTAGGCGGTCAAGAAGCCACCTCACGGGTCCCTGGGGGCGAAGCATCTGCTCAGCATCTGAGTGGCGGTCTCCCTCTGCTCAAGTCCGGCCTGTCCAGCCGCGGCCCAGGCAGAGCGCGGCAAGCCTGGGGGAACGGTCGGGAGCTGCTTCGTTCGAAATGGCTATTCTCACATCCGCTCTCTCGCTGTCTTCGGGGCCAGGACACATTGCCGACTGGGTCAGGGTCCCGCCAGTGAATTGTGCAGCCTGGACTCGGCTCCCCCGGCGTCGACTTCTTCCTTAAGAAATGATCAAAAATCAGCTGCAGGCGGGTTCTGAGGTGGCGCTGGGGTGGCCCCAGACAGTGCTGTGTGGAGGAGGAAGCGCCTAATTGCCTTTGGTGGGTGGCCTACTTGCTGCCGTCGGGTGTCACCGTTATGTAAACGTTCCACATTAAAGCAGGTTAGATGCTATCGGGGCCGGCCGGCCGGCTGACACGCTCGTCCCCCCCGGCCCGTTTCCAGCGGGACTCCGCTAAGCTCCAGAGAGTTGTTTTAGTGACCGGCACATGGCCGTCGCCGGGGCAGCCGGGCTGTCCGGCTCCCTGGCGACGGGGCTCCGAGAGCTGCGGGGGTGGGGGTGGAGTGCCACGTGCCGGCTTCGGCAGGGCATCGGGCGCTCTCGTGGCCGCTCCCTCGGGCTCGCCGCCACCTCTCCGCTTCGCCAAACCACGTGTGGGGCCGGCCCCCGGGAAGCCGGGGCCGAGGAGTGGGGCCGAGTCGATGGCCTCGATGATAAGCCCCTTGAAAGAGTACATAAAGCCGTTGACCCCCGTCTCGACAGGCCGTGAGGGCTGAGCACCAGGCGTGGGGACGGGCCCGGGCAGCGTGGGAGCACCGCCGCAGCCGCCCCCATGGAGGAGGACCGAGATCTCACCGAGCAGCAGCCTACGGTGAGTGGCCAGGGCCGGGATCACGGCCATTGCCAAGGTCGAAAGGAGGGCGGGTGAGTCTTGACCGTTACTGCGCCCCTGCCACGGTTATTCTGAGGAGGGGATGGCGTTCTGTTTGGGGCCGGGCCGGGGTGGGGGTGAGGGTGGCCCCCATCCAAGGGTCACTGGTCACTGGTGCCCTGCAGGGAGGGCCCCCAGCCTGCTCTGCTTGGCCGGGCCTGGAGGTCAGGTTGGGGGGGAAGGGGCTTGGTGGTCAGGACCCCCGCACAGCCCCCGCTCTCTGACGTGCCTGTTGGGAGGCGTGGCCCAGGGGCCAGTCCCAAAGCCAAGCCTCCCCTAATCTCTCCCTGCCTCGGGCGACTCCCTGGATGACTGCCTGTCTCCGGCTAGCTGGAGAAGACAGACAGACACTAGGGCTGGTGAAATGTGGTTAAGGGTTCGCTTCTTCCAGAAGCCTCCCACCCACCCTCCCGGCCACCCGTTTTCCCAGGTTGCATCCGCCCAGGCCCGCTCCCATCCTGGAGGCCGGGGCGCTGGGTCCTGGTGAACACTGGAACCTTTGTCATTGCAGGTGAAGAAGGCCAAGATGCAGGAGTCGGGGGAGCCGGCATTAAGGTGCGCAGCGGGAGCCCGGTGGCTTTGCTGGGGTTCCTGGTCCATCATGTGGTGCTAGTCGGCACTGCCCATTCCTGCTCCCGGAGGCTGGGGGGACTGCTTGGCCCGTGCGCTGTGTTGGAGGGGGAAGCTTACTTTGCCAGCCTCCGTCTCCCTTCTGACCAGCCGGCGTTCCCCTCTCCGGAACCAGGTGGAGGGGTGATATTGGTGATGGCTCTCTGGTTTGTGCGCTGCTCCTGTGGGAGCGGCCGGAGCCCCTGGCACTACATCCCGGGCTTCCCAATTCCCGGTCTTGTGGGCAGACCCAACAGGTGCTGCCCAGCGGGCATCCCGGCATGGCGTGTGTCACTGGTTTGGAGCCCTTTCCTTGGGGTCTGGGTGTCAGTCCCGCTTGGGGAGAGCAATGGACGCACCCCGACTTGATTTGCTCGCAGAGGTCACTGCGAGGCTGAGTCATCCCGGGCCGCCTGGCGCCGGACTGTGGGTTGGCCCGTGGCTGGCCTGGCTGCGGACTTGGGCCCGTAGGCCGTTCGGGCATCTGGGCCTCTCCTTTTTGGAAAGGGTCATGGCCTCCGTTTTGCAAAGATAACACCTAGCCTGAGGCGCTCCTTTCAAACCCGCTGTCCCGTGGAGAAGGGCGTAAGCCCTCACAGGTGACTGTCTGGGTGTCTCGGGGCTGCCGGCGGCCCTTTCGGTTCAATCAGAATGTGCCCCGGGCTCTGGCCCTGATCCATCATGGGAAACGAAGGACCCGACTGGGCCCCACCCCCCCTGCACGATGGAGGTGTTGCCAGGCCGGTTTTCCCCCTCGGCGGATCACCCGGGCTCCTCTAGTGTCGGGGACTCCTGCCAGGGGAACCTCCGTTTGGCCACCCGCCCTGCCTGCGGCCAGCCGGCCGGTCAGTGGGGCGTCCAGGCTGGGGAAATCTAGGTGTTTGGCATGCAGAGGTGGTGAGAGTCACGGGTCAAGCTCAGGGGCCTGGGGTAGAAGTGGCTGCCGGCGAGGGGGTGGCAGCGGCCCCTCTCCCCCTGCCCCTGGCTCCGTGGTGTCCGGTTTGTGCGCTGGTGGTGGCTAATTCCCACGTGTTTTGGTCCTCAGCCAGGGGACCCTCCCCGACGCCAACGAGCAGAAAGTGGAGGGCCCCGGCCTCGGCTCGGATGTCACCATGGCGGACGGAAGTAAGCCTGCCTCCCCGTGGGCCCGTGGGACTCCATCGTATCCGCAGACAGCCGTGGGAGCAGTGTCAGCTCCAGCTGTGGGGAGGGCATTTGCCACCTGAATCACACTTCTTTTGTGCCCCCCAATGCCGAAAGGGGCACGTAGGGCTAAAAGTGCGCCTGTCCTGCCCATCCATCTCTTCCCTGCCCCCTCTCAGCTGTCGGGACACTGAGACCGGGCCCCGCTACCACCTGGCTCCCATTGTAGGAGCTGCCCAGGTCCCAGAGAGTCTGGTTTCCCCCCATCGCTGGGCCCGATTGTAGCCATCGGCAGAGCGGGGTCCCGGCAGCTGTGCAGCGGAACGCCCCTCCCTCCGGGGGTCCCCCAGGGTTGACCGCACCCACATTGCCCGTCTCCGTCTCTCTCTCAGTTCTGACCTGCACCGACTACCTCCCGCGCCCGGCCAGCGACTACTCCTCGCAGCTCTACTCTGCCAAGTGAGTGGGGGTGCTCGGCCCTCTCGGCCGAGATCCTTGCGGGGGCTCCTCCGACCCAGATGACCCTGGGGGCGAGCCTCCTCAGGCCGTCGGGAACCTGGGTGTCTCTGAGGGGGCGAAGGGGAGGGAGCGGCCTGTGCGCCCAGTCTCTGCTTCCCTGCCCAGTGCCAGGGGCAAGCAGCCCGGCCGGGGGGGTCGGTTCTCGGTTGGGGCGGTCCCGGACCTTCGCCGGCCGCAGTCAGAGGTTGCCGCCTCGCCTCCCTCCAGACCGTACACGCATATCCTTTCCGTCCCCGTGTCCGAGACGCTGACCGCCTACTCCGGCCAAACCCAGTATCAAGCCCTGCCACAGTCCCAGCCCTATACGGTGTATCCGCAGGCCACCCAGAGCTACGGACTACCTCCTTTCGGTAAGAAGGCCCCTCCCGCTCCAGCCTCGGGACCTTTGGGCTTGTCCAAGGCCGAGCGTGGGTTCACCGTGGTGCTCTGTCCCTCCCATCTCCAGCTGGGGAGGGCCCGATAAGCCGTGTATGCAGAAGTGCATGTGTATATGTTCATGGGTGCTCATGCATGTGTGCCAAGAATCCACAGTGCTGGGCTCAAGGTGGAGACCGCGCAGGAAGTTGGCCTTAGCCACGCAGAGCTCCTGCGGGGCTCCTGGCAGCTTGTGGGGTTCGATTCAGCCCGTGCGCTCCCGAATTTGGGTGGGGCTGCTGCCGTGGGCAATAAATTCGGGGAGGGGGCTTCCCCGAATGCCTGCCCACCCTTCCAGGGGCCTGCCTCAGCCGGCTCCAGAGACCGGGGCAGGCGCAGACACCCCCTACCCCCGCAGTGGTCCTTCAGGGCCCCCGGGGTGCCCGAAAGGCCGCCAGCAAGCTGGGTTGATCTTGTCTGAGATCCCACCGTTCCTGCAGTCCTGCGGGGGCCCTCTGGTGCTGCTGTTGCCCGCAGCCCGTGTAGGTAGAGACATAGCCTTGCTGGGGGGACTGTGGTGAGGCTGATCGGGGAATTGGGGGGCCAGATTCAGCCTCTCCCCGGGGGGGATCCTGCCCCCCACCCCAACTGTGTGCCCATCCCGCTGACTCTGCATCCCCGGGCACGTTGCAGCTCCGAGCCCCAACGCCAGCCTAGTCTCTGCCTCTTCCACCGCCACCGCTGCTGCCAACGTGTCCGCTGTCGCCAGCATCTCCAGTCAGGTAGACGAGCGCCTCGTTTTCCAGCCCTGTGCCTGGTTTGGGGACCGGCGGGAAGCCCTGGAGAAAGGGGAGCACTGCCTCTCCCTCTCCCTTCCCTGACCCTGTCTGTGCCCTCAGGACTACCCCACGTATACCATCCTGGGTCAGAACCAGTACCAAACCTGCTATCCCAGCCCTAGCTTCAGCCTCCCGGCACAGACGAGCAGCAGCAGCGCTGAGACGGCGCCACTTGCTGCCCCCATCTACCAGGCTGGGAAACCCGGCGGCATTGCTCCCGCACCCACGAACCAGCGGCTCTCCTCAGGTACAGCCAGCCCCCGGGGCCGGGGCCGGGGCTGGGGCCGGACCCGATGGGATGGGGATGGGAATGGGATGGGCACCGTCCTTGTAGGACTCTGGCGTCGTGGGCAGGGGCTGAGCACCTCACGGTCTCCCACAGGGGACCCTGCAGCCAGCCCGTCCTTGGCTAGGGCCGCCCCCAGCAAGGAAGCAGATGAGCAGGCCAGGAAAAACGTGGCCGGGAAGAACCGGGGCAAGAGGAAAGCCGACGCCACAGCCTCCCAGGACAGCGAGCTGGAAGTACGAGGACGCGGGCTGGGGCATCTCACACCCCGTTCTTTGTTCTGTTCCTTCCCTCCACTCCCGCCGCACGGTCGCTTGCCGCAGGCCTTGACCGTCCTCGCAAGGGTGGGAGCCACAGTCCCCGGCTGTGGGCTGCGGTGCAGGGAGCTGCTGGAGGCTGGAATGGCTCTCTGCAGGCCTAGTCCGCCCACAAAAGAGGCTAAGACACAGAAGCTTTGTCCCAGGCATGCGGCTGGCCTCCCCCTGGGCCGGGGGGCAGTGGGCGGCAGCATGTTCCAGAGGCGGGGACCGAACCCTGTTGGGCTGGGGAATGCCCTCCCGGTGGGACCCCAATACAGAGTCTACCCTGAAGCAGAACGCGCAGTATGGGTGCTCAAATGCTAGTCTGTAAGGCCCTTGTCCTGAGGTCAGACTGATGGACCTTGCCCTCCTTCCTCCCCTAGCGGGTGTTCCTGTGGGATCTGGATGAGACCATCATCATCTTCCACTCCCTGCTCACCGGCTCCTACGCCCAGAAGTACGGGAAGGTAACAGTGACCCCTGGGTCGCCCTGTTGGCCCGACAGACTGGCAAGGTGTCAAATGCTACTAGCCCACTCCCAGCCCAGGAGCAGATTGCCCTGCCCGCTCGGGGTCGGTTCGAGCGGCTGCTGGGGTGGGGCCGGTCCGGCACGTAGTGACCCGCGACCTCACCGTGGGCCTCGGCGCTGAGCGAGTCTGTCCCCGGCCAGGACCCGACGGTCGTCATCGGCTCGGGCCTGACCATGGAGGAGATGATCTTTGAGGTGGCCGACACGCACCTGTTCTTCAACGACCTGGAGGTGAGTCTGGACTCGGGGGTCTTTGGACCCCTGCGGTCCAAGCCTGCCACAGATGGGGCCCCATGGCCATCTGGGGGCTCTGTGTGGTCAACCGGGGTCTGGATGGGTGGCCGTCTTCCGGCCACGGCTCTCTACCCGGGCACCGACCGAGGGGCTGTGACTTGGGGGGAATTGCCTTCCACGTCATCCCTGTCATTCTGCTCCCTGCCCCGGGTCCCAGCAAACCCCATTTTCCGCATCTCTGGTCTGCGGGAGGACGGCACGGCCCTGGCCCATGTAGGCTGAGCTCCAGGGGTGGGGAGAAGTTGTGGAGGCAGCTGCAGGTGGGGCAGGAAGGGGGCAGATCATCATCATCATCATCATCATCATCAATCGTATTTATTGAGCGCTTACTATGTGCAGAGCACTGTACTAAGCGCTTGGGAAGTACAAATTGGCAACACATAGAGACAGTCCCTACCCAACAGTGGGCTCACAGTCTAAAAGGGGGAAGGATCTCAGATCCTTCTCTCGTGAGAGGCCCGGGATGCGCCCCCCTACTCCGCCTGTCCGTCCGTCTGTAGGAGTGTGACCAGGTACATGTGGAGGACGTGGCCTCGGACGACAACGGACAGGACTTGAGGTGAGCGTTTGCCGAGCAGGGAACCGGGGCCATCTCCCCATCCCCTGGCCCGGCCCCGGGGGAGCTGCCGGGGTGGGGAGGGGGGCCGGCCTGGGGCGCTGACGGTTCTCGCCCGCTCCCTTGCAGCAACTACAGCTTCTCCACGGACGGCTTCAGCGGCGGCGCGGGGGGCCCGGGCCCCGGGGGCGCGGTGGGCGTACAGGGCGGGGTCGACTGGATGAGGAAGCTGGCTTTCCGCTACCGCAGAGTCAGGGAGACCTACGACAAGCACAAGAGCAACGTGGGCGGTGGGTGAGACCCTTGCAGGGCCTGACCCTCCTCCTCCTCCTCCTCCTCTTCTTCCACTACCCTTACCTGCTCGACAACCCCCCTCTCCACTCGCTCCTCCCCTCCCCAGCCAGCCGGGCTGCCGTTGCCGACATCCCCCCGTGCCCGCGGTCTTGGCGGGGAGCGTGTAACCAGCCGGTGTGGTGCCACTCCACAGGCCTCCTGAGTCCCCAGCGCAAGGAAGCCCTGCAGCGACTTCGAGCTGAAATCGAGGTTTTAACGGATTCCTGGCTGGGAACGGCCCTCAAGTCCTTGTTGCTCATCCAGTCCAGGTAGGGCTGCTGGGCTCGTCACAGTCTCCCCTGTACTGGGCTTTGGATCGTACGGACCTCAGAGATTTGTCCAAAGTCAGTTCCATCAGTCCAGTAGAATCAAGGAACGCGCTTGCGTTTCTGCAAGCAAATCCCGATTTATTGATTCTCCACCTGCCGGCATATGCTTCCTAAACCCACGCGTGCCCAGGCACGTGTGCAGGCGCACGCATTCGCACGTGCACACGCTCCCCTCCTCCCCCCGCCTCCCCAATCCACATACACACCCTATCCCCAAGCCAGGCAAAGGGCCAGATGTGGATCGAAAGGCGGGAAACCGCATTGTGCCTGGGACTTCCATTTTGGGGCCCGGTTCCCAAGATCTCAGTCCGATTTCTCTTTCTACTGACCCTACTGGCCCGCGGAAGTCCAAGGTGCCGACGCAGCAGACATCCTTCTTGTCCCTTATCTTTCTGTGGAGTTGATGAGCGCGTGCTTGACTAGCCTGCAGATACCGCCGCCTCTTCTGGGACGATGCCAGGCTGGGGGTGTCCGGGGGCACCCCCGATCAGCACGTACAGATTGCTTGTGATTGAATTTCCCTAGTGGACTTCTTTACAGCTTTTCCCAGCCCAGCCATCTCATCTCACATACCCTCACTCACTCACTCACTCACTCACCCACCCACAAGCACAAACGTGTAGCTTTGGAAATGTGTGACAGGCTTTGCTGCCTCTCCTGTCCATGGCACAGCACGAGGGGAGGGAGGGCTGCAGGGGCCGAGGATGGGACCAAGCCTCGGAAAGCTAGGTTTGCTGCTGGGAGGCCGCCCAGCGTGGTTCCACGGTGGCACCGGCTCTCCCCCCCGCCCCTGTGTTCTAAGACTGTGTTGGCAGGGGGGGAGGCTGAGGCCAAGACCTGGGGCGTCTTTGAGGCTCGGAACTTTTCACAGAAAGGGCCCGCTAGACTCTATGTTCATTACGGGCAGGGAACGTGTTCACTAAATCTCTCGGGTTGTACTCTTCTCAAGCACATAGTACAGTGCTCTGCACATAGTAAGCTATTAGTAAATACCGTTGATTGATTGAAAATGGCCCGGAGGTGGGGGTGGAAGTGCAGAGCTGGCCGTGCCTGGTGGGAGTCCCCACGTGAAAAATTGCTCGCCCCTCTGCCCAGCCACTTCCCCTTTCTGTTCACCCGGGTTGCTCCATTCTGCCAACCCACCAGCCCTCGTCTCTCTCTCTCTCTCTCTCTCCCCAGGAAAAACTGCGTGAACATTCTCATCACCACCACCCAGCTGGTACCCGCCCTTGCCAAGGTCCTACTGTACGGCCTGGGTGAGGTGTTCCCCATCGAGAACATCTACAGCGCCACCAAGATTGGTACGGTGCCGAGCTCTGACCTCTGACCTCCTTCCCCTGACCCCCAGCTCCCATCCCCCAGTGGCTCGAACAGACTCCAAGCTGTGGGAGACACCCCCAACACACACCCCAGAGAGCAGGGTTTGGGGGGGGTGCCACCTGGCTCACACACACGGGCCCCACTACCAGCTGGTAGCCTGGCGCATGTCCGTTCACACATACATGCGTGCAGAGGCTGCTGGTTGAGGATGGGCCCTTCCTTGTGGGGGTCTAGTTTTAGGATGCGGACAGTAGCCTGGGCTTTTTGATTCTCCTAAGACTGTGGCAGCAGGATAGCTGTGTGGACCGCCCCTTGGTCCATGCACATACACACGTGCACACAAAAGGTTTGTGCACGTGCCAGAGGCCAGGCGTACCCAGGCCCGCCCCAGGATCCCGGTTTCCTGGTCTGTTGGCCCAGCGTCATCCCAGGGCACAGCTGTGGGGTCACCCTGGGAGTCACTCCTTCCCCTCCCAACACCCCTGACCAGCTCTTGGTCTGCCGGGCACAGGGACCCTTATCCCAATCCCGTTCCCTCTTTCCCCTCTCCCTCAGGGAAGGAGAGCTGCTTTGAGAGGATTGTGTCACGCTTCGGGAAAAAGGTGACCTACGTGGTCATCGGGGATGGCCGTGATGAGGAAATTGCTGCCAAACAGGTATCGGGGGTCGAGGGAAGGACGGATGGACAGGGGCCCACCCCCTTCCGGGCTTCCCCCTCCTACGCGCTTCCCCATTCAGGCTCTACCTGGGCTGCTTCCTGGGTCGTGATTTGCCAACTTCTCCACCCCGGTCATTGAGGAAGTAGCAGGGGATGTGTTGGCAACTCTTTCATCTGGGCCCTGGGGGGAGACTTCCCTGCGGCCTGGACCCAGGAACACCCAGAACCGGCGGTGTGGGAGAAGTGAAGTGGTGTGGGAGCTCTAGGGCCGCCCCGGAGCCCGGTGGAAGCCTCCGCAGAGGACCCGGCCTCCCGGGACGTTTGGCCGGCTAGCTGCCGGATGAGGCCGGGGCCAGAACACAGTGAAGGAACCCCCTGACTCCTCCCCTCCAACCTCCCCCCCGCTGCCCCCCACTCTCGCTGCATTGCCTTTCTCTGTCCTTCACAGCACAACATGCCTTTCTGGCGGGTCACGAACCACAGCGACCTCGTCTCCCTCCACCAGGCCCTGGAGCTTGACTTCCTGTAGGACAGGCACACCCGGTCCCCCAGCCCCTCCGTTACCAGTCCACCTTCCGCCAGGATCCGGTCCTTCCCCGGCGTCTGGCCGGTGGCTGGTGCCTGCAGATTGGCTGGGGGCACGGGGTTGGTGTGCCTCCATGTACGGGGGAGGGCCGCTGGGGCCCGGAGCAGCCGCCATCCTCTCTAATGACCACAGTCCAGCTGTCGGCAGAGTGCCAATCACTGGTCTTCTCCAGCTCGTCCTGCCGCTTTCACACTGATAGAGGCCTCGGGCGCTCTCAGGCCGGGCCTGGCAACCCTTCGGGCCACACTTGCCACCCCACCGGCCACAGCCGTGGCCACCGTCCTACGGGGCAGGGGCAATGTGTGTGTGAAGGGTGGGGGCTGTATGTGGCTGGGGAAGGGCTGGCCTCACCCGCCTCCATCCCCCTCCCTACCCTGGTTCTGCTCAGTGCGGTCCTGGCCGTGGAAGCTTGGCTGGGGGTCGGCCCCGCTCTCCCGAACCTGCTCGAGCATCCCCCCGTAATCCCCTGTGATCTGCTTCCACTCCCGGGCAGGCCGTGCTTGCGGGGTGGGCTCCGGGGGCCTGCAGCGGACAGTGCCCCGGACCTGCTCTAGATTCCGTCCTGCGACAGATGGGGCTGACTCTCCCTGCGGGGGAGTTTGGTGGCAGAGGGTTGGGGAGCTACTCTCCAGGTAACCCTGCCCCGTTCCTGCCCGTTCCCACTCCTCCCAGGAGCTGCCCACCGCCACACACGCTGACGGGCCCCCGGCCGCTCCCGTGAGCCGCAGCCTGCAGGCTGCTTGACTTCCAGTTGTGCAACTGTGCCTTAGCCCTCCATCCTACCTTGTCGGCTCTGTGCCGGCGACTGTTTCCACCCTGCTCCCTTGACCACCGTGAGAGGCGGGGCAGGGGCCTCCTCCCCGGAACACTTGTGAGTACGCAGGGACCCCCAACCCGGCGCTCGGCCTCTGCCGTCCTCTCGCTTGGCTTGCTGGTCCTCCCCTGGGCCGGAGGTGGGGGAACTACCTGCCACCCCGTCCCTGGCTGACTCCACCTCTTCCCATTTGCTGCCAGCCCTAGGGCTGGGCCCCGGTCCATGGCTAGAAACTGGATTCCCCTGGCCTGAGGTGCGATGCGGGGGCGGGCAGCGCGCCAGGCGGGGCGGTGGTGGGTGTATTTATGTGACCCGGGCATTTGTGGCAGTTGAGAACAGAACCGCGATGTTCTATGTAACGGGAACTGTCTTCACTTGAAAAATAAAGTTTTTATTTTCTATAAAACTTCTCCTGCCTTGGGCAGTGGCAGACCACCGTGGAGTCAATGAGCACAAAGCCCGGGGCCGAGAGGACTCCTGGGCTGGCGGTGCCTTGCCCCCCTCTGCAACTTGCTCCAGCTAGGAGGTGATGGAGTCGGGGAGAGTCATTTTTTCCTCTCTCCAAATGGGAAAGCTGCAGTCCCACCGGGCCCCTGACCAGGAGTGGATGGGGCGAGGGCCGCGGCCGGCCCAACGTCTCCACCTGGGCCCACAAAAGCCAGCCGTCACGGTCCTCAGCCCGGGGCCGTGGCTAGAGATGGGTCAGGGCCGGGGCATCTCAGGCCGGGCCCACCACCGCCGTGGAATAGAAACTGCGGGCCAGTGTGGCCACGCGGGGGTTGGCTAGGCCCGGGGGCGGCGGCTGGGCTCCCGCCCTCCCAAAGTCCACCTCGTCCCAGCTGGCCCGCGGGTGCAGCCACCAGTAGTAGGCCCCCCTCAGGCCCAGCCCCCCGACGAAGGAGACGGCGGCCGAGGGCAGCGCCCAGGCCAGCAGGGAGCCGGCCGGGAGGGGCCAGTGGGTCCAGAGCCAGCAGCCAGCGAGGAGGGTGCTGTCGCAGAGCACGAAGGTGTAGTAGATGGTGCTGCGGCCCGCCGTCCTGCCCTCGGCCACGTTGAACCAGGAGAAGTAGAGGATCACGGCCACGACGGCACGATACAGCCCCTCCCAGCCGCCGGTGCCCATGAAGGCCGTGCCCTGCAGGCACACCCACAGCAACATGGCCAGCCACACGGCCACAAAGTGCAGTGCCAGCAGGCCCGGGGCCAGCGCCCCAAGTAGGGCCAGCGCCAGCAGGCGGGGGGCCAGCAGCAGCACGTTCCACAGGAAGTAGGCGACGACGGCCAAGGGGGCGTCCAGCGGGTGCTTGTCTTCCAGGCAGCTGCGCAGGCTCCTGTGGTAGTCGAGCAGCGCCCAGGAGGTGCAGAGCAGCGAGGTGCAGATCCCGGCCCCTGTGGAGTGAGCGGGGAGGGCGGCCGGCTCGGTCCAGGCTCGGGGGCTTCCCCGCTCCCGCTGCCCCCGTCTACCGCCATGGGTGGCAGGAGACTACGGGGGGCTCACGCTCATGCGGAGGCCTCGAGGGGGAGCGGCCCCTTCCCCGCCCCCACCCCGAGCCAGGTGGACCGCTGCTCGCGGTCCAGTCCGGTAGCCCCATCCCCCTTCCTTCCTCTCCCCCTCGTCCCCCTCTCCAACCCCCCATCTTACCTCCTTCCCTTCCCCACAGCACCTGTATATATGTATATATGTTTGTACATATTTATTACTCTATTTATTTTACTTGTACATATCCATTCTATTTATTTTATTTTGTTAGTATGTTTGGTTTTGTTCTCTGTCTCCCCCTTTCAGACTGTGAGCCCACTGTTGGGTAGGGACTGTCTCTATATGTTGCCAATTTGTACTTCCCAAGCGCTTAGTACAGTGCTCTGCACATGGTAAGCGCTCAATAAATACGATTGATGATGATGATGATGATATCTATTCTACTTATTTTATTTTGTTAGTATGTTTGGTTTTGTTCTCTGTCTCCCCCTTTTAGACTGTGAGCCCGCTGTTGGGTAGGGACTGTCTCTATATGTTGCCAATTTGTACTTCCCAAGCGCTTAGTACAGTGCTCTGCACATAGTAAGCGCTCAATAAATACGATTGATGATGATGATGATGATGATGATGATCCCCCTGAAGAACCCTGATCTTCCTGCCACGGCCATCCCGACGCCTTACTCCAGGGTCCCCTGACACCTCAGCCCTTCCCCTTCTCTCTGTCTCTATATGTTGCCAATTTGTACTTCCCAAGCGCTTAGTACAGTGCTCTGCACATAGTAAGCGCTCAATAAATACGATTGATGATGATGATGATGATGATGATCCCCCTGAAGAACCCCGATCTTCCTGCCACGGCCATCCCGACGCCTTACTCCAGGGTCCCCTGACACCTCAGCCCTTCCCCTTCTCTGTGTCTCTATATGTTGCCAATTTGTACTTCCCAAGCGCTTAGTACAGTTCTCTGCACATAGTAAGCGCTCAATAAATATGATTGATTGATTGATTCCCCTTGCCGTCCCCTCCCCACCAATTCTGGAGGCGGGAGAGATCCAGGAGCAGGTAGGAACCCAGAACAACCGCGTTTCCCCACCCTCGACCCCGGCCCACCGTACACAGAAGCCCCCACGGCGGGCGAGGCCGGGGCTGCGGCTTCCAGTCCTCTAGCCCCCCACCCCTGTGGCTCCCGCTGCCGTGGCCACTGACAGGAAGACTGGAGCAGGCCTCCAGGCCCCCCGCCCCTCACCCCCTCGTCCCGCTCACACTGGAAGTACTCGGCCGTGTGCGCTTGCAGGCAGAAGATGAGGACCAGCGTGAGCTGGGGGGCCGTCTCCAGGAAGGTCTCGAACAGTCGCAGCAGGCTGATGTCCAGGGAGAGGAAAGCGAAATACGCCAGCTCCACTTCCGACGGCTTCTCCTTCCTCCACAGGTACACTCCCACCCGGAGGGCGTAGACACACCTGCTAACCAACCGACCGACCCGGGGCACCCACTGAGCGCTACTGGGCGTACAGTGCCGCCCCGGCGACAGTCCGTACGATCCCTGCCCTCGGGAAACTAACAAGTCGACCACGGGCAGAGCTCGTCCCGGGCGCCGGGGCGAGCGCTGCGGCATCCGTTCACACGTTCCCCACCCTCAGGAGGTGTGAGGTGGCATAGACAAGACTCCACTCAAGGCCTGTTAACGAAGGAATGGTGGGTCAGACCCGAGGGCTGGCGGTTGAAGTCGGGGAGGGACGAAGGAAGCTGAAGCTCCCAGGGACTGGACTTGTTTGGGAAAACATTCCCACACTCGACTAGACAGGAGGAAAGTGCAGAGGGATCTGAGCTCTTCCTGCAGCCCAAGAGACTCAGCGGGAACGGGGGGGGCTGAACGGGGCAGATCACCACTCCCAACTAACTCCCATCTTCCGGACCTGAGTGAGGGACTGTGGCTCAGGGCTTTCACCATGCGGGAGATAGATCGCGGCGATACAAAGACAAATTGTGTGACGTTGCCGACCCTCGACCTTTCAGAGAGTGCCTTCCAACTCGATGCCCTGGAGAGAACTTCCGGGTACCTGGGCAGGCACGACCCTGGGCTGGGAGCAGATGCTTCCCAATAGCCTGCCCTGTCCATGCTGGGTCTCCATCCCCTCGCCCCCTCCTCCCTCCCCTCCCTTCTGTCCTTCTCCAGCCCAGCTCGCACCCTCTGCTCCTCTGCCGCTAATCTCCTCACCGTTAGGCCTCGTTCTTGCCTGTCCCGCCATCGACCCCCAGCCTACGTCATCCCCCGGGCCTGGAATGCCCCCAATCCTTCTGCCCAACCGCCAAGCTAGCTCTCTTCCTCCCTTCAAAGCCCTACTGAGAGCTCGCCTCCTCCAGGAGGCCTTCCCAGACTGAGCCCCTTCCTTCCTCTCCCCCTCGTCCCCCTCTCCATCCCCCATCTTACCTCCTTCCCTTCCCCACAGCACCCGTATATATGTTTGTACATATTTATTACTCTATTTATTTTACTTGTACCTATCGATTCTATTTATTTTACTTTGTCAGTCTGTTTGGTTTTGTTCTCCGTCTCCCCCTTCTAGACTGTGAGCCCGCTGTTGGGTAGGGACCGTCTCTATGTGTTGCCGACTTGTGCTTCCCAAGCGCTTAGTCCAGTGCTCCGCGCACAGTAAGCACTCAATAAATACGATTGATGATGATGATGATTCTATTTATTTTATTTTGTCAGTCTGGTTTTGGTCTCCGTCTTCCCCTTCTAGACTGTGAGCCCGCTGTTGGGTAGGGCCCGTCTCTATGTGTTGCCGACTTGTACTTCCCAAGCGCTTAGTCCAGTGCTCTGCGCACAGTAAGCGCTCAATAAATACGATTGTTGATGCTGATGATGATTCTATTTATTTTATTTTGTCAGTCTGTTTGGTTTTGTTCTCCGTCTCCCCCTTCTAGACTGTGAGCCCGCTGTTGGGTAGGGGCCGTCTCTATGTGCTGCCGACTTGGACTTCCCAAGCGCTTAGTCCAGTGCTCTGCGCACAGTAAGCGCTTAACAAACACGATTGTTGATGCTGATGATGATTCTATTTATTTTATTTTGTCAGTCTGTTTGGTTTTGTTCTCCGTCTCCCCCTTCTAGACTGTGAGCCCGCTGTTGGGTAGGGCCCGTCTCTATAGGTTGCCGACTTGGACTTCCCAAGCGCTTAGTCCAGTGCTCCGCGCACAGTAAGCGCTCAATAAATACGATTGATTGATTGATTAGAACCCACGTCCTCTGAGTCCCGGGCCACTGTGCGGTGGGCAGGCCTCGGTGAGAAGCGTTAGCGGAGGAGTGGGGGTGTGTCTCACCTGGCCAGGTAGCCGAGCTGCAGGAGGTGGAGCAGGGCGAGGAGGCGGGTGGTCGGCGGAGGCGGGGGGCAGCCCCCGGGGGCCCGGGGCGGGGGGCAGCCCCCGGGGGCCCCGGCCCGGTGCCAGGCCCAGCTGAGCAGCTGGCCGCCCAGCGAGCCCAGCGCCAGCGGCGCCAGCAGCAGCAGCCCCCGGCCGGGCCGGCCCTGACGCGCGTAGCCCCCCGGCGGCCCACGCGTCCGCCGCCAAGTCCGCCACGAAGGCCGCCGTGCCCGCCGCCGGGCCCAGCGCCGGCAGCAGCGGCTCCCAACGGCCGCGGCGGCACCACCCGCAACGGACGGGCGCGCAACCCATGGCCCGACGGGACCCCGCGGGACCCCGCGGGACCGGACGGGACACGGGCGGGCTCTCGGGCCCCCGGGCTCGGGGCGGGGGGGGGGGGGCGGAGGGCCGGGGACCGGCGGGGCGGGGACCGGGGGGCGGGGACCGGGGGGGGGCGGGGCTACAGGGGGCGGGGCGGGAGGGGCCAAGGGGGCGCGAGCGCCAGGGGGCGGGGCCTCGGAGGGGCGGGGCCTCGGAGGGGCGCGGGGGGCGGGGGGGTCAGAGGGGCGCAAGCGCGAGGGGCGGGGCCAGAGGGGTGCGAGCGTTAGGGGGCGGGGCTAGAGGGGCGCGAGGGGAGGGGCCAGGGGGGCGCGTGCGCGAGGGGCGGGGCCTCAGAGGGGCGCGGGGGGGTCAGAGGAGCGCGAGGGGCGGGGCCAGAGGGGCGCCTGCGCGAGGGGAGGGGCCAGAGGGGCAAGAGCGCGAGGGGCGGGGGTCAGAGGAGCGTCAGGGGCGGGGCCAGAGGGGCGCGAGCGCAAGGGGGGGGCCAGAGGGGCGCGAGGGGGGGGGTGGGCAGAGGGACGCAAGCGCGAGGGGGCGGGGCCAGAGGGGCGCGAGGGGGGCAGGTGGGAGCGAGCGCGAGGGGCGGGGTCACAGGAGCGCCAGGGGCGGGGCCAGATGGGCGGCAGCGCGAGGGGCGGGGCCAGAGGGGCGCGAGGAGCGGGACCAGATGGGCGCAAGCGCAAGGGGGGGGCCAGAGGGGCGCGAGGGGAGGGGCCAGAGGGGCGGGGCGGGACCAGGGGGCGCGAGGGGGGCAGAGGGGCGGGGCTAGAGGGGAGGGGCCAAGTGGGAAGAAGCGCGAGGGGCGGAGGTCAGAGGAGCGCCAGGGGCGGGGCCAGATGGGCCCAAGTGCAAGGGTGGAGGGCCTGAGGGGCGCGAGGGGAGGGGCCAGAGGGGCGGGGCGGGACCAGGGGGCGCGAGGGGGGCAGAGGGGCGGGGCTAGAGGGGCGCGAGGGGAGGGGCCAAGTGGGAAGGAGCGCGAGGGGCGGAGGTCAGAGGAGCGCCAGGGGCGGGGCCAGATGGGCGCAAGCGCAAGGGTGGGGGGGCCAGAGGGGCGCGAGGGGGGGACAGAGGGACGCAAGCGCGAGGGGGCGGGGCCAGAGGGGCGCGATGGGCGGGGCCATAGGGGGAGGGGCCATAGGGGCGGGGGTCAGAGGGGCGCCTGCGCAAGGGGGCGGGACCAGAGGGGCGCGAGGAGCGGGGCCAGATAGACGCAAGTGCGAGGGGGCGGGGGTCAGAGGGGCGCGGCCAGAGGGGCGGGGTCAGGTGGACGCAAGCGCGAGGGGGCGGGGCTAGAGGGGCGCGAGGGGAAAGTCTGTGAGGCCGTGGTGCTTATGGAGCGCCGAACGGTGTGCGAAGCCCTGTGCTAAGCGCTCGGGAGGGTACAGTCTAACACTAAACAGGCGGGGAGGCGTCAAAGCGACGTTAGAGGGACGTGCTGGCGAGAGCGGGACGAGCGGAAGGAGAGGGCCAAGGGGGCGGGGCCGGGAGCGACGCCTCCGTGCCATCTTCTGGGGACAGCGGGGCCGGAACTAGAGTAATTACGGGGTTTCTTAAGCCCTTCCTGTGTGCCAGGCACTGTGCTGAGCGCTGGGGTTCACGCGACCTAAACGGGCTGGACACAGTCCCTGTCCCACGGGGGGCTCACGGTCTCAATCCCCATTTCCCAGATGAGGGAACTGAGGCCCAGAGAAGTGAGGTGACTTGCCCAAGGTCACCCAGCTGACAAGCGGCGGAGCCGGGATTTGAACCCGTGACCTCTGGCTCCAAAGCCCGTTCTCTTTCCACTGAGCCACGCTGCTTCTCTCAGTAATAATAATAATAATAGTAGTAGTAATAATACTAATAACAATTATAATTGTGGTATTAAGCCCTTACTTTGTGCTAGGCACTGTACTAAGCGCTGGGGAACCCACAAGGTAAACAAGCTCCCCCTTCTAGACTGTGAGCCCGCTGTTGGGTAGGGACTGTCTCTATATGTTGCCAACTTGGACTTCCCAAGCGCTTAGTACAGTGCTCTGCACACAGTAAGCACTCAATAAATACGATTAATGATGATGATGATAAATGCGATTGGTTGATTGATTGACTGTCTCTATATGTTGCCAACTTGTACTTCCCAAGCGCTTAGTCCAGTGCTCTGCACACAGTAAGCGCTCAATAAATACGATTGAGTGAATGAATGAATGAATCCCCATTTTCCAGATGAGGGAACTGAGGCCCAGAGAGGTGAAGTGACTTGCCCAAGGTCACCCAGCTGACAGGTGGCAGAGTGGGATTTGAACCCATGACCTTCTGACCCCCAGGCACGTGCGCTATCCACTAAGAAGGGGAGAGGGGTTGTGCATGCAGCCAAAGTGGGGAGGGGGAAGGGTGATGGGCCTGCAGTGGGCTCCCTCTTGGCTTCCTCATCAATCGTATTTATTGGGCGCTTACTATGTGCAGAGCACTGTACTAAGCGCTTGGGAAGTACAAATTGGCAGCCTATAGAGACAGTCCCTACCCAACAGTGGGCTCACAGTCAAAAAGAGTCCTGTTCAGGACTCGCCGAAAGCGCTTGGGCTGGGTCTGCCCCAGGAGGACTCGAAGCCCAGTGGGCTGGGTAGGATCCGCCTCAGTCTCATTTTAAAAACAATAATGATTGTGGTATTTGTTAAGCGCTTACTATGTGCCAAGAGCACTGGGGTAGATACAAGGAGGCAGCGTAGCTCAGTGGAAAGAGTACGGGCTTGGGAGTCAGAGGTCATGGGTTCCAATCCCGACTCCGCCGCTTGTCTGCTGTGTGACTTTGGGCAAGTCACTTCACTTCTCTGGGCCTCAGTGACCTCATCTGGAAAATGGGGATTAAGACTGTGAGCCCCACGTGGGACAACCTAATCACTTTGTATCATCATCAATCGTATTTATTGAGCGCTTGCTATGTGCAGAGCACTGTACTAAGCGCTTGGGAAGTACAAATTGGCAACATATAGAGACAGTCCCTACCCAACAGTGGGCTCACAGTCTAAAAGGGGGCAAGGGGACCTTGTATTCCCCCCCCCCAGCACCACACACATAGTAAGTGCTTGGCCAATCATTGGCAAATCAATCAATCAATCATATTTATTGAGCACTTACTGTGTGCAGAGCACTGTACTAAGCGCTTGGGAAGTACAAGTTGGCAACATATACCATTTGGCAACAAGTTGGCAAATACCATCATCATTGTTGGCAAATCAATCAATCAATCATATTTATTGAGCGCTTACTGTGTGCAGAGCACTGTACTAAGCGCTTGGGAAGTACAAGTTGGCAACATATACCATTTGGCAACAAGTTGGCAAATACCATCATCATTGTTGGCAAATCAATCAATCATATTTATTGAGCGCTTACTGTGTACAGAGCACTGTACTAAGCGCTTGGGAAGTACAAATTGGCAACATATACCATTTGGCAACAAGTTGGCAAATACCATCATCATTGTTATTACACGTCAAACCGACTCTACCTACCCGTTTTCCTCATCTGTTTATTGAGGGGCGTCCCATCCCGAGGACTTCCCTGGCACCCCGGGTCCCTGCCCTTCAGTCTCGCCTACCCGTAGCCCGTCGGTGTGGAGCGGCCAGGGTGGTGCCGGGGCTCAGACCAGCAGGCTGACCAGGAGGGCTAGGGGAAGCAGGGCCCAGTCCGGCGGGGAGAAGGCCGCGCCGGCCACCCCCACGCAGTCCTCGTAGCGGGCAGGGTCCACCTCGCGGATGGCACAGATGTGGTCAACGCGGCAGCCGGCGTCGCAGGGCGTCATAGCGTAGCTGACCGAGTTGAACCTGTAGTAGCACTGCAGGTGCTGGTCGTCGTCGGTGATCCGCTCGAGCACGGTCTGCATGGAGGGCGGAGAGGCGTCCCGCACCCGGTAGGCCCGCGTCAGACGGTACTCCTCCTCCCACCGTGGCGGCGACCCCGCGGCCGACTGCGTCAGGTTGAAGTAGTAGGTCACTGTGTCCTGGGGGATGGCGGGGGAGGAAGGCCGAGTGGTCAGTGGGCCCCAGCTGGGTGCCGCTCCTTCCCGGCCCCACGTGCCGGAGGCCGGTGGGGTCACCCGGGGACGTCCCCCTCCCCCCCGGCCCAGCGCATAGGGGAGCGGCGGCCCGAAGACGCGTGGCAGGGGACCCTCGGGGAAGCGGGACTCCCCATTACCTGCAGCTGCAGGGTGGCACGGTCGTATTCCCACACACGGATCGCGGGATTGTTGGCACCGTTATCCACGCCCGGCAGCGTGGTTTTCCAGGGAGTGACTCCAGGCGTCAGAAACATCACGCCGATAGGGACCCCTGCCCGCGGAGACCATCCCAACGTATGAAAATCCCTCCCCTCAAGCCTGGCGGGGGAGAAGGCTTTCAGGGGTGGAGGGGACACGGAGGAGGGTGAGAGGGGGCTTTTCATAAGGTTCAGAAAAAAAGATGCGCATCAAACACCATTATTAATGTTGGCTGGACCTGCCAGCCCCAGGGGTCACCTAGGCCAGCAGCTGCACCACTGGGGGCCAGCATCATCGTGGGGAGGGGAGGAGATTTGGGGGGGCACTCGTGGCTACCCCACATCTCGGAGAGCCGGACCTGCAGGGAAGCAGAGGGCTCTCGGGTCCCCCGGGGAAGCTCCCGGCCCAGGCTGAGCAGGAGGGCACCCTGCTGCCCGGCCCCGTGGCCTGACCACGGGCAGATAGCCTCAGAGTTCCCATCGAGAGCCGGGCTGCCCCCGCTGCCCCCTCCTCCCAGAAGCCCGGGGTTAAGGAGGAGGACCAGGCGGGGAGCCGGCCGAGGGAATGTCCGGCGGTGGGGCCGGAGCACCAGAGGAGGGTACCTTCAAGGTCGTAAAACATCCGGAAGCTGTCGGTGTGGTGGTGGCCAAAGAACTGGCCGGCGATGACACCGTGGTGCTTCCGGACCAGTTCCACGTAGCGCTGGCTGAAGGGCTCCCGGAACCAGGCCTGGCTCCGCTTCTTCTCAAAGTAACCGGGGGGGACGTGACCGGCAATGAACACCTGTGGGGGTTGAGATGGGGAGGGTGGAGACTTCCCTGAGACTGTGCCACCTCCCCATCCCCCTCTCCCGCCTCTACCCACCGCCGGGGGGTACTTTCTTCCGCCACCGGGAAAAGAGGCGGCAGTTTACCTTCTCCCCGCGGCGCGACGCGTTGGTCAGCAACTCGTCCAGCCACCGGAACTGGTCCCCCGGATCCCCCAGACCCTCCGTCTGCTGGTTCTTGTTGTAGTACAGGTTGGTGTTGAGGACCACCATCCGCCCCGCGGCTCCCGGCCCAGTCAGCCGCTCGGAGTAGAACGCACCTGAGGGGCGCGGGGTGGCACATGCTCACACGCACCCACCTCTGGAGTGTGCAGCTATGAGTCCCAGCCCTCACCCTCCTGCCCCCTCACTCTGGCGCGGGGCCTTGGAGGACAAAGGACTCAGGTCAATAGTCTGTCCTTTCCCAGTTCCCAGTTATGCCCTCTCCCGGGCTGCAGGCCACTCAGCTCGCATCCTCTGCTCCTGCCCCTACGGACCCCCTCCTCGCCCCTTGCCCGCCCCCTCCATCTCCTCCTCCACAACTCGCCCCTCGCTTACTTCTGCCTGGCCCTGGCTCCCGACCCTCCAAAGCTGAGCCCGCCCTCCTGCCTTGCCTCCATCACCCCCTGCCCCAAACCACCCTGCCTCCTTTCTTGCCCACTACTACCAGAACGAGTCCTGCCCATTTCAAAGCAGCGGAAGGGCAGTGCTGGGCAGAGCCATTGGAGGGCTGTCTGCTATGGCAGGGGGCCTGTCGGGCACTGGGCCTCCATGCCGACCGTGGGGGCTTGTGCTCAGATGCCCTGGGGGTGAGGCTCTCCTCTCAGAACACATCCCAGAGCATCGGCCAGCCTCAGTTTCCCCATGCCACAGGTGTGTGGCCGTGTACGCATGCTTGCATGGCAGGTGAGGTGATTTGCCCCCGTTCCTCTCTCAGGACCAGCGAGGGGAGGTGCCCCCACATTGCCCCTGTCTGTCTGGTACCGGCTCTGAATGAAGGGATGGATTCATTCAGCAGCCATGGCTGCCACAGGTCGGCCACACGGTCGTAGATGCGGCTCGGGCCCGCGGGCAACTGGTTCTTTGGGTGGAAGTCGTGGTTTCCCATAGCTGGGTAGACCTTGGTCCCTGCGGAAGAATCCGAGAGAGGGTGGGTGATCAGCAGGAGGTGGCAGTACGGAGAGGGCGAGACCCTGGATTGGGACACCAACCTGCTCCATTGAGTTCCCTCCTCGCTGCTGAGCCCTACCAGGACCTTTAAGGTGCCACCCCGGGTGGCAGATCTGGCTGCTGCCCGCTACTTTCTGGTGGACACAGAAAGGGCTACAGCCTGGGTAGCAGGAGTACGGTACCAAGCCCGGGGTACAGTTAACCCACTTCTGGGTTTGACCTCTGGCCCCGGGGGACTGGGGAGGAAACGGGGGAAGTGGTGGCAAGGAGGGTTGTCAGTTTCTCGGAGTGGGTGGGTGGGCTTTGTGGGGAGGCGATCAGAGGACCTGGATTCCCCCCCAGCGCTTAGAACAGTGCTTTGCACATAGTAAGCTCTTAACAAATGCCATTATTGTGATTCAAGAGTCAGCTCTGCAACACCCCCTGTGGGGTCTTGAATAATAATTATGGTATTTTTAAGCACTTGCTCTGCGTCAGGCACTGTACTAAGAGCTGGAGTGGCTACAAGCAAGTCAGATTGGACACAGTCCCTGTCCCGCACAGGGCTCACAGTCTTATTCCCCATTTTAAAGATGAGGTAACTGAGGCCCAGAGAAGTGAAGTGACTTGCCTGAGGTCACCCAGCAGACAAGTGAGGGAGCCAGGTTTAGAATCCCTGACCTTCTGACTCCCAGGCGCAGGCTCTATCCACTGTGCCAGGCTGCTGAATCAATGCCATGTGCTCTAGGCCTCGTTTTCTCCCTCCCCTGAGGTAAGAATCATCATTCCTGCTTTTCCCTCATGAGGTGGGAGGACGGACAAGAGATTGACCGTTTGGCGGGAGGGTGGATGAGCAGCCTGACCATCATCTCTGGCCTGGGGGAGCATATTGTTTCTACTCCCTCCCTCCAAAATCTGGACAGGCAGCCGAAAACGGCCAGAACCATCTGTGCCTCTTTCCTCATCTGTAAAATGGGGATTCGATGATGATGATGATGATGATGGCATTTGTTAAGCCCTTACTATGTGCAAAGCACTGTTCTAAGCGCTGGGGAGGATACAAGGTGATTAAGTTGTCCCACGTGGGGCTCACAGTCTTAATCCCCATACCTGTCCTCCTTCCCAGAAGGCTGAGCCCGATGTGGGACACGGATTTTGCCCGACCTAATTATCTTGCAACCACCCCAGGGCTTAGTACAGTGCTTGACACGTAGTAAACATTTAACAGATTCCACCACTGTCAAACCGAGACCGCCCCACTCTGCCTAGCCAAGCGTGGACAACCCTGGCAGCAGCATAGCCTGCTTCCCTGTCCGTCCCGCCGGGGGCTCGAAAAGGGGCAACTAGGGTCGCACCGGCCAGAGTTGGGTCCCCCCTTCTCCCCCGGCCCCCGGCCCCAGGCTGTACCTGGAAATACCTCCCGGATGAGATTGGTTAAGTTTTCCACTATCTTCAGCACGGCTTCTTCCCCCAGTTTCTCGTCAGGAACGTGAGGGGTGTCATCGCTGTACCACCACAGATCCAGCGGGGACCAGGGAGGGGGGCAAAAGGCGCAGAGTGAGGGGGCTGGCCGGAGTAGGGGCGGGAGGGCAGGTGACCCACTGCCCCACTACTCCACTGCCTAACTGCCCCCAACCTGCCATCATGGAGCGGCTCTTCCCAGCCCTCGTTTCCCAGATGGAACAGGTGCCAGAGCTTCACTGGAGCGACCAGGAGAGTCCCGGCCCGGTCCTCGAGGGTCCGGCTCAGTTAGGGCTTCTGGTCAGCCCTAGCTTTCTCCCTCGTGGGCCTAGCCCTCCAGGGACGTACAGTGCTCTGCACATAGTAAGCGCTCAATAAATACGATTGATGATGATGATGATGATGAGGGACCCAGGAGCCACCCACTCCCCAGCGTTTGGATCCGCTACCGTGGTTCCTGCCGATCCCCAAACCCGGCTCCCAGAGACCTGCGGCCCGGGCCCCAGTTGGATCCAGAGCCAGAAGGTCCTTTGGGGACGGGGGGCGGTCCCCTATCTCATTCCCTCAATTAATGATTTGGGGGTTTTGATCGGATGCAATTTTGGGAAGAGCTGGGTGCCAGATCCTGCCATCAATGAGACAGGGCCAAGGCCCCGGGGGCTGGAGGCTAGAGGCTGACACTTTTGTTTCAGGACAGTCGGCTCCCCTCCAGCCAGGCTCCCTGTCCGCCCACCCTCCCCCACTGAGCCTGCACAATTTAGTCAGCACCCGTCTTTCCGGGAGGGTCTCCGGGCCGTGTCCCCGGTGGCTCACCCCGTCCAGAGGATGAAGTCCGGCTGGGGCAGGATGTCCCGCATGGCGTGGATGGAGGAGTTGAGCAGGGCCCAGGGGGCATCGCACAGGTAGTTCCCCCACTTGCCCGCGTTGGGGACCGGCTGGGAGCCCGCAGACGGGCACACCTGGAGTGGGTCCTGGGAGACTTGGTAGTCCGGGTCCAGGTGCAAGTCAGAGATGTGCCAGAACCGACCTGGCCATGACATAACCGTTGCCTGTCAGGAATTGACCCGCCCACCCCTCCTTCCCCCCACCCAACGCAGGGTCCGGGATGTGTCACTTGGGGAGGAACCCAGGGCATCAGGCTGGGCTCAACCAATTAGGCTCAGGGCAGGAGGCAGCTCAGTGGCAGGAGGCCAGGGTGTTGGATGCCCCCACACCCCCAGCTCTCAGGTCAGTGGGCTCAGGCTTGGTCCCAGACCTCCGGGTTGGAGCTGTAAGCGCCCGACAGTACGGTCCTGCCGCTCCTGGTGCCGCTCCCCGTGGCCCAAGGGGTAAGGAAGGCCAGATGCTCACTTCCCTCCTCCCAACTGTCCAGCTCCATCGCCACTTCCACCATCCTCCGTCACCACCATCCCAGGAGCCTGCGGCTTCAGGTGTTACTCTCAGTTCCTCTCTGCCTTTCAGCTCTCGAGTGCGATCTACTGCCAGATCATCATCATCATCATCATCAATCGTATTTATTGAGCGCTTACTATGTGCAGAGCACTGTACTAAGCGCTTGGGAAGTACAAATTGGCAACATATAGAGACAGTCCCTACCCAACAGTGGGCTCACAGTCTAAAAGGGGGAGACAGAGAACAAAACCAAACATACTAACAAAATAAAATAAATAGAATAGATATGTACAAATAAAATAAATAGAGTAAAAAAAAATATGTACAAACATATATACATATATACAGGTGCTGTGGGGAAGGGAAGGAGGTAAGATGGGGGGGATGGAGAGGGGGACGAGGGGGAGAGGAAGGAAGGGGCTCAGTCTGGGAAGGCCTCCTGGAGGAGGTGAGCTCTCAGCGGGGCCTTGAAGGGAGGAAGAGAGCTAGCTTGGCGGATGGGCAGAGGGAGGGCACTCTAGGCCCGGGGGATGACGTGGGCCGGGGGTCGATGGCGGGACAGGCGAGAGCGAGGTACAGTGAGGAGGTCAGCGGTGGAGGAACGGAGGGTGCAGACTGGGCTGTAGAAGGAGAGAAGGGAGGTGAGGTAGGAGGGGGCGAGGTGATGGAGAGCCTTGAAACCCAGGGTGAGGAGTTTCTGCCTGATGCGCAGATTGATTGGTAGCCACTGGAGATTTTTGAGGAGGGGAGTAACATGCCCAGAGCGTTTCTGGACAAAGATAATCCAGACAGCAGCATGAAGTATGGATTGAAGTGGAGAGAGACACGAGGATGGGAGATCAGAGAGAAGGCTGATGCAGTAGTCCAGATGGGATAGGATGAGAGCTTGAATGAGCAGGGTAGCGGTTGGGATGGAGAGGAAAGGGCGGATCTTGGCAATGTTGTGGAGCTGAGACCGGCGGGTTTTGGTGACGGCTTGGATGTGAGGGGTGAATGAGAGAGCGGAGTCGAGGATGACACCAAGGTTGCGGGCTTGTGAGACGGGAAGGATGGTAGTGCCGTCAACAGAGATGGGAAAGTCAGGGAGAGGGCAAGGTTTGGGAGGGAAGACAAGGAGTTCAGTCTTCTTCCACATCTCCCGGGTCCACCCCTTCCCCACAACCCAGGCTCTGATCGTAGTGCAACAAGCCCCCTCCCCCTACCAGTCTGTACTCCATGCTACCATCTGGCTCATCTTTCCAAAACATCACCCTGTACCCGTCTCCCCCTTCCCCAAAAACCTCCATTGAAGTTGCCCACCTCCCTCCGCATCAAACAGAACTTCTGACCAGGGGCATCGAGGCTAATTCCCTCCATTTTACATATTGGCTCTCCTCACCTGCTCCACAGCTCACACTCTGTCAGTCAGTCAGTAGTATTTATTGAGTGCTTAGAGCACTGAATGAAGCACTTGGGAGCTTACACTAGAATAATATAACAGACACATTCCCTGCCCACAACGAGCTTACAGTCTAGAGGGGAAGGCAGACATTAAATCAATAAATACTATTACAGATATGGACATGAGTGCTGTGGAGCTGGAATGGAGGGTGACCAAAGAGAGTAACTCAGGGGTGACAGAAAAGGGAGTGGGAGAAGAGGAAATGAGGACTTAGGGAAGGTCTCTTGGTGGAGATTTGCCTTCAGTAGGGCCTTTAAGGTGGGGAAAGTAATTGCCTGTAGGATATGAAGAAGGAGGGCGTTACAGGACAGAGGCAGGATGTGGGCAAGAGGTCGGCAGCAAAATAGGCGAGATGGAGTTACAGTGAGAAAGTTAGAATTAGAGGAGCAAAGTGTGCAGGCTGGGTTGTAGTAGGTGAGGTGGGAGGGTCCAAGGTTATTTATTGACTGCTCTCCCTCCCAAACTTCTGTCCCTCTCTCCATTTTCCCACCTCCATTCCCTCACTCATACTGTTTCCCCTGCCTGAAACTCCCTCCCTTCCCAAATCCACCAGATCCCCAGCTCTCCCTATCTACAAAACCCTTCTGAAATATCACCTCCTCTGGGACGCGTTCCTAAGTTAATAATAATAATAACGATGGCATTTATTAAGCGCTTACTATGTGCCGAGCGCTGTTCTAAGCGCTGGGGAGGTTACAAGGTGATCAGGTTGTCCCACGTGGGACTCACAGTCTTCATGCCCATTTTACAGATGAGGGAACTGAGGCACAGAGGAGTTAAATGACTTGCCCAAAGTCACACAGCTGACAAGTGCCAGAGCCGGGATTTGAACCCATGACCTCTGAGTCCAAAGCCCGTGCTGTTTTCCACTGAGCCACGCTGCTTCTCTGGTTTAACTTGGTTAACTTCCAACCCCTCGCTTAGCGTCAACCCAACCCCAACCAGTCAGTTGTCATGAATGTCTGTATTCCTCACACCTGCTGCTGCCCTTTTCATTCATTCATTCATTCAATCGTATTTATTGAGCGCTTACTGAGTGCAGAGCACTGTACTAAGAGCTTGGAAAGTGCAGTTCAGCAACAGATAGAGACAATCCCTATCCAACAACGGACTCACAGTCTAGAAGGGGGGAGACAGACAACAAAACAAAAAAAGTAGATGGGCATCAACAGTATAACTGATAATTTTGTCCTTCCTGTCTTAGGCGATAACTGTCTTTTGTCTGTTTTTCTCCACCAGCCCAGTGTCTGGCCTCAGTTGAACATTCAGAGCTACAAGGTCGGTGCCCCACAATCTGCCCACAGCAAGTGCCCAGTGTGGACACCAGGCTCTGCCCATAATAGGTGCCCGCTCTCTCTTCAGAGTCCTTGTGATTACCTCATCTGTAAAATGGGGTTTAAGACTGTGAGCCCCCCGTGGGACAACTTGATCACCTTGTATTCCCCCCCAGCGCTTAGAACAGTGCTGTGCACATAGTAAGCGCTTCACTAATGCCATCATTATTATTATTATTATCTGTGTTTACTGAGGGTCTGCCGGAGCAGGGCTTGGGAACACACAGGTGGGGTTGGGGTAACCCCAATGGGGTCTGAGGTTCCCACAGTGCTTGCCCTCTTCCTGGCCAGAAAGGTGACAAATTCAGCTGGGGATGTTGCAGCTGCTGGCCTGCAAGGGCCTGAAGGTAGGACAGCTGCGGGGTCTGAAGGTGGGGCAGCTGTGGGGCCCGTGGTTTCTAAGAAAGCCCATCTCAAAGAGAAACAATGAGAAGTGTTTTCGGTTTCCGTTCCTAACTTCCCCTTGGCCTCTTCCTACACGAGCTGGGGCCCTGCCGTGCTCTGGGAGAATCAAGGTGTCTCTCCTGCCTTCTCTAGCTTCCCCTTCCTCTTCTGGCTCTCCCTGCTCCTCACACTCTAACCCCCTCTCTTTAGCAGCCCCAAGAGTTAAATCCATCAGGGAAAGTGCTTATTATTTTGGGTTTGGCAGCGGCCATTGGTCGAATTGACTTTGCCCTAAGATGCCCCCGGGTCCCCATCCCCTCTTGTCTGCCCCAGAGCTCCTGCCCTGACCCCGCCTCAGCCCCTTCCCCAGGTCGCGCTGCCACTGGGGAGGGAGGTGAGGTGCTGGGGAGGAACGGGCCTGTGGACCTGCGGGCCCCGGAGATGTGGAAATATTATGGACTCCACCTAGGAACTGCTCCCTGCTTATTATTATGATGATGACGATGGTATTTGTTAAGCGCTTTCTATGTGCCAGGCAGTATTCTAAGCGCTAGAGTAGATACAAGGTAATCAGGTTGTCCCACCTGGGTCTCACAGCCTTAATCCCCGTTTTACAGATGAGGTAACTGAGGCATAGGGAAGTTAAGTCTCCCCTTTCTAGACTGTGAGCCCACTGTTGGGTAGGGACCGTCTCTATATGTTGCCAACTTGGACTTCCCAAGCGCTTAGTACAGTGCTCTGCACACAGTAAGCGCTCAATAAATACGATTGATTGATTGAAGGGAGTTGCCCGAAGTCACACAGCTGACAAGTGGCGGAGCCGGGATTAGAACCCACGACCTCTGACTCCCAAGCCTGCGTTCTTTCCTCTAAGCCACGTTGTTTCTCGTGCTGTGAACAGGCTGCAGCAGGACTGGGCCGGGAGCCCGGCCGGGTGTCCAGGTGCTGGGTATTAAGCCTGGGGGCTGGAGGCTGGGGCCTGAGGCGAGGGGCTAGGCCCTCGAGCCTGGACCCACTGTTGGGTAGGGACTGTCTCTATATGTTGCCAGGTTGTACAACCCAAGCGCTTAGTACAGTGCTCTGCACACAGTAAGCGCTCAATAAATACGATTGATTGATTGGACCACGGGGCAGAGGGCTGTGTTTCCACCCTGCGTTGCAGTCCGCCTTCCCGAAGTACTCCGATTCACCGACAATGTGCCGAGGTCGGGAGCCCCGAGCGCCTCCCGGCCTGCAGGATGGCGGCTTCCTCCTCTGGCCTTGCAGTGAGAAACTGAACCGCGTTCCCATTTCCCAGTAAGACTGGAATCCTCATCTCCCAAGCCTTCCTCCCTCTTCCCCCCTGCCCCCACACAGGGGGTCCCCCAGCTAGCAGCGGCCCCGCCATCGGTCACGGGGCCGCAGGGGGCCACGGGGGCAGCGGGAAGCCACCCTGGCCAGACGCCGGCCTACCTGGACTGGCCCCGGAGGCCCCACTGGCGAGTAGCCAAAGCAGAAAGGTCGGGAGATCCATGACTCGCCCCGCCAAGCCTCCCCCCACTGCAGCTGCTCTTCAGCATTCCTGGGTAGTCTGACGGGAGCCAGGAGCAGAGAACGGTGTCTCCTCCCTCCACGTTTATGCCTGGGGCCTTCCAGGAACAGGCCAATCGCCGCCTGCACCCAGAGAGGTGGGACTACCAAATCTGCCCCTGCCCCTGCCCTGCCCATTTCTCTGCCCTGCCCCTCTCCTGCCCAGGGGTTGTTCTGCCTCTTCCCGACAAAGGGTGCACCGATTGGACTCCAGGAAATAGATAGAGCCGGCAGCATGGAGATGGCGGGAAGGTCCAGGGGGCCCCAGCGTCCTGGTTGCCCTTTGCTCTGAATCCTCAATCTAATCCCCCTGCCCTGTCTCCCCACCCAACAAAAAAAAAAAACAACCCTGGAAGGCCGATGAAGCCGAGGGAATTCCCAGGGCCCTGGTAGCAGGGGTGTCTCCCCTGTGCTGAGCGGGACAGAGAAGTTGGGGGAGCAAGTTATGCCGCGGCCCCTGCCTGGTGAATCAATCAATCAATCAATCAATCGTATTTATTGAGCGCTTACTGTGTGCAAAGCACTGTACTAAGCGCTTGGGAAGTAGAAGTCGGCAACACATAGAGACAGTCCCTACCCAACAGCGGGCAAACTGGGGGGCCTAGGGCTGGGGAAGATGGGGAGCGAGGGCTGGCCAGAAACGCTAGGATCCTGAGAGGCACACCTTCTCACGTTGACTGAAACAACGGAAAGACCAAAGTATCTCCCCTTCTAGTCAGCCATGAACTTTGTATGTTTAATAAATGTTAGTCATTAATGTTATTTAGCACTTGCCTACAATAGGCAGGAACAGCAAAACACTTCTACCGTTGAACTTCAGTGTCAGAAGCCCCTCGGTGGGGGGGGGGGTACAAAGGGCAGCTAGATCTATAACCCCTCGACCTGTTCTCCCTCCGTGAGTCACATAGGGGGCAGGGGATGTGACCCATCTGCTTATCTTGTATTTTACCTCAACACTGTCTACAGTGCTTAACAAATACCATTGTTATTATTATTGTTAATGGGTTGTGCAGTTATTTTTCTAAAGCTCCTTCATGTCATTTACCTAATTTCCCTCTAGACTTTAAGGTTGTGGGCAGGGAGCCTGTCCCAAGTGCATAGTAAAGTGTTCTGCCCACAGTAAGCGCTCTATAAATAGCATTGATTGATTTGTCCTCACTCATGAGAGATGGAGGCGAGTGTCATTAGCCCCATTTTACAGAGGAGGAAGGGCGGTCCGGAGAAGTTAAGTAACTGGCCCAAGGTCACACAGCAGATCAGGGGCAGAAGTGGGACCAGAAGCCAGAACCAGACCTGTGTGCTCTCTGCTAGTCTAATCACCTACCTTTATTTTTGCTCGATTGACTTGGCAATTTACCAGTCAGGCAGATGGGGGATGGGGCCCTGTATATATGTATATATGTTTGTACATATTTATTACTCTATTTATTTATTTATTTTACTTGTACCTATCTAGTCTATTTATTTTATTTTGTTAGTATGTTTGGTTTTGTTCTCTGTCTCCCCCTTTTAGACTGTGAGCCCACTGTTGGGTAGGGACTGTCTCTAGATGTTGCCAATTTGTACTTCCCAAGCGCTTAGTACAGTGCTGTGCACACAGTAAGCGCTCAATAAATACGACATGATGATGATGATGACAAGGGGGTAAAGCCTTGTCACACAGCTGACAAGGGGCAAATCCGGGTTAGAACCCAGGACCCCTGACTCCCAAGCCTGTGTTCTTTCCACTAAGCCATGCAGCTTCTCTGACTCTCCTCTTTGGAAATCACACCTCTTCCGTGAGGCCTTCCCTGATTGATGGGGAAGCACCATGGCCTAGTGGATACAGCAGCGTGGGTCTGGAAATCAGAAGGACCTGGATTCTAATCCTAACTCTGCCATTTGACCTTGGGCAAGTCACTTAACTTTTCTGTGCCTCATTTACTTCATTCATTCATTCAATCGTATTTATTGGGCGCTTACTGTGTGCAGAGCACTGTACTAATCATCATCATCATCAATCGTATTTATTGAGCGCTTACTGTGTGCAGAGCACTGTACTAAGCGCTTGGGAAGTACAAGTTGGCAACATATAGAGACAGTCCCTACCCAACAGTGGGCTCACAGTCTAAAAGGGGGAGACAGAGAACAAAACCAAGCATACTAACAAAATAAAATAAATAGAATAGATATGTACAAGTAAAATAAATAAATAAGTAAATAAATAGAGTAATAGTAGTAATAGTAATAGTTGAAACAGTCCCTACCCAACAGTGGGCTCACAGTCTAGAAGGGGGAGACAGAGAACAAAACAAAACATATTAACAAAATAAAATGAATAGAATAAATATGTACAAATAAAATAAAGAGAGTAATAAATACGTACAAACATATATACATATATACAGGTGCTGTGGGGAGGGGAAGGAGGTAAGGTGGGGAGAAGGAGAGGGGGAGGGGGGGGAGATTTCACTTAATCTGTGAAATGGCATTTAGGACTGTGAGCCCCAAGTGGGACAGGGACTGTGTCCAACTTGATTAGCTTCTATCTATCCCAGCACTTAGAACAGTATCTGCCACATAGTAAATGCTTAGCAAATACAATAAAAAAATCACTAGTACGGTACTCTGTGTAAATTATCATTTGTTTATATTAATGTCTGTCTCCCAACTCTAGCCTGTAAACTTGTTGTGGGCAGGGAACAATTATGGTATTTGTTAAGCGCTTACTATGTGCCAGGCACTATACTAAGCGCTGGGGCAGATACAAACAAATCGGGTTGGGCACAGTCCCTGTCCCACGCGGGGCTCACTGTCTCCATACCCATTTCACAGATGAGACTACCAATTCTGTTGTACTGTGCTTTCCCAAGGGCTTAGTACAATTCCCCGCACACAGTAAATGCTCAGTAAATCCCAGTGTTGTTGATAATGATGTATACGGTAAGGAAACAGTCCATTCGATCGACTAAGCGCTTGGGAAGTACAAGTCGGCAACGTATAGAGACAGTCCCTACCCAACAGTGGGCTCACAGTCTACAAGGGGGGAGACGGAGAACAAAACCAAACATACTAACAAAGTAAAATAAAATATTAAGCGCTTACTACCAATCAATCAATCAATCAATGCACACAGTAAGCGCTCAATAAATACGATTGACTGATTGATTGATTGATTAATAAATGCCATCTTTATTATTATTATTTGGCTGCACACGCCGCCCCCTAGCGCACCCGCTCTGGAGCGGCCCCTTCGCGGCGGCCACCACGCATGCGCCGAGCGGGGGATGACGTCAAGGCCCGACCGCCGCCGCCGCCGCTTGGGGGCGGTTTTCTAGCGCGGTTCATCCGGGTTCCTCGGCTCCCCGCTACGCGACTGCCCGAACCCGCAGTAAAGATGGCGGCGGGCGTAAAGGGAGCGCACGCGCCGCTACATGAACGGAGGGGATTGGCCGCCGCCAGCGGATCGGGAGCGCTGATTGGCGGAGGCGGGCGGCCCTGACAGCTGATTGGGGCTGACGTTCGCGGGCTGCTGTTTGCGGCGCGCTCGGGGACGGCCCTGGAGGACGGAGCGCAGAGCTTGGGCTTCGTCGGTTGCCATCGGAGCGGACCCCCGGTACCCGTTTCTTTCTCCCTCCCTCCCTCCCTCCCTCCCTCCGCCACCATGTGGAACAGCCACGGTGAGACTGGGGCGGCGGGAGGGCGGGCGAGGCTTCCTGTGACCGGGACTGTCTCTATATGTTGCCAACTTGTACTTCCCAAGCGCCTAGTCCAGTGCTCTGCACACAGTGAGCGCTCAATAAATACGATTGATTGATTGATTAATACTAATAATAATGATGATGATGTTTGTTCCTCCATTCAAAGCCCTCCTGAGAGCTCACCTCCTCCAGGAGGCCTTCCCAGACTGAGCCCCTTCCTTCCTCTCCCCCTCGTCCCCCTCTCCATCCCCCCATCTTACCTCCTTCCCTTCCCCACAGCACCTGTATATATGTTTGTACAGGTTTATTACTCTATTTATCTTGTATCTATTCTATTTATTTTATTTTGTTAGTATGTTTGGTTTTGTTCTCCGTCTCCCCCTTCTAGACTGTGAGCCCACTGTTGGGTAGGGACTGTCTCTGTATGTTGCCGACTTGTACTTTCCCAAGCGCTTATTACAGTGCTCTGCACACAGTAAGCGCTCAGTAAATACGATTGATTGATTGAGGCCTTCCCAGACTGAGCCACTTCCTTCCTCTCCCCCTCGTCCCACTGTCCATCCCCCCATCTTACCTCCTTCCCTTCCCCACAGCACCTGTATATGTGCTTGTACATATTTATTACTCTATTTATTTTACTTGTACCTATCTATTCTATTTATTTTATTTTGTCAGTATGTTTGGTTTTGTTCTCTGTCTCCCCCTTCTAGACTGTGAGCCCGCTGTTGGGTAGGGACGGTCTCTATGTGTTGCCGACTTGGACTTCCCAGGCGCTTAGTACAGTGCTCTGCACACAGTAAGCGTTCAATAAATACGATTGTTTGATTGACTGTATGTGTTGCCGACTTGTACTTCCCAAGCGCTTAGTACAGTGCTCTGTACACAGTAAGCGCTCAATAAATACGATTGATTGATTGATTGACCTCTGACTCCCAAGCCCGTGCTCTTTCCACTAAGCCACGCTGCTACTTTGCGGCTCTGTTACGTTGTAATCTGCCAAGCGCTTAGCACAGAGCTCTGCACACAGTAGGCGCTCAAAACATACGATTGATGGAAGGCGGGGCGGGAGGAGCGCGGCGGGGGAGGTGGAACTGATGCCAACGGTCCCTAACTGTCTTGTTTGCAGGAGGGTTTGAGAGCAACTATGGCGGTAGCTCCTTCGCGGGGGGCAGCTACACCCAGTCCCCGGGCGGATTTGGCTCCCCTTCCGCCTCCCAGTTCGAGAAGAAATCAGTAAGTAGTAGCGCTCAATCCACTGTATTTATCGAGCGCTTACTGTTTACAGAGTGTTGCGCTAAACGCTCGGGAGAGCACGGTAGAGTTGGTACATACGATTCCTACCCACAACGAGCTTGCAGTCTAGAGGGGGAGAAACACATGAAATGTTACGGACGGGGGTGGTGGTGAGTGTAAGGATATGTACATGACTGCTGTGGAGCTTAGGATATTATGAATAATTAGTGCTCAGAGGGAACAGATCAATCAAGGGTGTGATTGATATCAGATATCAATACCAAATATCTGTTAATACCAATCAGCTATCAGGGGTACAAATACCATCTGGGCCTTCCCAGACTGAGCCCCCTTTTTCCTCTCCTCCCCATCCCCCCTGCCCTACCTCCTTCCCTGCCCCACAGCACCTGTATATATGCTTGTACAGATTTATTACTCTATTTTACTTGTACATATTTACTATTCTCTTTATTTTCTTAATAATAATAATAATAATAATGATGGCATTAGGTGCTTACTATGTGCAAAGCACTGTTCTAAGCGCTGGGGAGCTTACAAGGTGATCAGGTTGTCCCACAGGGGGCTCACAGTCTTAATCCCCATTTCACAGATGAGGTAACAGACACAGAGAAGTTAAGTGACTTGCCCAAAGTCACACAGCTGACAATTATTTTTTTATAGTGACATTTATTAAGCGCTTACTATGTGCAAAGCACTGTTCTAAGCGCTGGGGAGGTGACAAGGTGATCAGGTTGTCCCGCAGGGGGCTCACAGTCTTCATCCCCATTTTACAGATGAGGTAACTGAGGCCCAGAGAAGTGAAGTGACTTGCCCAAAGTCACACAGCTGACAATTGGCGGAGCCTGGATTTGAACCCCTGTCCTCTGACTCCAAAGCCTGCGCTTTTTCCACTGAGCCACGCTGCTTCCCCTAGCTTTATTTCTATTTATTCTGATGACTTGACACCTGGCCACATGTTTTGTTGTCTGTCTCCCCCTTCTAGACTGTGAGCCCGTTGTTGGGTAGGGACCGTCTCTATATCATCATCATCAATCGTATTTATTGAGCGCTTACTATGTGCAGAGCACTGTACTAAGCGCTTGGGAAGTACAAATTGGCAACATAAGTGCTGTAGTCTCCTAAATGCTTAGTTCAGTGCTCTGCACATAGTATATGTTGCCGACTTGTACTTCCCAAGCACTTAGTGCAGTGATCTGCACACAGTAAGCGCCCAATAAATATGATTGAATGAATGAATTAGCGATGATGATTAGTGATCTAGACTGTGAGCCCGTTGTTGGGTAGGGATTGTCTCTATTGCTGAATAGTACTTTCCAAGCGCTTAGTACAGTGCTCTGCACACAGTAAACGCTCAATAAATATGATTGAATGAATGAATATGGATCCAAGTGCACAGTGCCTTACGTAGAAGGAAGGACAGGTAGAGGAAATGAGGGCTAGTCATTCATTCATTCATATTTATTGAGCGCTTACTGTACTAAGCACTTGGGAAGTACAATCAGCTACATTTAGAGACGGTCCCTACCCAACTACGGGCTCAAAATCTAGAAGAGGGAGACAGACAACAAAACGAAACAAGTAGACAGGCATCACAATGCCAGCGCATAGAACAGTGCTTTGCACATAGTAAGCGCTTAACAAATGCCGTTATTATTATTATTGATACCATCAGAATAAATAGAATCATAGCTATGGTCGCATCATTAATAGAGTAATAAATATGTACAAGTGAAATAGAGTAATAAATCTGTACAAATATATACAAGTGCTGTGGGGAGGGGAAGGAGGTAGAGCAGAGGGGGGAATGGGGAGGAGGAGAGGAAAAGGGGGGCTCAGTGTGGGAAGGCCTCCTGGAGGAGGTGAGCTCTCAGTAGGGCTTTGAACGGAGGAAGGGAGCTAGTTTGGGGGATGTGTGGAGGGAGGGCATTCCGGGCCAGGGGAAGGATGTGGTTCAGGGGTCGATGGCGGGACAGGTGAGAACGAGGCACAATGAGGAAGTTAGCTGCAGAGGAGCGGAGTGTTTGGGCTGGGCTGGAGAACGAGAGAAGGGAGGGGAGGTAGAAGGGGGCGAGGTGATGGACAGCCTTGAAGCCGAGAGTGAGGAGTACCCCAGTGCAGTAGGTGAAGGTAGTCACAGGTGATCCATCCTTCCAGCGATCCCGAACCCAGCACATCGTGCCGTGCACCGTTTCCCAGCTGCTGGCCGCCAGCCAGGTCGAAGAAATGTTCAGGATCGGGAACATTGAGATTTCCCAGGTAGGAGAGGAGGTGGTGGGCTCGGGGCAGCATGGCGTGACTGGACCGCACCACACGGGTGACATGGGTATCGGCCCACACTCGCACCTGTCATCTGTGCCTTCTCCGTCCGGCCCAGGTCACCATCGTGGGAGTCATTCGGCACGCAGAGAAAGCCCCGACCAACATCGTGTACAAGGTGGATGACATGACCGCTGCCCCCATGGACGTCCGGCAGTGGGTGGACACGGACGTGAGCTCTGGGGCGGAGGGTGAGGGGGGGTTGGAGAATGACCGCTGTTGGATGGTTTGAGCCGGGGCCCGTGGGGGGCTTGGGAGCCCACCTGTGGCCCGGGCTGCAGGCTGTCCAGCCGGGAGAGAGAGAGGGGAACCTCTCTGATTCCGGCTCCAGTCCAGAAGGAGGCCAGGACCCTTCTCTGTCTGTCTGTTCCCCACCACCTGGAAGGTCCAGACCTTCTGGGTCAATAATTCTCGGAACAGATCCCTTTCCTGGGGTGCCCTGCTGGCTGGCATAGGCTGGAACAACCTTGCCCACACAACTGGCGCTCCCGGGCACTTACCTCCCCCATTCTCGCCTCTTGGCCCCAGCTGCCAACGGTAGCTGTCTCTCCTCCTTGTTGCTCAGGGGATGGGCGACATGAGGAGCCTGAGTGGGAGAAGCAGCGTGGCCTAGTGGAAAGAGCATGGGCTCAGGAGTCAGGGGACCTGGGTTCTAATCCCGGCTCTGCCAGATGCTTGCTGTATGACCTTGGGCAAGTCACTTCATTGTGCCTCAGTTCTACCTGGCTGTTCGGGTGGCCCATTTGGAGGCCGTTGTCCTTGCTCACCCCCTTAACGTCCCCCTATCATCAATCATCATCAATCGTATTTACTGAGCGCTTACTGTGTGCAGAGCACCCCCCCATGACGGGGGGAAGGGGGTGAGTGGAGTTAGGGCAAGGATGGGATCCTGGGGGACAGTTCTGAAAGAGCTGGAGTGCTTGTATGAGGTTTGGGGTCCCAAAGCCTCTGGGTTTCAGCTGAGGGGCTTCCAGGAGTCCTGTCATTCACTCAGTCCTATTTATTGAGTGCTTTTCGTATGCAGAGCACTGTACTAAGCACTTGGGAGAGTACAGAGGAACAGTAAACAGACCCATTCCATGCCCACAACGAGTTTGCAGTCTAGAGGGGGGCTGCAACGCAACCGCCCTCTGGCTCGCCTCTCTGGGCAAGGCAGTGGGCTGCTTCCCGGTATCCCCTTTCACACTCGACGCCTACTCTCCCTTCCCTTAGGAGATCAGCAGCGAGAATATCGTCATCCCCCCAGAAACATATGTCAAGGTGGCTGGTCACCTCCGCTCCTTCCAGGTAATGGGGCCAGGGCTGTCAGGGAGGTCGGGGCCCTGGGGGCTATCTGGGAGCGGTGGGGCTTTCCCCTGTGACCTTATGGTCATACGGGCTGTGCTGAAGCAGGAGTCCACTTACACTTCTCTGGGCTGGGAGGGCAGGGTTTGGAAACTCTCCTCCCGGGGGAAGGGGCAGACACCCCCTCCTCCCACCCTTAGTGGGGGTGGTGTTACTGGGCTCCTCTCTGTGGCTGTGGCGCCGGTGCAGCAGGTGGAGGGATGGGCTCAAGCCTCGGGTGTGTCTCACTGGCACCTGGCCTCGGTTGGCACAGAACAGAAAGAGCTTGGTGGCGTTCAAGATCATCCCTCTGGAGGACATGAACGAGCTCACCACTCACATCCTGGAAACCGTCAACGCCCACCTAACGCTCAACAAGTCCAGCGGCCCGGTGAGAACCTCGTCAGCGGGCCCAGGGCTTCCCCCGTCGGGAGCGGCCTGCTGGGGTGGTGGGATCCTGCCGGTCCACGACCTTCCCGTCCTTCCACCTGCGCCCGGCTCCCGGCCCTGGGCCGAGTGATGGGGATGCGGGGTACCGGGCCTCTCCTCCTCTCCCTCTTCCAAGCCCCAGCCGATGACCCAGGCCGACATAGGTGGTCCTGGCTGCGCCCCCAGCCATCTTAGCTGTCTGTCCATCCGGCCACCCGCTGATGGTAGCCCTCTGTTCTTACTGCCGTTCAGCTCATCACGGGCAACTCCGTCGGTGCCTCGGGGATGGGCGATGTGGGGAGCCTGGGCGGGAGCGCCAGCGGGCCGACCAACGGGCTCACCCTGCACCAGAGCCAGGTAAGATCCCGCCCCCTCCCGTGCCCAGCTCGGTGCCCGGTTGGTCGCTGCGGGCCCCGGCTGGCCAGCTGAGACTCTGCTTCGCTCCAAGGTGCTGAATCTGATCAAAGCCTACCCCAAACCGGAGGGGCTCAGCTTCCAGGAACTCAGGTCTCAGCTACCGAGCCTGAACGCATCAGTCATCAAGTGAGTGTCCGAGTCACCCCACCGGTCCAGTGGCCCGACGGCCTCCCCTATCTCACTTGGTCCTGGGTGGGGCTGGGCCATGTGGTCTGGGGTGCCCCAGCAGTCTCAGCTCTGCCAGGTTCTGGCAGGCCCAGCCTGGGCCAGGAGTTAAAAGTAGCTGTAGGGGAGGGGCAGGGTGGCCGAGGGTTCCTCCTCAGGGCGGTACTTAAACTGGGGGTAGGCATGCTGCGGTGGGTACTTTGGATATGGGAGTCCAGTGTCTGATCAGTCTGGAAGGGACTGGGCTGAGGCTTCCCCTTAAGCAGTCCCAGTTGACCAAAGAGTCAGGAGAGGTATCCGCACGCCCTGATGGTGCAGCCTCAGCCCTTGGCTCGGGTGGGGAGGTCTGACCTGGGCCCACCCCTAGCTGGGATAGGTCTGCCCGTGACCTGGCCGTGTTGATCCCGTCCTGGTCCCACCCTGATCTCGACCTGGTCCTGCCCTGGTCTCCTGGGGCAGTGCTGCTGGGTTGAGGAGAAAGATTGAGGTTCCAGCATTTTCCCCTGGCTCCAACTCTGTGCGATCATCCCCTTGGCTGCTCTGGGACTCCTGGGCCCCTCCCCGCTCATTCCCCCTTTCCTGGACAGAAGGGGATGTCAGGTGGCCGCACCATCCTGCCCCCACCCCGCCAGTCACCCCATCCTCCACTTTGTGGTCACCACATTATTGGCTCTGATGGCACGAAGGGCCTGAACTGAGATTGACCCTGCCACCGCCGCCACCTCAGAGCTGTGGAGACAGAGGAGGTGGTCACAGGGCTGTGAGGGGCAGGGACAGAGGGCTGGGTCCTCCATCCATTGCACCCCCAC
Organism: Tachyglossus aculeatus; assembly: GCF_015852505.1. Taxonomy (NCBI): domain Eukaryota; kingdom Metazoa; phylum Chordata; class Mammalia; order Monotremata; family Tachyglossidae; genus Tachyglossus; species Tachyglossus aculeatus. The sequence goes on from NC_052081.1 coordinate 50,016,715, forward strand.
TTCCCCTGCCAGCCGGGCTTGGCCATGACCCTATCTCCCTCCCTTCCCTCCCACCCACCAGGCAGGCGGTGGATTTCCTCAGCAACGAGGGTCACATCTATTCCACCGTGGATGACGAGCATTTCAAATCTACCGACGCGGAGTAGCCCGTTCCCCCACCCCGACTGTTCGGCCATCTGTGATCGCGGGCTCCGGCCTTTCAGGGCCGCCCGCAGAAGTTGGTCCTTACCGGTCACCCCCACCCCGGGCCTGGCATCCCCAGAATCTCTGAACCTGAACTGCATCACTGGCCACTGTGGCAGCCCAGTGCCATGACTGGACTGAGCCTGGCCCTGAAACTCAGGAGCTGGGAGGGCTAGCCCACGGGCAAGGGGACATGTGGGGCCTTTTTCCACCTAAGGCCGGGTGAGCGTTGGTCCCCGTGAGGCCTTGGGTGGGGACTGCTGCTGGGGGAGCTAAGCTCGAGTAGCCCGGAGCCCTCGTTTAATAAAACGACGCTTTCACTCCAGACCTGCCTGGTGCTCCATTGCCACCCTGGCCTTCTTTCCCACTTTTCCTGCTGTGGGATGGGGGGGGTCTGGGGTTGTGGCTCCAAACCACATGGCCTGGGACCCCTCTTGCCAGTGTCTCCCTCGCATCTTCTCACCAGCCCTGGGCTGGTGTGAGGTGTGAGAGACAGAGGGTTGACCTTATTGACTCCCTGGCTTCCCCGCTTCCTGTTGGCTCAAGTCAGGTTGGCATTCCCCTTTCATCCTAACTACGGGGTTCTGGAGGCCTAGGTCCCTCTCGGCCCCCTTCCCACCCTCCCCACAGAGGGACCTTTCACCCTACAGCCTCTGGTCACTGCCCTGGCCACATTCTGCTCGGTGTTACTTCCCCGTTGGCCCGCTCCGGGCCCACGTGTTCCCTGCAAGTAGGAGAAGGGGCTGGGGTTCAACTCCTCAGCTGGGGAGTAAGCGCACCCTGCCCCCTTCCCCCCGGCCCCATCTGTGTGGCTGGAGAAGCTCTGCGCCTTGATTGGGGGGTGGGGCAGAGGAAGAACCAGAGAAACCACAGCTTTCGTTCTAAGCCATTGTCAAGGGGAACCTCAGGCTGGCGGATGGGGAGGGGAATGGAGTGGGTTATCGACCGATTTCCAAGCTCTCTTTGTTCAAACCTGCCTTCCCTCCTCGTCTGCCCCTTCTCTGGGGCGCTGCAGCCTGCCCGTGCCTCGGACCGGGCTTGGTTGACCAGAACCTCGTCTTCCCCACCCTCCACGCTTCTCCCTCTGTGGGTGCAGCCACCCCACTTAGCTTGTAGCCGCCGCGTCTTGTCTCCCTCCTGCACAGATGGTGAGGACCGATCCTCCCAGCCACAGCCCCAGAAACTGCCTGACAGGCTGGGACGTGGGCCCTGAGGAACGCTCCCAGCTTCGGCCAAGCGGGGCTGGGGTCAGAGGCTTAAGGAGGGGCCCGGCGGCTGGCAGGTGGAAGCCCGGGCCAGGTGTCAGCCTCTCCCAGTTGCCCCCACCCATGCTCCAGACCAGCTGGACCTCGGCCTGCTTCCCTTCTGAATCATTTCCCCTGGCTGTTTCCTTCCTCGTTCCCACGTCCTCCTGCACTGCCCTGCCCGGGCCCCCTGCCCCCACCCTCTTGCCTCCAGAGTGGCCGCAAACCGGGAAGTGAAAATGAAGGAGCCTAAAATTAAGCCCTTGTGGGGGTGGCTAAAGTCAGAGGGACGTAGGAGTGGATAGGCTCTGGGGCTCAGGGCCTCTCTTTGGGCCTTATGCTGCTGCTCCCTGACCCTCTGCTTTCTGGGAATTCGATGCCAGGGCAGAACTCGGGGGCCAAAGAGTTACTTTACTTGAATGATTTGAGTGCTCAGAAGGCGGTGTACAGGTCCGGACAGATGTGCTAAGGAGAGCTGGACCCCAGATACGGCAGAGCATGGGCTCAGAGCCACCCCCTCGCCCACGTGCCCCCGACCCGGTTGTAGCAGGGGTAGACAAACCCAGCCGTGTTTGTGCCGGGGTGCAGCTCCCAAGATCGGGAAGGAGGGTGCCCGCCTGGTTCTGATGCCCTCGAGGTCTTAGCACGCGGTCGGGCTGTTGCTCGGGAGGACGGTCCGTGGGGCCAGAATGGGTCACGGCCAGGAATGTGGAAGCCGAGGTTGGGTTGCCCATGCCCACGGTGGTGACTGCCCCAGGGCACCCGGTCTCCGGTGTGGCAGCAGACGGGCGACTTGATGTCGGTCTTCCTTGCGCAGGGCCTGGCGGGAGATGCCGGGGGGCAGCTGAGGGCCCGTGCCCTGCCGGGGCCATCCCATAAAGGGGCAAAGGCACGGCCCCCTGGGGAAACACAGGAATCTACACATCGATGAGACTTAAGGGGTGGCCCGGCAGCCTGCTTTCTAGGAGGGCTACCTAATGTCTTCTGGGCTGGAGGGGTGTAGGGACCGCTGTTTTTCCGGCCCATCCTATCCCCACCAAAACCACCTGCCGTTCCGAATCCCTTGCCACCCACGTGGCTGACGAGGGGGATTGGGTCAGCACCCTGGGCCCTGCTGGCCAAGTGACAGCTACCTATGCTCTGCCGCCTCTTAGTAGTGGAGCGCCGCTTCCTTCATCCGGCGGATGGTCTCCTGCAGATCCTCATCCACCATCTCGTAGTCGTGGTCCGAGTCGCTGTCACCTGGGGGTAACCAGTGGCCACGGGCCAGTGAGGGGGTGGGTGGGAGGGCTGGGGCAGGGAGCCGGAAAGAGCCAGCATGGGGGGGGCGGGGGAGGGTCAGCCTGAGTTGGAAGCAGCTTTGAGAAGTCATCTTGTCCCTCTCCCTGCCTCGAGGCTTTGCCCAAGCCTCCACCCTCTCCATCCCGGGAACCAATTCTGGCCTCTAACTGGCCCTCGCTGCCAGGGTCGGCAGTGCCTGCCGCCCAGCCGGAGCCAGAGTGGACACTGGCCAGCACCGGTCTCAGGGGTGGCCACTGTTCCTTCACTGGGACCAAGCATCTGACCCTCCACCCCCACCCTCCCACCCGCTCTCCAGCCTGGTGATGGATGGTGGGGAAGAGGGCTCAATCCACCAGCAGACCCGCCTCACCTGACAACTTTTTGTGCGGCAGTTTCTTTGGGGGCTGTTTTACTCTCTTGGGGACCCCACTGTAGGCATTCGGGGAGACCTTCGGATTTGCCGAGGAGCCCAGTGCCTTGACCGGAGCAGGTAGCGTCTTGGCCGGAGTGTGCAGTGTCGTCGCTGGAGTGGGCAGCATCTTGGCCGGGGTGGGTGACTGCAGACTTGGCCCCGGGCTCTTTGGCCCCACTGCAGGCGGAGACTGCAGATAGAAGGGGCCCCGGAAGAAATCAGATGCCAGGCCTAAAGGAACCTAGATGGTGGGAAATCGGGTGCCCTACCCCCGTACTGGGTTGCCAGGAGGTCTGAGGGACACTGGGGGTGGGTGCTGCGGGAGCCCCCCGCCGCCCGGGGTCCCAGGGGCACCTTCGTTGGAGTCTCCTGGCTGCGCCGCCGGCAGGCGGAGCCCCCAGCCTTGGACTGCCGGGCGGCATCCGGGCCCTTGGGGGGCCGAGGAGGCGGGGGGGCATCGCTGGGCAGCTCCCTCCGCAGACGGAAGTAGAAGGCTTCCGTGAGCTCCTCCACAGGGGATGGGCGGGGGTGCTCCCCACCCCAGGCCGGCGGGCCCCCGGACAGCACCACCAGAAGGTCCAGCCACCGGGGCGGAATCTCGAAGGCGGCGGATACAGCACCGGGAGGGGTTTCACCCAGGCTGGCCACCAGGAAGGGCTCGGCCACCCGCTCCTCCAGCCGCACGGCCGGCAGGACGCCCAGCGGGTCGGAGGGCAGGGTCGGGTCCCCGGCGGCCACCTTGACCTCCACGGGCAGTGGGAAGCGGGTGGTGACCTCGTCCAGGGAGTAGCGCCGACCGTCGCCGAGCTCCTCCACGAACCCGCCCGCCAGGGGCAGGGGCAGCACCAGCAGCTCCCGGTCCTCGCCGGGCTCGCCGGGCCCGCCCAGCCGGGCGCACTCCAGCCCCCCCAGCCCGCCGTCGTGAGCCGGGCCCAGCACCTCCAGCCGGTCGCCTACGCCCAGTGCCACGGCCAGCCCCTCGCCCTCGCAGTCCCGCGTGACCACCACGCGCAGCGGCCCGCCCGGACCCAGCCCCGCCAGCAGGTCGAAGGCCGTGGGGAACTCGCGCGGCCTGCGACGCAACAGCCCCCGGTACTCGCTGGACACCAGGAAGCGCCGCGGGGCCTTGCGGCCGGCGGTGGCCAGCAGGCGCCAGGCCGGGGCGCGGCCGTGGAGCCGGAGCCGCCGGCCTTTGCGCAGGGCCCCCATCCAGGCGCTCTCGAAGACAGGGCCCCCGGCCGGGCCCTCCAGGATCTCCGCCTCCACGGGGAACGGGCCCCCGCGGGCCAGGACCTCGCTCAGCAGTACTGGCTTGACGAAGTGCACGTGGCCGGACACGGCCGTCACGTCCTCCACATCCACCTCGAGGCTGGACGGGATCTTCACTACGTCCTTGCGCACTGGGTGGGTGAGAGGGAAGGGGTGGGGGCCGGGCTGGGCCGGGTTGAGGGCTGCTGTGCCCCTCTCCTCCCCTCCCCGGGCCGGTTCCCTTGGGTCTGGGTCGGGGCCCTGGAGCGGGGCCAGCATTGAGGCCCATAACCCCTAAACCGTCCCACTTAACGGGGACACCCGGACTGCTCCCCCTCCTCAGCTCTTCCCCAGCTCCCTGGCTGCGCCCCTCGGTCCAGCCCTCCCCACCTGGGGTTCTCGGGCCAAACGCCCCAGGAGCCCAGAGTGAGGGCTGCACTCTTACTTGCCCGTGGCCTGGTTTCTCTCGGGGCCAGCCTGCTTTCTTTCAGCCTGGGGAGCCCAGACTGAACTACGGGGATTGGATAAATCGGGCAGGGGATCGTGGCTCTGGCGGGGGTGAGGATAACCAGCTCTTTGGTTAAAGGACAAGTGACCCATTTGGGAACACCGCTTCCCCCCCATCCCACCCGTCCCCATCCCCACCTCCCACCCCCTGCATCCCGGGCACTGACTCTGCATGATAGCCTGGACCTCGTAGAGCGGCGTTAGGACGACGGAGGCCCAGCGGAGGTTGGCGCAGTGGAAGCGGCGGGCGCCGAGGGCCTGGGAGCGCAGGGCCTGGAGCAGTGTCAGCCTTGAGTTCGGCTCCCACCGCTGAAACTGGCCGGACAGGGCCAGGGGCAGCAGGAGCGGTGGGGACCCGGCAGCCCCCTCCCTGATCTCGCAGCGGCCGTGGCGCTGGCCGTGGCGCAGCTCCACGGAGGTCAGCGTGACTGGCTGGCCCCCGGGGAGCACGCGGCCCCCCACCTGGAGATCCCAGGCCGAGGTGAAGCAGACGGGCAGCCCACTGGGGGTGGCGGCAGCTAACAGGTCCTCCAGGCTGGCGAACGCGTAGGCGGCCGTGCTCCTGGGGATGGGGCAGAAGTGACCTGCGGGGACAGTGCGGCGGCCGCCAGTGAAGGACAAGGCCCGGCTGAGGAACGGACCCTCCCCATCCGGTGCCCCACTGGGCTCAGATCCTGCCAGGCAGGACGTCGGATTCATTCATTCAATCGTATTTATTGAGCGCTTAATGTGTGCAGAGCACTGTACTAAGTGCTTGGGAAGTACACGTTGGCAATCAATCAATCAATCAATCGTATTTATTGAGCGCTTACTATGTGCAGAGCACTGTACTAAGCGCTTGGGAAGTACAAATTGGCATCACACAGAGACAGTCCCTACCCAACAGTGTGCTCACAGTCCCTACCCAACAACGGGCTCACAGTCTAGAAGGGGAAGACAGACGACAAAACAAAACAGGTAGACGGGTGTCAAAATCGTCAGAACGAATAGAATTAAAGCTATATGCACATCATTAACAAAATAAATAGAATAGTAAATATGTACAAGTAAAATAAATAGAGTAATAAATCTGTACAAATATATATACAAGTGCTGTGGGTACGGGAAGGAGGTAGGGCTGGGGGGGGGGGGGGATGGGGAGGAGGAGAGGAAAAAGGGGGCTCAGTCTGGGAAGGCCTCCTGGAGGAGGTGAGTTCTCAGTAGGGCTTCGAAGGGAGGAAGAGAGCTAGCTTGGCGGATGTGTGGAGGGAGGGCAGTCCAGGCCAGGGGAAGGACATGGGCGGGCGGTCGACGGCGGGACAGGCGAGAATGAGGTACAGTGAGGTTAGCCACGGCAGAGGAGCAGAGGGTGTGGGCTGGGCTGGAGAAGGAGAGAAGGGAGGTGAGGTAGGAGGGGGCGAGGGGATGGACAGCCTTGAAGCCGAGAGTGAGGAGTGATGATGATGATGGTGATGATGCAGGCATTTGATAAGCACTTACTATGCGTCAGGCACCGTTCAAAGCGCTAGGATAGATACAAGGTAATCAGGCTGGACATAGTCCATGTCCCACATGGGGCTCGCAGTCTTAATCCTCATCTTACAGATGAGGGAACTGAGGCCCAGAGAAGTAAAGTGACTTGCCCAAGGTCACACAGCAAAGTGGCAGAGCTGGGATTAGAACCCAGGTCCTCTTGACTCCGAGGCCTGGGCTCTTATCCACTAGGCCACGGAGCTTCTGGGGACCAGCTTCAAGGGTGCCCACCCCACCTGCCTGCTAGACCGGCCCTCGGTAATAATAATAATAACGATGGCATTTATTTATTACTCTATTTATTTATTTATTTATTTTACTTGTACATATCTATTCTATTTATTTTATTTTGTTAGTATGTTTGGTTTTGTTCTCTGTCTCCCCCTTTTAGACTGTGAGCCCACTGTTGGGTAGGCACTGTCTCTAGATGTTGCCAACTTGTAGTTCCCAAGCGCTTAGTACAGTGCTCTGCACACAGTAAGCGTTCAATAAATATGATTGATTGATTAAGCGCTTACTATGTGCAAAGCACTGTTCTAAGCGCTGGGAAGGTTACAAAGTGATCAGGTTGTCCGATGAGGGGCTCAAAGTCTTAATCCCCATTTTACAGATGAGGTAACTGAGGCCCAGAGAAGTGAAGTGACTTGCCCAAAGTCACACAGCTGGCAATTGGCGGAGCCGGGATTTGAACCCTTGACCTCTGACTCCCAAGCCCGCGCTCTTTCCATTGAGCCGCGCTGCTTCTCCTGTCAGCTCCCAAGTAAGTGTCAGTACGTAAGCTCCCAGGTAAGTGTCAGCTCCCAATCAATCAATCGTATTTATTGAGCGCTTACTGTGTGCAGAGCACTGTACTAAGGGCTTGGGAAGTACAAGTTGGCAACATATAGGGACAGTCCCTACCCAACAGTGGGCTCACAGTCTAAAAGAGTGGGCTCCCAGGACGGAGGCCTCGCCGACTGCCTCAGCCGGCAGGGCCGCACCGCTGCCTGCTGTCTCCCTGCAGTCGGGGAGGAGTGTGGGGAAAAGTTGGAAGTTGGAAGGAGGGGGGAGCAGGAATTGCCTTCCACCTGCTCCTTGCCCCAGCCCGCTGTTACATCAGGCAGGCTCTCTCCAATCCCTGGGGCCTGGGGGCCTGAGACCCTGCCTGCTCTGCCGAGAAAAGGCCTGATGGCCTTGTGTGTCCCCCTTCTATCATCATCATCATCATCAATCGTATTTATTGAGCGCTTACTATGTGCAGAGCACTGTACTGAGGGCTTGGGAAGTACAAATTGGCAACATAGAGACAGTCCCTACCCAACAGCGGGCTCACGGTCTAAAAGGGGGAGACAGAGAACAAAACCAAACATACTAACAAAATAAATAGAATAGATATGTACAAATAAAATAAATAAATAAATAAATAAAGTAATAAATATGTACAAACATATATACATATATACAGGTGCTGTGGGGAAGGGAAGGAGGTAAGATGGGGGGGATGGAGAGAGGGATGAGGGGGAGAGGAAGGAAGGGGCTCAGTCGGGGAAGGCCTTCTAGACTGTGAGCCCACTGTTGGGTAGGGACTGTCTCTATATGTTGCCAACTTGGACTTCCCAAGCACTTAGTACAGTGCTCTGCACACAGTAAGCGCTCAATAAATACGATTGATTGACTGATTGATTGATTGTGTCCCAGACAGGGCCTGGAGTTGGAGGTACAGGACTGAGGAGCTAGGTGGGGGAAAACACAGAGAAGTGAAAGAGAGACAAAGAGAGAAGCAGAGGCAAAGAGAGACAGAGAAAGAGAGATGTCAAAGTTTATCTTCAGGTTAAAAGCTTCAGAGTCTACGAGAAGCAGTTTGGCGTAATGGATAGAGCAAGGCATGGGAATCAAAAAGACCTGGGTTCGAATCCCAGCTCCACCACGGGTCTGCTGTGTGACCTTGGCTAAATCACTTAACTTCTCGGTGCCTCCATTCCCTCATCTGTAAAACGGGGATTAAGACAGTGGGACAGTATTTGGGACAGGGACTGATTCCAACCCGATTATCTTGTACCTGCCCCAGCGCTTCAGACAGTGCCTGGCGCATGGTAAGCAATTTTAATAAATAACCACAATTATTCTCATCATTATTATTATTATGAATGCTGGTGTAAATGTGTGTATGTGAGCAAGTTCATGTCTGGTCTGTGTGTCAGTATCTGTGAGTGGTCTGTGTGAGTCAGGATCAGCGTGTGTCTGTGTACAGTCAGTGTGTATCTGTGTGTCTGTGTGACTGTCAGCATTTGTGTCAGTGTGGGTGTGTGTCTGCATGTGTCTGTGTGACTGTCAGCATGTGTCAGTGTGAGTCTATAAAAATGATGGCATTTGTTAAGCGCTTACTACATGCAAAACACTGTTCTAAGCGCTGGGGGGGATACATTGTGATCAGATTGTCCCACGGGGGGCTCACAGTCAATCCCCATTTTACAGATGAGGTAACAGGCTCAGAGAAGTTAAGTGACTTGCCCGAGGTCACCCAGCAGACTTGTGGCGGAGCTGGAATTCGAACCCATGACCTCTGACTCCAAAGCCCCGGCTCTTTCCACTGAGCCATGCTGCTTCTCTGCTTCATGAGTGTCAGTGTGTGTGTCTGTGGATCAGTGTGCTGACTTCTTGCTGGCTCCTTGCCCCCAGCCGCAGCCCAATGCCAGCCCCTAACCCCATTTCTCAGCCCCTAACCCCATTTCTCAGCCCCTAACCCCATTCCTCAGCCCCCAACCCCATCCCTCAGCCCCAGTCCCAGTTTCAGCCCCCAACCCCGTTCCTCAGCCCCCTCAGCCCCCGCCCCCAGCCCTGGGGTACAGCTGGGTGAAGGTGACTGGAAGGGGAATGCCCTGGAGGATGAGGGGCAGGAAAGTAGTTTTGCATGATAACAGTGATGACTGGGGCACTGACACTAACCACACCGGCCCCAGGGGATGGAGAAACAGGGTGGGGTGCGGGTGGGGAGAGAAATGGGAGATGAGGTGAGGCGGGGGATAGCATATGGGGACAGAGGGAATGGAGGGAGGGAATGGTAAGGGGAAGGGTGGGGAGGACATGGTGGCAGGGCTGGGTCTGTGGTCATTCCCCCGACCATCCTGGACCCCCTGAGGGACTGCAGGATGCAAAGTCACCTTTGGTAGGCCTTTCGGCTGATCTGCCGCTGGGCTAAAATTCTGGTGTGAAAACAAGTTTTCTCCTCTTCCAGGCGGTGACAATCTCACAACTCCACCCTACTCAGCGGAAATGGGGCGAGGGGGATCGGAGGAGGCTTGTGTAAAGGTGCGTATGTTAGCAAGTGCGTGTCTGGTCTGTGTGTCTGTCTGTGAGTGGTCTGTGTGAGTCAGGATCAGTGTGTGTCTGTGTACAGTCAGTGTGTCTGTGTGACTGTCGGCATTTGTGTCAGTATGTGTGTGTGTGTGAAACCAGACGGTGGGAGTGTGTGGCAGGGAGCGGAGCGGAGGCAGGTGGCAGAGGGGAGCAGAGCATGCTGAGAAGCCACTTAGTGGTTTGGGGGTACCTGGACTCTGTGTAGTTCCATCATCATCATCATCAATCGTATTTATTGATTCCGCACGTACGTGTGTGTGCGTGTGTTCATTCAAGAGCCCTTGCGGGAGGTAACTGTGGAGGTGGGAAGGCCCCGGTGGAGACCTGTTAGCCTCACCTGAGAAATCAGGTGGCAGCTCCCTGGTCTGGCCCGTGTCTGGGTTCTTACAGATGACCTTCTGGAGCTGGATGTGCGTGATCTTCATCAAGTCCCCGGTGGACAGACAGCACTCGTTACCGTCCACCTCATACACGGAGCCTGGGATGGAGGGAAGGGGAGGAAGGGCAACATCACCATCCGGGCCGCCGTGGCCCTGGTACCCACCCCTTCTCCCTCACAGGGGGCTCCTGGCCCAATCTTTGCTCCTCCAATCTCAAGTGGGTTCCCATCTGAGCCCTGGGGACCAGTGATACACTGGGGTCAGCAAAGCAGAAGTCCTAGGGGTCGAGGGAGCCAGTTCACACCAGAACTGTCCACTTGTGGTCAGTTTTGGTTCCTTTTTGCCGGTCACTTCCCTCGGACTGTCCGCCCTCCCCTTCTGGGTGCTTTGCACGAAGTAAGCGCTCAGTAGATATAACCAAATTGAATTGAATTGAATCCTGCCCAAGTCACCAATTCCTTTGCAGGGAAGATGGGTGGGAGGGTCCAGATGCAGTCCGCACCTCCTGCTGACCAGTCCCGGAGGACCACAGCTCCCTCATCAGTCCTCTGCACACCCCCTTTTCTGTCTGCCCACACTCCTTTTGACTGACTCTTCACACCCCCAACATGGAAGGGACCAGTCCCAGTGCTCACAGGGCAGTCACTTCAAGCTCCCATTTCTGCTCCTGGTCCTACCCCTCACCAGGAGGTTGGAAAACAGGCCTAACTCAGCTTCCAGCATGGGGCAGCTGAGGAGAGTCAAGGAGGGGGTATAGGAAAGGGGGCCATGACCAGGACAGCAGCAGCAGGAGGTGTCAGGCAGAGCAGTTGAGCACAGTTACCCAAGTCCCCATCTCTGCCAGTCTTGGGAAAGGCGAGAGGCTGTGCCCATGGATGCCTCACCAGGCATCAGTCCAGGCTCCTAACCATAATAATAATAATAATTGTGGTATTTGTTAAGCACTTACTATGTGCCAAGCACTGCTCTAAGCTTTGGGATCCATAAAAGGTAATCAGGTCGTACACAAGTCCCTGTCCCACATGGGGCTCATAGTCTCAATCCCCATTTTGCAGATGAGGGAACTGAGGCACAAAGAAGTAAAGTGACTCGCCCAAGGTCACACAGCAGACATGTGGCAGAGCCAGGACTAGAACCCGCGTCCTCTAACTTCCAGGCCAGTGACTATTTCCACTAGGCCACAGTGCTTTTCTGGGCTCCTCACTGGGCATCACAGTGTCTGGCTGCCCTGCTTAACTGTTGTCTCACCTCCCGCTCCTGAAACTGAGTGAGTGAGTGTGTGTGTGTGTGTGAGTGAGAGAGACTGCTTGTTTGTGGCTCATCCCCCACCAGATTCCCAGCTCCCAACTCTCCCTGCCTGTTGTCCTGCCCCTGCTGCCCCTGGGTCTCCCTCTCCTGCTGCTCCTTCAGCCCTCCCTGCTCAGCCCCTCCTCCTCCCACGCCCCCTGACCTCTCCCCTGTCACAGCCCCCCAGCCCCCTCCCCGATTCCGCCAGGCACCCGCTGGGCCGGACAGTTTAAACCATCCCGGAGCCCTGGGTTGGGCCGTGCTGGGCAACTCCAGGCACTTGCTGACTCTTGGGGATTTCAATTCCTCTTCTGGGAAATGGGGAGCCTCCGCAGTTACGCAGCCTTGCGCCCCCATTCCTCCTGTCCTGCCCCCCTCCGGTCCCTCTTTGTGCCCCTCCCCAGCCCCCCTCCCCTGCCCCATCCAAATCCTCTGCCCTGCCCGGGGAGAGGGTGGTTATTCCTATCCTTGCAGCCCCCACTGCTCAGTCCTGTCAATCAATCAATCGTATTTATTGAGTGCTTACTGTGTGCAGAGCACTGTACAAAGCACTTGGGAAGTACAAGTTGGCAACATATAGAGACAGTCCCTACCCAACAGTGGGCTCACAGCCTAAAAGACAATGGGCTCACTGTCCTCATCCTTCTCCCCAGTGTCCCCTCCTCAGGCTCCCCAGAGCTGGGCCATTGGCCTGGCATTTAGACCCCAACACTGCCATCCCCTGAGCGCCCGTCCCTCCCTCCCTCAATTCAGCCTCAATGTCACACCCAAGGCCCAGTGGCCTCCTCCTTCTCCTTTTCCTCCTCCTCTTCCTTCCCTCTCCCCATCCCGACCCCAACTCTCAGGTCCTTCTCAGGTCCTCCTCCGGTCCCCTGCAGCATCCTCGGTGCCCTCGAATCAGGCGGCAGAACCCGGTCTCCCACCTGCCCGGTCCCCCCTCCCTGAAGCCCAGCCCGGGGGCCACTCACCCTGGAAATAGACCCCCGAGCAGATCTTCAGCACCCGCGGCAGGGTGGCGGGGTCCAGGGAGCAGATGTAGTTGTGGAAGGAGAGGGGCTCCATGACGGGGCGGGCCGGGCCGGGCCCTGTCTCTTTGCCCCCGCACTCTGGGGTCCCCCGGACCCCGGCTCCCCGCCTCCCCGCCGCCTCCGGACTGAGCCGCAGCCGCCTGTCGGTCCGCAGCCCTGACCCCGCCCGCCCACCGCCCTCCTTCCTGCTCCAACCACACGCCCATCCTGCCTCCAGCTGGGGCCCAGGGGCGGGAGTCATTCATTTATTCAATCATATTTACTGAGTGCTTACTGTGTGTGTAGCTCTCTTCCTCCCTTCAAAGCCCTACTGAGAGCTCACCTCCTCCAGGAGGCCTTCCCAGACTGAGCCCCCTCCTTAATAATAATAATAATAATAATGGCATTTATTAAGCACTTACTACGTGCAAAGCACTGTTCTAAGCGCTGGGGAGGTTACAAGGTGATCAGGTTGTCCCACAGGGTGCTCACAGTCTTAATCCCCATTTTACAGATGAGGGAACTGAGGCACAGAGAAGTTAAGTGACTTGCCCACAGTCACACAGCTGGCAAGTGGCGGAGCCGGGATTTGAACCCATGACCTCTGACTCCCAAGCCCGGGCTCTTTCCATTGAGCCACACTGCTTCTCCTTCCTCTCCCCCTCCTCCCTCTCCCCATCCCCCATGCCCTACCTCCTTCCCCTCCCCACAGCACCTGTGTATACGTTTGTACAGATTTATTACTCTATTTTACTTGTACATATTTGCTATTCTACTTATTTTGTTTTGTCAATATGTTTTGTTTTATTGTCTGTCTCCCCCTTCTAGACTGTGAGCCCGCTGTTGGGTAGGGGCCGTCTCTATATGTGGCCAACTTGTACTTCCCAAGCGCTTAGAACAGTGCAACAAGTACGATTGAATGAATGAATGTCCGAAGCGCGTGGGAAGTACAAATCGGCCACATATAAAGACGGTCCCTACCCGTCAACGGGCTCACAGTCTAGAAGGGGGAGACAGACAACAAAACAAAACAAGTAGACAGGTGTCAATACCAACAGAATAAAGAGAATTATAGCTATATACACATCATTAATAAAATAAACAGAGTAATAAATATGTACAAATAGACACCAGTGCTGTGGGGAGGGGAAGGGGGAAGGGTGGGGGGGACAATGGGGAGGGGAGGAGGAGGAGAAGGAGGAGAGGAAAAAAGGGGGGCTCAGTCTGGGAAGGCCTCCTGGAGGAGGTGAGCTGTCAGTAGAGCTTTGAAGGAAGGAAGAGAGCTAGTTTGGCGGATGTGTGGAGGGAGGATATTCCAGGCCAGAGGTAGGACGTGGGCCAGGGGTCGACGGCGGGACAGGCGTGAACGAGGCCCAGTGAGGAGGTTAGCAGCAGAGGGATGGTCGCGAGGAATGGGCGGCGAGGCCCCCCCACCCCATCTGGCCCACCTCACCCCCATCTCTGCTCGGGGGAGGGGGTGGGTGCCGAGACCCTCCCCCCAAAAAGCCCTCCACCCCCCGCCCCCTCCATGCTCCCCAGTGAACACTGACCGCCATCGCACACCCCGAGGATGCTCGCCTCTGACTAGGGCAGGCCGGGCAAGTGGCAGGGCCAAATCAGCAGCCCCCTGGTCCTAATGCCCTCTCGGAGGGTCAGCCTGGGCTGCGTTATGGAGGCGGCAGGGGATGTGGGGCGCCCGGCCCGGGACTGATCAAGGCCCGAGAGGCAGGGGTGGCTCTGGCCTGGGCCGGACGGGGGCAACTAACTGCCCCGGAGGACAGGGGTCAGACCCCGACTGGCTCAGAATCCCGAGGCAGGCACACGGGGCAGTGGGCACACCGAGCCGCGGGCACATGGGAGAGTCCACAAGCCCACACCCACACACCCACACCGCACCCAGCACCAGTTGCCCAAGCCACATCAACTGAATGAGCCAGTTCTGTACTTGACGGAAAGGCCCCTGGAGCTGAGCCTTCTCTGGAGGTATCTCTAGGGAACACTGGAAAAAAGCTGGCTTATTTATTTTTTTTATTTTTGAATGGTATTTGTTAAGCACTTACTAAGTGCCAGGCACTGTACCAAGCACTGGGGTAGACATAGTCCCTGTCCCACGTAGGGCTCACAATTTTAATCTCCATTTTACAGATGAGGTCACTGAGGCACTGAAAAGGTAAGACCAAGGTCACATGCTGCAGGCAAGTGAAGGAGCAGGAATTAGAACACGAGTCCTTTTGGCTCCCAAGCCCATGCTCTACCCTCTGGGCCATGCAATTTTTTAATCTGGCTTGGCTTTCTGGAGGAGTTGGGGCCTCAGTGAGGTTTGAATGAGGCAAAGGGGAGGAGGGGAGCCCAGAGCAGGGTGGGAGAGCCTCCCTGGGGAGGGCAGGGGAGTAGGAGCTAGGGGAAGAACATGGAAGAAGGGCTCCTCTCGGTCTTCTGGAACCTCAGTTGGGGTAAATGGACCCAGACTGTGGACTGTGAGTTCAAGGACCCAGCCCAGAACAGCAGGTGTGGATAATAATAATAATGATAATGATAATAATAATAATAATAATAATAATAATAATAATGGTATTTGTTAAGCACAATGTGCCAAGCATTGTTCTAAGCGCTGGGATAGATACAAGGTAATCAGGTTGTCTCACGTGGGGCTCACAGTCTTAATCCCCATTTTACAGATGGGGTAACTGGGACAAAGAGAACTTAAACGACTTGCCCAAAGTCACACAGCAGACAAGTAGCGGAGGTGGGATTAGAAACCACGACCTCTGATTCCCAAACCAGCGCTCTTTCTGCTGAGCCAGGGGAGCCCAGGAAGAGAAGGCTGAGGTCTCAGGAGTCTGAAGGCCTCAGAAGGGTGGAAGGCCTGTCCGACCTCCAACCTCCGACCTCAATCAACCAACCAATCAATCATTGGCATTTATTGAGCACTTGCTGCATGCAGAGCACTGTACTAAGCACTTGGGTGAGTATACGATAACCAAGTTGATAGACATATTCCCTGACTACAAGGAGCCCCCAGACCTTCGAGGTCAGGGTCCTCAGCTTCCGATGGGCAGCGTGGGGGATCTAGGGGTTGGGGCAGGATGGAACCGGGAGAGGAATTCCCTGCCTCTCGCCCTGCTGAACAGGGGCAGACACAAAACACGCACCCTCACACCCAAACCTGTGGGGTTCCCTTAGGACCAAGCCCCGGGGTTAGTGGAGTTTGGAGGGGTCAAGGGTCAGTGTTTGGAACAAAGAAAAGGAGGGGAAAGCCTCAGTGTCCTTAGGCTTCTGGGACTGGGGACAAGCCAGGGGGCAGGTGGACAGGTGGAGGAGAACGGGGAATTGGGCCTGAAGGCAGATGGCACAGACTCTGGAGAGGTGTCTAGTTTCCATTCCGCATTTCTCTATGGTTCCACCTCCCCTGCCCGTGAAGTTTCCTCACTTCCCCTCTCCAGCTTCCACCCACATGTGGCCTAATGGAAAGACCCTTTGATTAATTAATCCCGGCTCTGACATTTGCCACCTTGGGCAAATCTTTTGACCTCCCAGCCCCATAGCACTCCCACTCCCAGCCCCATGGCGCTTATGTACATAGCTGTAATTTATTTATACTGATGTCTGTCTCTACCTCTAGACAGTAACCTCACTGTGGGCAGGGGATGTGCCTGTTCATTGTTATACCATATTCTCCCAGGCTCTTAGTTCAGTGTTCTGCTCAATTAGTACAATTGAATGAACTACGCCTCAGATTCTTTATCTATAAAATGGGGATCAAATAGCTGTTCTCCCCCTGCTTTAGACTGTGAGGTCCATTTAGGATAAGGGCTTTGACCTGATTATCTTGTACCAATCTCAGTGCTTAGTACAGTGCTTGGCACATAGTGAGTGCTAACAAATACCACAGTCATTATTATTATTAGTTCAGAGGGACAATGAGAAAGTGAACTTGGGAGGGCTGTGGGTAGTGGAGGGGAAAGTGGAGAGGTCTCACCTGGCTCCAACCATCGATTACCTCCTCCCCACTGCCCCAGGCCTCAATTCCCCTTCCCATCAAGCCTGTCCTCCTCATCTACAAAGTCTCCTAAAAGCCGCCTCCTCCAGTAAGTCTTCCTGAGTGATCTCCAGCCCCCTGGCCATGTCACTCCTCTTAAATGCTCATGTGCGTACCCATTTTCTGGTTATTTGGGTTTTTTAAATTGTTTTTTTTTTCTGTTTTATCATTTGAATGTGTGCCCTGATTCTTTTATCAATTGTATATTTGGGTTTTGTGCCTGTCTCCCCTTTCAGACTTGTGCCTGTTATATTTATTGTACTCTCCCAAGCAACCAGTCAGTGCTGTGCATACAGAAGGCACCCAGTTCGGCCAAGTGCATACATCAGACCACCGGGTACAGCACTCTGCAAAGCAAACACCTGGTAGCGTGGTCTACACCCAACCAACACCTGGGGTCGTGCTCTGCACGCAGCAGATGCCCAGTACAATGCTGTGCAGACAGCAGGTGCCCAGTACAGTATCGTGCACACAGTTGACGCCCAATGCGGTGCACTCAGCCTCCAGGGTTGAGTCGGGGCTAGTGATGATGTCAGTGACCGGTCGATCACTCTGAGACCAGAGTCCCCACTTGGCCCTGGGCCAGGCTGAGCGGTTGCATCAGGCTGGTCTGTGGGCAGAACAGGCCGTGCCTTCCCCCAGCCCGGTGGTGTTACCAAACCCAGGCCACAGGGTTGCTCCACAGTGGGGGCAGGGTTTGGGGTCAGAGGGCAGCGGCTGACCTAGCCTAGACTGGGGGAGTCTGAGAAGACCTGGGCCCGGTCTGGTTGACTCTTCCCCATTTTCCCAAGCGTCCCCCACCCCGGCCTGGCCAGCCCTGTCAACCTATGGGGCTCTGGGCAGGTCCTGGATGGGGACAGGGCTTTAAGGGAAGCGCGGGCACGGCAGGGGCAGGGCAGTGGCAGTAGGGTAGGAGAGCCAGGTGGGAGGGGCGAGCGGGGCAAGAGAGATGGGGTCAGCAGGGAAGGGGCATGCGACTAAAACATATTGCCGTAATTAATTGTATAGCTCACAGAAAGAGCCAGCAGGACTGGGTTTGTGCAAGAAAATTTCCCTTGCATTCAATATACCTTTGCGTATCTTTAAAGAACCAGTTTTATCATTTAATTTCCAAGGTGAAAACAGTCCTGATGGGGAGGGGATCTATCCGCCGCCCCCCAAAATCGGCAATACACGCGGTTCGTAAGAGAGGCCTGAGCGGCGCCGTGCCACCTCGTTCATTCATTCATTCAAGCGAAACTATGGCACCCACAATCCCCCTACACATTCACAAGCTCTTCCCTCACACTCTTTAAGCATTGCACACACTTTACACTCCAACTTCCACATATCCATAATCCACACCTGAAAACACATGCATATACACATACACATACACTCACACGAGCATCCATTTAAGGCTACACCCCTGCAGAGCTCTGTACTGAGCACCTAGGTGAGGCACCATTAGGGGAGGAACTTGAGGTCAACCAATGGGACCCAAGAGCACCTGTGGCCCAGGTTGTCTTGCCTCACTTTCCCCACATATAGACATCCCTCCCTTCCTTTAGTTCTGGATAGGGCAACGCCCCAGGGGGAAGATTAAGCCCTCTTTTCCTTTTCTTCCACTCCCTTCTATGTCGCCCTGACTTGCTCCCTTTATTCATCTCCCCCCACCTCAGACCCACAATACTTGTGTACATATCCGTAATTTATTTAATTATAGTGATGTCTGTTTGCCCCTCTAGACTGTTGCCCCTCTAGACTGAGAGGCAGCATGGCTCAGTGGAAAGAGCACGGGCTTTGGAGTCAGAGGTCATGCGTTCAAATCCCGACTCTGCCAATTGTCAGCTGTGTGACTTTGGGCAAGTCACTTAACTCCTCTGTGCCTCAGTTACCTCATCTGGAAAATGGGGATTAAAAGTGTGAGCCCTCTATGAGACAACCTGATCACCTTGTAACCTCCCCAGTGCTTAGAACAGTGCTTTGCACATAGTAAGCGCTTCATAAATAATAATAATCAATCAATCGTATTTATTGAGCACTTACTGTGTGCAGAGCACTGTACTAAGCGCTTGGGAAGTACAAGTTGGCAACATATAGAGATGGTCCCTACCCAACAGTGGGCTCACAGTCTAGAAGGGGGAGACAGAGAACAAAACCAAACATATTAACAAAATAAAATAAATAGAATAGATATGTACAAGTAAAATAAATAGAGTAAGAAATATGTACATATATACATATATAAATAATGGCATTTATAATAATATTATAGTATGCCATTATGCCATCACTATTATTATTATAAGCTCATTGTGGACAGGGAGTGTGTCTGTTACAGTTGTTATATGGTACTATCCCAATCGCTTAGTACAGTGCTGTGCACATGGAAAGTGCTCAATTAATTGATTGAGGGGGAGGAATGAAGGACTTGAAGGAGGCAGGGTTGGGGATGGGTCATGGGGTTCAACTCAGCTTGGGGCATCCGCCGGCCTCAGCGTCAATCGGGTCCTGGCTGTCCAGACCAGTGTCTGTGTCCGGCCTCGGGCCAGGCCTGCCTTTCCCCTTCTGTCTCCCCCACCCTCCTCCTCTCCGCCCACCCTCTTCTGTCTCCCGCCCTCCTTGGCCCCAACGTGTCCCATCCATCTTTCGTTGGATGTATGAGCAAAACCTGGGGAATGAGGAAAGGAGAGCCCGGGCTTTGGAGTCAGAAGTCATGGGTTCAAATCCCGGCTCCACCCATTGTCAGCTGTGTGACTTTGGGCAAGTCACTTAACTTCTCTGTGCCCCAGTTCCCTCATCTGTAAGACAGGGATTAAGACTGTGAGCCCCCTGTGGGACAACCTTATCACCTTGTAAACTTCCCAGTGCTTAGAACAGTGCTTTGCACATAGTAAGCGCTTAATAAATGCCATTATTATTATATTATTATTAAAGAAAGGTGTCCTATCCATCTTTCCTTTCTTTCCTCATTCCCCAGGTTTTCCTCGTTGCCGCCCCGCAGCCACTAGGTGGCAGCACTAACACACGGCTCCTTTCTCCTCGCCCATCAAATAGTAATAATAATAATAATAATAATAATAATAATAATAATAATAATAATAATAATAATATCTGTTCATCACCTTTCTCCCTTCCCGTCTAGTAATAATCATAATAGTATTTGTTAATCTTCTACTATACGCCAAACACAGTATTAAGCGCTCTGGTACATTCAAGAGAGGCAGCAGAAGCAGAAGCAGCAGCAGCTTGGCTCAGTGGAAAGGGCACGGGCTTTGGAGTCAGAGGTCATGGGTTCAAATCCCGCCTCCCCACTTGTCAGCTGTGTGACTTTGGGCAATAATAATAATAATAATAATAATAATGTCATTTATTAAGCGCTTACTATGTGCAAAGCACTGTTCTAAGGACAAGTCACTTAACTTCTCTGGGCCTCAGTTCCCTCGTCTGTAAAATGGGGATTAAGACTGTGAGCCCCCCATGGGACAACCTGATCACTTCGTAACCTCCCCAGCACTTAGAACAGTGCTTTGCACATAGTAAGCGCTTAATAAATGTCATTATTATTATACAAGATCATCAGGTTGGACACAAGTCCCTCTTCCTCATGGGGCTATAATAATAATAATAGTGTCATTTATTAAGCACTTACTATGTGCAATGGGGAGGTTACAAGGTAATCAGGGTGTCCCACTGGAGGCTCACAGTCTTAATCCCCATTTTACAGATGAGGTAACTGAGGCCCAGAGAAGTTAAGTGACTTGCCCAAAATCACACAGCTGACAATTGGCGGAGCCGGGATTTGAACCCATGACCTCTGACTCCAATGCCCGGGCTCTTTCCACTGGGCCACGCTGCTTCTCTAAGTAGGAGCTATAAGTAGGAGGCAGAACAGGTTGAGTCCTCATTGTGCAGATAGGAAACTGAGGCACAGGGAAGTGAAGAGAAGACCACGCTGATCTCATCTTGGGAGTCCTCAGGGACTGGGGCTCAGTCATCTGGCGGCAGACAAAGGGGAGGAATGGGGTTGTTTCCTCATGGACAGTGGATCTGACCCACAAGGCCTCTCCATCCCCCCATCCCACAGGGAGGCCAGGGGTGGCAGTGGGCAGAACCTGGGCCAGATTCCCAGATGTGTATCTGAGCTCTGACTACACCCTTCTCTGCCCTCCTCCCACCCCCCACCTCACCCCTTCTCCCCTCCCTCTCAGGGCCTGTAGGCCAAACTGTCTGAGGACCTTTCCCCTCCCTGGACCCACGAGGAATTCCCAGCCCTTTTCACCTGTCCTGTCTATGCCCCGTCTACCCCAACCCTGCCCCGCCATGCCCCGGGTTCTATGTCAAGACACTGCTGCACCCTTCCACCCCAGGCTCCAGCCTCTGTGCCTCACCCCTCTCTTTCTAAGATACCTCCCGACACCCCCCCATCCCCGGCCCTCCCCCCCCGCCCCCCATACTCTATCTGCTGCTCCAGGAGTTGGGTGTGTCTGAGGAGTCAGAGGTGGAGGCTCAGATAAGGGCAATGGGGAGAGTCCTGTCTGTCCAGAGAGCAGATCCAGCACCCTAGGGCCTATCAGCAACTGCAGGCCTGGCTTTGGGGGGGGGGCCCAGCTACCCCTGTGTTTGACCTCACAGTTCACCTTTGACTGGTAATCCCTCACTCCAGGTGGGGTAGGAAGGGGAAAGTGTTACCAAGTGCATTCCACCAAGCTGGGATGGCCCTCTCCCTGGACTGCTTTAGCCCCTCCTGGCCCTTCTGGCCTTCCCTGGCCCCTCCTTGGGCCCTTCTGTCCCCTTCTGGTCCCTACTGGCCCAGCTCAAGGGGAGCAGTGGAGACCAGCCCTTGAGGGACACCTCAACAGGCTTCAGGGAGCAGAACTAGGGCAGCAGAGCCCTGATTCTCTGGGCAGTGGGCCCTACCTGATGCCCCCACAATCACCATTCACATCTGCTCCTGGGCTCTGCCTAATGACTGACTCCTTAGCTCAGGCCCCAGCTCCATCCCCAACCTCCAGGGACCGAGTCTCCCGCTCCTCCTGATTCTGTCCCCTGCCCCTTGAGCCCCCATAGGGCCCAACACAGTGTATGTATGTGTGTGTGTGTGGGGGGGGGGGGGGGGCACATGTGCACACCTGTGTGCATGTGTGTTTCTACCCCTTTTCCTGCCACTTCCCCCTCACCCCCTTCGAACAGTGCCTTTGGGCTTCCTCCTCCAGCAAACCTCCTTGGATTAATCTCTTCCCATTCTGGGAGGAGAAGCCTCACAGCTCAGAACTAAAACTGCAGGAGGGGGGATTTGGGGATGAACCAGCACTCAGTGCTCAATACATACTACTGATTGGTTCACTGACACCCAACTTTAACGAACACACAAACCCACACACCTCACAAACAGATCCACACATCTCAAAAACAGATGTGAACAACCCTAACAAACATACAGACCTACACACCTCTCACAACCACACACAGCTCACAACCCTTGCTAACACACAGATCCACACACCTCACAATCACAGAGATACAAACATATCCCTCACAAATACACGGATACACACACCCCTTACAAACACAAAATGCACACACCTTAGAAGCAGAGATATACAAACTCATACACTGACAGTTTGTACACTCTCTTAGAGTCACATGCGTGCACATTCCTACATCCAGTCTCCCCTGTCTACCTCCCATCACCCCCAACCCATTTATCCCAGTACCCACTCCTCGGGGCCAGGGGGACTTATCAGAACTGTTGTGCTGAGTCACTGCCAGTGTGGCTGGCAGGGCAGAGAGAGCGCACACTGCAGCTGCTCATCCTACAGGGAAGGTTGGGGGAAGGGGTATGCGGTGGTGGTGGGGACACAGGAAGAGTTGTTGGGGTGGTTGATGGGGAGAAACCTGGGAAGGGAGTGGTGAAATGAAATCATGGATGGGAAAGGGTGTGATGATGAGGGTGGTTATGGAGTTGGTGGCCGGCGGTGGCATTGGAACAGTGTTGGCGGCGGTAGTGATTGTGGCCGTGATGGCGGTGGTGATGTTGGTGGCCATGGTGATGGTGGCAGTGATGCTGGTGGTGATGGCGCCGATGGTAGTGATGGTGTGAGGCACAGAGGAGCAGAGACAACCCAGCCTGGCAAGCATGCAGACTGGGCCCTGCTCTGTGAATTGGCATCCCCACTCCTCTGCTCCTGCCCCATGCCATCCATCACCCCTGATGCAGGACCTTTTCTGCCACCTCTGCTCAGGGTCACAACCAAAAAAACAGCCCTCTGCTCAGAGCCCCTGGTCTGGGATAAAAATAACAACAACAATAATAATGATATTAAGTGTTTACTACCTGCCAAGCACTGTCTAAGCACTGGGGTAGGTGCAATGTGATCAAATCCTGTCACCGATTGAGCTCAAACTCTAAAGGGGAGGGGGAATTTCCATTTTGCTGATGAGGAAACTGAGGCATAGAGAAGTTAAATGACTAGCCCAAGGTCACACAGCAGGCAAGTGGTAGAGCTGGGGTTAGAACCTAGGTCTCCTGACTCCCATCCCTGTGCTTCTTTCACTAGGGCACAGTTCCTGTTCCCCGACTCTTAGGTGCCTGATTTTGCTGTTGGGGTTCAGGCAGTTCCATTGGGGGGTCCAGGGTCCTCCCCTCTCCGCCCAATCTACAGCCAATTATCACTGCCTCCTTGCCTTGCTGCAGTTTTTCTGGCCCAGCCCGTCACTGTCAACCCAGGGCTTCTAACTTCATTCATTCATTCAATTGCTTCAATTTATTGAGCACTTACTGTGTGCAGAGCACTGGACTGAGCGCTTTGGGAAGTACAAACCGGCAACATATAGAGTCGGTCCCTACCCAACAACGGGCTCACAGTCTAGAAGGGGGAGACAGACAACAAAACAAACATGCTGGTCACCTCGGTAGTCCCTGCCCAGGCCCAGCATGGCAGAGGGTCACTGCCGCAGCTGGACACCGGGTCCCGGCTCTGGTTGGAAAACGGTGGGGGGGGATGGTGTGTGAGAGGAGGACAGGATCCCTGGAGGAGGCAGTGGGACCCTGTTGGGCAGGGACTGTCTCTATATGTTGCCAACTTATACTTCCCAAGCGCTTAGTACAGTGCCCTGCACAAAGTAAGCGCTCAATAAATACGATTGATTGATTGATTGGGACCCCTGGGTGGGATTGGAATCCCCCCCCCCCCCCCCCATCATTCCCTGCAACAGCTCTGGTCACTGGGGAAGCAGTGCGGCTCAGTGGAAAGAAGACGGGCTTTGGAGTCAGAGGTCAGGAGTTCAAATCCCGGCTCCGCCACTTGTCAGCTGGGTGACTTTGGGCAAGTCACTTAATCAATCAATCAATCGTATTGATTGAGCGCTTACTGTGTGCAGAGCACTGGACTAAGCGCTCGGGAAGTACAAGTCGGCAACACATAGAGGCAGTCCCTACTCAACAGCGGGCTCACCGTCTAAAATTTATTTTAGTGTCTGTCTACCCCTCTAGACTTTAAGCTCGTTGTGGGCAGGGAATGTGTCTGTTTATTGTTGTATTGCGCTCTTCTCAGTGCTTAGAATAGTGCTCCGCACACAGTAAGTGCTCAACAAATACCACTGATTGAATGATTGAGGAGAAGGGAGGCACTTGACTTCTCCGTGCCTCAGCTCCCTCATCTGTACAAGGGGGATGAAGACTGTGAGCCCCCCCCCCGTGGGACCACCTGATCACCTTGTAACCTCCCCAGCGCTTAATCAATCAATCAATCAATCAATCAATCGTATTTATTGAGCGCTTACTATGTGCAGAGCACTGTACTAAGCGCTTGGGAAGTACAAATTGGCATCACATAGAGACAGTCCCTACCCAACAGTGGGCTCACAGTCTAAAAGGGGGAGACAGAGAACAGAACCAAACATACCAACAAAATAAAATAACTAGGATAGAAATGTACAAGTAAAATAAATAAATAAATAGAGTAATAACTATGTACAACCATATATACATATATACAGGTGCTTTGGGGAAGGGAAGGAGGTAATAAATGCCATCATCATCATCATCCTAGCCTGTCCCCCCCCACAACACAGACGGCGTGCCAACCCCACGTGGCCGATGCCACCGACAGGGTGACGTGTCGGTAGGTCAGAGAGCGGGAGAGCCAATGGAGAGACCCCCGGCCTGGGGCTGGGGGAGGTGGGGAAGCCCCTTCCCCTCTTTCCCTCCCCTCCCCTCCCCTGCCCGTCCCTCCCCGCTGCGGCGGCCCGGCCCCCGCCCCGCAGGGCCCGCCCCCTTGACGGACAGCGGCCTGGGCCAATCAGGAGGCTCCGTGGGCCCGGGCCCGGGGCGGGACCGGCTGCTCAGAGTTGCCCCGTCAGTGCAGGTGGAGGCCCCGGGCCCGGTCGGAGCGAGCGAGGCGGCCGGACCTCTCCGGCCCACCCAGGTGAGCGAGCCCGGGACCCCCACCCCCCATCTCAGTGTGAGGGGGTGCAGATCGCTGGATACATATTTATTACTCTATTTATTTTACTTGTACATTTCTATCCTATTTATTTTATTTTGTTGGTATGTTTGGTTCTGTTCTCTGTCTCCCCCTTTTAGACGGTGAGCCCACTGTCGGGTAGGGACTGTCTCTATGTGTTGCCAATTTGTCCTTCCCAAGCGCTTAGTCCAGTGCTCTGCACACAGTAAGCGCTCAATAAATACGATTGATTGATCGATTGGATAGATCCGCAGTTGGGCCAGGGGAGAGAGACAGGCCCCCCCAATCAATCAATCAGTCGTATTTATTGAGCGCTTACTGTGTGCAGAGCACTGGACTAAGCGCTTGGGAAGTCCAAGTTGGCCCAAGACCCCTTCCCGGCAGTCCTCGGAGAGAGCGGGGACTCCTGCATCTAGCTTGGTTTGGGGGTGTCAGTGAGGCTGGAGTTGGCCCTGGTGAGCCCCAAGTTCTGTAGAGGGGGGCAGGAGCTAGAGCTGGGACTAGGCCTGTGGAGCCCCCAGCTGCTGTCTCTGGATGCCTCTGACTGTGCCCCCTCTTTCCTCTCCCCCTCGTCCCCCTCTCCATCCCCCCATCTTACCTCCTTCCCTTCCCCACAGCACCTGTATATATGTATATATGGTTGTACATATTTATTACTCTATTTATTTATTTATTTATTTATTTATTTTACTTGTACATTTCTATCCTACTTATTTTATTTTGTTGGTATGTTTGGTTCTGTTCTCTGTCTCCCCCTTTTAGACTGTGAGCCCACTGTTGGGTAGGGACTGTCTCTATGTGATGCCAATTTGTACTTCTCAAGCGCTTAGTACAGTGCTCTGCACATAGTAAGCGCTCAATAAATACGATTGATTGATTGATTGATTGATGCCGAGAGGCCCCAGGGGCTTGGTCCGAGCAGGGATCCTCCCCCCCCCAACAGCTGCCAGAGGGAAGTAGGGTGGGGGTCTTGGGGTTGCCGTGTACCCCCATCTCCCTGGAACTCAGTAAAGGAGGCCACTGAGGGAGCAGAGTATTGCGGGGGGGGGCGGTCAGCCCACTGAGAGGTGAAGTGGGAGGGATCTGAGGAAGCTGTCAGGAGGAGATTTGGTGAGGAAGGCAACGAAGCAAGGCCCTGCTGAGAGCTCACCTCCTCCAGGAGGCCTTCCCAGACTGAGCCCCTTCCTTCCTCTCCCCCTCGTCCCCCTCTCCATCCCCCCCATCTTACCTCCTTCCCTTCCCCGCAGCACCTGTATATATGTGTATATGTTTGTACATATTTATTACTCTATTTATTTTATTTGTACATATCTATTCTATTTATTTTATAGAATATTTTATAAAATATGTAAATTTTATTTTACAGTCTTTTAGACTGTGAGCCCACTGTTGGGTAGGGACTGTCTCTATGTGTTGCCAATTTGTACTTCCCAAGCGCTTAGTACAGTGCTCTGCACATAGTAAGTGCTCAATAAATACGATTGATTGATTGATTGATTTTATTTTGTTAGTATGTTTGGTTTTGTTCTCTGTCTCCCCCTTTTAGACTGTGAGCCCACTGTTGGGTAGGGACTGTCTCTATATGTTGCCAATTTGTACTTCCCAAGCGCTTAGTACAGTGCTCTGCACATAGTAAGCGCTCAATAAATACGATTGATGATGATGAACGAAGCAGGGAGAGAAGGGGTGTGGGGAGGGTCGGCTTTAGTCCCGAAGCCCGGGCCAGGGGGTTGGGGAGTGAAGCGGCGGGTGAGAGGGGGCTGGAGCTTTGAGATGGGGGCCGGGAAGGGTGGTAGATGGTAGAGAGGCAGCGTGGCCCAGTGGAAAGAGCATGGGCTCAAATCCCAGCCCCCCGCTTGTCAGCTGTGTGACTTTGGGCAAGGCACTTAACCTCTCTGTGCCTCAGTTACCTCATCTGTAAAATGGGGATTAAGATTGTGAGCCCCACATGGGACAACCGGATCACTTTGTATCCTCCCCAGCGCTTAGAACAGTGCTTTTCACGTAGTAAGCGCTTAACAAATACCAAAATTATTATTATTATTATGACCAGCAGCTTAGTGAGGCTGTGGAGGTAGAGGGGGCAGGAGGGGACATGGATTGGGGACACTCACTCCACTGCCCCAGTTCATTCATTCATTCGATCGTATTTATTAAGAACTTACTGTGTGCAGAGCACTCTACCAAGCGGTTGGGAAGTACAAATCGGCAACCTTTAGAGACGGTCCTGCCCCAACAACGGGCTCAGACTAGAAGGGGTCGAGACGGTTGGAGGGGGGAGTTTGTGGGAAAGGTTCTCCAGGGGCTGAGGGTCCCCTGGGCCCCCCACCCAGTGGCCTGGAGGCCCGTGGGAGGAGGGGTTTATGTGTGTGTGTGTACCTATGTACCTGTGTACACACACACACACACACACCTGTGAGAGTTGGCCAAACAGGCACCCTGCTGTTCCCTTTCTGATCAGAGGTTCAGCTTCCCTCACCGTCCCGGGGTTGGCAGCACTGCCACTGCCCTGGCTTCCTTGGCAGCACTGGCCTGCCCCTCCCCTGCTGACTGACCTGGGGATCTGGAGAAAGCTGGGGCTTGCCACCCTGCGAGACCTGAGGCTGGCCAATGGTGGGGTGGGCAGGGAGGGAGCCAGCTGGAGGTACCCCTGACCCGGGCCTCGGAGGGGACATGTAAACACGGCCCCCTGCCCCACCCCCATCACTAGGAACAGACAGTCTCTGACTCAGCAAGGCCCAGCTGGTGCTCCCGGGTGGGGGCCCCAACTCCTCCCTCCCCCTGCCCCAGGGCAGAGCCTGGGGGTGGGTTCCAGACTGAAGCTGGAGGCTGTCGCCCACAGGGTGAGGCCTGGGGTCCTGCGGTCATGGGCTCTTTGCTCCTGGCCCAGCACGGGGGAACCGGGTCCTGGGCTGTCTCTCTACCTCACCCAGTGCCTTCTTCTCTTTCATGTGGCAATTGTCCGGCTCCCGGGCCTCCTCGTCTCATGGCTGCCGGCTCCCGCTCTGCACCGGTGAGTACCAACGGCACTCGGCTGCTCTGAACCGGTCCGATCCCCCTGTGCCAGCTGGCCAGGGCCCGGGGCCAGTCCGTCCCTTCACACCCCCGCTGGGGACTGGAGCCCAGAAACCAGCCAAGCGGTGATGCTGGCTCTATGAGCCCGCCTGACATCCGGGCCCCTGGGTTTGTCTTGGGCCGGTGATGGGCGTGAGGGTGGGGGCTGGAGAGGGTTGTTCGCCTGTTGCCCCCCGACTGGCCGACTGCTGTTCATAGACTGTGCTCACTGCAGGGATGGGAAAGTCAGAGGACACAGGCCAGGGGCTGCAATGGACCCTTAGCCAGGGCTTGGGGGGGGGGGGGTGGTGGTGGAGCCCTGCCTGGTCATGCCTTTGGAGTTTTGGACCCGTCGTCTTGGTATCCTGAGCCTCAGGACTCCTCTCTGTGGCTGGATCGCCTGTGGTTTAGGGCTGAATTGAGAGGAGGCTGCTTCCTCTGCTACCTCTCACCCCTGGGGACTCTCCCTCATCTCCCTGCTTTTCCGGGCTCCTGCAGGGATTGTGCTGCCGGGGCAGGGAGGGTAGGGGGGATTTGGTTACACAGAGCAGCTCTGGAGGGGTCCTGGGCTCTATTCCCGGCTCCACCACTTGTCTGCTGTGTGACCTTGGGTAAGTCACGTAACTTCTCTATGCCTCAGTTACCTCACCTGTAAAATGGGGATTAAGACTGTGAGTCCCTTGAGATACAAGGAATGGGTTCAACCTGATTACCTTGTATCTATTCCAGTGCTTAGGACACTGCCTGGCACAAAGTAAACACTTAACAAATACCACTACTACTACTATTATTATTATTATTAATAATAATAATAATGATGATAGTGCAGACAGACCCCAGTTGTGCTCAGAAAGACCAGAGCCCAACCCCTCTGGGTGAGAAGGAGCCTGGAGCTATTGGGGATTGTGTCTTGGGATGACTGACAGTTTTTGTCTCATTGCCGGGGATGGGCTGAACTCCAGCCTGGGGTCAGGTTGGGCAGGCTTTTGTCCCTGACTTCTCCCCCGGGGCCCGGCACAGCAACGGATCTGCCCAAACCCCCCTGAAACTGGTGGTGTTTCTGACTGCAGTTTCCATGCTCACCCCCACCAATGTTGGAAGATGTTTCCCACCCCTCGTTACATAGGGGGACTCGGGGAACAGCAACTCCGGGTTTACTCTGCCTACCCCCCACTCTGAGATTCATTTGGCATGCGGGCGGGCATCTCACCCACTTCTCCAGGCCAGGACCTGCTTTCATGGGGAACCAACAAGCTTGTTGCACTATAGTAGGTGGGTTGTGGGGGGGAGGGGGCGCGTCCTTGGTTTGCCCCAGGAGTGAGTGGCAGGGGATGGTGGTGATGATGATGGCATTTGTTAAGTGCTTACTATGTGCAAAGCACTGTTCTAAGCGCTGGGGGAGGTTACAAGGTGATCAAGTTGTCCCACAGGGGCTCACTGTTGTGGGGGCTCAAGTTGTCCCACAGGGGTGGTCCTCAGTGGTACCTCACTCTGGCCGGTGGGAGTCTTCTCCGGTGGGATTCTCTGGTGTGTCTTCTCCAACACCAGCAAGAGATGCAGAATTTCCTGTCCAGGCTGTTCCCCGGGAGGGTGTCCAAACCTTAATGACCTCATTACCATAATTAGCTCGGAAACACCATGGGTGGGGCCTCTACAAGAAGGCCTGTTTTGTTTGGTGGCAGAGAGGAGCCTGGGTCCCCCAGCTACCCGGTGGACCAGCCCGGGTCAGAACCCCTTGGACCAGGCCACCTCTGAGTGTGGACACCAGGGTGGAGAGGGGGAGGTGACTGCCCTGGGCAGCCATGCGGCCAGGCTAGAAGCAGGGCAAGCAGCAGGGTCTCTACGTGTCTGAGCACATATCCCCATCCTGCCCACGGTGGCGAGTGGGTGGTTCGGTCTCAGTGGGACCCCGCCGGAGCGGGAGCTGGTGAAGAAGGGAGACATTCCCTGTGTGAGCTGGGTGTGGGTCGGGAATACAGGGGGCAGGACAGGTGGAGGTGACATTCCATAGGGGAATAGCCAGCAGGGTTGAGTGCTGGGGGTGGGACCTGAACCGTGGGAAGGCAGCAGAGAGCCTGGGGGCAAGAGGGACTTGGGGAGGGGGAGGGAGGCCGTGACCGGACTGAGGCAGAGGCAACTGGAGGAAGGGATTGGCTGAGCTGGTGAGGGCAGCAGACCACACATGGTGCCTGGGTCTACTTGTAATGGGTGTTTTTGGTTGTGGGTTTGCTTGGTGTGGGATGGCAGAGGAGGAGTCTGCCTCCAGCATGCCAAGCTGAGCTCCCAAAGAGAGTTCAGGGTTGCAGGGGCCAGGGGAGGCTGGCGGGGGACCAAGTAGAGGAAGGGTGTCCTCCCGCCCTCTCCCTGGCCTGGCAGTGTCCCGATGAGCATAGGCAACGGGATGCTCCCCCGGTCCTCCCACTGGAGAGGGATTGGCTGGGGGCGGACCAAGTAGAGGAGGGGTGTCCTCCCACCCTCTCCCTGGCCCGGCAGTGTCCCGATGAGCATAGGCAACTGGATGCTCCCCCGGTCCTCCCACTGGAGAGGGATTGGCTGGGGGCTCTTCCCCAACCTGCCCTCGTCTCACTCTTCTACCTCATGCAGCGTGGACTCTGCCTCTGTTAGAAGTGCCACAACAATGAGGACAACCATATACCAGTTTCCCTCCTAGTCAGCCAACCTAATAGTTTCAGGTCGACCAGCCAACATCCCTGACTCTCCCCTCTCCATCCCTGGTTTTTCCTCCCAGTGTCCCAGCACAGACCATTCTGTAAAATGGGGACTAAGACTGTGAGTCCCACGTGGGACAACCTTGATTACCTTGTATCCCCCCCAGCGCTTTGAACTGTGCTTGACACATAGTAAGCACTTAAATACCAACATTATTATTATTATTACCCCTGACTTGCCCCCAGCCCATCTGCCCAGCCCATCCACGGTACTCGCCAAATCCCTGTGGACCTGCTGGTGTTTCCAGCTCCCCAGCTCTCCATGGGCATGATCCCCGAGTTCATCTTCAGCTAGGAGAAGTGTTTCCTGCCGTTTGTTCTGAATCGGCATCCCTCCAGCTCCAATGGTAGAAGCTTGGATTTCCTGGGCAGATCATCGCCTGTGCCTTTGGGCCTTTCCTCACCCAGGCTCCATGCTGCCCCCTTGGCCATGGGGGTCTTTTCATGCCTCTTATCCCTCCCCCCACCCCTGGCAGCTCAGATTCTGCTCATCCTCCTGCCCTGACAGCCGGAGGAAGGGGCTGTGGGCAGCTGGGCAGTAATCCTTGAGTGACCTAGATTTCCTGGCTGTGGTTCTGCTTCAGAAACCTGCCCAGCCCTTATCTGGTGCTTCCTCCCACCCTCGCTCCTTTCCCTCTGAATCTCTACTCTCCCCTCGCACCCCCTCCTCTCCCGTGGGCAGTTCTGACTGTCCCCTCCCCGTACCCTGTCCATTTTTGCTGGAATGGGGCCTAGAGTACGTGAGCGTTCTTTTTAAATCTGGTTCTCGTAAGCCCTCTCACCCATCCCTCCAGCAGTCGACCTGTGGAGAGGAGGCTCAGCTGGTAGGCAGTGACCTCCTCCTCCTCCTCCTCCTCCTCCTCCTCCTCCTCCTCCTCCCTCCTTCCTCCTCTTCCTCTTCCTTTCTAGGATCTGCCCCAGAGTCCGGCTGGGTGAGTCTGCACTGCGACCCCGAACGGGAGCCAGCGAAGGGATGGGGCTGGTGGGATGGAGTGGGCAGGCAAGGGGTCTGCTCATCTCCCCAAGTCCCATCGACCAGACATAGGTCCCAGCTCCTTGGGGGGAGGTGGGAGGCTGGTGCCTCCCTGGGTTCCAGCAGTGGGTGAAGCCATGGTCTCCCCCACAGTTGTCTGGGCCAGACTTGATTACCCCAGATTCTCACCAGATTAGAGAGTTTTCCAGTGGGGAAGCTGGATCTCTCTGACCCCTTAGCTCTGCATTCGATCTCCTCCTGAACCCTGTTCAACTGGTCCCTCCCTTCAGCAACCCGACTGCTGCTGCTACTGGGGGAATTGGGGCGGGAGGAGGAGCTGTTCAGAGGGCAGGGAGGTTGGGGTGGAACTTGGAACATCCATTCTTGGTTCTGTGTTTGACTGTGGGTGGCTATGTTCTTATTTCTTAAGTTCCAACAAGGCTGGTAAAGTCGCTTTGAGCCCTCCTTGCATCCGGGGCCCGGTGCAGTGGGTCCTAACTGTTCCGCACATTGTGCAGATGGGGACACTGAGGCCCTGAGGGCAAGTGAAGCAGCGTGGCTTGGTGGAGAGAGCCCGGGCTTGGGAGTCGGATGTCGTGGCTTCTAATCCCGGCCCCGCCACTTGTCAGTCGTGTGACTTTGGGCAAGTCACTTCACTTCCCCGTGCCTCAGTGACCTCATCTGTCAAGTGGGGATGAAGACTGTGAGCCCCACGTGGGACAACCTGATTACCATGTATCAACCCCAGAGCTTAGAACAGTGCTTCACGCATAGTAAGCATTTAACAAATACCATCATCATCATTATTATTATTATGTGCAAGGGGCCAGCCGGGACTGGTTGGTGGTTAGCGGGACCGGGTCGAGACACCCCCCTCCCGCCCCCACGTTGCAGTGCGCGTTCACCACCTTTGGCATTTGGAGAAACGGAGGCACGGTGGCGATGCGGCCGGCCTCACCTCCTCCAGGAGGCCTTCCCAGACTGAGCCCCTTCCTTCCTCTCCCTCTCCTCCCCCTCCCCATCCCCCCCGCCTTACCTCCTTCCCCTCCCCACAGCACCTGTATATATACATATATATGTTTGTACATATTTATTACTCTGTTTATTTTACTTGTACATATTAATTTATTTTATTTTGTTAATATAATAATGATGGCATTTGTTAAGCGCTTACTATGTGCAAAGCACTGTTCTAAGCACTGGGGAGCTTACAAGGTGATCAGGTTGTCCCACGGGGGGCTCACAGTCTTAATCCCCATTTTCCAGATGAGGGAACTGAGACCCAGAGAAGTGACTTGCCCAAAGTCACACAGCTGACAATTGGCAGAGCCGGGATTTGAACCCGTGACCTCTGACTCCAAAGCCCAGGCTCTTTCCATTGAGCCACGCTGCTTCTCAATGTGAATATGTTTTGTTTTGTTGTCTGTCTCCCCCTTCTAGACTGTGAGCCCGCCGTCGGGTAGGGACCGTCTCTATATGTGGCCGACTTGGACTTCCCGAGCGCTTAGTCCAGTGCTCTGCACACAGCAAGCGCTCAATAAATACGATTGATTGAATGAGCCCCACGTGGGACAACCTGATCTCCCTCCCACCCTCCCTCCATCCCCTCCCCACTGCACTTGCATGTATTTGTACAGATGTATTACTCTATTTATTTTACTTGTACATATTTACTACTCTATTTTATTAACGATGTGCATATAGCTCCAATTCTGTTTATTCTGACGGTTTTGACACCTGTCTACATGTTTTGTTGTCTGTCTCCCCCTTCTAGACTGCGAGCCCGTTTTTGGGTAGGGACCGTCTCTATATGTTGCTGATTTGTCCTTCCCAAGCGCTCAGTACAGTGCTCTGCCCACAGTAAGCGCTCAATCAATACGATTGATTGAATGAATGAATCAACACGCTGAGAAGCAGCATGGCGCAGTGGAAAGAGCCCGGGCTTTGGAGTCAGAGGTCATGGGTTCAAGTCCCGCCTCCACCACTTGTCAGCTGGGTGACTTTGGGCAAGTCACTTCACTTCTCTGGGCCTCAGTTACCTCATCTGTGAAATGGGGATTAAAACTGTGAGCCCCCTGTGGGACAACTTGATCACCTTGTAACCTCCCCAGCGCTTAGAACAGTGCTTTGCACCTAGTAAGCGCTTAATAAATGCTATTATTATTATTATTATTATTATTATTATTATAATTATGTACTAAGCGCTTGGGAAGTTGGGATGCAGCGTGGCTCAGCGGAAGGAGCCTGGGCTTTGAAGTCAGAGGTCATCGGTTCAAATCCCGGCTCTGCCACTTGTCAGCTTTGTGACTTTGGGCAAGTCACTTCACTTCCCTGGGCCTCAGTTCCCTCCTCTGCAAAATGGGGATTAAGGCGGTGAGCCCCATATGGGACAACCTGGTCACCTTGTAAGTTCCCCAGTGCTTAGAACAGTGCTTTGCACCTAGTAAGTGCTTAATAAATGCCATTATTATTATGATGATGATGATGATGATGATGAATGAATTAGTAAGCACTTAATAAATGCCATTATTATTATGAATGAATTATTAAGTGCCTAATAATGCCATTATTATTATTATTATTATGAATGAATTAGTAAGCACTTAATAAATGCCACTATTATTATTATTATTATTAATGAATTAGTAAGTGCTTAATAAATGCCATTATTATTATGAATGAATTAGTAAGCGCGTAATAAATGCCATTATTATTATTATGAATGAATTAGTAAGCGTGTAATAAATGCCATTATTATTATGATGATGATGAATGAATTAGTAAGCGCTTAATAAATGCCATTATTATTATTATTATTATTATGAATTACTAAGCGCTTAATAAATGCCATTATGATGATGATGATGATGGATGAATTAGTAAGCGCTTAATAAATGCCATTATGATGATGATGATGATGGATGAATTAGTAAGCGCTTAATAAATGTCATTATTATTATGATGATGGATGAATTAGTAAGCGCTTAATAAATGCCATTATTATGATGATGATGAATGAATTAGTAAGTGCTTAATAAATGCCATTATTATTATTATGATTATGAATGAGTTAGTAAGCGCTTAATAAATGCCATTATTATTATTATGATTATGAATGAATTAGTAAGCGCTTAATAAATGCCATTATTATCATTATTATTATTATGATGATGGATGAATTTGTAAGCGCTTAATAAATGCCATTATTATTATGATGATGATGAATGAATTAGTAAGTGCTTAATAAATGCCATTATTATGATGATGATGATGAATGAATTAGTAAGCACTTAATAAATGCCATTATTATTATTATTATGAATGAATTAGTAAGCGCTTAATAATAATGCTATTATTATTATGATGATTATGAATGGATTAGTAAGCGCTTAATAAATGCCATTATTATGATGATGATGAATGAATTAGTAAGCGCTTAATAAATGCCATTATTATTATTATGATCATGAATGAATTAGTAAGCGCTTAATAAATGCCATTATTATTATTATTATTATGAATGAATTAGTAAGCGCTTAATAAATGCCATTATTATTATTATGATTGTGAATGAATTAGTAAGCGCTTAATAAATGCCATTATTATCATTATTATTGTGATGATGATGGATGAATTAGTAAGCGCTTAATAAATGCCATTATTATGATGATGATGAATGAATTAGTAAGCGCTTAATAAATGCCATTATCATTATTATGACTATGAATGAATTAGTAAGCGCTTAATAAATGCCATTATTATTATTCTGATTATGAATGAATTAGTAAGCGCTTAATAAATGCCATTATTATTATTATGATGATGATGATGATGGATGAATTAGTAAGCTCTTAATAAATGCCATTATTATGATGATGATGAATGAATTAGTAAGCGCTTAATAAATGCCATTATCATTATTATGATTATGAATGAATTAGCGCTTAATAAATGCCATTATTATGATGATGATGATAAATGAATCAGTAAGCGCTTAATAAATGCCATTATTATCATTATTATTATGATGATGATGATGGATGAATTAGTAAGCGCTTAATAAATGCCATTATTATGATGATGATGATGAATGAATTAGTAAGCGCTTCATAAATGCCATTATTATTATTCTGATTATGAATGAATTA
The DNA here is from genome assembly GCF_015852505.1 of Tachyglossus aculeatus. Taxonomy (NCBI): domain Eukaryota; kingdom Metazoa; phylum Chordata; class Mammalia; order Monotremata; family Tachyglossidae; genus Tachyglossus; species Tachyglossus aculeatus. The sequence continues at coordinate 50,052,505 of NC_052081.1, forward strand.
GTAAGCGCTTAATAAGTGCCATTATTATCATTATTATGATGATGATGATGATGGATGAATTAGTAAGCGCTTAATAAATGCCATTATTATGATGATGATGATGAATTAGTAAGCGCTTAATAAATGCCATTATTATTATTATGAATGAATTAGTAAGCGCTTAATAAATGCCATTATTGTCATTATGATGATGATGTTGATGAATGAATGAATGAACGGACCCCCCCCCCCCCCCCCCCCAGCCCCGTGGGTCCTCCGGGGCGGCCGAAAGGGGGCTCCCCTCGCGCGTGCGCACACCCGCTCCGCCGCCCCTCCGCCCTCCCCGGCGGGGGCGGGAGGCGGGGGCGGCTCAGCCAATGGGCGGCGGCGGAGCGGGCCCCGCCCCCCCGCCGCCCGCGGGGCGACGGCCAATGGGAGCGTACTACGGGGGGGCGGGGCGGGGCGGGCCCCGAGCGCGGCGGAGCCTCCGCGCCGACGGGGAGGGAAACGGAGGCAAGAGAGAGGAAAGGGAAAAGGCGGCCGCCGCCGCCGCCGCCGCCGCCGCCGCCGCCGCCGCCGCCGCCGCACGGGGTCCGGAGCGGGCTGCCGTCGTTCCGAGGCCGGCGGGAGCGGTGAGCTGGGCGCGGGGGGCGCGGGGGGCGCGCCGGCTGGAGCTGTCCCGGGGGACGGTCCTGCCGCCGCCGCCACCGCCGCCGCCTCTTTGTCTGTCTTGCCGCGGGGCCCCCGGACGGGAGGGACGGGCACCGGCAGGGGCCACGTGGACGGGAGAGGGACCGGGGGGGGGGGGGGGCCCGCACCCCGGGGATCAGCCCGGCTCGGTGGAAAGAATAACAATAATAATAATAACGGCATTTATTAAGCGCTTGCTCTGTGCAAAGCGCTGTTCTGAGCGCTGGAATAATAATAATAATAATGGCACTTATTAAGCGCTTACTGTGTGCAAAGCACTGTTCTAAGCGCTGGAATAATAATAATAATAATAATGGCATTTATTAAGCTCTTGCTATGTGCAAAGCACTGTTCTAAGCGCTGGAATAATAATAATAATAATAATAATGGCATTTATTAAGCGCTTACTCTGCAAAGCACTGTTCTAAGCGCTGGAATAATAATAATAATAATAATAATGGCATGTATTAAGCGCTTACTCTGTGCAAAGCAAGTGCTGGAATAATAATAATAATAATGGCATGTATTAAGCGCTTACTCTGTGCAAAGCACTGTTCTAAGCGCTGGAATAATAATAATAATAATGGCATTTATTAAGCGCTTGCTATGTGCAAAGCACTGTTCTAAGCGCTGGAATAATAATAATAATGGCATTTATTAAGCGCTTACCCTGTGCAGAGCACTGTTCTAAGCGCTGGAATAGTAATAATAATAATAATGGCATTTATTAAGCGCTTACTCTGTGCAAAGCACTGTTCTAAGCACTGGGGAGGTTACAAGGTAATCAGGTGGTGATTCTCTAGAATCTAGACTGTGAGCCCCCTGTTGGGTAGGGACTGTCTCTATCTGTTGCCAACTTGGACTTCCCAAGCACCCAGTACAGTGCTCTGCACACAGTAAGTGCTCAGTAAATACAATTGATTGATCCCCATTTTACAGATGGGGGAACTGAGGCCCGGAGAAGTGAAGTGACTTGCCCAAAGTCACACAGCTGACAGTTGGCGGAGCTGGGATTTGAACCCATGACCTCTGACTCCAAAGCCCAGGCTCTTTCCACTGAGCCACGCTCCAGAGCCAGGGGTCGTGGGTTCGAATCCCGGCTCCGCCAATTTTCAGCTGGGTGACTTTGGGCAAGTCACTTCACTTCTTCTATACTTGTGAGCCCACTGTTGGGTAGGGACTGTCTCTATATGTTGCCAACATGTACTTCCCAAGCGCTTAGTACAGTGCTCTGCACACAGTAAGCGCTCAATAAATACGATTGATTGATTCTCTGGGCCTCACCTGTAAAATGGGGATGAAGACTGGGAGCCCCCTGTCAGACAACCTGATCTCCTTGTAACCTCCCCAGCGCTTAGAACAGTGCTTTGCGCATAGTAAGCGCTTGATAAATGCCATCATCATCATCATCATCATCATCCCAGCCAGGCAGAAAACCTTCTCACCTTCTAGTTGGGTAGGGACCGTCTCTGTATGTTGCCGACTTGGACTTCCCAAGCGCTTAGTACAGTGCTCTGCACACAGTAAGCGCTCAATAAATACGATTGAATGAATGAATGAAAACCCCCTCCTCAGGTGGCCCCCCCCGAGCCTCAGTCCGCCGGGGCCGGACCCGTTGCCTCAGTGAGACTGTTGGTAACGCCCCGCTCCCCATTCATTCATTCATTCAATCGTATTTTTTGAGCGCTTACTGTGTGCAGAGCACTGGACTAAGCACTTGGGAAGTACAAGTTGGCAAAATGTAGAGACGGTCCCTACCCAACAGTGGGCTCACAGTCCAGAAGAGTGGGCTCACAGTCTAGAAGTAAATAGAATAAGAGCTCCCTGGGGCTCGAGGGGGGCACGGGGACCAGTTTTATATAGGCAGCAGTGTGCCCCCGTCCCTCAGCCCCCCGAATGTATGGCTTTCCCCGGGCTTCCAGTGTCGGGAAGCGCATCCCTCCTGGAAGTCCATCTTGGCACCCCTGGCATTCCCGTTCTGAGCCTGGCATTGGCTCCTGGTGACCCCAGACGCACTCTCCCTTCGGCTTCTCCTCAAACTTCCCTCTTTTTGCATCCGCCTCCGGTGAGGCCGGGACCGATCGGCCTTCTCCTTTCCAGGAGCAGGGCGGGAGCCGGGCCGTGCCTAGAGCGGGCTACGGCATGGAATGATGACGATGATGAATCGGTGCCGGCCGCCCAGCTGTGGCCATCCCGCCTTTGTTTCCGTGGCCATCCCTGGCCTGACAGACGTTGGCTCCCCTGCGTTGCCAGTGTGGGGAGAGGGAACTCCTCACCTGCTGTGGTGCTCCTCCGGCTTTCCCGGAGCCCCGAGTGGCGAGATCTCTCCGTGCCGTCACCGTGACCCCTTTCCCGGGGACGTGGCATTGTTTGCCATTCCGTTTCCTGTCCCTCACACCTGCCCGGCTCCTCCAGATTCCTGCCGCGTGTCTCCTTCTGCTCCCCTTCCAGCTCTGGCGGCCTGAGCAACCGTGTCACGATTGAACGAAAGCTCGGCGTATCCTTCGCTCCCTGAGCCACAAGCCCGGTGCATCGGTGCCTAGGCCCTGGGGCGGGGCTCTCTGGGTTGGGGGAGAAGAGGCAAAACCATGGCATCGCTGGTGGTGGTGGTGGTGTGGGGGGGGCTCGTCCGAGGGACCGTGTCTGATCTGGGGTTTGACCAGGGGTAACGGTCGTTGTTGGGGGTCACCCTGGCATTGAGGCAGGAAGAGAAGTAGCTTGTTATTGGAAGGAATCCGGGGGTCTGTCCACTCCAGCTCTTCCTCTGGCTACCGGTCAGCAAGGGATGGATGAGCTGCTGCATTTGTTAGCTAGGTTTCATTGTCCCCTCTCGCCTTGTCCTGTCCATTCACTACCCTTGCTTCCCCAACCAGCCCTGGCCTTTCCACAATCTCAAGCTACCCTCATGCAGTAGACTAAACTGACCTGGTGGATGGAGAGCGAGGGAACACCTGTCTTTGTGGTGACTTTTCTGGTTGTGTGCACAAATGTGTGTGTGTGAGAGAGAGAGAGAGTCTGTGTGTGTGTGCACGCGTGCATACACACATTAACCCTTCTTATAGAAAGGAGAGAGGAGTTTGGTTACTAAAGAGCAATATAGGGGAAGGTTCATAATAATAATAATAATAATGGCATTTGTTAAGCGCTTACTATGTGCAAACCACTGTTCTATGCGCTGGGCGGGGAGACAAGGTGATCAGGTTGTCCCACGTGGGGCTCACAGTCTTAATCCCTGTTTTACAGATGAGGGAACTGAGGCTCAGAGAAGTTAAGTGACTTGCCCAAGGTCACACAGCTGACAAGTGGCAGAGCCGGGATTCTAACCCATGACCCCTGGCTCCCAAGCCCGGGCTCTTCCCACTGAGCTACGCTGCTTCTCTAATCTCATATCAGTGGGATCTCAGCTAGGTTATTTTGGTGGCAGAAAAGGGACTTGTGCCCAAATCGGTGTGATCGAAAGGGGAAGCAGGAGATTGTTGTTTAAACTTTGGTTGGCTGAACTCGTTCTTGTTAGTAGTGAAATTTTTATCTCTGTTGTTTTCATTCATTCAAATTCATTCAAATATGATTGATTCAGGTGCAAGGAAGGCACTAATGATGACGAATACAGCACAAGGACCTACACAACTATCCCCCTTTCAAACTCCCAAGACACTGTCCACACGGAGTTTGGTTTATCTGTTCTCTCTCTGGTGGGGGGGGAACATTTTTGCTTTTTTGTGAAAAGAGAGACTGAACCCTAGAACACTCGTTAAGCCGGCCGTAGTCAGAAAGCTCAGCCCAAGCGTAGTGCCCGGGAAGCAGCATGGCCTAGTGGTTAAAGCACAGGCCCAGGAGTCAAAAAGACCCGGGTTCTAAGCCCTGCTCTGCCCCTTGTCTGTTGTGTGACTTTGGGCAAGTTTATTAACTTCTCTGTGCCTCATTTAAACGGGGATTAAGACTGTGCACCCCATGTGGGACAGGGACTGTGTCCAACCCGATTAGCTTGGGTCTACCCCAAGGCTTAGAACAGCGCCTGGCACATAGTAAGTGCTTAACAAATTCCATAAAAAAAGACCAAGACACTTTCCTCTAGACCCCCCAACGTTTGGTGGTTCCCCTTTACCCCTCCCTTCCGCACCAACCCCCGTAAGAAAGTGCAATAGGACAGTCTCATCTCCCAGGCAATTTAGAAGTAGCTCACTGGGTCAGTGCCCGTAAGAAACTAGACCAGGCCTAAAAGCAATCACGATCAGACACATAAAACTCCTAATTAAACTAGAGATGACCCTACCGACAAACCCTCCTGGAGACTTTCCTCCCTAACGGAGAACTCGAAGGTGATCGATCCATCAATAATATTGCCTGCAGTGTTTGGAGCACTATACAGAGTGCTTGGGAGAGTACACTAGAACTCTAGATATGATGATATTAATTGCTTACCTTCACTCCGCTAATCACCGGGGCGGTTAGAGCACAGTCAGATCGGACCCATTCCCCACGGGGCTCAAGAAAGGGGGCTGGGGAGGTGAAGCACGGTCCCCTTGAGAAGCAGCTTAGCCTAATGGAAAGAGCACAAGCCTGGAAGTCTGGGGACCTGGATTCTAATCCTGACTCTGCTAATTGCATCCTGTGGGACCTTGGGCAAATCACTTTACTGTTCTGGGCCTCAGTTTCCTCATCAGTAAAATGGAGATTGAATACTTGTTCTCCTTCCTACTTAGACTGTGAGCTGGACAGAGACTGTATCCAGTGTAATTAATTGATATCTACCCCAGTGCTTACAACAGTGCTTGAAACATAGTAAGTGTTAAACAAAGACCATAATTACCTGCCCCTGGGGGGCACACGGCTGGGGCCCCAAGTGGACCTGATCCCGGGGAGAACGCGTGTTTGTGCCTCTGCCAGGTGTGTCTGGTGGTGGTTCTCTGGCCCTCTGGGGAGCCCCGCAGCCTGGAAGAGTTCAGCGGAGTGGCAGCGGGTAGGCAGCCCCTCTCTCGCCCAGTCTTCCTCACCCTCAGAATCCCTGCTGCCCCTTGTCCTCCTCCTAATCAATCACTTGATGATATTTATTGAGTACCTACTCTGCAGTAGAGTTGGTAGACAAGCTCCTCACCCTCAAAGAGCTTACAATCTGGCTGCTGAGTCAGTTAGTTAATTATGTTTATCCAACCCCCCGAGCTCTATTTATTTTATTTTGTTAGTATGTTTGGTTTTGTTCTCCGTCTCCCCCTTTTAGACTGTGAGCCCACTGTTGGGTAGGGACTGTCTCTCTATGTTGCCAACTTGTACTTCCCAAGCGCTTAGTACAGTGCTCTGCACACAGTAAGCGCTCAATAAATATGATTGATTGATTGATTGATTGATCCAACGCTTACTGTGTGCAGAGCACTGTACTAAGTGCTTGGAGGGTACAATATAACACATTCCCTGATGACACTAAAATAAATTACAAGTAGGGGAAGCAACCAAGTATACAGTGCTGTGTAGGGAGGAGTGGGATGGGTACCCGAGTGTATAGGTGATGGAATAAGGGGGGAGATCGACCCCTCTCTTCTCAGGATGAGGGTCCCCTCAGGAGGTGGGGGTACCAGGCCCCCTCTGAGCCTCCCACAGTGCTCAGCCACGCACAGCAGCCGCCTGATTCTGGGGCTGCCTTAGAGAGCCGGCAGGAAGGACCCTGGGGCACAGAGTGAGTCCTGTACTCTGTGCCTCAGTTTCCCTATATGTGAAATGGGTTCCCCCGCCTCAGCTCAGGTTGTTTACTGGGCAGGGCCTGTGAAACACAGGGAGTTTCTAGGGGAGACCCCCACCCCCCACTGAAAGGAAATTCCTGGGGTGCAGTTGGGGCCTCATTCTCCCATCGAGCCGGTGGGAAGCTCAGGGCGGGCGGGGGGTTGGGGAGGACTGATCTTGCCCGGGTGGCAGGCAGGCGGATGAGCAGGGACTGGAGTGAGTGCGGACTTGAAAGGGTGACGCGATTACTCTGCAGCATTCAGCCTCCCCACCCTCCCAGCTCCCCAGGACCCTCCCCTTGGCTGGGTGGCTTCGGTGGAGTCTCCCGGGAGCAGGTACCATCAGAGAACGAGGCTTTCCCGGAGAGCCTGCTGTTGGAGCTCACTCTCAGGTAGAAACCCGAGCCCTATGTAGTTGCAGTAGAGTTGGGAGTAAGCGCAGTAGTGGACTGTATTAGGCACCCACCTTGTGCAAAGCCCTGTGCTAAACACAGATCTGACTGGCCATGCTGTGCAGAGTGCCGTCTGTGACACCGTGGGGTGAATGAGGCTGTTGGGGACCCGGTGCTGCCCTCCCGGACTTTGCAGTTTAAAGGAAGGATGGTTCCAGTGGGCAGGGGTGGCACACAAGCCGGTGCTCTGTGATCCTGCCGATGGGGAGCCTGTCTACCAGCTCTGTGGTATCGTTCTCTCCCAAGTGCTTAGTACAGTGTTCTGCACGCAGTAAACCCCAATAAAGACCATTGATTGATTGGCAGGCTGGCCCTTGGAACCCGGTCTCTAAGTATCCGTGGTTACACCATTTTTCTTTGGGCCTGAAACCCACCTGTGACCCTGGTGTGGTCCTGTATATGTGGGTTGAAGTTGGCCCGTGACCTCGTGACCCCGGCCCCCTTTTGTGTGTCTGGCCTAGAGTTTGTCTGGACCCTGGCGTGGAGGGAAAGAACATGGCCTTGTGGATGGAACACATGCCTGGGAGTCAGAAGGACCTGGGTTCTAATCCCAACTCTGCCACTTGTCTGCTGTGTGACCTTGGGCAAGTCACTGCACTTCCCTGTGCCTCTGTTACCTCATCTGTAAAATGGGGATTAAGACTGTGACCCCCATATGGGACCTGGACTGTGTCCAACCTGATTAGTTCATATATACCCCAGCTCTTAGAACAGTGCTTGACACATACTAAGCACTTAACAAATACCATCATTGTTGTTATTAGGGAAAGAATGTCTCTCCAGCTTGGGGGTCTGCAAGCCCACCCCCTTTCCCTTCCGCTACCCCGTGAGCTCCGCTGAGTGGTCGCGTGCCCTGTTGGTGCTCACGGGCAGCCAGTTGCGAGTCAGCACTCGGGGTGGGAAAACAGGAAGCAGCCGAGCGGGCGGCCAGCAATGGAACTGGATGGGGATGACCTGCGTTTCCCGGACCAGCGTGCCTCGGAGCAGTTTGGAGGAGATCGTATCTCGGGCTTCCAAAGGGAGTGAGAGAGGGAATGCCGGTGCCCTGGTAGGTTTGCAGGGGTGTGAGGCACTCCTCATCCCCCTCGTCCTGGCTGCTAGGTCCTGTTTCTGGGAATAGGCCCGGCCTGTTGACCGCTGGAGGAGAAGATTTCAAAGGCCTTTCCTGGACATCTCTGTGGAAAGTAATTTTACACTTAACACACCACAGCGTGTTGGGAAGCCACCTGGCCTAGCAGAGAGAGCCTGGGCCCGGTAGTCAGGGTACCTGGTTCTAATTCCGACTCTGCCACTTGTCTGCTGGGTGACTTTGGGTAAGTTAAGTGACCTACTCTGTGCCTCAGTTTCTTCCTCCTGTAAAACGGGGATAAATATTTTTTCCCCTAACCTTTAGATTATGAGCCTCTTGTGGGATAGGGCCTGAATCCAGCCCTAGTGCTTAATACAGTGACTGGCCCCCGGAAGAGCCTAACAAATACCACAATAATAATTTTTATTCTTAAAGACCCAGAATGGATACAAAGGGATTTGGAGGCATTTCATATAGCATTTACAAAATTCCTTTACTGTCCCACCTAGGGAGAACCTTGTCATCCACACTGCTATGTTTGTGGTGACCTTCCTTTAAACGCCCACAGCTTTTTTTTTTTTGAATGGTATTTCATTCATTGATTCAGTTAATTCAGTCATATTTATTGAATGCTTACTGTGTGCAGAGCACTCTACTAAGTGCTTGAAAAATACAATTCAGCAATAAAGAGAGACAATCCATGCCCACACTCGGTCTTACAGTCTAGAAGGGGGAAGACAGACATCAAAACAAGTAAACAAGCATCAATATAAATACACAGAATTATGGATATATATATATGGCGGGACAGGTGAGAACGAGGCACAGTGAGAAAGTTAGCAATAGAAGAGCGGAGTGTGTGAGCTGGGATGTAGAAGGAGAGAAGGGAGGCGAGGTAAGAAGGGGCGAGGTGATGGACAGCTTTGAAGACAATAGTGAGGAGTTTTGTTAAGGAGTTTGGTTATTAAGCACTTGCTATATGCCAGAGACTGTACTAAGTACTGGAGTAGATACAAGTTAATAAGGTGGGACATAGTCCATGGCCCACATGAGGTTCACAGTCTTAATCCCCATTTTACAGACGAGGCAACTGAGAAACAGAGAAGCTGTGACTTGTCCAAGGTTATACAGCAAGCAAACAAGTGGCAGAGCCGGGATTAGAAATGTGGTCCTTCTGATTCCCAGGCCGATGCTCTATTGCCTAGGCCATGCTGCTTCTCATGCTACATTTCCGTTTGTTGGATTTCAGGAAGGGTGGGAAGTCTTTGCCCCTCCACCCCTCAGCCCCCAGCAGGTACCAGTAGGCGCTGATGAGGTTGGTGTGAATGTAGGGTTTGGGAAGAAGCCTGCCCGCTTTGGTACCCTCTTCTGCCTTACTCTGAGGCAGGCTAGGCCCCGACTGTGGGGCCCGAGGGCTCTGTACTGGGCCACCATCTCAGTGGGACCTTCTGTCCCCGCTGGCCTGGGCCTGGAAGAAGGAGGAGAGAGATCTGCCTTGTCTTCCCTGCAGTTAGGGCTGGGACCTCACCCCGGCTCCCCCGTTCGAGGGGAAAGTGCTCAGCTTCTAGACTGTGAGCCCGTTGTGGGCAGGGATTGTCTCTCTCTGTTGCTGAATTGTACTTTCCAAGAGCTTAATACAGTGCTCTGCACATAGTAAGCGCACAATAAATACGATTGAATGAATGAATGATGTTTGCAGGCCTTGGTTGGATCCATAGGAGGAGAGCGGAATGGGAGGAGGTGGCAGAAATGTTGGACCGGCCCCACAGCCCTTCTCCGCCCGGGCTTGGGTCTGAGGCCGGAGGGGGCCCTGGGGGTCTGGGGCGGAGGGGTCGGGGGAGATGCGGTGTGGGGGAGGAGAGGAAGGAGCAGCTGGGGAGCTCAGGAGGCTGGAGGGGAGGGCTAATGGGCAGGGATGAGCGGGGCGCCTCCGGCCAGCTGAGACCCCCGGAGGGCCTTGCAGTAGCGGTCGGGAGGCGCCGAGGCCGTGGAAACTGAGCTGCGGGTGGGCCTTTGCGGGTGTCAGAGGGGAGGCCGAGCTGCCCGGTTTGTGCCCCCGGCCCGGCCCCACTCCAGTCCTCATCAGTCGGCTCTTCCGAGAAGCCCCCGGGCCTAACCTCCCCGCTCTTTCTTCCCGCCACCTCCCGCACGGGCCACCTGCTCCCCGCATCTGTCCGGCCCTGCGAAGCCCCCCGCCCCGGCGGGCCCGGTCCGGTCCGGCGCGGCCCAGGCTGACCCCGCGGCCTTCCCGCTTTCCCCTTTTGGGCGGTGCGGGGAGGAGCAGGAGCGGTGGAAAGGATATGAGGAGAAGCAGCGTTGCCCAGTGGAAAGAGCATGGGCTTTGGAGTCAGAGGTCATGGGTTCAAGTCCCGGCTCCGCCAGCTGTCAGCTGTGTGACTTTGGGCAAGTCACTTAACTTCTCTGTGCCTCAGTTACCTCATCTGTAAAATGGGGATTAAAACTGTGAGCCCCCTGTGGGACAACCTGATCACCTTGTAACCTCCCCAGTGCTTAGAACAGTGCTTTGCACATAGTAAATGCTTAACAAATACCATCATTATTATTGTTATTATATGAGAAGCAGTGTGGCTCAGTGGAAAGAGCATGGGCTTTGGAGTCAGAGGTCATGGGTTCAAATCTCGGCTCCACCAATTGTCAGCCGGGTGACTTTTTGGGCAAGTCACTTCTCTGAGCCTCAGTTCCCTCATCTGTAAAATGGGAATAAGGTCGTGAGCCCCCAGTGGGACAACCTGATCACCTTGTAACCTCCCCAGCGCTTAGAACAGTGTTTTGCATATAGTGAACGCTTAATAAATGCTATTATTATTATTATGTGGACAGTGGGGAAGAGGAGTTTAGGGAGTTGCGATTTCTTGGGGCTGGGGTGAGAGACGGGGGGCTGCGGGAAAGTGGTGGCCCCAAAGAGAGCCCCCTACCCCACTCCCCCTCCCTTGTTTCTTCTTCCTTCTCTTCTTCCTTCTTTCCCTTCTCCCTTCCTCTTTTTCTCTCACTTTTTCTCTTTCTCTTCCTTTCTTTCTCATTTTCTTTCTCTTCGTTTTTCTCTCTTTTTCTTTCTCTTCATTTTTCTTCCTCTCTCTCTTTCTCTCTGTCCCTCCCTCCCCCCAGGCTTTGTGGGAGAGGCCAGGCTGGCCAGACGAGTGCTGGACATCTCCCGCCCCCCAAGACCCCAGGACATTTTCTCTGTGCCCTGCCCTGCCGCCCCCGCGGCCTGGGTCCTCTGGATGGAAGCGCCCTGGGCCCCCCCATCTTACCTCCTTCCCTTCCCCACAGCACCTGTATATATGTATATATGTTTGTACATATTTATTACTCTATTTATTTATTTATTTATTTTACTTGTACCTATCTATTCTATTTATTTTATTTTGTTAGTATGTTTGGTTTTGTTCTCTGTCTCCCCCTTTTAGACTGTGAGCCCTTTGTTGGGTAGGGACTGTCTCTATTTGTTGCCAACTTGTACTTCCCAAGTGCTTAGTACAGTGCTCTGCACCCAGTAAGCGCTCAATAAATACGATTGATTGATTGATTGATTGATGACCTTCTGACTCCCAGGACCGCACTCTATCCACTGAGCCATGCTGCTTCCCCCAAACACCGTGAGGGGTCTCAGGGAGGCCCAGGACCCCCGTCCTCGGCTTGCAGGGCTGCTGTCCGGTTGGGGTCCTCAAGCCTGGCTGCAGTTCGGGGGGCCACGGGGCCCGGTGGCACTGCCTTCTCCCAACGGGCGGCTCTGTGTGTGTGTGGATCTCGGTGCTTTGGGGACGCGCCGGCTGTGTGTGTCTGTGTGTACACACAGGCCGATGTGTGGCAGACTGCTCTTTATTCGAGAGGGGCCTAATTACAGCTTGGCTCCCGAGCCGCCCAAAACAAAGTAACCAAAGGGGCATCCCCGCCGCTGCTTTGAACCTGGGAGTACAAGTGTGAGGGGCGGAGGGGGACCCGGAGGGAGGGGCCCGAGCGATGTCGCCGCTTGCAAACAGGGCTCAGTGTGAGAAAACACAGCTGTGTAGGAGCACGACGGTAAATCTGTGGGAAATGGACGCCGGGTCATCCAGCCTCCGTTCTCCCTGGGGAACGGGAGCCGGAGACTGACGCTGTTGACCGGGAGGTCGGCCTGGCCCTGCTCGGCCCTGGCCCACCCCCGCTCCCCGCAGTTTCGTGGCCTCCAAGCTCTTCTAGACTGTGAGCCCACTGTTGGGTAGGGACCGTCTCTATATGTTGCCAACTTGTACTTCCCAAGCGCTTAGTACAGTGCTCTGCACACAGTAAGCGCTCAATAAATACGATTGATTGATTGATTGAGGGGAAGGGACAGAAGTTGCTCCCGGTTCCGCTCCCTCTCGGCCCCCGGCAGTGACCCCGCTTCCCCTCTGCGAAATCTAACCCGGGAGGGGCCCAGGGTCCGCCTCTCCCATCTGCTAGTCTCGGGGCACTGGGCTCAGGGTAGCTCAAGGGCTGCTGTCTTCTTCTCCCTGCCACCAGAATAAAATGATAATAATGGTGGTATTTGTTAAGCACTTACTATCTGCCAGGCACTGTTCTAAGCGCTAGAGTAGATACAAGGTAATCTGGTTGTCCCACATGGGACTCACAGTCTTAACACCCATTTTACAGATGCGGTAACTGCAGTACAGATAAGTTACGTGACTTGCCCAAGGTCACACCGCAGACAAGTGGCGGAGCCGGGATTATAACTCACATCCACTGATTCCCAAGCCTGGGCTATAGCCATTTGGACATGCCACTTCTCAGCAGATGGGCGTCCTTTCTGGGAGAGGTGGAGGGCTGGAAAGACTCGGCTGTCGTGATTGATGGCCAGAGCCAAAGCGGGGGCCCCCGGGCGAGGAGGACCCTCTCCCTTCCCCAGCGGCTTGGAGTGGAAAGTGGTGACCCTCCAGAGGGGGTCCAGTGGGCCTGCCTAGTATTGCATGGCGGGGATGGATCACCAATCCACTGCCCACTGTTGGGTAGGGACTGTCTCTATATGTTGCCAATTTGTACTTCCCAAGCGCTTAGTACAGTGCTCTGCACACAGTAAGCGCTCAATAAATACGATTGATGATGTGCCCTAGCGGGGTGGGGGTCACAGCTGCACTTCCCTGTCCGCGGCCATAAGCAAATCCGGCCTGCCCTGTCGTCTGTCGGGGCCCATGGCCGCCCCCTCCCCCCAACCCAGTGGCACCTCCAATGTCAGACCCCCCCTAGGCAGTTAGCTCGTTTTGGGCACAGAATGTGCCCGACTCTGTTGTGTTGTAATCAATCAATCGTATTTGTTGAGCACCTACTGTATGCAGAGCACCCAATACTGTACTGTATTGGACAGGAAGAGTCTACTATAACAATATAATAGACACATTCTGTGTCCGCAATCAGCTTACAGTTTAGAGGGGAGACAGACATTCATATAAATAAATAAGTTATGGATATGTATGTAAGTGCTGCAAGGCTGAGGGACCAAATCAGGGCCACGCAGAAGGGAATGGGAGAAAAGGAAATGAGGGCTTAATCAGGGAAGGCCTCCTGGAGGAGACGTGCCTCCAATAAGACTCTGAAGGAGGGGAGGGTAATTGTGTGTAGGCTATGAAGAGGGAGGGCCGTTCCAGGCCAGAGGCAGGATGTGGGCAAGAGGTTGGTGGCAGGATAGATGAGATCGAGTTCCAGCGAGTAGGTAGTACTCACCCAAGTGCTTAGTACAGTGCTCTGCACACAGTAAGTGTGCGCGCAGAGCATCTAATGCCAATGATGATTAGCTGTCCAACCTGCCTCCTCAGCTGGGAACTGGTGAGGGTCCCGCCTTGACTACCGGTGGTGTTGGGGGGCGGTGGCCGCGGTGGGTCTCCCATTCTGCTAAAGGCCCCCTCCTCTCCCCACTCCAGTTGCAACATGACAACAGAGAAGAGCCCAGAGGCCGAGAACGAAACCCCCCAGCGCCAGCCACGGAAAGCGGGGGAGGAGGAACGGCGGGAGGAGGCATCGCAGCCGGCCGCCGGCGGGGATGACGGGTCCGGGCAGCAGCAAGTGGCGGCGGAGCCCTCGCAAGGCCCAGCCACCCCCGAGCCCCTGAGTAGGCGGCGGACTGCCGAGGGCAGGGGTCTGTCCCGGCTCTTCTCCTCCCTCCTCCGGAGGCCCAGGGGGCAGGGGCCTGTGGACAGCGAGGCCGCGGACGACGAGGCCACAGGCGACGGGGCTGCCGCAGGGTCAGCCCAGGAGAACGGGGAGGGCGGAGGGCAGGGGGATGCAGGGGTCGCCACTGGCCTGGACGGCGAGATCCTCCTGAAGGCTCCCATCGCCGACCCGGAGCCAGAACTCAAAACTGACCCGTCGCTGGACCTGCACTCGCTCAGTAGTTTGGAAACACAGGTGACCGGGAGCCGGGAGGGATCTGGGTCGGGGGCAGGGGCGGGTGCAGGCCACTCAGAGACCTCTGACCCTAGGTGGGCGGAGCTGGGTGCTGTTAGAAATGAAACCAATAGAAAACCTCATTTTATTTCATTAAGAGTGGGCTGACACCCCCACCCCTGTCCTCCAGTGGTATTCTGCGAAACTCTGGATGCTTCTGGTGTCAGAAATAAAACAGAGCCACGTCTAAAGGGAGAGGCAGGTTCCTTCCAGGCTTCCTGGCCCTGCCCCCAGGCAACCCAACCTTGATTGAGTTTGCCCACTGTGGGATCCGTGATGTGCAGTCAGCCTTGGCTTGTCTGGCTTCTCCAGATTGTCCGACCATCCCACCAGAGAAGTCAGTTAGGAGCCCCAAGAGAAGTTGGGGAGGCCCTCTCTGATCCTTAAACTTACAGCCAGCCTGGGGAAACAGCACTATGTAGTGGATAGAGCACCGGCCTGGGGGTCAGAAGATCACGGGTTCTAGGCCTGGCTCTGCCGCTTATCTGCTGTATGGCCTTGGGTGCTTCATTTCCCTGTGGCTCAGTTACCTCATCTGTAAAATAGAGATAGAGACTCTGAGCCGCATGCGGGATAGGGACTGTGTCCACCCTGATTTGCTTGTATCCACCCCGAGCTTAGTATAGTGCCTGGCACAGAGTAAGCACTTAACAAATGCCACAATTATTATTATTATTATTATTATGACTATTAATAATAATAATAAAATTGCCTGGCAATACAGTGGCGCCCCGGGTGGGGAGTGGGAGGAACAGAGTTGGGGGCATGTGGGGGTGGGGAGAGAAGGGGTGTATGAGTTGGTGTCAGGTTGAGTGAATGTGTGAGGTGTGGGTGTGGTTACTATCATGATTAATTCATTGTGCTATTTAAGTACTTATTATGTGTACTAGGGTAGATAGAAGAGAATCGGGTCAGATGATCCATGTCCCATCTGAGGCTCACTGTCTGAGAAAGGAAAAGCAGATATCCTATCCCCATTTTACAGATGAGGAAACGGAGGCATAGGGAAGTTGAGCAACTTGCCCAAGGTTACCCAGCAGCCAAATGGCAGATCTGGGATTAGGACCCAGGTCTTCTGGCTCCCAGACCTGTGCTCTATCACTAGGCCCCACCTTGTCTCTGGTGGTGGGGTCAGGTGTTTGGGAGTGGATGTGAGAAAGGGCTATGTCGTTAGGTGTATGGATGTAGTTTGGACAGGGCAGGGTTCCAGAGCAAGCATGGTACCCAGTGAGGGCTGGGACTGCCCCTGGTGCCCGGTCACCCACTCTATGTTCGCCTGCATGCCCGGGCAGTGGGCTCTCCGTAAGCATCAGTCCCTGCGGCTGCGGCGCCTGTGTCTGGTGGGTGGGGTTGACCGGTGGCTCGTGTTGGGGGCAGCTGGCACAGGAGGAGCTCAGGGAGGAGCCGGGCTCCGAGGCCCGAGGGGGGGACGAGCCGGAAGAGAGCTCCCGGACGGAAGGGGCGCAGCGGGACGGCTCCGACGGCCAAACTGACGGGGACTCCAGGCCACCGCCGAGGGCGGGGCGGCGGCACCGGAACATGAATTGCCGCGTCTCCCTACTGGATGGCACCACCTACGAGTGCGTGCTGGAGGTGAGTGCCTGATGGGTCAACGGGGGTGTGGTCGGCCACGGGCATGGGTCCTCTTGGGCTGGGTGTGTGTCTAGTCCCAGGCTCACCGGGCCCATTTGCCCTGCCCTCCTCTGCCATGCCCAGGGGCTGGCACAGCCCTGCACTGGCCACCCCTGAACTGCTACATTGGTGCCCGGTGGGGCTGGCATGGGTGAGGTCCACCCCAAACTGCTTTGTCTGCAGAAACACGCCAAGGGGCAGGACCTGATCCGGAAGGTGTGTGACCACCTCAACCTCCTAGAAGAGGACTACTTTGGCCTGGCTGTATGGGACTCTCCCACATCCAAGGTCAGAGGGCACAGCCCCCGGGATCACCCTCACCTCCTCCCCTCCCCCAGACTTTCCCGAGCGAGGGCTGTGTCCAGAATCCTGGGGCGGGTTTGGTCACTGACCCCGAGCATCAGACTGGGAGCTCTCTCAGCCGCTGCAGCACCCCAATCCTGCCTCAGCCCCCGGTTGAGTCGGACTGTCCAGTGGTGACAGCCTCACCTGACCGTCCCTTGCCATAATAATGATAATGGCATTTATTAAGCGCTTACTATGTGCAAAGCACTGTTCTAAGCTCTGGGGAGGTTACAAGGTGATCAGGTTGTCCCACGGGGGGCTCACAGTCTTAATCCCCATTTTACAGATGAGGTCACTGAGGCCCAGAGAAGTTAAGTGGCTTGCCCAAAGTCACACAGCTGACAATTGGTGGAGCTGGGATTTGAACCCCTGACCTCTGACTCCAAAGCCCGTGCTCTTTCCACTGAGCCACACTGCTTCTCCATGGGCTGGCCGTGCCCCCGTGCTCCCCCCATTTCCGGCATCGTTCAGCGGGTGCTAGGTTCAGTCTGCAGCAGAGCCCGGGCCAGGTTACAGCAGCTGGCAGGGGGCCGGGCAGGGAGCCGGGCAGGGACCGCATTGAGTGTCTGTAAAGGGAGCAGGGCTAGAGCACTGGGCACTGATTTTGTGCCTCAGTGCCAGGAGTCTGGGCTGGGGAGCCAAGCCTGGGGCCTGGTCAAGGACAGGGTCGTCATGAGCCAGTGGATGGCTTTTACTGCAAGTTTTGAATTTGGTCCACTACTCTGGGGCTCTTCTGAGCCGTGACCGGCAGGTCCAGAGCAGGGCCGCTAGCCCCTGTCCCTTGCCCCCTGCCCTGCTGTGGGGTTGAGGAGGCTCTACGGGGCCTTGGGCCATGGGGGGAGAACCCTGCCCTGTCTCATCACGCCCCTGACCTCCGGGTGATGGCGAGGCAGCTGACCCTTGGGCCCATCTGCCTGGTGAGGGCAGGGGCATCTAGGGGGCTTCCAGGTGGGCCAGGATCCTGGCCTCGGGCTCCCCACTCAGACTCTCCCGAACCTCCTTCGACCCTGCCAGTCCCCTGCAGCTCCCAGCCGCCAGTTGCCGACTCAGTCCAAATGACTCCCTCCTGCTCTTTCCGCAGACATGGCTGGACTCGGCCAAGGAGATCCGAAAGCAAGTGCACGGTAAGTGAGCCAGCCTCTTGCTGACCTAGTCTGTCTTTTCTCTCCACACAGGGTAGCGAGGCTCCCCACTATGGGCCTGAGCATGGAGACAGGGACTCGGGGTTGGGCCGGGGTCTCAACAACCCCTGCTGGGTGGCATTTGGGGCTGGAGGCAGCTCTGGAAAGCCCCCCCAGGGCTCTGAACCCCCGCTCTTGGGACTTAGCAACTCCCCACCCCCTGCTCCAGCGCATGGGCACCAGCATGTGGGTTTAACGTGTGCTTCTGTTCCAGGGGCCCCATGGAACTTCACCTTCAGCGTGAAGTTCTATCCTCCTGATCCGGCGCAGCTGACGGAGGACATAACGAGGTAAGCAGGCAGGGGCAGGCCAGGGGGTGCTGGGGAGGACTGGGAAATTCCCCTGCTGCTTGGACCTGGAAAGGGGTGACTCCAGTCCCGGAGAGGCGAACCGCGGGTGCGTGGGATTGGCCACCAGGAGAGGAGGAGGAGACGACAGGTGAGTGAGGGTCTTGCCACCTTTCTGCTCTGAATCCCTTCTGACTGGCTCAAGGCCCTGCTGTCCACCATGGTAAAAGCAACAATGGCATTGATTCATCACCTCCTAGATGCCAAGCGCTGCACCAGGAATGGGGAGAGATGCAGGATAATCAGGTGGGACACGGTCCCCAGCCCTTATGGGACTCCCAGTCTAAGGAAGGAGAGAGTGAAAAGGGCTTTTATTCCCATGTAATAGGTGAGGAAACTGAGACCCAGAGAAGCTAAGTGACTTGTCCTAGGTCACGCAGCAGACCTGTGATGGAGCAGGAACTAGAACCTGGGTCACCTGACTCCCGGTCCTGTGCTCCCTCCTCCAGGCTGCGCTACCCACCAGGCGGGCAGGAGCCAAGAGTCCCGTCACTTGTCCCTGTCCTGTCCCTGCCCTCCCTGCCCACTCTGGAGATCTTGGTCCCCAACAGTGTAATGCAGATGGCTCTCTGGCCTGCACTGAGAGAGTGGACAGTGCCCCCGGTCCTCTTTGTCCTGCCCTCTTTGGGAATGTAGATTTTTTTTCAGCCCTGCTGCTGCCCCTGCCCTATCTGCTCCTTCCTGCTTGTCCACAGCACTGCTGTGCCTTGTTTGGGACCAGGGCAGAGATGGTGATGGGTCCTGAGGGGTTGGGCTGTCCTAGGCTCGGGAAGGAGGGGATTGAAATCTCCTGGCAGGGGGCCGGGCCTGCGCTTAGTGTGGAGACGTGGTTTTTCTCAGGCTCCATGATGCCTTTTAGAATGTCTCCTTGCATTCGTGCCCACTTGACTCCCTTAGCAGTTGGCACGGTGCCACAGTGCCACCTGGGCCCTGCCTCCTCTACCTCTGCTGTTCCTCCATCCCCCCCGCCCCCACCTACCACTAGCCATTCTGGGAATTTATCTCCCCACAGAGCCAATGTAGTTACAGGGCCACTGTCCACTGTGGAGACATCCGTGGCCCGGGACCTCATGGTGGACTCTGACCCCTGGCCAGGGGACTCACTAAAGTTGACCCTGTGGCCCTTAACTCTGCTGTTGGGTGATGGGTGGCTTTTCTTTCCCTGTTCCCAGTGACTGTTTCACTTGTCTGTGTTGTCGGAAGTGCGAGGGCTTGAGCAATCCCTTCCCTTTCCCGCCGCCCATTCCTGCTGTGTCCACCCACCTGGACCCCTGCCTCTGCTCCTTCTTCCCCTCCCAGACCAGGACTCTCTTGTCTGACTGGCCTGGGACGCCCAGTCTGGTTGGGACACCCAGTTTAGCCTGGGGTTTCTGGTTCAGGGCAGGGTTCTGAGACACTCCCCGCCTCTGCTGGCCCAGGTACTACCTGTGTCTCCAGCTGCGGCAGGATATCATCACAGGGCGGCTGCCCTGCTCGTTCGCCACACTCGCCCTGCTGAGTTCCTACACCGTCCAGTCGGAGCTGGGCGACTTCGACCCGGAACTGCACGGGGATGACTATGTCAGCGAGTTCCAGCTGGCACCGAACCAGACCAAGGAGCTGGAGGAGAAGGTGTCGGAGCTTCACAAGTCATACAGGTGAGACCCTCTTCCCACTTGTGGCACCAGGGAATGGAGGGGCTATCCCTTTCTTCCTGGAGACCGGCGGGCTCAGTGTTTCTGTGTGAGGTGTGTCAACGAGATCCTCAGGGAATAGACCCTGTCTGGGATGTGGCAGCTCGGTGGCCCGGCCCCATCTTGGGAAAGGCTTGTGGAGGAGTCAGGAGTCCCTGGATCCCCCAAAAGTACCACGCCCCAGGAGGAGAGATGGGCTAGATCGGGGGCATGTAGGCGGGTGGGGTCCTGTGGCCCCGGGGTCATCCCCCCAAACCCCGCCACTGGGGCTCTGCTCCCCTCTTTCACCAGGAGCCTGGGAAAGGGAATGTGGGAGCCAGAGTAGGAAGGAAGAGTGGCCAGCCATCATCGTGGGGGGACTGCAGGGGCTTCACTTTGCCCAGCTCTCACATCTGCTGGTTGGCTGACTGGCTGGTTGGCTGACTGACTTGTAGGGTTTATCCTCACCACCCCAGAAGCCAGGGAGGGGAAGGGATTGCATTCCCCAGTAGCAGATGAACAAGCTAAGCAATAACAGGCTAAGCAGTTTGCTCGAGGTCACACAGCAGGGTGTGGCAGAGCTGGGCCTTGAACCTGAGTCTTTGGGCTCAGTCACTCATGGGTCAGGGTGAGGGAGACAGGGTTCAGGGAACTCCCTTTGGTGAGCTCTTGGGACATCCTACCATCTCCCAGAAGCTTCAGTACCATTGCTCCTTGACTCCCAGACTATGCCAGCCAACCCTAGGAGCCAGGAAGCCTGGGCAGCCAGGACCCAGTGAAAGTCTGTCAGTGCCTTGAGCCGGGGCAAGCGTTCCAGGGAAACCCTTCTGAGAGCCAAGCCTCCTCTGGCCCCCGACCCAGCGTCTTGGTCCTCATCGGGCGGGGTGGAAAGCCGTGGTCGGTCCCGGCTCCCTTTATCTGATTTGGGTCTCGGCAGGGCCGGTGGCAGCTGTGAGCAGATCTTCCTTTTGGCCTAAGGCCAAGGGATTGGAGATTAGTTCTTTCCCCAGATTTGCGCGGGTCACTGAGCTAAGCAGCTGGGCTCTCTTCCTCCCTCGTCCCTAAGGACCCTCCCCCCAACTCCGTTCTTTGTTAGTGACTCTCCCGTCTCCCGGCTGGGAGAATGGTAGCTAATGAGTCCAGCAGTGTCCCCTCCCTCTCAGTCACCCCTGCCGCCGCAGAGCAGGTTTGAGGCTCCCAGAGGTCCCAGGCGAGACTGACGGTCGCCGCTTCATTAGGCTGTCCATCCACAGGCCTCCAGTTGCCAGGGGCGAGAGGAGGGGTTCTTCCCCTGGCTCAGGTGGCCCAGAACTTGGCTTTATGTTGGAGACGGAGGAGTCCGGAGGCTGTGGGAGAGGCTACCGCCCTCCTTGGGGAGCAGCTGCCTGTATTGTCAGTCCGGGGAGAAGGGGTCAAGGCCCAGTGCCGGGAGTCACCTCTGACCTGGCTGCCCGGTGCCGCTCACTTCTGCCGCAAAGGGAATGGTCTACCATAACTCTTTGTTGGTGGGAGGAGTCGTCCCTTGGAGCGGGAGGGGGTGCAGCGGGCCGTGAGGCCGGTTGGTTCTCGTAGCCGCCTCGCCATGGTGGCATTGCCGTGGCCACTGAAGAAGGGATCAGGGCGGCTGAGATGGCTGCCTCAGTCCCATGCGGTTGGGGCGGGCACCATCTGCTCCGATAAATTGGGCCATTCAGTCTGGACCCCTGGGAGGCCCTGGCCCGTGGCCGCAGCTGCCCCTGCAGGCAATTTCCAGAATTGTGGAATATGGGGTGGTTGGATACAGCAGCAGCTCACACTCCTGCTGATTGCTCTATTCCCTCCCAGCGCTTGTTTTCCGCCCTCCCTGGGCCACAGTAGCAGTCAGGAGGAGGGAGGTGTGAGTGCATGTGGATCTGCATCTGTGTATATATGCTGGTGGGGGCGGGGTAATAACTCCCAAGCGCTTAGTACAGTGCTCTGCACACGGTAAACCCTCAATAAATATGATTGAATGAATGAACTCTACGCATTTCTGTGGGTCTGTATCTCTATGTGTAGTCTTTCAATCATATTTACTGAGCGCTTACTGTGTGCAGAGCACTGCACTGAGCGCTTGGGAAGTACAAGTTGGCAACATATAGAGACGGTCCCTAGCCAACAACGGGCTCACAGCCTAGAAGAGTGTGTGTGTGTGTGTGTGTGTGTGTGTTGCCAGGAGGGGACGGTGGCAGGGCCAGGGGGACGTCAGGGAAACCCTGTCGGCCCCTGACTCTCGTTTTTCTGTTTTGAGGCGGATGGCTGGTGGCCTTTTGTTTTGCCCCCTCCAAGATCCCCTTTTCCAGCATCAGTTTCTATTGTGTGGGGTCCCAGGGCATTTCCAGTAGGCACAGGCCTCAGAGTCTTCCAGGTTTGTCACCCCTGGTGCTGACGGGGGAGGGGCAAGAGCAGGGAGAGTCACTAGCTCCAGCGCCCGTGGCCCAGTGCCTGCCAGTTCATCAGAAACCCCTCAGGGCCCAAGTGTCCCGGCCACCAGGACAGCCTGCAGCAGGATCCGTGTACCACCTGGCCGGGCAGGCGAGGGGGGCAGTGAGTGCAAGAGGCTGGCCGGAGGTGGAAACGCCAGCCCTCGTTCCCGCAGGTCCATGACTCCGGCCCAGGCTGACCTGGAGTTCCTCGAGAATGCCAAGAAACTGTCCATGTATGGCGTCGACCTTCACCAGGCAAAGGTAACAGGGGTGGGGGCCACAGCAAGCGGGGGGCAGCCCCGGTGGTGATGGAGGCAGCATTGGGCACAGAGCACTCCGCCCCCGGCCAAGAGGTTTCCCATCAGTGATCTCACTTTGGTGTTCACTGTGTGCCCGTGAGGGGTGGAGAACAGAGGTTTAATTCCCATTTAACAGAAGAGGAAACTAGGTCCAGCAAGGTTAAATGACCTGCTTAAGGACATCTAGCAGGTCGGGCACAGAGCTGGGGTGAGAACCAAGGTCTCCAGACCCCACACCCAAGTGCCCAGCCTGGTAACTGGCAATAGTCCTACTCCTTTATCTTCTCCCTGCCCACCTCCACCCCGAAGCATTCCGTCAGCGTCAAGTGCCCTCTCAGCCTCCTGCGGCCCAACACCCCTGTTCCTTCCCACCGTTTTCACCCTCACCTATTTCAGCCATGACTCACCCACATAGGAATCTTTCCTAGTTGAGATTTATTTTGGGTCTGAGCCCCCTGTAGATGTGTAAGCCCCTCGGGCTCAGGGAGCACATCTTCTGCGTCCATTGTACTGGCTTCGGCGCTCAGTACAGCACTGGCCGCGTAGCGGATGGCCTGTTCAGCGCCAGACACACAGCGGCTGCCTGCGCAATACCATTGATTGGTGGGGTGGTGCGAGTCCCCCCCCTCCCGCCCCCCACATTGGCACCCTGAGCTCCCCCTCCACCTGAGGCCCCTGGCCTCCGGCCATCTTGACTGTGCTGTTTTTGACAGGACTTGGAGGGCGTTGACATTGTGCTGGGCGTTTGCTCCAGCGGCCTCCTAGTCTACAAAGACAAGCTGAGGATCAACCGCTTCCCCTGGCCCAAGGTGCTCAAGATCTCTTATAAACGGAGCAGCTTTTTCATCAAGATCCGGCCGGGCGAGGTAACCCGCTCCCCAACTTTGGACCTCCAACCCCCGAGGAGTCTTCGGCCAGGGCAACCTCCGGTTTCGTTCCCTCTGTAATTTCGGGTGATATCGCGCCATGCGAGAAGAAAGTCAGTCCATCGTATTGTTGAGCGCATTTTGTGTGCAGAGCACTGTATTAAGCTCTTGGGAGTGTTCAGTATAACAATCAAGAGACCCATTCCCTGCCCACAGTGAGCTTACAGTCTAGAGGGGGAAACAGACATTAATATAAATAAATCACAGGTATGTACTAAAGTTCAGCTGTGGGAGTTGGGAGGGGGGGATGATTACTGTGTGATACTCTGCACCCAGTAAGCACTCAATAAATACGATGGAATGAATAAGGGAGCAAGTCAGGGTGACGCAGAAGGGAGTGGGAGAAGAGGAAAGGAGGGCTTAGTCAGGGAAAGCCTCTTGGAGGAGATGTGCCATCTAGAAGGATTTGAAGTGGGGGAGAGTCATTGTCAGATTTGAGGAGGGAGGGCGTTCCTGGCCAGAGGCAGAATGTGAGTGAGAGGTCGGCGGTGAGATAGATGAGATCGAGGTACAGTGGGAAGGTTGGCATTAGAAGAGTGATGTGTGTGGGCTGGGTTGTAGTAGGAGATTAGTGAGGTGAGGTAGGAGTGGGCAAGGTGGTGGAGAGCTTTAAAGCCAATGGTGAGGATTTTCTGTTTGATGCAGAGGTGGGGGGACAACCACCGGAGGTTCGTGAGGAGTGGGGAAACATGGGCGAGGCCGCTGGGCAGAGACCTTGAGACCCCTGCCCAGTGTGGGGTACTGCTCCCCTCAGGGCTCGGGTGCCACCACCATTGCCCCTGCCCCTGTAGCACGAGCAGTACGAGAGCACCATCGGCTTCAAGCTGCCCAGCTACCGTGCCGCCAAGAAGCTGTGGAAAGTGTGTGTGGAGCACCATACTTTCTTCAGGTGGGTGACGCTGCTGCATGTGGAAGTGGGGCACCATCTCCCCTTTCCCATTCTCTGCCCCGATCTTCCAGTCCTGCCCCCAGTCGGGCCCACCACCCCCTGCTAGCCCTCTCTCCCAGGGGCAAGGAAGCCCACACATAGTAATAATAATAATTATGGTACTTGTTAAGCACTTACTATGTGCTAAGTATTGTTCTAAGCGCTGGGGCAGATACAAGTTAATCAGGTTGGATACAGTCCCTGTCTCACATGGGGCTCACACTCTTATTTCCCCATTTTACAGATGAGGTAACTGAGGCACGGAGAAGTGAAGTGATTTGCCCGAGGTCACACAGCAGACTTGTGGCAGAGCCGGGATTAGAACCCAGGTCCTTCTAACTCCCAGGCCTGTGTCTGTCTACTAAGCCACGCTGCTTCATATGGCCCACTCAGGCACACTTACTCCTGTGCGAACACACTACATATGCACCACACATAGTATAGGACCAGGGCAGAACCTTTCAGGCTTCCTCATGCCAGATCTATCCCACCCAACCTTCTCCTAACCCCTTCTCCCTAACTGACTGGGCACAGGAGGCCCAGCCGACTGGACGTGACACTTGGGTTGGAGCAGCCCCATTGGTTAGCTGCCCTGGGAGACCCCAGGATGTGCTCTCTTGTGTGCTCTTGCATGCTGTCCTCCACCCAGGTGTGCTCTGTGAGGCTGGGAATCCAGTCCGGGGCCCAGGCAGGTGTGTGAGTGTGGCTGGGTGTGTGCGTCCCCACAGGCTGACCTCCACCGAGGCCGTCCCCAAGAGCAGGTTCCTGGCCCTGGGCTCCAAGTTCCGCTACAGTGGCCGCACCCAGGCCCAGACGAGGCAAGCCAGCGCCCTGATCGACAGGCCAGCCCCTCAGTTTGAGCGCACCACCAGCAAGAGGGCCTCTCGTAGCCTCGATGGAGGTGTGTGCCAGGGGAAGGGCTCTGGGGGTGGGGAGGGGGCGGCCAGGGCCTCGAGGGTGGTGTGTGCCTTGGGGTTACGGTGGTGGGCAGGGCCAGCGGCCCCTTTTTCACAGCAGAATCTGCCCAGCATCCAGGGGAGCTGTGGGAGCACCAGGGCATTGGTGAGGCAGCAGGGTCAGGGGTGGACATTGATGCTGATTGCTGGGACTTGGTAGCCTCACTTTCCCCTCTCCCACCCAGCCACCGCTGCAGCCGAGGGGACCCCGGGCCGCAGCCCCCGGCCCAAGTCTGCCCCTGCCATCTCTCAGAGCCACATCGCCGAGGGGGGCGTCCCCGGGACCTCCAGGAAGCCCGAGGTGTCCGGAGCGGATGGCGAGGTGGCGAAGGCGGACGAGAAGCTGGAGGAATCCCAAGCCCATCTAGCTATCCCAGAGTCCTCAGAGGCACGGAAGGTGTGCGCTGGGCTCCAAAGTGGCAGGCGGGGGTGGGGGAACCGGGGCAATGTAGGGGACTGGGGTGCCAGGATCTGTCCCACTCACCAGCACGGTGCCTGGGCCCGCTCTGCTCTGTCCTCAGCGTGCACACTTCCCCAACTATGCCCCATAAGGTAGGGTGGGGGCTCCCACCCGGAATTTGAGGGTTCTAGTCTGGGCTGGGAAGCCTCTTGATCTGAGATACCCAGACCCACCCCCTAGAGACCCCCCTCCCAGGCAGTCTGCTTATGCAGCTGGGCTTGTACGTATGGCAGAGTTCCCGCTCGCCCCAGGGGCCGTTCTGAGGGCTGACCTGTAGTGAGCCCTGCTCCTGCCACCCATCCCCAGCCAGCCCCTGCCTCCCATCCCCACCCAGCCCCTAGCTTCAAGGGGCCTCTGGAAAGAGGCAGAGGGAGGTGGGGGCTTAATTGGCCATGGTAGCTGTTCGGTGGTGGTGCCTGGATTAGTGGGGCAGTCCCCCAAAACCAGGGATTGTTTGCTCCCCCCCCGCACCATCTCAGTGAGGCTAGGGGCTGCTTGCTGACCAATTGGACGGGGACTCCCATTCTGAGGTCCAGCACTGGCTCTACGCTAACCGGGGTGGGGTGGGGGGTGGGCCGGCAGACTTTTCCTCGGGCCACCTGCAAGGATGCTGCCACTCTCTGCAAGCTCTCCTGGCCCCCCATAAGCTCCCAGCCCCATGTGAACCATCAGGATGTGCCTCTGAGCCCCCGCTCTGCCATAAGCCCACTGACCTGCATTTCTGTCTCCTGGGCAGGTGGAGAAGGTGCCTGTCGAGGGCGAGGTTTCCGCCGCTGCCAACGGGGACCCGGTCCAGGTGTGTCTGCATTGTCCCCACTGGCCCGTGGGCGGGAAGCGCTGGGTTCTCCCCTCGCCGCCTGCCCACCCGCCCACTGCCACCCCGGCTCCTCTCGGAGAGGGGGTAGAGCGGGAGCCCGGCCTTCATCACGCCAACTCTGTCGCTCTTCTTTTCTCCTGCCCGCCTGTCTGTCCGCCGGTCTGTCCGCCCGCCTGTCCACCTGTCTGTCCACCTCCTTTCCTTCCCACTGATCGCGACAGCCACCCCCCACGGAGAAGCTCGAGGATACCGTGCGCATGAGGAAGGTCAGCGCTTTGTCCTCTTCTGAAGCCGTCTTGTCACCACCACTGCCCACCCCCCTGGCCCCATTAAAGAGACAGAGACTCTCTCACTCCCTGGCTTCTGCTTGGGCCAGAGACAACTTTCCAGCCCTGCTCTAGCAGCCCCCATGGGCAGAACACACCCTACTGCATGCGGAGCACTTACTGGATGCCCGCTGCAGGCGGAGCATTGCACTGGGCACCCTCTGGGAGCAGGGCGCCTTGCCAATCGCCCAGCCTGGGCACCAGCACCTGGGCCAGGTGCAGAGTGCTGTATTGGGCTCTTGGAGAATAAAACAGAGGGAACAGATCCAGTCCCTGCCCTCAGAGGAGTTGCCGTCTGTTGAGGGAGATTTCTCTGAGCCGGGTGTGGGGAAGGGAGGCGTCCGTCTTCAGACCAGATAGGACTGTGAGACGTTGGGAGGGGGACCGGCTGGGATGGGAGCTAGCCCACGGGAAGCCAGTGAAGGGCAGCCGCTGTCTCTTTAAGGGGGCCCCTCCTCCACGTCCTCTGCCCTCCTGCGCAGGGTCCCCCATTTCCCGGTGGTCGTCGTGTTCGTCCGCCTGCTCGGCCCCCACGCTGCGCTGCCCCTGTTGCTTTCGAATTTCTTTTCATTTGCCAATTTGCAATTTCCTTTCCCCCTGCAAGAATAGCATTTTAATTTCTTTGCTTTCCTGTTTTTCCCCCTTTCTTTCATTTTCACAGAAGAGATCAAAGAGACTAGATGGTGAAAGCATTTATATCAGACATAGCAATTTAATGTTGGAGGTTTGTATCAATTTGACGCTTGTTTCAGTTGGTTGCTGGAATCTCTCTGCTCCTTTCTGCTGTGCCATGCTGTGCCATGGCAGGCTGTGCCGTGGCATGCTGTGGTGTGGCGTGCTGTGCCGTGGCTTGGTGTGCTGTGCTGTGGCGTGGTGTAACCCAACTCAGCTCCAGGACGTCTCCATCTCCCCTGACTCTGAGGTTTCATCCTGCCACACTTTCCTCACAAATACACGATCAGGACGGTTCCTGGTGGTGGGCCCACACCCCCTAATGCTGCCCCCCACCCTCGACCCAGATGCTCAGAGAGGGGTTCCTGCCCCATCCCCCATCTACCCGCTGTGGGAGTGGAGGAGAGGCAGGATCGAGGAGTGGTTTATTGGGAAGGGATGGTCAGCAGGCCGAGGGGGAGTTTGGACACGACTGAGGGTCCCCAGGGAGGAGATGGAGTTCTCCCTGATAATGGGGAGGCGGTCCAGCAGGAGGGCTCATAGGTCTGTGCGTGTGTGTGTATGGGGCGTGAGTGAGTGTGTGTGTGCGCGCGCACGTACTTGCTTGACTTTATGTTGGTGGGTGAGGGGAGAGGGGCTAGGACCTTTGACTGTGTGTGACTGTGCACATATGTGGGGGGTTTTTTTAATGGTATTTTAAGTGCTTAGCATGTGCCAGGCACTGTACTAAGCACTGGGGTAGATGCGAGTTAATCAGAATGGACAAAGTCCCTGTCCCACGTGATTGCTCGCAGTCTTATTCCACATTTCACAGGAGAGGTAACTTAGGCACAGAAAAGTTAAGTGACTTGCGCAAGGTCACACAGCAGAAAAGTACAGAGCTGGATTTAGAACCCAGGTCCTTCTGACTTCCAGGCCTGTGCTACCCATTAGACCACACTGCTCATTTGTGTGTGTGTCGGGGGGGCCCTGAATTGCATGTGCTGGCAGGTGGGTGTGTCCTTGTGCCAGTATGAATATATGTATGGGTGTGTGTGTGTGTTTGTGTGTGTGTTTTCAGGGATATTGTAAGCAGAGGCCCCATGTCTTCTAATTGAGTCGAATGGTTCTATGTGTCCAATACAGTCCTGCTCCCATAGGAGAAGCTGAGAATATGATGGTGATGGTATGCATGTCCATGCGTTGTGGCTGTGTGTTGTGAGTGTTTCTGCCTCTTGTCTCCCATCTCAATAAATACAATTGATGATGATGATGATGATCTCTCCCCTCACACCTTACGGTGACAGGGAGTGTAGCATTCAGACAGATTCTCTGGGCTCTGAGCTATCCCCACCCCTCCCTGGGGCCAGAGCTGGGGTGCAGCCATTCTCTTGGAGGAGCCCCAAGGATGCAGTGGGACATGCCTTGATTTTGCCCTGTCTGTGCAGGCTGGGTGCCCGGCTTGAGAGCGGTGCTGGCGCTGGTCCCCCCAGCACCAGCCCCGGCCTGGATTTCCCCGGCCCTGCCGGCTCACGGTGCTCTCTCTCGGTGGCAGGACTTGGACAAGACCCAAGAGGAAATCAAGAAGCACCACGCCAGCATCAGCGAGCTGAAGAAGAACTTCATGGAGTCAGTGCCAGAGCCCCGGCCTAGCGAGTGGGACAAGCGCCTGTCCACCCACTCCCCGTTCCGGGTGCTCAGCGCCAATGGGCAAGTCCCCACCGGAGACGGCGTAAGTGCGGGGCGCGATGGGAGTGGGGCGGTGGCACTTCACCGTCTGGGTCTGGGAAGAGGAGTCAGGCCTCCTTCCAACCCCACGAGGTCCAGGGGTGTCTTCACCAGGGGCCTGTCCGTTCCTCATGGAAATGGGAGTTGGGACCCCGCGGATGACAGCAGCAACTCACCAAGGTGCTCTGACTCCTTTTAGAGCTTAGCACCCTTCCTGACCCCAGCTTGTGCCCCCCGTGGTGTTGGAAGGATGAAGGGAGGGAGGGAGGGTGGTTTATGGTTGCCAATCCAGCCTTCTCCCCAGAAGTGAGCACCAGGTGGTCTGCAGAGCCTATGCCCTAACTTGTGCCAATCTGTGCCTTGAAGCTCCTGGCTTGGATCCCAGTGGGTCATTACTAGCCATGATTTTGGCCATGGAAATTGAACAACTGTAGCCAGGGTTGCCCCCAGCCCACCAAAGATCAGTCCCAGGCAGTGATCATGGCTATAGGGGCTGGCCAGTGGGAGCCAGGTCTGCACTTGGACCTTCACCTATCGGTTCCAGGCGGTGATTCTGGCAATGCGGACTGGCCGGGGTTGTGTGCGGATCTACCGGTTGTTGAGAGTGGCCAGGACCGGGCTCAGACCATGTGGATCAGTTCCTTGAGGGCCTCCGTGAGGACTGACCAGTGGTTGCCAGGGCCGGGCTTGGGCGGATGGAGCTGGTGTCTCTGCTAGTAGGCCTGGGACCAGGCTGTTCTCTGTGGAGTGGTGGCTGGGCTGGGCGAGGGGAGCTGGAGCTGATTCGACGTGGGTGAAGGTGTTGGAGGTGGGCAGGTCAGTCAGTGGCACCGCCTTCCTCCCTCACCTGGCCTGAACCTGAAACACCCGTTGTGTGTGTGTGTGTGCATGCGCACCCTCAGGTGAAGAAAGCCATTCCCTTGTCCTCGGAGAGAAAGGTTGGTGGGCCAGAGGCCCCGCTGCCACTGCGCTGGGCCGCGCTTCCTCCCTAAGCTGGCTCTGTGTTGGCACCCGGCAGGTGGGCCTGCTCCCCCCACCCACGAACCCTGCAGCGGCTGCCAACTCCGCCTCTCGTTCAGTGTTTTCCGTTTGATTGATCCCGCCGGCGTCCTGGACCCGCTCTCCCCCGCCACACACACACCCGACGGGAGGGGTGGGGCTGTGCGCGGCTGTGGCTTGGAAATGTCCCGTGCGCGCGTCCCTGCGTTGTGCATGGCTGCAGGGGAGCTGCATGGGGGTCAGGAAGGTGGGAGGCTGGGGGTCTGGAGGGAGAAGTAGCGAAGTGTAAGATAACGGTTCCTGTTCTTTCCGTGTTGTCTTTCTTTCCTTCCATTGATTTTCTTTTTCTGTGAACTATCACGTCACCCGCACATCCCCCTGCCCCCCATACTGTTCCCTTCCTGCTGCCCAGCCCCCCAACCGCCTCCTCCCTGAAGCGCGACCCTCGGGGGTGTGCAAAGAGCCCGGCCCGACTCTCCAGGCTCACCAGCGAAGGCTGGCCCAGCTGTCAGAGCTCAGAGCCACATTCTTCCTCTCCTAGAGGCCTCCATCCACCCCTTCCTCACCCCGGCCCCCGCCCCCGTGGGTGAATGGTGCGTGACCAGCCAGCCACAGGGAAGGCTTTGCGATTGGAAGGCAAACGTCCCCTTCCGTCCCCTCCCGCTTCCCCAAGCCTATGCCAGGCCGCCTGGCCGGGTCTTTCCCCTTTCCAGTCTGCCCACACCCAAGTCCGATTATGGTGTTGGATTCGACCCCACAGAACCGCCCAGCGGGGCCGGTGTCCCCCTTCCGGGACAAGGTCGAGGTTGGGCTTTAGGCCGGTCTGTCCCGGTCGGAGCTTGGGCAAGCACGCCACCGCTGGCATTCCCAGGTCCCAGTGGCCAGCCTCGCTTTGGCCGCGAGAGGGGACGGTAGGCCGGGATGGATGGACTGTGGCGGGTCTCCGCAGGTCCTTGGACGGCGGAGGCTGTTTCCCTCCCTCTGGCCATCTCTCTCAGTCCTGCTCTGGGCTTTCCCAGGGTGGGGGCTCCTGCGTACCCAACGCTGCCCATCTCTCCCCAGCTGATCTCAGGAGGCTTTGCGATGGCCTGCGTGGAGAATTGACCCTTGTTATCAGGGAGGATCCCCTCCCACCCCGGACCCTGGGCCTTTTGCACACCCCTAGGGCCCTCAAATGGCCCCGTCCACATGCCATTATGTTCATCTTTCTCTGTCTTTCTCAATCTCCGCCCCGAAGCAGACCCGGGAGCGGCCTCTGTTAGTGCAGGCCTATGGCCGAGCCCCTAGGCCGGACAGGCCCGGGCCCCCGCGGCCGATGGCCAGCCCCCCGCCGAAGGTGACCATCCCCATCCCCGAGGAGCCCAAGTCTCTCGGCCGGTGCCGCCTGTACCCGGGCGTCTTCCCACCTGCGCCCGTCCCCTTCATGATGTCCTTCCTCCTGGTCCTCATGCTAGCCATGTGGTGGCTGATCTTCCTGTGAGCTGCAGCTCCCTCCCGCCTGGCCCAGCTCCCAGGCACTGCCCCGTGGAGGGACATGCCCTCCTGTCCGCCTGCATCCGCTCTCCATGGCCAGGCCACCTGGGCCCGAGGCCCGCAGGGTCATGGGAGTAGCTCCAGTCGCAACTGTCCTTGGCAGACCTGCCGGGGGCTCCTTCTTCGAAAGCTTCGCATCCCCCACATCCTGCTTATTGTGGAGCCCACTCTGCCACCCCACCCCCGGAGCCAGCTGTCTGCTGCCCCTCGTCCCCGTACGATCCCATTTGGCCCAGGGGCCAGAGAGAGTCGAGTCTAAACTTCAGGCCGGGAAGTCCAAAGCCTGCACCAAGACCTCTTCTTTTCCGGAAAAATGGGCTTAGCCTTCAAGGGCCTTTTCCAAGTAAGGTTCCCACACCTCTGGCCCTGGAGCATTTTCAGAGACTTCGGCTCAGACTGATGGATGGACGGACGGAGAGGTAGCACGAAGAAGAGTGCTACCTATTCACGATTCTATTTTGGCCAAATCGAACAGGACCGTTGTATCCTGCCACCCCCACCAATGCCCGCTTGACTCTGTTCCCTCCCACTCAGCAGCCTGGGGCGTCCTGGAAGCAGCTGCCCAGCTCGAGTTCTACTTAACGACAGGGCCCTGCCCCCTCCCCTTCCCTGACCCTTGGGACTTGGGACAGGAGGCCTTGATGGGAGCCCTCATGACAGCAGCCGCTGGTGATGGCTGCGTAGGAGAGACAGCAGCCAAATGAGAACCCCCTCCCATCCCCAGATCTGTGTGTGTCTGTCTCAGGATTGCCCGCAGGCTTGCAGGGTGACCGCAGGTGGGGGTCCAGTAGTGGTGTTTGCGTGGCCTGATGCCCTGTGACTAACCACTTGTGGGGTCTGCGGCCACTACTTCCCAAAGTCAGAGGGTACTGGGGCGTTTCCAAGTTAGGTCTGGCCAAATTTCCAGCCACTGGACTCTGGCTCCTGTTTCCTGCCTCCCCTCCCCATCCCCTCTTTGCTGGCTCTTTAACAAGCAGCAGTTGGCCGGGACACCCACGGCAGGGATCTGGGAGACAGGCAATCCTAGGGATATCTCCCCTCTGGGTGGGTTCCATGCGAAGATCACTCTAGATGCCTGGACGGGTCATAGCAGCCAGCACCTTGCATCCAGGGCAGCTTTCCCAGCTCCAGGATTCATGATGGGGCCCTCCTAGCAGACCCCCTCATAGGTCTCACCCAGCACCATAACCACCCTCTCCACGTCTCTTGAGAACTCTCCGGCCACTGACCAAGTTGCCTTTTTCCTGTTGGCCACCTGTGATGAATGGGAGCAGCTGGGACACAGGCACTGGAGCCCTCAGCCCTCTCTTCTCCAGGCTAAATACTCTAGCTCCTCCTCATCTTCAAGAACCATCCCTCAGGGGCTCCGGGCTCTTCGCCGCTGTGCCACGTCGAGCCCCAGGACCAGGGCCCCGCTGTGGATGTGAGCAGGGCAGGGTCACCGTCGGCTGACGCACGTTGCACCCCTGTTCTCTGATGGGGGAACCAAGGGCGCGGCTTCCCCTGGCAGAGGGGGCCCAAGAAATGGCCCCTGAAGGAGAGGCAACCCTCAGGCTAGGAGGGATGGCTGAATGGAGGAGCCCCCATCTTCAAAGCCTTCGATGCAGCCACGGCCCCTCCACCCCCCCAGGCCTGCGGCCAGGCTCGGACCCTGCAGCCAACCCCTGGGACTGACTCTGATAAGAAGGCCAGCGCACACTCCCAAAACGGTGCCTCGGCACTGCGGGGGCTTGAACCCCGGCCATCCCACTCTGGATGATTGCTCTTTCCACAGGCATTTTCTGACTCCCCAAGGGCCTGCTGCGTCCTGTGGACCGCCACGCCCTGTGGACCACCACATCCTGTGACCGTTGCTTCTGTGGACCACCGTGTCCTGTGGACCATGGTTGCCAGGAGTTCCATCTTCAATCTCTTGCCAGTGACTTCCGGGGTGTTCTTGGCCTCCACCCAGACGACGCAGAGATGTGGATCCGGCATGGAAGCCACCTCCGCTGGGTTGGGCCCTGCAAAGGCATAGTCCAGCTTCTGGGAGCCTGAAGCTGGGGAATGTCTACACTCCCTGGAACAGAGTGTCTATACTCTCCCCTAGATGACTGGGTCAGGGAGCATCTAGATTCTTTCTTGAGGTTCAGGATCACGGTGCAGAGCATTTACACTGTCCCTTGAGGTACTGGGTCGAGGATTGTCAGCACCATCCCCTGACGTACCTGAAGTACTTGGTTGAGAAGCATCTACACTGTCCCCTGGAGTACTTCGTCAAGGATCATGTACACTGTCCTCCAGAGTACTGGGTTGAGGAGCAGCATACCATCCCCTGGAGTACTAAGTCGAGGAGCATCAACACCCCTCCAGAGTATTGGATTAAGAAGTGTTTACACCCCTCTGAAGTATTGGGTCAAGGAGCATCTACACTGTCTTCCTGAATATTGAGTCAAGGAGTTAAACTGTCCCCTGGACTACTAGGTCAAAGAATGTCTACACTTCCCCTACAGTACTGAGTCAAGAAGGATCTACACTGTCCCCTGGACTACTGGGTCAAAGAATATCTACACTGTTCCCCGGAGTACTGAGTCAAGGTGCATCTACACTGTCCTCTGGAAAACTAGGTCAAGGTGTGTCTACACTACCCCCCAGAGTTACTGGATCAAGGAGCGTCTAAACGTTCTCCCTGGAGTTAGTGGGCCAAGGAGCAGCTATACTCCCTCCAGGAGTTACTGGGTCAAGGAGCATCTACCTACACCCCTCCCCCCTCCGGAGTTACTGGGTCAAGGAGCATCTCTACTCTCCCCTGGAGTTACTGGGTCAAGGAGAATCCACACTGTCTCCTAGAGTATTAGTCAAGAACCGTCTACACCACCCCTTGGAATACTGGGTCAAGGAGCATCTACAGTCTCCCCTGGAGTTCAAGGCTGCAGAGCAATTACTTTCTCCTCTGGAAGCAGGGCCAGGCTGGGGTCTTTCTGTTTGTGTTCACATGAAGCTTTGTGTGAGCGTTGTGCGGGGTTGAGGGGTGGGGTGGGGAGAGGTGTGTTTGCCTGGCTAGTCTCGTCCAGCACATTGTCTGGATCACTGGGGCTACAGCCACTTTCGGCTTCGATGTTCTGGTTATTTCCAGCCAACAGCTTGGTCTTCAGTTCCCTCTCCTGGGCCGGGAAAAATGTGGCAGGGGGTCAAGTGGGGTGGAGCAGAGCACAGGACAACCTGGGGGAGAGGTGTCTGACTGGGACCACCACCTCGCTCAGGGGCTCGTCCGAGCCTGTTTGAGGGCCCACGGCCGGGGGCGAGCTTGGGGAGCGGGGAGCGGAGGGCCAGGTCGGCCTCCACAGGGAAAAACAGAATGAGCCCCTGTTCCATTCTGCCTCACCATCCTGCCAGTCCACAATTACAGCTGCCCAGCTGGAGGGGTGGGGGCTAGGGAGGGGAGCAGGCGGGCTGAGGGGAAGAGGAAGAAGAGGAAGGAGGGGAAGAGGAGGGAATGGTTTTCTCATCTCCGTCGTTAGGCTTCACTTGGATCTGTCCCTTGCGAACCAGTAGGCCGGCAGCCTCTGCTGGTAAGGGCTGTGCCAAAGGCACCAAGGGATTCTGGCCCCTTGAGGACCTGATTGGCTAGTAAAGCCTTAATCGGGTCTGCTCTGCTACAGCCCACCTGTTCCACGGTGCCCGCCTGCCCAGTCAACCCACTCCCCCAAGGTCTGAGGTTCAAGGCTCAAGGCCCAGCTAGAGCTGGGGAGAGGTGGGGATTGCCCTGAAACCTTTGCTCTGTGAATATGTAAATTTATCCGAATAAACGTGCTTCGTCCGTTGTGCGCTCTGCTGTTGGGACTGTTAGAGGGTTGAGTTTTTCTGCCCCCGAATTGGCCTTGTTTCAGGTGTGAGGCCCAGGCAACCAGTATGCCCTTCTAGAGAGGGAGGGGCCTGACCTGATGGTTGGAAATTGTGGCTGGAGGCTGGAGATTGGGTCCCCAGATGCCCCTTCGCCAGGGGCCTGTTGGAGGCAACTGTCTGAGACCCTGCCTGAATTTGCCAGCACGGTTGCCTCCTGAGCACCAGTCTATCCTGGCCTAGCCCTGCCCGGCCCTGAGAATCCCAGCTCCAATCCTGCCTTCTCTCTCCACTGTGCTTCTGCTCTGCCCCGCAGCCCTAGATCGGCTGGGCAAGGAGGAAGCAGGATGGGATGCCCTCCTCTGCTGCCGTCTTCCTAGGAAAGGCACACACATGCTGGAGGAGAGAACAGGCAGGTGCCAGCCTGTGTGTGAGAGAAACTTGAAGGGTTGGCACACGCTCCCCTGGCCCCGCAGCCCTCGTCCCCAGGGATGTTCTGGTTGGCTAGTGTAGTGCCTGAGGAAGAGGACTTAGGCCCCATGTGTGGTCAGTGCACTGAGCACCTGAGCAGCAGGCAGCAGTGAGGTACTACTGCCCGTAGCCAGTGAGATCCAGCCCACAGACTCTGGCTTGGAGAAGGGGACTAGTCCCTGAGGAAGCACTCTCACCTCGTGCCCCCCAACCCCCCTGCCCCTTGCCCACCCAGTGCCAGTGCATGGAATCAGACTTGTTCTCGTGTGGGTTCTATGTAGCGTGGCAGCCGCCGGGGTTCCAGGATCAGGGGGTACCCATTGGGAAACAGGCATCACCATTCCCGGCAGTCCAGCGCCATGTCCCCACATCCCTGGATGGGTTTCGGGAGGGGTTTCATTGGCAGGGCTATGTGGTCAAGGATTTAGAGCCCACCCTGACGTGAAATGTCTCGGTTTCTTGGGGAGGCTGGTGGGTGCTGGAAAGGGCCCACCTCACTGGCAGACCAAACTGGCCAATGCCTCCTGGCAGTGGGGGCTTGGCCCTAGGTGGTCCCCGCTGGCTGGGCTTCTGGGCACCCTTGGTGCCGCCCAGGACTACAAACATGGCAACGGGCACCTCCTGGCCATGATCTTGGCCTATCCTGCGGCATTTGCTGCGGGCCAATCACCTCTTCCGCGGCGGGGCGGAGCTGAGGACCCCCACCTAGCCTGGCTGTCAGTGGGACCCTGTCGGTGAGTGTGCTGAAAGGCAAACTTTCTCTTTCTCCTTTGGCGACGGGCGTTACTTTGGCGTCGGTCCTTACTTTGGCAACGGGCATTACTTTGGCGGGTGGCGGTCGGCATCGGGCATTGCTTTGGTGATGAGCGTTACTTGGCACCTTCCGAGTGGGCTGTGGCCAGCCCTCAGTTGGGGATAAGCTGATGGCTCCCTGGGGAACATTTTCCCAGAAAAGGCCCCTAAAAGCCTCAGTTTAAGGCAGGGATTTGGCTTTCTGAGGCTCTCATTTGGACCAGCTGGCCCTGACCAATCTCCTTTCCCAGTCAGGGCCCAAGGACCCACCTAGGGTGACTTGGCTGGGTAGGGACCAGGGGGTTTAAGGTGATTGAGGGGCGGTTAGAGAGTAATGTATGTGCTAATGCCACCACTTTCTGTGGCCTTCATCCACCACCTAACCCAGTGTGAACCTGCTTGGCGACCCTCTCCTCCGGGCCCTGCCGCAAGTCCTGCCCTCTGAGGTTTGCTTGGGAGCCCTGCCCTCCGGGGCTTGCTTGAAGGTCCTGCCCTTTGGGCCTTGCTCTGTGGCCCTGCCCTCTGGGCCCTACCAGAGGGGTAGAGAAAGAAGGGGTTGAGGCAGGCAAGATGTGCCTGGATAGTTGTGAGGATTTTCCATTTTGCCTATTAAACTGCTTCCTTTTTTGGTTGAAGAATGGGACCGTTGCTGCTACTGGTCCTGCCTCCTTTTTGTGAGTGCCAATCCAAGCAGTGCCCAGAGTGCCGGCCCTGACAGGAGGCCCTTGGGGATGCTCTGTTCTTCCTCAAGTCCCCGCAGGGCTGGGGCTGCTGCTGCTACTGGTCCTGCCCGCTGTTTGCTACCGTCAATCATTCATTCATTCATTCAATCGTATTTATTGAGCACTTACTGTGTGCAGAGCACTTTACTAAGCACTTGGGAAGTACAAGTCGGTAACATACAGAGACGGTCCCTACCCAACAATGGGCTTACAGTCTAGAAGGGGGAGACGACAACAAAACAAAACGTAGAGACAGGTGTCAAAACCATCAGAATAAATAGAATTATAGCTATATGCACTTCATTAATAAAATAGAGTAGTAAATATGTACAAGTAAAATACATAGAGTAATAAATATGTACAAATATATTCAAGTGCTGTGGGGAGGGGAAGGAGGTAGGGCCGGGGGGCGATGGGGAGGAGGAGAGGAAAAAGGGGGCTCAGTCTTGGAAGACCTCCTGGAGGAGGTGAGCTCTCAGTGGGGCTTCGAAGGGAGGAAGAGAGCTAGTTCGGCGGATGTGTGGAAGGAGGGCATTCCACGCCAGGGGAAGGACATGGGTCAGGGGTCGACGGCGGGACAGGCGAGAATGAGGCACAGTGAGG
Organism: Tachyglossus aculeatus; assembly: GCF_015852505.1. Lineage (NCBI taxonomy): Eukaryota > Metazoa > Chordata > Mammalia > Monotremata > Tachyglossidae > Tachyglossus > Tachyglossus aculeatus. The sequence continues at coordinate 50,090,463 of NC_052081.1, forward strand.
AGGTTAGCGGCAGAGGAGCAGAGGGTGCGGGCTGGGCTGTAGAAGGAGAGAAGGGAGGTAAGGTAGGAGGGGGCGACGTGATGGACAGCCTTGAAGCCAAGAGTGAGGAGTTGTTGCTTGATTCATAGGTTGACAGACAACCACTGGAGATTCTTGAGGAGGGGAGTGACATGCCCAGAGCATTTCTGTACAAAGATAATTCGGGCAGCAGAGTGAAGTATAGACTGAAGCAGGGAGAGACAGGAGGTTGGGAGATCAGAGAGGAGACTGATGCAGTAATCCAGTCGGGATAGGATGAGAGATTGAACCAGCAAGGTAGCGGTTTGGATGGAGAGGAAAGGGCGGATCTTGGCGATGTTGTGGAGGTGAGACCGGCAGGTTTTGGTGACGGATTGGATGTGTGGGGTGAATGAGAGAGTGGAGTCAAGGGTGACACAAAGGTTGCGGGCTTGTGAGACAGAAAGGGAGGTAGTGCCATCTACAGTGATGGGAAAGGGAGAGGGCAGGGTTTGGGAGGGAAGATAAGGAGCTCAGTCTTGGACATGTTGAGTTTTAGATGGCGGGCAGACATCCAGATGGAGATGTCCTGAAGGCAGAAGGAGATATGAGCCTGGAGGGAGGGAGAGAGAGCAGGGGTAGAGATGTAGATTTGAGAGTCATCAGCTTGAGATGATAGTTGAAGCCGTGGGAGAGGATGAGTTCACCAAGGGAGTGGGTATAGATAGAGCACAAAGGGGGACCAAGAATTGACCCTTGAGGAACCCCTACAGTAAGGGGATAGGAGGAGGAGCCCACGAAGGAGACTGAGAATGGACGGCTGGAGAGATGAGGAGAACCAGGAGAGGACGGAGTCTGTGAAGCCAAGGTTGGATAGCGTATTGAGGAGAAGGGGGTGGTCCACAGTGTCGAAGGCAATCCAGTGTCCAGAACGCCCGCCCCAGCAGGAGGGCTTGGAGATACTCAGTTCTTCCTCCGGTCCCCGTGGGGCAGGGGAGGGGCTGGTGTCCCCACGACCCCCCCGCCCTGGAGGCTGGACACACAGCCTACTGGTCAGTGGGCTGGGGAGGAGGTTTGTCTGGGATGCTTTGGGAATGCTTTCTGCCCCATTTTGGGCACATCCAGGGTCCCTGCGCCTGGCAGTTGTTGCCAGCAGTGATGTTTTCAGCACCCAAGGGCTTGGCGGGACAGAGGGTCCACCCCATTCACTCATTTTATCATGACCGAATCCCCTTTTTCATTGGCATGGCGATAGGGGCAAGGCTGCCACCGCACACCCAAATTTGAGTTTTCCCTTTCCGGCCTGTCCTCCCGCCTGTCCACCCACTTCTCCGTTGTCCATCTCTCAGCCTTCCTGGAGCCCTCAGGGTGATGCATGTCTGCATTATGCGGGTTTGGGTCAAGGGTTAATGCTCCTCAGGGACATCTCCCTCCCAGGTGCTTCCTCTCCATACCTACCATGGCACTCACTGCCCCTGGATGAACAAGGGTCTCTGCTGCTCTTCTGTCTCCATAGAGGTGTGAGTGATGAATGCCTCTGGAGAACCCTGCAGTCCCAGGGGTGGGCAGAGCCGGCCCCTTGGGACACCGCTTCCTCTGTGCCTGCCTAGACCCTTGTCCTCTGCAGTGTCGTGGGCCTCAGAGCAGCTCCAGGGCTGGGCGGGGTTAACGGGGGTTTCCTCAAGGACCTCATCCACTCTACACCAGTGTAGAGCAAGAGGTGTTTGGGGACTGAGATGCTTGGCCACGGTCCTGGAGCTCTGTGCCTCCCCACCGCCCCTCCCTCCCCCCCAAGTAGGGGACCCTCCACCCTCTGTCATTCCAGATTTCCCAAGCAGTCAGTCTAGTAACGCCTGGTCCCCTCTCTCCACCCTCATCTCCCTCCACCATAGAAGGAAATCCCTGAAATCCTGAGGGAGCCTGGAACTCAGGGCCACTCTCCTCCTGTCTGTCCTCTTCCCAACAAGGGGCCACTCTCTGTATTTCCCTGAGGCCAGAGCTCCACCCCCCCCTGCCTCCACCCCAAGGCCGGGTTTTCTCCGCCCCTGATGGGCGGTCCCGATTCTTTCCTGGAGGCCAGGCTCAGAGGGATGCCCCTGGGGACCAGTCCGGCTCCTGAGGCTGGCGGCAGTGTCTATTTATGGGTTGCCTTGTCCTGGGCTCTCACCTTACCCTTATCTGCCCGGTCCTCCCCCGGACCCCCTGAGTCAGTCAATCAACCGAGGGTCGGCGCCCGGGTGGCTGCTGAATCTCTCGGCATTGTCCTCCTTGTCGGCACCACTTCTCCCTCCCCGTGGGCCTCTGGGCACCCATTCTGCCCCTGACTTGCAGATGCCCGTGAGCGAGGGAACCCCACAGCCCAGCCCCTCACCCCTGTGGTAAAGTGGCCTCACCAGGGGGATCGGCAGCTGGCTGGGCAGGTGGACCCCCAGGCCATGGCCCTGAGACGGTGGGTAGTTGTTGAGTCCTGCTGGGAGGCTACGTCCAGTTCAGGTCAGAGCTCTGGGTGGGGGCAGGGGGTAGGGGCTAGGGGACGAGGTGGCCCCGGTGGTGTTGGGGAGGGAAGCAGGGGCTATTGCCTGAAGCAGGTTCCCTCCCCGAGAGGAATTCCTCATTTGGAAGGCGACTCCTTCTCGCCGCTGGGCTGCTGGGGTTTCTCAGCCACAGAATCCAGCTCAGGAAGAGTTGCATGTTGGTCAGCTGCTGCTCTAGCTGGCCTCTCCCCCTTGGACACCCGGCGCCACTGACTCGGGGAAAACCCATCTGCCTGGGCAGGCCCTTGCCCACCCCCCTTCGAGTTCTGGCCCTGGACTTCCCCGAATACCTCCACCGTCAAAGGAGGAGCAATGATCAGTTGATTGGCTCTGACGCCAGGCAGCAGGGAGTAGTTTTTGGAGACTTGAGGCGGCATCTCCTTTGAGTTATTATGCGTCTGGCTGTGGCTACGTGTCCAGCTGTTGACTGTGCAGCCCAGAGTGTGGGTCACCTGGATGTGACACTGTGGATGCCATAGTCCTGCCCTCGGTCCTGACCACTAGAGGTGGGGCAGCTTTGGGGAGTCTTGACCTGGGCCCCGGACGACTCATTCGGCCACGTTGGGGGACCCCCGAGACCCAAGCCGTGGGGCATGAATGAAGAGGGCGGAAGCCAGGCCGCCGAGGGTATCAGAAGAGACCTGCTGACCTGTTCCCAACTGTCCCGCAGCCTCCGCTGGTAAAGACGCAGGCCGTGACCCTCTCGGACACAGGCGAGGCCTTGAAGACTGAAATCCCGACCAAAGACGTCCCCATCGTGCACACCGAGACCAAGACCATCACTTATGAGGCCGCCCAGGTGGGATGTGGACTCACCCTCTGCCCCCCATTCCTTCACCCCCAGGGAACAGGGGCTACCCTCCTCCGTCCTGCTTGCCTCCTGGCCCTTCAAAACTACTGTTCCCCACCCTTCTCGAAACAGCCAGTCCCCCCTTCCCTGCCACCCCCTGGCCTCTTCCCAGGCGGCTTGGCCCCAGGCCATATCTAACCCCTTTCACGACCCTTCTGCAGACGGATGATGATGGCAGTGAGGACCGGGACCCTGGCGTCCTGCTGACCGCCCAGACCATCACGTCAGAGACCACGAGCGGCACGACCACCACTCAGATCACCAAGGTAGCTTGTGGTGGGAGCTGCCGGGGTATTCGAAAGCTGGAATCGCCTCCTGCTTGTGTGTGCAAAGCACTGTGCTGGGTGTCTGCTTTTGTGTGAGGAGTGCTGTGCTGGGTGTCTACTTGTGCGTGAGGAGCGTTGTGCTGGGTGAGTGAAGGGCTCTTGCTGGGCACTCGCGGAGCGGGGAGGGTACTGGCAGAGACTGGGGCACTGACAGAGGGCAGGGAGTGTCAGCAGTGGGCGGGGATCACTGGCAGAAGCTGGGGGCATTAGCAGGGAGTGGAGGGTGCTGGCAGTGGTTGGGGTCACTAGCGGTGGGCTGGGGCTCCTGGCAGGGGGCTGGGGATGCCAGCAGTGGGTGAGGGTCCCCGGCAGAGACTAGGGGCACTGGTGGGGGCTAGGGAGTACCGGCAGTGGGCAAATTGCTCTCATTGAATCTGTCTTCGCTGCTTTGGTGCCGGAGTTCCCTAACGACCGCGTCCTGTGTTCCAGACGGTGAAGGGAGGCATCTCGGAGACCCGCATTGAGAAGAGGATTGTCATCACGGGAGATGCGGACCTCGACCACGATCAGGTGCTGGGGCTGGGAGGAGGTCCACTGGGGTGGGGGCTGACCAGGGAAAGGGGGCCCGGCCCCAGCAGGGATGCCCTGGTTCTCCTGTGATCTGCCTGGGTGTCTGTGTCCACCTGGGTCTCCGTGCATCCCCCACCCCCTCATGCGTGGGCCCCCTCAGGTCCTTGTCCAGGCCATAAAGGAGGCGAAGGAGCAGCACCCGGACATGTCCGTGACCAAGGTGGTGGTGCACCAGGAGACGGAAATTGCCGACGACTAAACTCAGGTAGTTCCGGGAAGCCGCGCCATCAGAGCCTACTGACTGCAACCCCAGCCCCTAACCCCGGTCCTAATTCAGCCTCCCCCCTGACCCCAGGCCTGCCCGCCTCCCCCATCTCCCAGAATTCCCTTGCCCTCTTCATGCCCCATCCTCAATCGTTGGTATTTATTGAGCTCTTACTGTGAGCAGGGCATAGTATAAAGCCCTTGGGAAAGTACAGTCCAACAGAGTTGGTAGACACGACCCTCAAGGATCTTACAGTTTACAGCACCCTGCCCTGGTTTAGGCCCCAGCCCTGGCCAGCAGTCCAGTGGCGGCAGACTTGGTCAGTCTCCGACGTCCTCGCTGACACTTGGCTGGGCCCGCTGGGCGGATTCTCAGATTCGTCCCACGTCCCTTCCCCTGCTCCCGCCAGCCGCCCGGCCAGGAATGGCTCAGCCTGGGGCCCTGGCCAGCTTTCCCATCCCCCGACCCCCAGTCCCTCCACGACTGCCAGCGAGTGAGCGCAGCCCCGGCCCGGCCCCAAGCCCACCGCAATGCAGGAAACACTCCCAGCCCCTGGGTGGGCAGGGAGGAGGCTGAGCCCGAGCCCTCCTGGTGCTCCCCTGCCCCGCCCCCGCCCTTTGACCGCCAGCTGGGTCAGGGGAAAGGGCACTGAGTCAGCAGGTCAGGAGGCCCGGGTTCTAGTCCGGGCCCTGGCCTACTGTGTGATCCCAGGCAACCCACTTAACCTCTCTGGGCTTCAGTTTCCTCATCGGGAAAATGGGGTGGAGCCATCCTCACCCCTCCACATCTCCCAGGGATGGGAGCAGGATAGGGAGATCAGATTGGGTTGAGCCATGCCAGCTCCGAGGCTCAGTACTGCTCATATTTGAGGTGGGTGAGGGGAGGATGGGAGACACCAGGTCCAGGAGGGGCTGGGGGAGAGGGGTTAGCCCCGAGCCCGCCGGCAGCTTTCCCTCCTCTCAGCCAAGCTTAGAGCCGGCTGAGAGCGGGGCTAGGGGGTCGGAGACCAACCGGGGCCCGGGCTGAACTGCTGGGTCTTCTCTCCTCAGGAACAACCCCGCCCGGCCCTTTGTGTGTCGGCCCGGCGCCGAGGGAGCCGCCCCTCCCTCACCGCCCGGTGCAGCCCCGTGAGAGCCGCCCGCCGGCGCACCCGATTGCAGTGGGGACGGTGGGGGCATCTCTGGAGACCGGGGGTCCTTGGGGAACGTTACCTCAACGACGGCGATCCCCGAGGGCCTTCCTTCACTCCCTTTCCCTTCCCCCCCCACCAGCGAATGTTTTTATCTTTTTTCAGGGTTTTTGGCTTCCCTCGTCCCGGGGCGGGCCCCCTCCCCCTTTTCCGAGCCGGGGGGCGCAGCCTGGAGTATGTGCAGAGACCCTGGACCCTCCAGGAGACCGGGGCGGGGAAGGGGGTGGGGGGGTGTATTTTTACCTGCTTTTCTGAGCTGTGTCACTAGCTGTTTTAGAGCAAAGAAACTGGAACTTGTCTCCGATCTCGGGTGTGTGATTTTGCGGTCTCTCTCCCCGCCCCGGCCTCCCCCCACAAAGGGGAAGGGTTAGGGCTGCCCTGCGCAGACCTGGGTGCAGGGAGACCGCCCGGCCGCGCCCACGCGTTCCTGTCTGTCCATGTGTTGCCGGGCCCGGTGGGGGTGCAGGGGGCTTGGGGAGGTGGAGAGGGGGTCCGGGAGACTCGTCTGGCGGGGGTGGGGGGCGTCCCACCGGGGCCAGGAGGAAGGCCCCCCATCTCAGGCGGCGTTCGCGGGGCAGGGACCCGGGAGCGGGCGGGGTGTTTGCGTGCACCGGGGCTGAGCCGAAGGCCGGGCCCCGGGGGTGACGGGGAAGGGGGATCCTCGCCGGCCGCGGAGGAGTCGTTGGTGTGTCCCGGGACCGGGGGCGAGAGGCGGGGCTGCCACGCACCCGGCAGGAACTGAATTCCGCAGACCCGAGGCAACTCCGCCCCTCTAGGGGGGAGGGGCAGAAGCCGGTCAGGGGTCTTCAGCGGGCAGGGCTCCCTCTCCCCCGCACCCCCTTCCGGGCGGGTGGGTTGGGGGTCGATTCGGGGAGCCCTTCCAATCACACGGACGGCGGAAGCCCCCTCCCCCCACCCCGTCCTACGACCCCCAGACCCCAGCGGCCTGCCTGGGGTGGAGGGGAGGGGGCGTTTCCGTTTGACTGTGCTGGGAAAAGCGCCCAGGAGCGGGCAAGGAAATTCCAGTTTTTAAAACTTTATTTAAGAAGCAAGAGCTCTTCATCTCGTCCCCAGCAGCCGGCTGGCCCCTATCCTGGGCAGCCTCTCCCCACCTCTCCGTCCCTCCGTCGGCCTCCGTGCTAAGCGCCTCTGCCCCTGCCCTAAACGCCTCCCCCTCCGCGCAGCCCGGGGCTCCGGCTCCAGCCCCGCGGGCCCAGCTGGAGGGGCGGTTCCGGAACCGACCGCTCCGCCGGGGCCCGGACTTGCTTTGGTCCTCCTATAATAATAATAATAGCATTTATTAAGCGCTTACTATGTGCAAAGCACAGTTCTAAGCGCTGAGCACTGTTCTAAGCGCTGGGCGAGCTCACCCCCGGCCCGGGGCTTCGAGGGTCCAAAGGGGGCAGTTCAGGCTTCTGCTCCCCGGCTTCCACAAACGCCCACCGCTTCGGAATCAAGGGGCGCCGAAAAGAGGCCGAGGGGTCCCTCCCTTCCCTCTGGTCCCAAAGCGGTTGGGACCAGACGGGTGGAGACGGAGAGGGGGAGGGTCCTGGGGGCGGAGCCGCCCTCTTAATCTCATTATTATTATTATTATTATTATTATTATTATTATCATTATCACCGTTGTTACTGTTGTTCAGACTTGGCCCCGTCCTCCCCAGAAGGAGGGAAGGAAGGCGAAGGATCCGAATTCGAGGCCGCGTAAAAGAGGCCCTGGCCGGTGTAAGCGGGCCTGCAGTCCAACCTCAGGGTCACCCGGGTGGAGGGGGGGCTTTGGTGGGGGGCGGGAGGGCCCGGGCCCTGGAGCCCCTCCCCGGAGACAGAAGCAGGCCGGTTCCTCCCGGGGGGAGGGCCCGGGCCCCCCGCCGCCCCGCTCTCAGACCCGGGCCCCGGGGTCCCCGCAGCCCCCCAGCTTGGCGTAGCCCAACAGGCTGAGCCGTTCCAGGCGGGGCCAGCTGCGGTGGTCGCGGTCGGGGGCGGGGTCCGCCGGGCCCCCGGGGCCCAGGCCGAGCAGGGCTCCGGCCCGGGCGAGGTCCAGCGACTTGGAGTGTCCGGCGGGCCGGGGCGGGGCCCGGCTGGGGCGGCCCCTGGGGTCGCAAGGCTCCCGGCGCGGGCCCGGAGCGGCTGGGCGGGGGCTGCCGGGCTCCGACCTCAGGCTCAGGCTCAGGCTCAGCCACGAGGCGGCCGGGGACGCGGCCCCAAGCCGGACCCCCGGGGACGCCCCGGCCCCAAGCCGGACCCCCGGGGGGGCTCCGGCACCGCCGGCGGGGGCGCCGGGCCCGGGCCCGGGGACGAGGAGGAGGTCGGGGGCGCCCCGGCCGACGGGGAGGCGGTCGGGGCCCCCGGCGTCCGGGCTGCCGTCGGGGGAGGCCGGGCCCGGGGCAAGCGCCGGGGCCAGGGCCAGGGCCCGGCGGAGCCGGCGGGTCTCCGAGTCCCGGCTCTCGAGCAGCACGGTGTTGGCGCAGATGAGCACGAAGAGGCCGGCGCCCATGACCACGGGCCCCACCAGGCGCAGCCGGTCCCGGGGGTCCCCGGGGGTCCGCCCCGGCCCCCGCCGCAGCTCCCCCGGCCCGCCCCGGCGCGGCCAGTAGCCGGCCACGGCGATGGCCAGGCCCGCGGCCACCACCAGGGCCCCCAGCGCCGCGAAGGCCCCCGAGGGCGAGCGCAGCCGCAGCCGGGCCCGCACCCGCAGGGCCTCGGGGCGGCGGCGGGGGCGGCGGCGGGGGCGGGGGCGGCGGGGGCCGAGGCGCGGGAGGGCGCCGGCCGGGGGGCAGCCTGGAGGCAGCGGGCTGAGCGCCGCGCTGGCTCCGGGGGTCCCCGCCGTCATGGAGCCGTCGTCGGGCCGCCCTGGGTCGGGGGAGAGACGGGGGGTGCGGGCCGCGTCAGAGCGGGGGGGCCGGGGCCCGGGCTCCTCTCCCACGGACCCCCCATCCGAGGGCTCCCCGCGCCCTGCTGCCGCCGCCGGCCATCTCTCCAGCCCCGACCCCCGGAAGGCCCCCCGCCCGGCCAGCCGGAGAGGCTGCGGTCTCTGGAGGGCTCCCTGGGGGCGGAGACGTCTGCCCAGGAGAAGTGGGGGGGGGGGGGGGTCCCGGGATCCCCAAGATCGACGTCCAGATGCCCTCGACCAGCCTTTAACTCTCGGAGGCCGGAGCCGCCCCAGGCGGCGGGAAGGGGGGTGGGGGCTACATGGAGCGGAGGAGCGCCTGCCGGCCTAGCCCCCGACGACCCCCGGCCCGGCCTCCGCCCCGCCCCCCGGGCCGCTGCCCTCTCGGGTCCTTCCCCCCCCACAGCCCACCCCTCTCCCCCTCCCCCGGCCCCGTTACTGCTTTCTAGAGAGCCCAGCAAGGACACGGGGCCACGGGACCCCCTTCAAGCTCAGGGGACCCAGACGGTGTCGGAGGGAGGGGGCTTGGGGGATGGGGAGCTGTGGTCCCCTAGGGGAGGGGGCGTCTGGGGAGACCTCAGCCCTTCCCAGCTCCTGACTCTGGAACCTGAGAGTGTGTGTGTGTGTGTGTGTTTGTGTGTTTGTGTGTGCGTGTCGGGGGGTTGGAAGGCTCCGGCGGGGCCAGCAGGAGCAGGTTTCGGCGGTGCCCCCTGCCTGCCCCCCGCCGCCCTCCGCCCGCCCGTACTCACCGGGTCCGGCTGCCCCCCAGCCCGCCGCTCCGCCCGCCCCGGCTCCATCGCTCCGACTCCGGCCCGGGCCACCCCCGCCCCCCGGCTCCCCGCCCGCAGCGCCGGGGGGAGGGCGGAGAGACGCGGGATGGTCGGCGGGCTCCCCCCGCCCCTCCCCAGGCCCGGCCCCCGCTGCGGACTTAAGCGAATCCGACTTCGAAGTACCGGGGGGGCGGGAGGGGAGAGAGAGAGAGAGAGAGAGTGTGTGTATGTTTTCCGGGGATCTGGGAGGGAGAGGGCGAGAGCTAAGAAAGGCGGGCGTGGAAGGACTGCAGGGAGGGGCCGGAGGGACGGCTTGTCGCGGGGAGAGGGAAGGAGGGAGAAGGACCGGCCCTCCAGGCTCTCCAGGCCCCCCCAGGCCTCCCCAACCTCCCGCGGCCCCCGGGGAGAGCCCGGAAGCCCAACCGGAGCCTCGGCTGTCCTGGGGCGGGGCTGGGGGGCGCCGGGACCCGGCCGTCGAGCCCCCCTCGCTGGCCAGAGCCTGGACATAGATGACTTGGGGCCGGACCAGCAGATAATAATAATAATAAGACCCTTGGTGGTGCGGGGGGGGAGAGAGAGGGGCCGAGGGAGAGACCCTTCAGACGGAGATTCTCTGAGACACAGAGTCACAGACCCCCAGGCAGAGACGGAGATACACAGAGAGACTTAGAGACACACAAACTTGAAGAAGCAGAAAGAATCCCGGGAGGAGTGAAAGAGACTCTCTGAGTCGGACGAAGGTGCCCGGAGGGAGCCCTCAGGAGAAGGACCTGAGCGGGTGGCCAAGAGACCACTAGACGCAGCTACGATCTGTTCTCTCTCCTAGGACCATTGGACATTTGCGAGCGCCGAGGGGAGTGGGGCAGGGGCAGAGGTGAGGCCAGAGTAGGGGTAGGGCCAGGAGTGCCTCTGGTCATTTCTTGTCAGATTTCCCAAGGGCTTTGAAGCTAAGAAGGACTGAAGTTTGGCAGATTATGAAGGGGGGCGGCGGTTAAATACACTTTCTACAGTGCTCTCCAAGGCACCCGATACAGTGCTCTGCACACAGAAAGTGCCCAATACAGCACTTTGAACAAAAAAGGTGTCCGGTACAGTGCCCTGCACACACTAGGTATCCAGCACTCTGCACCCAGAAGGTGCCCGGTCCAGTGTTCGGCACATAGAAAATGCCCAATATCGTGCTCTGAAATCAATCAGTCATATTTATTGAGCACTCACTGTGTGCAGAGCACTGTACTGTTTGGTAAAGTTGATAAAGTTGATACGACAGAGTTGATAGACACGTTCCCTGCCCACATGGAGCTTCCAGGCTAGAGTTGGTAGACGCGTTTACACATTAGTATGGGATAAGCCATGGGGAATGGGGGCTAAGGGGAAAAGGGGCTATTCTGTAAAGATGAATTAGGGGTTTCAGCCCAGCCCACCCGCTGGGCTGCCAAGGAAAATTTTCCTTCTTCTCCTCTTTCTTTCTCTTCCTCCTCTTCCTCTTCCTCCTTCTTCTCCTCCTCTTTCTCCTCCTCCCCCTCCTTTCTCCTCCTCCTCTTCCACCTCCTCTTTCTCCTCCCCCGAGCTCAGAGACATCTTCCCAAGTCTTCAAGCTCACATTCTGCACCTCCTGACCCCTCAATCTCTCTCTCTCTCTCTCTCTCTCTCTCTCTCTCACACACACACACACACACACACACACACACACACACACACACACACACACACACACACACACACACACACACACACACACACACACACACACACACACACACACACACACACCCCGCCCCCAGCCAGAATAGGAAGTGGACCGAACGGACCGTAAACTGATGTAATTATTCCTGTGGATGGATTTTATCGGGTTTTTTCTTTGTAACAAAGAATGTCTCGTTCCTCACTGGTCTCGCCGGAGCTGGGGCAGTTCTAGCCAACCCCCCCTTTCCTTGGGCCCCTCTTCTCTAGAAAGCCCTGCTGTGTAGACAGCCTATGGGGCTGGAGGACGGGGGAAGCTCACCCGCTCCGGGGGTGTAGACCCCTGCGGGTCGGGGAGAAGGGAATTTTTGGTGGGGATGGGGGAGAGGGATGAGGTCATATCCCCCGGATCCGAGGGGCTGGCAGAGACCCCAACAGAGGTCTTTCTGTCCCTCCCTCCCCCGGCCTGGACGGCGGCCCCCTCCCCTCCCCCTCTGCCTTCCTCTCCCTCCCTCGGGCCCCTCCTCCCCCTGCCCCTCGGCCCCCCCCCCCCCGGCCCGTTGTCTCCCGGCTGGGTCCCCCCTCGTCCCGCCTCCCCCCTCGTCCCGGGCGGCCCCTGGGCCTGGCTTGGCCGATGCAGTTTCCATGATGCAGGCTCGGGGGGCCCGGCGCGGGGCGCAGACGGTTTTGATTAGGAGAAAAACAAGTTTAGCGATGCGGCGGGGGCCGGGGGCGGGGGGCGGCGCCGTCCGACCTGGGCAGAGGAGGGGAGGGGAGGGGACCGGGAGCGGGGTTACAAGGAGGGAGGAAGGGGGAGAAGTTGGTGCTGCCCTCGCCCACAGAACGGATCCCAGGGACTCCGGGACACCGAGAATCGTCCCTCCTTGGAACTTCTGGAAACAGCAAAACTCTCTCTCTCTCTCTCTCTCTCTCTCTCTCTCTCTCTCTCTCAATCAATCAATCGTATTTATCGAGCTCTTACTGTGCGCAGAGCACTGTACTAAGCGCTTGGGAAGTACAAGTTGGCAACATATAGAGACAGTCCCTACCCAACAGTGGGCTCACAGTCTAAAAGGGGACTTTCTCTCTCTCTCTCTCTCTCTCTCTCTTTCTCTTTCTCTCTTTCTCTCTCTCTCTCTCTCTCTCACTTTCTTTCTCCGACCCAGCCACACGAATGGGCCTACACAAACGCGCCCAAGCACACTGTCACTCGCATCCTGCCAGATCCCTCTTGAGAAGAGGCCGCAGGGCGTCTCTGGTTTTGCCGGGATCAATAATCTGTCCTGGGGTCAGACTCTGCGGGGGTTACTGAGAGCCGAGGAAGCGGCGGAAAAGGGGGGGCTGGAGGCAGGGAGGGAGATGCGGTGGAGTTGGGTGGGGTGGTGCAGGGGTTCGCAGGTCCCACGGGGAGGTTTCTGTTCGTTTTAAGATGGTCTTACCCAGCCCAGACACCCCCGGCCGCTTTTTCCTTTTGGGGCCCCGGGGCGGGGGCTGGAGGAAGGGAGAGGGGCACTTGTTCCCTCCCTGGGGTTTTAAAGACCTGGGGCAATCACTGCCCCAGAATCCTTCCAGTCCAACCGTGGCGGGGCTGGGGTGGAGGGAAACTTTTCAGCATATTTCCATCCCACCCCAGGGCCCGGGCTATTCATCGGCCTCGTCTGCGGGGGACAGCCCTGGGGCTGGGAGCCCCTGTACCAGCGTGGGGGCTACGGGCGGGTGGAGATTTAACCTGTTTGGGAACATCTCGGGGAACGAGGGGGAATCTCCTTCGCTCCTGGAGACCTCGGGCTGTCCAAGGGGCAGATGAGAATGAAAAGGGACCCAGACCCAGCTGCCCCACCAGCCTCCTTCCTTCTGTGACCTCCCCTCCTTCTCCCCGGTGGCCACAGGCTCCCCACGCCCCAAGCAACGTGGATTAGTGGAAAGAGCCCGGATTTAGTCATGGGTTCTAATTCCGGCTCTGACACTTGACAGCTGTGTGACTTTGGGCAAGTCACTTAACTTCTCGTTACCTCATGTGTAAAATGGGGATTAAGACTACTGTGAGCCTCTGGTGGGACAACACGATTACGTTGTATCTACCCCAGCGCTTGGCACAAAGTAAGCGCTTGTTTACTTGCTTTGATGTCTGTCTCCTCCCTTCTAGACTGCAAACCCGTTGCGGGCAGGGATTGTCTCTGTTGCTGAATTGGACTTCTCTCCTTCTCCAGCCCAGCCCGCACCCTCCGCTCCTCTGCCGCTAATCTCACCGTGCCTCGTTCTCGCCTGTCTCGCCATCGACCCCCGGGCCTGGAATGCCCTCCTTCTGCCCTGGAATGCCCTCCCTCTGCCCATCCGCCAAGCTAGCTCTCTTCCTCCCTTCAAGGCCCTACTGAGAGCTCACCTCCTTCAGGAGGCCTTCCCAGACTGAGCCCCTTCCTTCCTCTCCCCCTCGTCCCCCTCTCCATTCCCCATCTTACCTCCTTCCCTTCCCCACAGCACCTGTATGTATGTATATATGTTTGTACATATTGATTACTCTATTTATTTATTTATTTTATTTGTACATATCTATTCTATTTTATTTTGTTAGTATGTTTGGTTTTGTTCTCTGTCTCCCCCTTTTAGACTGTGAGCCCACTGTTGGGTAGGGACTGTCTCTATATGTTGCCAACTTGTACTTCCCAAGCGCTTAGTACAGTGCTCTGCACACAGTAAGCGCTCAATAAATACGATTGATTGATTGATTGACTTTCCAAGTGTTTAGCACAGTGCTCTGCACACAGTAAGTGCTCAGTAAAGACGATTGAATGAATGAATGGATGAATGAATGAACAAATCCCATCATTTTTCTTATTATTAAGTCCCGGGCCAGGAGAGGAGGCTGGAGAGTCCCGGTTGATGGATTTTCCCAGGATGTCCCGGGGCTGAGGGAGCGGAGGGATTCCCCCAGGGCAGCTGGCTGCAAGTCAAGGACCGGCCACATGGTGGCAGCATCGTCCGCTCGGGCCGGCCTCGCTCCCGAGTCCCGGCGGGAATTCCCCCGCCCCGGGATGCTCCCGCGCCGGGATGCTCCCGCTCCGCGATGCTCCGTCCCCATTTCCCTCCTTGTCCCGATGATAAATGCCAAATGAAAAGGGGAAGCGGCGTGGTCTAGTGGATAAAACCCTGGCCTGGGAGACAGAGGAGCTGGGTTCTAAACCCCACTCCGCCACTTGCCCGTTGTACGACCGTGGGCAAGTCATCATCATCATCAATCGTATTTATTGAGCGCTAACTATGTGCAGAGCACTGTATTAAGCGCTTGGGAAGTACAAATTGGCAACATATAGAGACAGTCCCTACCCAACAGTGGGCTCACAGTCTAAAAGGGGGAGAGAGAGGACAAAACCAAACATACTAACAAAATAAAATAAATAGAATAGATATGTACAAGTAAAATAAATAAATAAATAGAGTAATAAATATGTACAAACATATATACATATATACAGGTGCTGTGGGGAAGGGAAGGAGGTAAGATGGGGGGATGGAGAGGGGAACAAGGGGGAGAGGAAGGAAGGGGCTCAGTCTGGGAAGTCAATTAACTTCTCTGCACCTCAGTTCCCCCAACTACAGAATGGGGATTCAACGCCTGTTAATACTACTACTACTACTACTACTACTACTACTACTACTACTACTACTACTACTACTACTACTACTACTAATAATAATAATGGCATTTGTTAAGCGCTTAGCTTACTATGTGCAAAGCACTGTTCTAAGCGCTGGGGGGGGGTACAAGGTGATCAGGTTGTCCCACGTGGGGCTCACATTTTTAATCCCCATTTTACAGATGAGGTAACTGAGGCTCAGAGAAGTTAAGTGACTTGCCCAAGGTCACACAGCAGGCATGTGGCAGAGCTGGGATACAAACCCATGACCTCTGACGCCCAAGCCTGGGCTCTTTCCACTGGGCCACGCTGCTTCTCAGCCAGGCTGCCTGTTCTCCTGCCAACGTAGACTGTGAGCCCTTCGTGGGACAGGGACTGTGTCCAACCTGATTAACTTGTATCTACCCCAGGGCTTAGACTAGTGCTTTAAACAAAGTAAGCGCTTTAGCAAATATCATGGAAAAAAACCCAACTCGGCTCCCATGACCTTCCTCCCGCTAAGCGTGGGGATAAGACTGAGGCAGACTTGTCCCTGCTTCACCCCTGACTATCCTCTGGAGCCTAAAGTGACCAGGCCCCCAGGAAAATTTGAAATCACTTCTGCCTCAGAGGTCTCCTTGATCGATTTCTAATCTCCCCTCTCTATAATAATAATAATAATAATAATAATAATAATGGCATTTGTTAAGCGCTTACTATATGCCAAGCACTGTTCTAAGCGCTGGGGGAGATACAAGGTAATCAGCCACATTGGGCTTACAGTCTTAATCCCCATTTTACAGATGAGGTAACTGAGGCCCAGAGAAGTGAAGTGACTTACCCAAAGTCACACAGCTGACAAGTGGTAGAGTCGGGATTAGAACCCATGACCTCCGACTCCCAAGCCCGGGCTCTTTCCATTGAGCCATGCTGCTTCTCATCTATCCCCCACCTTTCACTACAGGACTGATTCACCCTAACTTAAGCCTTGATGTACTCACAACCTGCTCAGGGCACCGGTGCACAAAACTTTTTACTGTATTACCTCCTTCCCTGCTGGGCCCCATATCCACCTTCCCGACTGTGTCTGTTTATTGTTATATTGTACACTTCCAGTCGTTTAGTACAGAGCTCTGCACACAGTAAGCATTCAGTACTCATTCAATACGATTGAATGAATGAATGGGCCTGGCTGGGGAGTGTTGAGAAACCCAGGATGTTCATCTGGGATCTGTCCAGGCTTCTCAGGATGGCGCTGAGGTCTCCTTTGAGGAAGCTGGTTTGAGGATGGAGCGTTCCGGTGATTTGCATACATCCTCATCAATTCTGCATCCGTCCATATTCCTCTTGTGGGATCAGGCTGTGGCCCTCTGGGTCGGAAAGCAGCGTGGCTTAGTGGGAAAAGCACGGGTTTGAGAGTCAGAGATAGTGGGTTCCCTGGCCCTCATCATCCCCCTGGCCTGGAATGCCCTCCCTCCGCACATCCGCCAAGCTAGCTCTCTTCCTCCCTTCAAGGCCCTACTGAGAGCTCACCTCCTCCAGGAGGCCTTCCCACACTGAGAGAGACCCCTCTCCCTCTCCTCCCCATACCCCTGCCTTACCTCCTTCCCCTCCCCACAGCACCTGTATATATGTATATATGTTTGTACGTATTTATTACTCTATTTATTTGTTTATTTTATTTGTACATATTCTATTTATTTTATTTTGTTAATATGTTTTGTTTTGTTCTCTGTCTCCCCCTTCTAGACTGTGAGCCCACTGTTGGGTAGGGACTGTCTCTATGTGTTGCCAACTTGTACTCCCCAGGTGCTTGGTACAGTGCTCTGCACACAGTAAGTGCTCAATAAATACGATTGAATGAATGAATGAATCCCGGCTCTGCCACTTGTCAGCCGTGTGTGACTGAGCAAGTCACTTAACTTCTCTATGTGCCAAGCACTGTTCTAAGCTCTGGGGTAGATAAAAGGTAATCAGGTTGTCTCACGTGGGGCTCACAGTCTTCATCCCCATTTTACAGATGAGTTAACTGAGGCATAGAGAAGTGAAGTGACTTGCCCAAGGTCACACAGCAGACAAGTGGCAGAGCCGGGATTAGAACCCATGTCCTCTGACTCCCAAACCCATGCTCTTGGCACTAGGCCATGCTGCTTCTCATTGCCCAAGGGCACACAGCTGACAAGTAGTAGAGTCAGAATTAGAACCCATGACCTTCTGACTCACAGATTCTAATCCCATTGATTGATTAAGACTGTGAGCCCCAGGTGGGACAGGGACTGTGTCCAAATTGATTAGCTTTTATCTATCCCAGGGTTTAGTACAGTGCCTGGTGCATAGTAAGCGCTAAACAAATACCATTAAAAAAAGGTCTGGCAGGGAAAATCCCAGGAAATTTGAAGAGACCTGGATCATTGGGGGTTTAGGAGTAGGGGGTGCCGTTCAGGGGGAAATCCCTGGGGCTCTTTGGGAGCCCTGTCCTGTGAGCCCACTGTTGGGTAGGGATCGTCTCTATATGTTGCCAACTTGTACTTCCCAAGCGCTTAGTACAGTAGTCTGCACACAGTAAGCGCTCAATAAATACGATTGAATGAATGAATGAATGAATGAATGAACGCTCGTCTGTCCGTGGCTGACAGACTCATAGACCCGCCCACAACCCCACACCCACGCAGCAGCCTAGCCCGCAGCTCCCGCATGGTCCTCTGTCGAAACAGGGTAAAAATTGATTTTTTTGTTCACAGTTTCTTTTCCCCTTTCCATCTAGCACTTCTGAGCAATGTTTAGGTTTTTTTTTTGGGGGGGGGGAGGTGAGAGAGCTGGGAGGCCTGGTTGGCCCTGACTCCAGCTTTGGGATGAATTAGCGCGGCCGCAGCCCATGGGGAATCCACTCCCCAGCACCTCAACATGGCAGGGGGCTGGGAGGAATAAGGGAGGATCAGGCCGAGTCAAGGATTCAGACAAAAATCCTCCCCCACCCCACGGGGCAGTTGAGGAGGCTGCTGAATCCCAGGTAAATATGGTCAATCAATCAATCAGTGGTAATAATAATAATGATGGCATTTATTAAGCGCTTACTATGTGCAAAGCACTGTTCTAAGCGCTGGGGAGGTTACAAGGTGATCAGGTTGTCCCACGAGGGGCTCACAATCTTAATCCCCATTTTACAGATGAGTTAACTGAGGCACAGGGAAGGGAAGTGACTTGCCCAAAGTCACACAGCTGACAATTGAACTCTGACTCCAAAGCCCGGGTTCTTTCCATTGAGCCACGCTGCTTCCCCGAGTGGTACTTATTGGGTGCCTACAGAGTGGAGCGCTCAGCACTGAGCCCATGGGAGAGTAAAAAAAAAAAAAAAAAAAAAAAAAAAGCCAAACCCTTTCCCTGCCCGACGTGGTGATGGAGATGGAGGCAGGAAGAGTTGGTGGAGTTGTGGGTGGGGAAACTTTTACTTGTCTCATTAGAATGGAAAGGTGAGGTGACGGGTAGGGAGGGAAGTGATGGACACTTCCCGGCTCCTGCAGGGGACCAGGAGGAAGGTTAATGATCCCATGTCACCCTTGCACCTGGATTTGCCCCCTTTATTCATCCCTCCCCCAGCCCCACAGCACTTATGTACATAGCCACAATTAAATATGTTTATTTATTTAGACTGTAGACTTGTTTAGACCGTAAACTCGTTGTGGACAGGGAGTGTGTCTCCCAAAGCATCGTGGTTTAGTGGATACAGAATGGGCCTGAGAGTCAGAGGGACCTGGGTTCTAATCCCGACTCCACTTCGTGCCTGCTGAGTGACCTTGGGCAAGTCATTTCACTTCTCTGTGCCTCAGTTACCTCACCTGTAAAATGGGGAATGAGTGTGAGCCCCATGTGGGAGAGGGACTGTGTCCAACCTGAATAACTTGAATAATAATAATAATAATAATTGGCATTTGTTAAGCGCTTACCATGTGCAAAGCACTGTTCTAAGCGCTGGAGAGGATACAGGGTGATCAGGTTGTCCCATGTGGGGCTCAGAGTCTTCATCCCCGTTTTACAGATGAGGTAACTGAGGCCCAGAGAAGTTAAGTGACTTGCCCAAGATCACATAGCAGACATGTGGCGGAGTTGGGATTCGAACCCATGACCTCTGACTCCAAAGCCCGGGCTCTTTCCACTGAGCCATGCTGCTTCTCTACCCCAGTGCTTAAAACAGTGCTTGGCACATAGTAAGTGCTTAGCAAGTACCGTAATTATTATTATCTTATATTGACCTCTCCCGGGTTGAGTCCCGGCTGTAAACTCGGACCCACCTCCCCAACGGCTCCAGCCCCCTGCACCGGCCCCGCCGCCCCCCGTTCGGCCCCTCCGGAAACCCAGCCAGTGTCCACTGGAGGTGGTGGCTGATGGCCATGGGCTGGTGGGGGGGGGGGGTGTGTGCCAGGGCCACTGCCCAACCTTCTTTTCTGGGCATCAATCAATCAATCAATCAGTCGTATTTATTGAGCACTTACTGTGTGCAGAGCACTGTACTAAGCGCTTGGGAAGTACAAGTTGGCAACACATAGAGACGGTCCCTACCCAACAGTGGGCTCACAGTCTAGAAGGGAAGCAGCCTGGCCTAATGAATAGAGCATGGGCTTGGGAGTCAGAAGGTCGTGGGTTCTAATCCCTACTCCTCCACTTGTCTGCTGTGTGACCTTGGGCGAGTCACAATCCATCTGTGCCTCAGTTCCCTTATCTGTAAAATGGAGATTGACTGTGAGCCCCATGTGTCGGACAGGGACTGCGTCCAACCTGATTATCTTCTATCTACCCCAGCTCTCAGAACAGCGCTTGGCACATAGTAAGCGCTTAAAAATACCATAATTATTATTATTCCGGGCAGAGCGGGGAGGGGAGAGGGCGATGTGGAGGGAGATCATGAAAAGGAGGGAGGCTACGGTGGGTTTAGGGAGCCTCCAGGCTGTTTCTGCCGACCTTCGGCCCCGGGGTCTCGGGTCCCGGGGAGTCATGTGCCTGCCAGGCCGCTAATAATAATAATAATAATAATAATAATAATAATAATAATCAATCAATCATATTTATTGAGCACTTACTATGTGCAGAGCACTGTACTAAGCGCTTGGGAAGTACAAATTGGCAACATATAGAGACAGTCCCTACCCAACAAACAATAGCATTTATTAAGCACTTACTATGTGCAAAGCACCGTTCTAAGCGCTGGGGAGGTTACAAGGTGATCAGCTTGTCCCACGTGGGGCTCACAGTCTTAGTCCCCATTTTACAGATGAGGTAACTGAGGCACAGAAAAGTTAAGTGACTTGCCCAAAGTCACACAGCTGACAATGGGCGGAGCCGGGGTTTGAACCCATGACCTCTGACTCCAAAGCCCGGGCTCTTTTCCACTGAGCCACGCTGCTTCTCTTTTATTTGACTCTCTCGGCGGTTTCCAGGTGCAGAGCCCACACCTGCGTCTCCTTCAGCCCATCTAGCGTCTTCTGGAGCCTCCCCTGCGGAGACACACACACCGCCGTCACCACCCGTGACCCCGACCCCGAGGGCGGCACCGCAGTGGGATGGGCCCAGGGGGCAGAGATGATCTGCCCCGGGCACGGAACGGCCACGTTCCTGTCCACCCCCCGGGTCAGTCGCTGACCACAGGCCTGCCGTCAGTTCCAGAGATATGAGGGGAGGAAAATGAGAGAATTCGGAGCGTTTCTTCCTGCAGAAGAGGCCCGTTGTTGGGTAGGGACCGTCTCTATATGTTGCCGATTTGGACTTCCCAAGCGCTTAGTCCAGTGCTCTGCACATAGTAAGAGCTCAATAAATACGATTGATTGAATGAATCAATCAATGGTTTTTATTGAGTGCTTACTAAATGCCGAGCACTTGGAAGCGTATAGTACAACAGAATTAGCAGACATGTTCCCTGGCCATAACGAGCTTACATCCCAGAGGGGGAAGCAGATTGATTGATTGATTAGAGAAGGCTGAGGAGGAGGCGGCGGTAGGAGAGGGGGCCAGTCCTGGGACCACCTGTGGTCATGGGCAATGGCACCTGTTCTCCCTTCCCCTTATGCTGTGAGCCCCAAGTGGGATGGGGACTATATCCGACCTGATTAACTTGCATCTACCCCAGCGCTTATCCCAATACTTGACACTTAGTATACGCTTAACAAACATCAGCATTAGCATCATTATACAGGTACCGGTGACCTGGGGTAGAGCAGGCTATTTCCTGCCGCACCAAAGGGCAGCTCTGAACTACTGGCTTTAAGGCTCCCTCCAGCTCCCTCCAAGTTGTGCATCAGCTCTCTTCACCCACCCTTCCCTGGCCCCAGCTTTCAGCGCTTCCCATGCCCCTTCTTTTGCCTCACTCTCCTTTCTCCCCTCATCTATCCACTTTCCATGCCCTTCCCTCCCCCTGGAACTCCCTTCACATGGAATCTGCCAGAACACCACTCCCCGTCTTCAAAATTCCTGGAAATCCCACCCCCTCCAAATTACATCTCCTTGGTTCTGCCATTCCACAACCACCCTGAGCACGAAAGAATGCATGGATTTAAGCTCCCTTTGCATTATTTATGAATTTCACTTTCCATTCCCTCGCTGTTACCTGCTGGGCCTGTGTTTTCCTTCTTGCTCACAGTTATGATATTTGTGAAATGCTTACTATGTGCCAGGCACTGTTCTAAGCACTGGGGTAGATACAAACTAATCAGGTTGGGCACAGTCCCTGTCCCAAGTGGGGCTCACAGTCTTAATCCCTATTTTACAGATGAGGAAACTGAGGTACAGAGAAGTGAAGTGACTTGCCCAAGGTTTCACTGCAGATGAGTGGCAGAATCGGGATTAGAACCTAGGTCCTTCTGATTCCCAGACCCGTGCTCTATCCACTAGGACAAGCTGCTTCTCTATTGCATTGTGCAACTGGACATGTTTGCCTGTGTCCCCAATGGATTGTAAGCTTCTCGAGGTCAGGGAGCAGGTGTCTTAGTTTAATTGAAGTCTCCCAAGTAAATGTATCTCACCACCGACTCCCACGTCCTGCCTCTGGCCTGAACGCCCACCCTTTTAATAACCTACTGACAATGACTCTCCCCATATTCAAAGCTTTATTGAAGGCATATCTTCTCCAAGAAGTCTTCCCCATCCAGACCCTCATTTCCTCTTATCCCATTCCCTGCTGCGTCCTCCTTGCACTATGATTTGCCCCCTTTATTCACTACCCCTGCAGCCTCAAGGCACGTATGTCCACATTCATAATTTATGCATTTATAGTAATGTCTATCTCCCCATCTAGACTGTAAACTCACTATAGGCAGGGAATGTGTCTATCAACTTTGTTACACTGTACTCTTCCAAGCGCTTAGTACAGTGTACTACGCACAGTGATTGAAAAATAGGATTCATTGGTTGATCGATGAGACAGAGCTTTGCAACAAAGAGAGCTCAGTAAATCCGAATGCACAAGGGGATTAATTGGTGAGACACAGGTCAGAGCGTTACCAGTCAGTAGGTTGGACTGAGTGCCGGGGGGACTCCCTAATGGGTGCACTGTAAATACAGCTGAGCAGGGAGAGCCTCAACCTGAGCCCTGGGAGAGGAAGAGGAGTGGGCAAAACAGGGGACCGGGACAGAACGTGGGGAGAGGGGAGAGAAGGGAAAGAGGGGTATCCTTCACCTGAGCCAGGATGGAAGCCATGGAGGTGGAGGAGGGGGCTGGGCTGGGCAATCTGTTGGAGGTCCCCATGTCAGGCCACTAAGGAGGCTTTCAATGGTGGGGGGCTCTAGGGAATGTGGCCACCCTGTGTGTGTATTTGGGGGGGTCACGGTGCATCATCACGGGGTGGGGGTGGGGGCTGCTCTTTCTCCCGGCCGGGCCACGTTGGGGAAGCTCAAACTGTGCAGCAAGTCCTTCAACTGCTGGACAGTTGTCCCACTGCCGGCTGGGATTGTCCGTCCCCGGAGGGGGAAAGCAATACTAAAGGGGAGCAGAGAGAAGCAGAGCAGAGAGCAGAAGATCGGGAGAACAGGGGAGCAGAAAATAGGAGAGGAGGAAGCAGAGAGCAGGGAAGCAGAGAGCAGGGGGAGCAGAAAATAGGAGAATTGGTAGCAGGAGAGCAGGGAAGAGGGGAGCAGAGAGCAGGAGAGACAGCACCCACCCAGAGCAGAAGAGGTGGCAGTCAAAGAAGGGCTGTGGGATTCGGTCACTAATCTCCCGGCCAGAAGAACTGGGAGTCTGGAGCTGGCTGGCCACCCTTGCTGCCTACCCGGGGGTCTTTTCCTCCCGTGCTGGGTTTTGCACCTTGTAGGCCCATGTGGCCTCCTGGATGGGGAGGGTGCAGTGGCCCCGGTGCTCCCGGGACTGGTGACACAGGGCGCAGATGGCCTGCCCGTCCTCCTGGCAGAACAGCCACAGGCTTTCCCTGTTCTGCTTGCACAGCGTCCCCACCGGCTGTGCCCCCGGCCCCGGGAGCCACAGGGCAGCCACGATGTTGCTAAGGTGCCTCTTGTGCCGGAGGGTCTCCGGCTGGAAACTGGTGTGGCACTGGGAGCACGGATGGGTCTCCCTTGGTGTCTTGCCAGATGTTTCCAGGAGGGCAGAGATGCAGCTGGAGCAGAAGCAGTGGCCACAGTCCGTGCTCACAGCTTCCTTCATGAAGCCCAGGGAGATGGGGCAGGTGATCTCCTCCTGAATCAAGTCCACCAGCTCCACCGTGGCCATGGCTGCTGCCCCTCCTGCTGCTCTCCTGCTCCCTCTGCCAGTGCTCACGCCCCACGGCTGGCTTGGCCTAGTCCGAAGGGCAGGGAGGGAAGGGCAAGAGGACAGGGAGGGACCAAGCGGGGGTGGCAAGAAGTAGGTCTGGCATGGGAGAGGCCAAGGTCAGCTGAGGAGTGGAAGGGGAAAGTGGCACTTAGTGCAGGGATTTGCCAACAGTGGGCGCTCAATAAATGCCTCTGATTGAATAGAGGAGAGGACTAAGGAGAGGATGAGGAAGAGGACTTAGTGAGGTCAGATGGTCTCACCCCCATTCTGCAAAAGGAGTAACTGAGGCCCAAGATAGGAAGAGGCTCGTAAAGGCTCACCTGGTTACACACCCACTCCTGCCCCTTGGCCGTCCCTTGCCCCTGCCCCCTACCTCTACTCCCTGCTTTTACCCCTTCCTTCCTTAGTACAGTGCCCCAGTGCTTAGTACAGTGCCTGGCATATAGTAAGTGCTAAACAAATACCATTATTATTATTATTATTATTCCTTATTTCAACCCGTTGACCTAACCCTGGCCTCAGTCTTTGTCAGCCCTCACCTCCTGGGTTTCCCCTTCTGGACTGGTTCACCCGGCAGAACTGAAATGGAGTCTAAATCAGGCCCTGCTCCCACCTTGTCACCTTCCATCTCCTCCTCCTTCGCCTCCTCTGGTGTCCTGTGACTTTGCTGAGTCTGTGTCCCCACTCTCCCTCCTCAGGTTCCTTCCGTTCCTTCTTCGATCCCAGCGCTCTGGCGGGGAAAGTTGCCTTTGTCCGAGGTAGAAAATTGGCCAACCGGGGGAGCTGTCTCCGGCATGGCGAGGCATCATTTTTTTACGATAATAATAATAATTGTATTTGTCAAACGCTTACTATGTGACAGGCATTGTTTTAAGCGCTGGGGGTAGGTATGAGATAATCATGTTGGACACAGTCCATGGCTCACATGATGCTCACAGTCTTAATCCCCATTCTATAAATGAGGTAACTGAGGCATGGAGAGTGAAGTGACTTGCCTGAGGTCACACAGCGGGCAAGTGGCAGAGTCGGGATTAGAACCCAGGTCCTTCTGACTTTCAGGCCCAGGCTCTAGCCACTAGACCACGCTGCTTCCTACGTGGTACTGATGCTAGGGCCCCAGGAGCCCAGCCGCAATGAACAGATATTGCCTGAAAGCTCCGGATATGCGAATCAATCAATCAGTCAATCACACATTGGGATCCTTCTGGCCAGGAGGATGGTATCTAATCTGCTCGACTGTGAACTCTGCGAGGGTAGGGATCATGGTTTTTAATTCTATGGTACTCTCCAAAGTGCTTAGTACAGTGTTCTGCACCCAGTAGGCTGTAAGCTTCTTAAGGACAGAAATTGTGTCCATTAATTCTCTGGCACTCTCCCAAGCACTCAGTACAGAGCTCTAAGCAACTGATTGATTTCTACATTCCGAAAGATCAGATGAGATGGATTTCACTGATGTTTAAACCAAATAAGTAGAGTCTCTGCCTCTCCCAGGCCCATCCGACATCCTGGGATGGACACCCCTGGCCCTGCTCTCCAAGTGGAAGGAGGGGCCACAGTGGTGCCAGGAGGCTGGGAGGAGGCCTGTCCTTCAGCTGGGCCCTAGAAAATAATGGGAAATGGCTGGCTGCCCACCAGCTCCACAAACACTTTCCCTTTCACTGTGGCTGGCTGAAGCTGATGGCGGGACGCTGAGCCAGGAACCCTGGGTGTGACTGGGCCAGGATGGAACAATGTTCAGGATGCAGGGGAATATTGACCGCTGGACAGCGGGCAGGGACCTGGCCTCAATTAAAAGGAGGGTGGCCAAGAGGAAAGAGCACAGCCTGGGAGTCAGATGATCTTGGTTCTAATCTAGGCTCTTTTTAAAAAAATTAATGATGCCTATTAAGCGTTTACTATGTGCTTGGCACTGTACTAAGCTCTGGGGTAGATAATAATAATAATAATAATGTATAAATAAGGCATTTATTAAGCACTTACTTTGTGCCAGGCACTGTACTAAGCGCTGGGGTGGATACATGCAAATCGGGTAGGACAGTCCTTGTCCTATTTGGGGCTCACAGTCTCAATCCCCATTTACAGGTGAGGGAACTGAGGCCCAGAGAAGTGAAGTTACTTAACTAAGGTCACATAGCAGAGAAGTCTGGAGCTGGGATTAGAACTCTAGTCTTCTAGACTGTGAGCCCACTGTTGGTTAGGGACTGTCTCTGTATGTTGCCAACTTGGACTTCCCAAGTGCTTAGTACAGTGCTCTGCACACAGTAAGTGCTCAATAAATACGATTGAATGAATGACCTTCTGACTCCCAGCCCTGTGCTCTATCCACTACACCATGCTGCAGACAAGTGATAGGAGTTGGGACTAGAACCCAAGTTCTTCTGACCCTAGGCCTGTGCTCTATCCGCTAGGCTATGCTGCTTTTCTGCCACTTGCTTGCTGGGTGGTCTTGGTCAAGTCGCTTAACTTCTCTGTGCTTCAGTTTCCTCAACTGTAAAATGGGAATTCAATACTTGTTCCCCCCTCCTATTTAAACTGTCAGCCCCATGTGAGACAGGAACTGTGTCCATCCTGATTAACATGTAACAACCACAGTGCTTTGAACAGTGCCTGGTACATAATAAGCACTTAAAAATACAACGATTAATAATAATAACAGTAACAATAATAAATTAATCTATAAGTAGTATTTACTAAACACTAACATTGTGCAGATCACTGAAGTGCACAGGAGAGTACAATAGACGAAATTCCTGCCCTCAATAACCTGGTTGGGGAGACAGACACTAAAGTAAATTATATTTAGGGGAAGAAATAGAGTGTAAAGATAAAGATGTAGACATAAGTCCTGTGGGTGACTCAAGTGCATAGGTGATAAGAAGGGAGGGAAAATAAGGTGGAGTGATGCGATATTCCCCAGGGAAGACTTCCTGGAGGAGATGTAATTTTCAGAAGACTTTGAAGATGCGGTGGGCAGTGGTCTGCTGACTGCGAAGGGGGAGGGAGTTCTAGGTAGGAGGGAGGGCCAGAGAAACAAGAGTGAGGTACAGTGAGAAGCCAAGCATGCAGGCTGCACTGCAATAGAGAAGAGCAAGGATTAGGAGGGGAAGAGAGCTGAAAGAATCAAGGCGGGAGAGGTGGTTGGTTAGAGATACAAAAGGAAAAATGAAATGATAAAAAACATAACACCACTAAAGACAAGGACGATGATCTCCTCTCTTACCTCCCTGATTTCCTATTACAACCCAACCCACACACTTAACTCCTCTAATGCCAACCTGCTTATTGTACTCGGGTTTCATCTATCTCACCACCAACCTCTCGCCCACAACCCCACCCCCTGGCCCTCCTCTGTCATATCTTACGGATGATCACCCTCCCAACCTTCAAAACCTTATTAAATTCACACCTTTTGTAGACTATAAACTCATTATGGGCAGGGAAGGTGAGGGCTAATTCTGTTGTACTCTCCCAAGCACTTAGTACATTGCTCTGCACATAGTAAATGCTCAATAAATAACCACTGATTGACTGATTGGCTTGTATCTAACCCAGCGCTTAGTATAATGCTTGGCACACAGTAAGTGCCTAACAAATACCATAAAAAACCCCCCAACACCCTGGTAAAGCTGTGGCTGTGGTGAATGGTGGATCCTGTGTCACAAGGGGCCTGAAACCCCAGCTCCTCTAGGCATTCACCCCCCTACTCAAAAATCTCCAGTGGTTGCTATCCACCTCCAAATCAAACCTTGTCCCCTCCTTCCTCACTTCGCCTCTCTCCCGCATACTACGCTCCTCTGGTGCTAGTAACCTTCTCACTCTCTCCTGTCTCACCACTGACCCCTGGTCCTTGTCCTACCTCTGATGTGGGAAACCCTCCCTCCTCAAATCCGCCAGACAATTACTTTCCCCCGAGCCAAAGGCTTACTGAAGGCCCATCTCCTCCAAGAGGCCTTCCCAGACTGAGCCCAACTTTTCCTCATCTCCCACTCCCTTCTGTGCGGCCCTGACTCCACCGCCCCCCCCCCCCCCAACCCCGTAGTACTTATGTAAATATCTGTAATTTTACTTATTTGTATTGATGTCTGTTTCCCCCACCCACCCCGACTGTGAGCTCGTTGTGGGCAGGGAGTGTCACTCTTTATTGTTGTATTGTGCTTTCCCTAGCACTTAGTACAGTGCTTACTGTGTACTTAATACATATGGTTGAATGAATGAATACACACACACACACCCCTCCCCCCCATATATCTGTCCTTCATTTTGGGAGATGACAAACAGTAGTAACAGATACACACTCAAGTGCAGGCAGACACTGTCAGTCAGTCGATCGAACTTCTTCCCTCGGCTCCTCACCCTGGGCTTCAAGGCTGTCCATCACCTCGCCCCCTCCTACCTCACCTCCCTTCTCTCCTTCTCCAGCCCAGCCCGCACCCTCCAATCCTCTGCCGTTAATCTCCTCACTGTGCCTTGTTCTCTCCTGTCCCGCCGTCGATCCCCGGCCCACTTCATCCCCCTGGCCAGGAATGCCCTCCCTCCGCACATCTGCCAAGCTAGCTCTCTTCCTCCCTTCAAAGCCCTACTGAGAGCTCACCTCCTCCAGGAGGCCTTCCCAGACTGAGCCCCCTCCTTCCCCTCCCCACAGCACCTGTATATATGTATATATGTATATATGTTTGTACATATTTATGACTATATTTGTACATATTTATTGTATTTATTTTATTTTGTTAATATGCTTTGTTTTGTTGTCTGTCTCCCCCTTCTAGACTGTGAGCCCACTGTTGGGTGGGGACCGTCTGTATATGTTGCCAACTTGTACTTCCCAAGCGCTTAGTACAGTGCTCTGCACACAGTAAGCGCTCAATAAATACGATTGAATGAATGAATGAACTTCTTGAGCGCCTGCTCCCCCTGGCAGGAATCGCAGGGGCGCCAGGCGCCTCAGCCCCGCCCAGCCCACCAGACCGCTGCCCGCAGGCCCCTGTTCGCCCCCCATTTCTCTCCCTTTATTGATGATGATTCTCTGCCTTGTTAAGGGTTGACGATATGTCAAAGCATTGCTGGACGTTGGTATCGGTTGTGCTGGTCCATTTCTTTTCCGATTTCTTACGATGCAGCTGATCTCCCGGGGCAGGGCCGGCTGCATCAGGGAACAAAGCCACAAACCCCAAACCCCATCAAGCTCGTAATAAGGAGAGGAGAAAGAGAAGGGGGAAAAAAACGAGAAAGAGAAGGAGGAGGAACAGTATTTATTAAGCACTTACTATGTGCCAAGCCCTGTACTAAGCACTGGGATAGATACAAGATAATCAGGGCGGACATAGTCCCTGTCCCGCATGGACTCATAGTCTGAGTGGAAGGGAGAACGGGCATTGAATTCCCGTTTTACAGACGAAGAAATTGAGACACTGAGACGTTACGTGATTTGCCCAAGACCGCACAACTGACAAGTGGCAGAGCCGGGATTAGAAGCCAGGTCTCCTGATTTCCAGGCCACAGCTCTTTCCACTAGGCCACACTGCTTGTTGCCTACTCCCCACATCACCAGACTCTCAGATCCCAGATTCCCGGATCATTCATTCATTCATTGTCGTATTTATTGAGCACTTCCTGTGTGCAGAGCACTGTACTAAGCGCTTGGGAAGTACAAATCGGCAACATATAAAGACAGTCCCTACCCAACAACTGGTTCACAGTCTAGAAGTCAACCCAACATCCACCCTTAGCATTTACTTATTTTATTCTGATTCTGAGCACTTAGGGACATGTGGATATTCTTATTTAATTGTGCATTCAGTTATTTAATACTACTCAACCCTGACATATTTATACCATTACCTGTTCTGTCCTTATTCCTGTGCCCTCATTCTTAAATCATGTAGAAGCAGTGTGGCTCAGTGAAAAGAGCATAGGCTTGGGAGTCAGAGGTCATGGGTTCTAATGCCGACCTCGCCACTTGTCAGCTGTGTGATTTTGGGCAAGTCACTTAACTTCTCTTGCCTCAGTTCCCTCATCTGTAAAATGGGGATTAAGACTGTGAGCCCCACATGGGACAACCTTGATTACTTTGTATCCCCCCAGCGCTTAGAACAGTGCCTGGCACATAGTAAGTGCTTAAATACCAACATTATTATTATTATATATGTTTCCCCTATTAATAATAATAATAATAATAATAATAATGATGGTGTTTGTTAGGTGCCTGTTTCCTCTTTTGATGGTGATTGCTGGGACAGTCCACTCTCTTTTTGATAAATTTAGACCAAATATAGTCAGATTTGTGTCCTTTTCAGAGTCACAGGTTGATTATTTTGGGGAATTTGACTCCATCAGCCAACTCTATCACTTAAGAACTTTTTTATAAACACTCTGCCAAACTAGCTCCCTTCCTCCCTTCACAGCCCTACTGAGAGTTCACCTCTTCCAGGAGGCCTTCCCAGACTGACCCCCCCCTTTTTCCTCTACTCCTCCCCTCCCCAACGCCCCCCCAACCCCTTTCCCCTCCCCAAGCACTTGTATATATTTGTACACATTTATTACTTTATTCATTTTACTTTGTACATATTTACTACTCTATTTTAACGATGTAATGTAATTATAATATTGATGTAATATATGATGTAATATAATATAATATTGATGTAACATATGATGTAATATAATTATAATTCTATTTATTATGATGGTTTTGACACCTGTCTACTTGTTTTGTTTTGTTGTCTGCCTCCCCCTTCTAGACTGTGAGCCCATCGTTGGGTAGGTAGGGACCGTCTCTATATTCATTTATTCAATCGTATTTATTGAGCGCTTACTGTGTGCAGAGCACTGTACTAAGCACTTGGGAAGTACAAGTTGGCAACATATAGAGACGGCCCCTGCCCAACAACGGGCTCACAGTCTAGAAGGGGGAGACAGACAACAAAACAAAACATGTAGGCAGGTGTCAAAATCGTCAGAACAAAAAGAATTAAAGCTATATGTACATCATTAACAAAATAGAATAGTAAATATGTACATTCATTCATTCAATCGTATTTATTGAGCGCTTAATGTGTGCAGAGCACTGTACTAAGCGCTTGTTGGCAACATATAGAGACGGTCCCCTCCCAATAGCGGGCTCACAGTCTAGAAGGGGGAGACAAACAACAAAACAAAACATAGTAACAAAATAAAATAAATAGAATAAATACGTACAAATAGAGTAATAAATACGTACAAACATATATACATATATACAGGTGGTGTGGGGAAGGGAAGGAGGTAAGGCGGCGGGGTGGGGAGCGGGAGGAGGGGGAGAGGAAGGAGGGGGCTCAGTCTGGGAAGGCCTCCTGGAGGAGGTGAGCTCTCAGTAGGGCCTTGAAGGGAGAAAGAGAGCTAGCTTGGGGGATGTGCGGAGGGAGGGCGTTCCAGGCCAGGGGGAGGATGTGGGCCAGGGGTCGACGGCGGGACAGGCGAGAACGAGGCACAGTGAGGAGGTTAGCGGCAGAGGAGCGGAGGGCGCGGGCTGGGCTGGACAAGGAGAGAATGGAGGTGAGGTAGGAGGGGGCGAGGTGGTGGACAGCCTTG
Organism: Tachyglossus aculeatus; assembly: GCF_015852505.1. NCBI lineage: Eukaryota > Metazoa > Chordata > Mammalia > Monotremata > Tachyglossidae > Tachyglossus > Tachyglossus aculeatus. Next base: position 50,121,400 of record NC_052081.1, read on the forward strand.
AAGCCCAGGGTGAGGAGTATTTGCCTGATGCATAGGTTGATTGGTAGCCACTGGAGATTTTTGAGGAGGGGAGTAACATGCCCAGAGCGTTTCTGCAGAAAGATGATCTGGGCAGCAGCGTGAAGTATAGATTGAAGTGGGGAGAGACAGGAGGATGGGAGATCAGAGAGGAGGCCGATGCAGTAATCCATTCGGGATAGGATGAAAGCTTGAACGAGCAGGGTAGCAGTTTGGATGGAGAGGAAAGGGCGGATCTTGGCGATGTTGCAGAGGTGAGACCAGCAGGTTTTGGTGACGGATTGGATGTGAGGGATGAACGAGAGAGCGGAGTCGAAGATGACACCAAGGTTGCGGGCTTGTGAGCCGGGAAGGATGGTAGTGTTGTCAACAGTGATGGGAAAGTCAGGGAGAGGGCAGGGTTTGGGAGGGAAGATAAGGAGTTCAGTCTTGGACATATTGGGTTTTAGATGGTGGGCAGACATCCATGTACAAGTAAAATAGAGTAATAAATCTGTACAAATATATATACAAGTGCTGTGGGGAGCGGAAGGACGTAGGGCAGAGAGGGGGGATGGGGAGGAGGAGAGGGAAAAGGGGGCTCAATGTGGGAAGGCCTCTTGGAAGAGGTGAGCTCTCAGTAGGGCTTTGAAGGGAGGAAGAGAGCTAGCTTGGCAGATGTGTGGAGGGAGGGCATTCCAGGCCAGGGGAACTTACAATTTGTGGAGGAAGGCTTCTTGGAGGAGGTGGGATTTTAAGAAGGTGGGATGGCCGTTAGAGGGATCTGCCCAGGCCCCAAGTACCGGGCTCTCACGGGCCCATTCCCGCCCGTTGGCTGGCAGACGTGGCTCCTCACCCTACGGACTCCATTTCCCGGCAGCCTCTCACCCTGGATTGGAATTTGCCACGGTGCGTGCCGCTGAGCCGCTCGAGTGTGCGCGTGACGACCTTCTCTCCCCACAGCTGATGTCCTCCTCTTTGCTACGTGGAGCGCGCTCCATGAGTCTGCCGCCGCCGGGACCGCACGGGAAGGGGAGGGGAGGGAAAGGGACGGGAGAGAAGCATGTTAAACTTGGAGGGCCCTCACCAAGTACCACAACCATCTCCTCAGGACTGTAAACTGTTGTGGGCAGGGAATGTGTCTATTGTTATGTTGTCCTCTCCCAAGTGCTTAGTACAGTGCTCTGCACACGGTAAGTGCTCAATAAATAGGATTGAATGAATTGATTGATGTTATTATCATTGTTATGTTTTTTCTTAAGATCTTTCTTTGTGCCAAGCATTGTTCTAAGTGCTGGTGGAGATAATTAGGTTGGATACAGTCCCTGTACTATGTGGTGCTCACAGCCTACGTAGGAGGGAATCCCCATTTTGCAGATGAGGAAACTGAGGTACAGATAAGTTAAGTGACTTGCCCAAAGGCATTCAGCAGCAAGTGGCAGAGCCAGGATTAGAACCCAGATCCTCTAACTCCCAGGCCTGTGCTCTTTTCCCCAGGGGCCACCCTGCTTCTCTGGGAAGTCCTTGCCTCCAGATCCATGGACCTCCCTTCTCCAACTAGCCCAGGAGTCTACTCACCCCAGAGCTGTGGGGACCCGTGGCCGGGTGAAGGGGCAGCAGTCAGGCTACGGCTGGGTGCTTGGGTCCCTGTCCCCTCCTCCCAACCCCCCCGGGACCTCCCCCCAACCCGAATCAGATGGGGCCGCCCCTCTGATTTGGGAAGGTGACGTGGCCCCCAGGTAGAGGTGGATGCCCCTCTTCCCCGCGCACCAGGCAGGTATGGCCAGTGGAGTTGAGTTTTCCCTGTCCAGGGTCCAAGGCCTGAAATGTATCCGGAGCAGCCCTGAGGAGGTGAAGGTGTCAGATCGATCAGTGACGTAGAACAAGACGCCTCTACTTCCCGGCCCTTCTGCTCCACTCAGGCCCTGATGGCAGCCTGCCAGAGGGAGAGTCTCCCCTCCATGTGAGCTGATTCAAGCTGCAGGGGAAACCTGACCCAACTGGCCCCGTCAAGGCCCAGTGCTGGGCCTCGAGGGGATGGAGGTCGACTGGCACCCCAATCCTTGGGTCAGTCAGTTGGTCACTGTCCAGATAGATGAAATCCAGGAAGGTGAGATCCTGCAGCCCCAATGAATCGGGAAGGTCAGAGGTCATGAGGGGCAGGGGCCAGGAATTGATTGGGAAAGGCGGGGGTGGAGGTAGGGGTGAGGGGAGGGAGTCTGTCCCGATCAGACAGGAGGCTTGAATTCATTGTTGGCGTGAGCAGAGAGGAGAAACAACTACCCGGGATCAGGTTTCAGGTGGCCCTCTTTCCAAAATCGGCTCCCCACAAGCCTTCTCGGGATGACCCCAGCATCTCCCTGACTCCACTCTCAGGGAGTTCTCCTATGGGCAGCCACTGCCTGCTGACTCTAGGGAGGCTTGGGAGGGTGGGCTTGGCTGCCCCTCTGAGCGGCATGGTGCCAGTCAGCTCCCCTCATCCCGTAACCTCATCCTCTTCACTCACCCAGTGCCACCTTGATTCTCTGCCCTCAGTGGCCAGCCCCCGCGGACCGCACCCTCACCAACGGCCCCGACCATACTCACGGTAGGTGCTCAATCGGGGCCGTGCCTACTGTTTCTTGACAGGGAAGACCTCGTGCTGCCAGGGGACTCGGTGCAGTGCCCCCGGCACCATCAGGGAGGGCAGCAGCAGGTGCCCTTGAAGGCCTCACTATCCCAGTGGAGTCTGCAGTGCCCAAGCTGGCTGACAAGGGCTGAGGCAGACAGGACCCGGCCCCCAGCCACCCTCCCCTCAGTCGTACCGACACCTTTTGGGCCCAGCTGTGCCCCTTCGGGAAACAAGCCGTACTCTCGCTCATTGGGGCATCTGTGAGAAGGCGGGGTCACCATCGGACGGGCAGCAGCATCGGTCTTCTTCTCCCCAGAAGCAGGGCCCCCAGTCCTCGCCATCAGACATCTGGTCAAATTCAACCACCGGCAGATTTTGTCAAGCAAAAATAGTCTTTATTCAAATTTCATGGAAACGGGGGTCACTGAACCTTGCAAGACGGGGAAAAATAAAATAAAAAAAAAAACCCTTTGTTTTTAATATAAAACAAGAATATCATCACAAGACCGTAATATGGAAGTCTACAGTGGCTTTCCTAAGGATTGCAGCAGGGGTCAGTCTCCTTGACTGTGCTATTCACAATTCTGTAAGTCCCAAAAGAGGAAACAAAAAATTTTATGAAACCTAAAACTCAGCACTTTCACTAAATGGCGAACTTCACACGGCAAGGGCACAAATGGCCACGGTCACCGGACGGACAACCGACCGACCGACCGGCCACCGACTCTGCCCACCGCGCCCCGGGGGTCGGGTCTCCGCATCTGGGAAGTCGGGGCCCTGGCCACCCTCAGGCTGGCACCCCCGCCCCGCCCTCCGCCCCCAGCCTCGCCCTCCTCCTCTGGGTCTGGCAAGGAGGACACTCTGGAATCTGCCAGTCGCAGACACACCAGGAGGTTAAAACTGTACAGCATCGACATGTGCTCTACTGCAAACACTTGGGTTACAACTACCAAACGTTACAAAAGACTCAGAGTGGGATTGGAGGGTTGGAGTCCCGGTGGGCAGGAGAAAGGGGCGTGGCCCAGTTAGGACCGAGAGCGGGATCTGGACCGAGATGGGGAGGGTGAGCGGGAGGCCGAGCAAGGCTGCGATTTTGACCTGGAGCGAGACTCTGCTTTCCGGTTTGGCTGCGATTTAGAAGTGGAGCGGGGCTCCCGGCCGGGCTCGGAGGCCCCCGCAGCCCCCCTGCTCTCCTCCTTGTCGGCCTCACCCTTGGGGCGCCCTGCCCCCGCCTCCTCGTCCTTGGACCCAGAGCGGGATCTCGAGCGGGAGGCCCCTACGTCGTCCTTCTTTCTCTTCTTGCCATCTGGCTTGGCATCCCGCTTGCTGCGCTTCTTGCTCTTCTCCCCCTTGCTGGGGCTCCGGCTCCGGGTCCGGCTCCGCTCTCGGCTCCTCTTCCTCCCTTTCCTCTTGTCCCTGCTGCCACTGCGGCTGCGGCTGCGGGCCTTGCTGACGCTCTCCTCTTGGCTGCGGCCGTGGGCGCCGCCCTCCCTGTCCCCCTTCTCCGGCCCGTCTTTGCTCCGGCTCCGGCTCCGGCTCTTCCCCTGGCTGAGGCTCCGGCTGCCCACCGGGCCGCCGCCTTGGCTATTCTGGGCTTTCTTCTCCAGCGCTTTGTCTAAGTTTTCGCCCCGGGGCCCATCGGCGCTGCGGCTGCGGCTCTTCTCCTTTTTGCCACGGCTCCGGCTCCGGCTTTTGCTTCTCGAGCGGGAACCAGACCTGAGGAGGAACGAGGAGATACCGATGTCATCCCGGGAATTGGCTTGGAATTACGAGGGCGTTTCCACACTTGAGAATGGGGTGAGAAAGGAAAAGAACATTCTGAAATCCAGGTTTAGGCTGCGGACCCCCACCCCCTCCCCTAGTCCCGGCGTTCGGGTTGCCTGGACGTTTGGGGAGCCACACGGAGAGCGGGAGACCCCTCCCAGCCGTTCCCCACCCTAAGAAGCGAGACACACCTGGACCGGGACCGGCTCTTGGAGCGGCTGCTCTTGCTGCTCCCGCTGCGGCTCCGGCTCTTGCGAGAATGTCGGCTTCGGGAACGAGACCTGGGAAACAGAAACCACAGTGGCCCACTCAACATCCCAGTTCACAAGGCTCTGACCCTGGGAAGCCCAGGCCCGAGGCTGGTGAGTCCCCCGGGGCAGAGGGCGGCAGTGACTTTCATCAGGAAGGCCACAAACGGGCGTGCCAGGGCAATGAGAACTGTTTGTCTATGGCCAGAGTTCCAGTGCTGGAGACCTGCTTCCTCAGACGTGACCCACTCGCACGCCCACCCAGTTCCACTGCTAATATCGGGGGCACGGCATGGGAGCTGCTGCGATTAGGACAGGGGAACTGCGGGTGAGGAGCAGTGTGGGCTAGTGGAAAGAGCCCAGGACTGGGAGCCAGAAGACATGGGTTCCAATCCCACCTCTGCCCCTAGTCTGCTCTGTGACCTTGGGTAAAGTCATTTAACTTCTCTTTGCTTCAGTTTCCTCCCCTGTAAAATGGGGACTCAACACCTGTTCTCCTTCCCTGTAAAGCTGTGAGCTCTGGGTGGGACCCAAACTACATCTGACCTGATTGTAGTGAATCTACTCCAGTACCTAGTACAGTGATTAGCACACAGTGAGCGCTTAAATATCATGACTTCTTCTTTCAGAAAGCAGGAGCTGCCAGAGAAAGACTGAGAAGGAGGAAAGTGGATGCAGATACCTTCAGTCAACTGTAAATAGATCAAAGAATCAGAACCGAAACGGAACTGAATATTTTTATTGTGGTGTGGAGCGGGTGGGAGGAGGAAGAGAAGCCAGCTGGGAGTGGGCTGGGGCAGGAGTCAGAGAAGAGAGGGTGGCCTGAGGCTCGCTGGGGTGGGGTGGGGTCTAACAAAAGTGAACCCAGAACTAGGTGTCATCTCCCCATGGCTGCCCATCTGCCCCTGCTCCTCACTGGCTCCTGGAGAGCCTGCCTGCCCTCTTCCCAGGAGTTACTGACTGAAGCATGTCCTGGGTGGAAGGAGGGAGGGAAGAGGGAAGGGGAAAGAAGGAGAAGGGAGGAAAGGACAGGAAGGAGGAGGAAGGAAGGAGGAAGGAAGGAGGAAGGGAGGAGGAAGGGAGGAGTTCTGCTTCGAGTCTCCCATTCTTTTGGCTCGCCATCTCCAAGAGGCAGTGTCCCCTGGTGCCCGCTGTTGGCTGCCACTGTGAGATCCGGGGGCAGGTGGGTGCCTGGCAGACCCCAAGGCCAAGTCGGGGGGAAATGGCAAGAGGGAAACATAAACTCAAGGAAGCCGGTGGGCAGCCGGCTCCTCTCCCCTTTTCACTTTTCCGCCCACCACCGCAACCTCAGGCAGAGTAGTAAAGCAGCTCAGAGACCACACGCCCTGGTGGGCTCCCATCACTAACCCTGACCTGCACTGGGGCTGGCAGGGAGCTAAAACCCAGCTGGCTCAACCCAGGCTCTAGCTCCAGGGTGGGCATTTCAGCAACCGCTTGGGTGCTGAGAAGTCCAAGGACAGTGCTGACCATGCCCAGTGAGGCCAATATCCAAATTCAGGGTGAGCGCCAGCTGCCAGCCCTGAACGGGAGAATGGGCACAGAGGGTGGGGATGGCATCCCCAAAGGAGGGTTACCTCGAGTGGCTCCGACTTCTGGAATAGGAGCGGCGTCGCCGGGAGCCAGGCCTGTCTTCAACCAATCGAATTTTTCTGCCATTGACCTCAGTCCCATCCAGCTTCTCCAGCGCGCGCTTCATGTCTGAATACGACACGAACTCAATGACGCCTTCATTCTTGCGCCCTTTGTGTGCATCTGCGTACGTGACCTCTCCTGCCTGGCGCATATAATCCTAGGACAGGGAAAACAGGGCTCTGAGGTGGAAGGGCCTAGCTCCCCTCCAGCGGGGTCTGCCAGCCAGCAGCCTCGTCCTCACAGATGGGGGATGCTCAGGGGGAGGGGTGGGAGGAGGCGCTAGGACCCTGGGGGCAGAGGGTGGAGGGCAACCTTAGGGCCACAGCCTCTTGAGGAGAGACAGACCCTTCAAAAATAACAGTGGATAGTCCCAGGCTTCAGAGGAACCGTTTCTGATCATGGAGAGGCGGGGAGGAGTATGGGCGTCCAGAGCTCTCCCTCAACTACTGACCCAAGGGTTCTCAGGGAACGAGGAGACATGGAGCTGAGGGGATTCTCCCCTGTCCCCACCCTGGAGGGTCCCGGTCCCCTAGGGACAGTATCCGAACAAGCCAGGGGCGGGGGGGGGGGGGGGGGGGGGGGGGGGGGGGGGGGGGGGGGGGGGGGGGGGGGAAGGTACGTGGCTTGCTGCCCCAGGCCCCAAACCTTTAAGTCCTGCCAGCTGCAGCGGCTCGACAGGTTCTCGACGATGAGCCGGTACTCCGTGCGCGTCGGGGGGGCCGTACTTGTCTCTCCCGCTGCGCCTGTAGCCGTAGCCGCCTGCGGGGACACAGGCCCAGGGAGCCCTTTGGGGGTGGACTGGGAAATGGCGCAAACCCATCCCACTGCCGGGTGGTGCAACCCCAGGGTTGGGCGAGTGGGCAGACCCTGTCCCTAGGCCCCTTGCACCGGAAGCCAAATCCCCACTCGGCCGAGGTGGCCCCCAGGGGAGCCGTTCACATCCACACAGCGGCCGGGTGTGCCCTTTTATGAACACATCCTCCTCCTCCACAGTCACACGTGCGCAGCTCTAAATGGCCGGCACGTGCACGAGGCATGTCACAGTCTCAGACGCGAGAAGGGGAACCACTCAAACCAGTGGCTGGATTACTAACGCCAGGCTTTACGGTTCCCAAGACTATGACGTACAAAAAATCTCCCCGGCCCTATCCCAGCCTCACCCCACCAGGGCCTAGTCCCCTGTGGGGAGCCTCACTATCAAACGGTCTCCCCTGGGGTCAGTCAAGGGCGACACAGTTCAGAGCCAGGCTGAGACAAGTAACTTGGGTCCAGCCGACGGAGCGGGCAGGTGGACTGGCGGGAGGGGCCCACCTTAACCCCAGAACCGTTCCGTGACATTCGCTACTCGCCGACTACGTCTGCGTGTCATGAAACAGGCGGCAGAAACAGCGATAACAGAAGAGTCAGCGCTTGGCGCAAGTGGTTCCCGCCAGTGCAGCCCAGAGAAGCGGAATGGCCGGCAGCCAGGACCAAACCGGGGCCAGGCCTCAAAATGCTTACTGCGTCCCGAGCCATAGCTGCCGTCGCGCCGGGGACCCCGGGCATGCTCCACGATGACACGCTCGCCGCAGAGGTCCTTGCCATTCAGCTCGTACACGGCGTCGTCCGCGTCACGCAGGTCATCAAACTCGACGAAGCCATACCTGGAACACAGCCACCGCCGCGCTGGAGGGAGGAGGCCCGCCCGGCCGGGAGGAGGAGGCGATGACGCTCAGGGTGCACGAGGGCAGCTGGCGGGGGTGGGAACATCGGAGCTGCCTCCCAGCGGAGAACCTGGCTGCCCCCAGGAGAAACCCACAGAGCCCCTGCCAGTCTGTGCTCACCCCCTGCCCACCCACCCACCTCCCCGAGGTGAAGTCACCAGACCAGGGACTTGGGGGAGAAGGGGAGTCCAAGCCAGAGACTGCAGGAAGAAGCGGGGGAGGGGAAGGGGAAAGGGGAGGGGAAGACGGACACCCTCATCCCCATCTGAATGCCCAACAGTTTTCCGACCAGGACCCTTACCAGACCAGGCCCGATGACGAGCCCGAGCCCCGGTCAGCTCCATGACTAGTACGCACACCCCGGAGTTGAAGCATGGTTCCAGGCCTCCTGCCTTCAGCCCACGAGGGCCCTTGGGGACCCCCCAGCTGCAAATTCTCACCCCAATAAAGTGGGTTCTCACTCTGTGGTACAAACACCACCCAGCCTGGGACCAGGGACAAGGGCATCCACAAGACCCCCGCAGGACCCGCTCCACAACACAAACACCACTGACTCTGAGACCAGGGACATGGGCATCCATTTGGTCCTGCAGTGCCCGCTCCATAGCACAAACACTACCTGGTCTGAGACCAGGGACATGGGCATACACTAGACAACACCGTGCTCAATCTGTGGTACAAACACCACCCGGCCTGGGACCAGGGACACAGGGATCTGTAAGATCCCACAGTACCCACTCTGTGATACAAACGCCACCAGGCTCAGAACAAGGGGCATGGGCATCTGCTATATTCCGTGGTACAAACGTCACGCGGCCCACACCTAGTGACACAAGCAACTAACTGACTCCATGGTGTCCACTCTGCAGTTTGGAAACAATTTGAGTTGATCAATCAATGGTATTTACCGAGCGCTTACTATGTGCAGAACTCCATACTACGTGCTTGGGAGAATACAATGTAACAGAGTTGGTTGGCACCTTCCCTGCCCACAACGAGCTCACAGTCTAGAGGATGAGCTTACGGTTTTCAACACTTTTCAAAACTTGCCAGGAAATGGAGTGAATAAATGAGTTTTGAGAGCCTGCAAGTATGCGGGGGCCCGGCACAAGAGTAAAGCCGCGATCCCAGAGAAGCCCGTGGGCTTGGCCGTCCCGCATTGGGAGGTGCACCAGCCGGCCAAAGGCAGCCTTAGTGACTCCCGGTTCGCCTACCCAAACTCTCATCCTACGGTCCAGTCCCAGCACAAGAGATCTGCCTTGGGCCCCTGGTGCCCACCGAGCTGGCAGAGGGGTTCCCTGGAACTGGCTGGCCACCCCGGACCTTGGAGCCCACGACTGCACCTGTCAGAGGGCCGTTGTCGCCCCTACCCAGCAATGAGACAGCCAGGCCTCATTGCCCTTGGGTTGCTCATCCATTTCCTGGCAAGTTGGAAATCTTGGTGGACCAGAAGGGAATCCTTCCTGACACTCTCTGGGCCCACTTTTCAAAGAGGGAAGAGCCCCCAGGTTTTCATTAGGGATATGCGGGGCCTCGAGCAGTCAATAGTGTCTCTGGGGGAAAACGAGACTCTCAACAGCAATTACCCTAGAGCAATCGAGAGGCAAGGTTCTCATGGGAAGGGTCCCCCAAGTCTGTGATGCCTAACTTTTCTCTCCCCCACCTGCAGCCTAGACAGTCCGAGGAGGCTGGAAAACAGCTTGCCGACTGCCACCACTGTGCTCCAGCAACATTTCCTCTGTCACAGGGCTTGGCCCACACAGAGACACCTGAAATACGCAGGTAGGTAGAGGAGGGTGGAAGCAGCTCACTTGAAATCCTGGTGCGAAGATCCGGGCTGCCATTCGGGGCAAAGACAGCCGAACAGTCTCATGAAAAAATCTAGGGACCAAGAGCGCTGACTGGGCACCTTCTAGGGACAGAACACTGTACTGAGCCCTCCGGAAAGTGCCATACAGTTAGTAGGTGTGATCTCTGCCCTCAGGGAGCTTACACTGTAGCGGGGAGACAGGCACTAAAGAAAACTGCAGGTAGAGGGCTGAGTACCCAAGTATCAAGGGACCACGCAAGTGCTGGAGTGGCAGTTGGGCAGGGTTGGATGGTGGGGAGATGAAAGATTAATCAGGGAAGGCCTCCTGGTGTAGATGGGATTTCAGAAGGGCAGCAAACTTGGCTCTCAACTAGGTAGGAGGACGGCCAGGCGGGTGGCTGCACCAGAGCCCGCAGACAGGAACTAGGGGGTGGACCCTGGACTTTATCCAGTGCTTGATCAAGCTGGGCTCCCTATGACAGTGGACACGCATGTCCGCAGAGCACATGTTCCGGTATGTGGAAGAAAACCAACTTCCCCCTGACACAACTGGCCTCGGCCAGGTGCCGACAGAGCCCAAAACGGAAACCCTGAACTCGCGGCTGGGTGGGATGCACCCCGATTCCCCAGCGGGTCCCGGCCAGGCTGCAGAGCGAGTGAGGACGGACCGGGAGAAGCAGCGTGGCTCAGTGGAAAGAGCCTGGGCTTTGGAGTCAGAGGTCATGGGTTCAAATCCCAGCTCCACCACTTGTCAGCTGGGTGACTTTGGGCAAGTCACTTCACTTCTGTGGGCCTCAGTTCCCTCATCTGTAAAATGGGGATGAAGACTGTGAGCCCCCCGTGGGACAACCTGATCCCCTTGTAACCTCCCCAGCGCTTCGAACAGTGCTTTGCACATAGTAAGCGCTTGATAAATACCATTATTATTATTACTATTACCAGTCCATAGAGCTCACCCCAGCAGGAGGTAGCAGGCAGGAACTTCCCCAGTGGGAAGCATGGCCACAGTCTGTGGTGATCCCGGAGTTCCGCTCCCGGCTCCCCACGGGTTTACTCTGCTGCCCTGGTCCTCAAGGTGGTGCACAGAGCCTTCTCCCAACTTCCCAGCCCACCTAGAGCAGGGCTGCAGCCCAGGGAATGGAGTGAGGCTCCAAGGGGCAGACCTGGACCCAGACCTCCTGGACATCTGGATGGAGATTGTCAATTTCCCACTCCGGCAGCTGCTGGCACTGCCACTTCTGCGCCCCCTCGGTCCCTTCCTGCCACCAATTCTTCCTGAGGAGAGGTGGCCCAGGCCACGGGGGAATCGCCACACCTGCCCGAGCCCTAGCACACAACAGCCTCTGGCCACCCACCACCTGAACCCGCTGCCACAGCAACCCCGATGGAGAAGGAAGTGGGTGAGGGAACTCGGTCTCCCACAGGACGGGAGGGGATGGGGGACATCTACTCTGCCTCGCTGCCACCCCAATTTAATGTAGGGGCAGAAAGAATGCCCGCCCTTTCCCTCAGCTCCCTTGTTCTCCCCCCAGCGACTGAGTCACGGCGCCAGTGTCCGGAGACCAACCCTTCACTCGGCTCACGGTGGGCCCTCAGTAACAGCATCAGGGACTTGGGAACTGACTCAATATGTCAATTATATTTATTGAGCGCTCCCTGTGTACAGAGCACTATATTGAGTACTTGCAAGAGTCGGTAGACACATTCCTCTTCACTCTGTGCAAAGCGGGCCCTTGATAACAGCACCAGGGTCTGGGGACTGACCCCTTGGTGACAGCCCCAGGGACTGAGACCTTAAAAGGCCTACACGGGTGTCTTTGGCATCCTGAAGACCTGAAACAACCTCTCTCTCGTTCTACTTTTCCACATCTGCCCTCCCCATTCTCCAAAGCCTGGTTCCAACCCTCGCTCCCACCAGGGTAGTCTTAGCCAGGCTAATGAGCTTGGTACCGGACTAGACACCTGGGACACGTTTAAGACCCTGCCTGGGTATAGTGTTCCATAGCGTCCTGAGGCTGGGTCACCCAGGGAGCGTCTTCAGTGCGACACATGCACATCCTCCCACCCCGGGGTAAATACCATGATGCGTCCGCTCCCGGTGAGGCAGGGACCTGCCTCCCGAAGTCTCCCTGAACCGAAACTGAAGCCACCGCTGGCCAGATTCAGGCCCTCTGAGCCCTAGTGAGCGGAACTGCAGTTGGGCCTCGGGCCGGCCCCCCTTTCCAAGGCTACCAGCCCCCAAAGCCCCATCGTACTCCTTCTACAGGCCCCGGAGGCCTGTCGGGACCTCCACACACGAAGGCCCTCCAGGCCGGTCATGCTTTCTCGGCAACCCCCACCCCACAGACCCATCGGCATCCCCCTCCACAGTTCCCAGAAGCCGCGGGCATCTCCTCACACAGCCACCAAGGCCCCTCCACCTGTCTCCCCCTCCACAGTCCCGACAGATCCCGTCACATCCCCCCCCACAACAGCCACAAAACGGCCAGCAGCGGGCCTCTCCGCTGACCCACCCTGGGGCCCGGAGCTCCGGCGTGGAGGGGCTGGATGCCCGGAAGCCAACGGTGCGCTGGCTGGCCCGGGCTCCCCCCGCCCCGGCCCCGGAGAGGGAGACACACAGCTCTCGGGGGCAGGACCACCGTCAGCCCCGGGCCGGCGAGGGCGCTCGGTATTTTTACCGACAGTTGGTGTCTGTCCCCGTCCTCAAGGTCTCCGTGTCCCTCATGACCCCTCGGGCCAGCAGAGCTCCCTGAGCGGGTGACTCGAACCCCTTAGCCAGACTCTGAAAAGAAGCATAAGAGTTTGAACCGTTTCTCGAGCGAACTTTACGGTCAGTTAGCGATTGCGGGGCGCGGCGGAGAGACCAGCCGCTCGGCTCGGCGGCCGGTGCCCTCGGCCCTCCCTCGCGGAGAACGCAGGCTGTGCGGTGGTCGGGTCCCGCCCTGCCCGGCCGGCCTGCTCCTACCAGCAGCAAAAGCCCCGTATGCGGGCCCGGCGCCCCGCCGGCTCGGGCCTCGAAGCCCTGCCGGGACAGTCCTCGCAAGCGTGGCCGGGGTCTGAGCCAGGGTCGCAGGGGGGCTACTACACTCGTCCCTGGCAGTCGGCCGGACCCCCGCCACCCTTCGAGGCACCTTAGCTCGTCTCTGCCGGCCTCCACCCTTCTAGGGCACGGACCCCCTTTCCGAAGCCCCTGCTCTCCATCCTTCCTTCTAGACTGCGAGCCCACTGTTGGGTACGGACCGTCTCTATATGTTGCCAACTGGTACTTCCCAAGCGCTTGGTACAGTGCTCTGCACACAGTAAGCACTCAATAAATACGATTGATTGATGGATTGATCTACGACCACCAGTGTCACCGCCTCTGGCCTGGCCCCCGACCCGGACACCCGCTCCCTAGGAGAGCTGCCCGGAGCCCCGCTGCCCGAAACCCAGTGCTCTGCACACAGTAAGTGCTCAAAAAGTACGCTTGAATGAATGAATGAACGAACAACAGGGAGACCACCGCCCCCCGGCCCCTCACCCCGCTGAACACACTCCCATCACTACCAGCTGACCCCCAGGTGCCCCTGGGTAAGCGGGGAGAGGGAAGGAACGACAGGCGATGGAGGAGCGGGAAGGGAAAAGGGGGGAAGGGGAGGCCTGGAATGCCCTCCCTCCCCATATCCGCCAAGCTAGCTCTCTTCCTCCCTTCAAGGCCCTACTGAGAGCTCACCTCCTCCAGGAGGCCTTCCCAGACTGAGCCCCCTCCTTCCTCTCCCCATCCCCCCCACCTTACCTCCTTCCCTTCCCCACAGCACCTGTATATACGTACATATGTTTGTACATATTCGTTACTCTATTTATTTTACTTGTACCTATTTATTCTATTTATCTTTTGTTAATATGTTTGGTTTTGTTCTCTGCCTCCCCCTTCAAGACTGTGAGCCCACTGTTGGGTAGGGACTGTCTCTGTATGTTGCCAACTTGGACTTCCCAAGCGCTTAGTACAGTGCTCTGCACACAGTAAGCGCTCAATAAATACGACTGATTGACTGATTGATTGTTGGGTAGGGACCGTCTCTATATGTTGCCAACTTGGACTTCCCAAGCGCTTAGTACAGTGCTCTGCACACAGTAAGCGCTCAATAAATACGATTGATTGATTGATTGTTGGGTAGGGACCGTCTCTATATGTTACCAACTTGGACTTCCCAAGCGCTTAGTACAGTGCTCTGCACACAGTAAGCGCTCAATAAATACGATTGATTGATTGATTGTTGGGTAGGGACCGTCTCTATATGTTACCAACTTGGACTTCCTAAGCGCTTAGTCCAGTGCTCCGCACACAGTAAGCGCTCAATAAATACGATTGATTGATTGATGGTTGGGTAGGGACTGTCTCTATATGTTACCAACTTGGACTTCCTAAGCGCTTAGTCCAGTGCTCCGCACACAGTAAGCGCTCAATAAATACGATTGATTGATTGATGGTTGGGTAGGGACTGTCTCTATATCTTACCAACTTGGACTTCCCAAGCGCTTAGTACAGTGCTCCGCACACAGTAAGCGCTCACTAAATACGATTGATTGACTGTTGGGTAGGGACTGCCTCCACATGTTACCAACTTGGGCTTCCCAAGCGCTTAGTACAGCGCCCCGCACACAGTAAGCGCTCAATAAATACGATTGATTGAGTACGGGTGGAAGGGGAGCGGGGCCGGTGCCGGGTCCCCCGCCTCCGCCCCGCGCAGGCGCAGTCGGGCGTCGTCGGGGCCTAGCGGCGGCCCGCGCCCCTGCCCGCTCCCTCCGGTCCGTCCCCCGGTCCGTCCGTCCGTCCCCCCGGTCCCCCGGTCCGTCCGAGCGTGCCGCCTCACCCGTTCTTCAGATCCACCTCCAGGATCTTTCCGTAGCCCTTGAAGAAGCGCTCCACGTCCCGCTCCCGGGCCTGGTAGCTCAGGCGGCCGATGTACACCCGCGGCATCGCGGCGGCGGCGGCGGCGGCGGCTCCTCCGCTCCGGCCTGGGCGACGGGAGAGCGTGCGTGCGCGCGCGCGAGACTCCGTACGGCGTGCGCGCCCCCGCCACCACGCAGCGGCGCGACTCCGTACGGCGTGCGCGCCCCCGCCGCCACGCAGCGGCGCGAGCGCGCTCCCTCCCCCGGCCCCGAAGCGGGGCGCCCCCGGCGGCGAGGACCACGACGTCGTAAGAATGACGGGCATTTGTTCGTTCATTCATTCATTCATTGTCAGTCAGTCGTATTGACTGAGCGCTTACTGTGTGCACAGCACTGGATTAAACTGTGAGACTGCCGCTGCCCGGATTGTCTTCGTCCAGAAACGCTCTGGGCATGTTACTCCCCTCCTCAAAAATCTCCAGTGGCTACCAATCAAGCTGCACATAAAGCAGAAACTCCTCCCCCTGGGCTTCCAGGCTGTCCATCCATCCATCCCCTCGCCCCCTCCTCCCTCCCCTCCCTTCTGTCCTTCTCCAGCCCAGCCCGCACCCTCCGCTCCTCCGCCGCTAATCTCCTCACCGTTAGGCCTCGTTCTCGCCTGTCCCGCCATCGACCCCCGGCCCACGTCCTCCCCCGGGCCTGGAATGCCCCCAGTCCCTCTGCCCACCCGCCAAGCTCGCTCTCTTCCTCCCTTCAAGGCCCTGCTGAGAGCTCACCTCCTCCAGGAGACCTTCCTAGAATGAGCCCCTTCCTTCCTCTCCCCCTCGTCCCCCTCTCCAGCCCCCCATCTTACCTTCTTCCCTTCCCCACAGCTCCTGTATATATGTATATATGTTTGTACATGTTTATTACACTATTTATTCATTTATTTATTTTACTTGTACGTATCTATTCTATTCATTTTATTCTATTCATTTAGTATGTTTGGTTTTGTTCTCTGTCTCCCCTTTTAGACTGTGAGCCCACTGTTGGGTAGGGACTGTCTCTATATGTTGCCAACTTGGACTTCCCAAGTGCTTAGTACAGTGCTCTGCACACAGTAAGCGCTCAATAAATACGATTGATTGATTGATTGAGTGCTTACTACTACTACTAATAATAATGTTGGCATTTGTTAAGCGCTTACTATGTGCAAAGCACTGTTCTAAGCGCTGGGGGGAATACAAGGTGATGAGGTTGTCCCATGTGGGGCTCACAGTCTTAATCCCCATTTTATAGATGAGGGAACTGAGGCCCAGAAAAGTGAAGTGACTTGCCCAGAGTCACACAGCTGACAATTGGAAGAGTAGGGATTCGAACCCATGACCTCTGACTCCAAAGCCCGGGCTCTTTCCACTGAGCCACGCTGCTTCTCTGTAAGCGCTGGGGGAATATGAGGTGATCAGGTTGCCCCACGTGGGGCTCACAGTCTTAAATCCCAGTTTTACAGATGAGGTCACTGAGGCACAGAGAAGTGACTTGCACAGTCTTCTAGACTGTGAGCCCACTGTTGGGTAGGGACCGCTTCTATATGTTGCCAACTTGTACTTCCCAAGCGCTTAGTACAGTGCTCTGCACACAGGAAGTGCTCAATAAATGCGATTGAATGAATGAATGAATGCCCAAAGTCACACAGCCGATAAGTGGCGGAGCCGGGATTAGAACCCACGACCTCTGACTCCCAAGCCCATGCTCTTTCCACTGAGCCACAACATTTCCTCCAGAACCGGCCTCGGGGCCCACGCCGGGCCACCGACCCAAAAACTGGGCCGGCCAGCTCGGCTCTGCAGAAAGGCCAGGTTTTCCCCCCAGCAACAATTTCAGTGGCAGTACAGTTAATAATAATGATAATAAAGATGGCATTTGTTAAGCGCTTACTATGTGCAAAGCACTGTTCTAAACGCTGGGGAGGATACAAGGTGATCAGTTTGCCCCATGTGGGGCTCACAGTCTTAATCTCCATTTGACAGATGAGGTCACTGAGGCACGGAGAAGTGAAGTGACTTGCCCAAAGTCACACAGCTGGCAATTAGCGGAGGTGGAATTTGAACCCATGACTTCTGACTCCCAAGCCTGTGCTCTTTCCATTGAGCCATGCTGCTTCTCTGGTTGAGGGGGAAATGGGAACCCAAAACCAGGGCGGGAAGGGCGTGATGCAGAGACTCGGGGATTGAGGCTGCCCCTTTACCCTGCCCAGTTACCCGACTCCCCAACTCCCTCCCTCCTGCCAGTAACCCGGTTGGGCTGCCATATGCTCCGATCGCTAGAATCTGGGAGTGGGCACTGGTCCTCCCTCGGTGCAGGCCCAGGGGACTTCCTGGAGGAGGGGGCACTGCTCCTTCTATCTTCCCTCTCCCCCTCTAGACCGTAAACTTGTTATGGGCAGGGAATGTAGTTATATTGTTATATAGTACTCTCCCAAGCACTTAGTACAGTGCTCTGCACACACAGTAAGCATTCAATAAATACAATGAACTGACTTCCCTCCTTCCCCCCACTCTCCACCATCTCGCACTGATGGAAACTACTTAACCGCCCCTTCGCCCTGAGATAACCCAGGACAGAGGCGGGCGTCTGGCCCTTCTGAACCCTACAAAGGAGGGGACACCCCAAACGTGGCGCTTGGAGCAAGCAGGAACCATTCCGGCAAAAGAGTGCAGTGGGGGAGAACCAAGGCCGATTGGCTGAGATGCTCCTGTGACCCCCAACCGCAGCTTTGGCGGGGCATTGAGCTGCCTGAGGGGGTCTCCCAGAATGTATTCGGTGTGGTTCCATACTTTGCGGGGGGGGCGGACCCTGGTGGAAAATAGCTGGGATGGGGCATAGCTTACAAGGGGAAGGGGGTGGGGATAGGAGGGAACGGACAGATCTAGTCACCCCAGGTAGGATCCTGAATGGCCTTGTCCACCCAGGCCCCTCCCCAACTTCCCTTAGCTCACGGAGGGAATTTCAAGTCTCCCACCACGGCACCGACCCCACAACACCCTCCCGTTAGCGCCCCATCTCCCACCTACCTTTCCTCAACTCCCCAAGCGATTTGTTCACACCCATTGCCTCCATTGCCTCTCCTCCAGTTCTCTCCTTGACCCCCTGCGGCTCAGCTTCTGCTACCTTTACTGCAGAGAAACTGCCCTCTCAAACGTCACCAATGATCTTCTTGCAGAATTCAATGACCTCTACTCCATCCTAATCCTCCTTGTCCTTGTGGTTGCTTTTGACATGTTGACCTACCTTCTTCTCCTGGAGCCTCTCCTGGCTCTCCTCCTATCTCTCTTCTGGCCACTCCTCAGGCTCTTTCAGAGGCTCCTCATCTGCCCCCAACTCCCTAACAGTGGGAGTCCCTCAAGGCTCACTTCTGGATCTCCTATTTTCCATCTACACCCACTCCCTTGGTGAACACATTAGCTCCCACAGTTTCAACTATCATCTCTACGTGGATGATTCTCATCATTGCTGTTATTATCAATGGTATTTACTGAGCGCTTGCTTTATGCAGAGCTTGGGAGAGTACAATACAACAGGGTTGGCAGACACATTCCCTGCCCAAATCTAACTTTCTAGCCCCAACCTCTCACTCTCTACAGTTGCACATTTCCCCATTTTCAGGACATCTCTACTTGGATGGCCTGTAAAACCCTAAACTTAACATCTCCAAAACAGAACTCATCTTCCCACCCAAATCCTGTCATTCTCCAGACCTTCCTATCTCCGTATATAACACCACCATCCTCCCGTCTCTCAAGCCCATAACCTCGGCACTATCCTCGATGGCCCTCTCATTCAACCCACACGTTCAGTCTGTCACCAAATCCTATCGGTTCTACCTTCACAAAATCTCTAAACTCTGTCCCTAGCCCTCTAACCAAACTGTTACCACGCAGATCCAAGCAGTTATCCGATCCCGCTTTGATCACTGCATCAGCCTCCTTGCTGACCTTCCTGTCTTTCATCTCTCTCCACTCCAGTCCGGATTTCCTTCTGCTTGCCCGGATCATTTTTTTTTTTTAAATAACAACAAAAAACGTTCAGTGTGTGTATGTATGTATGTGCTGTCTTCTCAGAATGGGAGCCCCATGAGAACAGGGACACGACTCTCTGCTTTACTAGAAGGCCAAGACCCCTCAGTCTTTAATGGGGAGCATGGGGAGCTTGGGGGAGGGTCCCGGCCTGGCCTGTCGGTCACCCAGCAGGTGCTGACTGGTGACGTCCCAGTCCCAGGGACAGGCAGTTCCCCCCAGACCAGCTGTGAGTGCAGGATGTCCACGACCCACTGCCGCCGCTCCTCCCCAACTCCACCGCCGCTGCTGCCATCACATGATGAGAACCTGCTTGGCAGAGCTGAAGGGCTTCATGGCAGCATCTAGAGCAGTCCGGAAGTCCTGCAGCGGCACCTCGGAGCAGAAGGGGGCCGACAGCTGCCCCCGCTGGGCCAGAGAACTCAGGTGTAGCAGCATCGCCCTGAACTCCTCTGCAGAGTGACCGGAAAAGGCTGGCTGAGGCCACTGTTCTGCCTGCTGCACAGCCCACTGCTGTGCCCACTGCTGCCTCGGCAGGGTCTCGGGGACGCGGCGGGGAAAGGCAGGGATGGGACTGGGATGGGGATGAGGCAAGGGTAGGTGTGGGGTGGTGTGAGCTCGGCAGGGTACTGTAAGATGCATGGGTGGGTGGGGGCTAAGGAAGATAGGAAAGCAGGGATGGAGTAAGAGAGACTGTCAGGGCGGCCGGACATTAAGGGAGGGGGATGTGGGTGATCCGTGGAATAGCAGCCTCCCCACCCACGCACCCCAACTCCAACTGCCACATTCCTGGATACCACCTCTGCCTTTCCCGCCACCCCCGGCCCAGGCTGCCCACCCCTGCCTCACCGATACTGTGGTCCTTCTTCCACTGGGTCATCCAGAAACCGCGCAGCCGGACGTCCTTGAAGATGAACACACTCTGCGACACAACAGGGCAGCTCAGAGTTCCTTCCCACCGGGGCCAAGGAGCACCGCCACCTGGGGACTAGGGGAGCCACTACCCAAAGGGGGCACCGTCCAGGGGAGCTGAGTGCACCACCACCCAAAGAGGGAACCATTCAGGGGTGCCAGGAGAGCCACCCCCCAGAGCAGGCACTGCCCAGGGGACCCCGGGGTCAGGGGAGCCACCATCCCAGAAGGGGCACCGTCCAGGGGCTGGGGGAGCAGCCACTGGGGAGGCAGGGGTTGGGGGAGCTGCTGCCCGGGGGTGCCAGGCTGAGCTTCCAAGCCACACCCTCAGGAAGGCCTTCCCCCAGGACAGCTGAGTCAGGGGAGGAACCGGACTAGGCTCCTGAACTCCTGCGTCGAGCTGCTCTGCAGATGGCTACCCCTCGCCTGCTTACCACTGAGGCCAGAACGGGCTGCTTGGCCATGCCTCCGTACGTCACCATAGTGCCACCGGGCCTGGAACACAACCGACAGTTGCAGGATCCAGGGGGCAGGCACTGGGGCCAAGGCGGCAGACCGGGCCCAGAGTTGGGGAACCCAGGGCCCAGCTGTGCCCAAGCTGCCAGTTCAGCTCACCCCCTTTCACCCACCACAGGGGGAATGGATCTCCACAGCAGCAGGAGGATTTACAGGGGAGAAGGCAGGCAAGGACCAGCAGTGTTGCCTAATGGTTAGAGCTAAGGGTCTGGGAACCAGAGGACCTAGGTTCTAATCCCAGCTCCACCACATGCCTGCTTGTGTGACCTTGGGCAAGTCACTTAATTTCTCTGTGCCTCCGTTTCCTCAACTGCAAAATAGGCATCCAATACCTGTTCTCCTTCCTACTTAGACTGTGAGCCCCCTGTGGTACAGAGACTGTGTCTGACCTGGCTATCTTGTATCTACCCAGTGTTTAGAACAGTGCTTGATACATAGATATGTAGTAAACGCTTAAAAAATACCATTTAAGAGAAAAAAAAAGAGGGGTGTAGACCAGATGGCCTCTTGAGGTACAATCCACCCCAAAGATGCTCTAAGCCATGATCTCGGCAGCAAGAAGCGGGGGCTAGTGGGGAGCACAGAGCGTGAAAGGGAGTACAAAGGTGTAGAAGGTGAAGGGGAAGCGAGGCTAGGCAGGGCCCACGGGGACATACGCCAGGTGTCGCAGCAGCTCTGTGGAACTCTTCCCTCCGATACAGTTGAGCGCAAGCCGGGGCTCGGGGGTGCTCTGGGGAACAAAGAACAGCAGCTACCGAGGGGCAGTTTAACCCTCTGCAGTGGCCAGTGATGGTGGAGCCGGCCCCTCAGACCCAGCCCAGCCCCCTGGACCTGGCCTCCGCATGCTTGGGGGTGAAGGTGGAGAACCTGGGGCTCCCATGGACCCCCTCCTCAATACCTTGAACAAGGACTTCATCTCTGGGTTCCTAAGCCTTTCCTCCGTGACGACGTGGTCGGCCCCCAGGGCCTTCAGCCTGTCCACCAGCTCCTGGATGTTCGGCCTGGGCAGCAAGCACAGTCGGTCAGGGACCGCTGCTCACCCCAAAACAGAGCCCAATGCTGCCTGCCAGTCTCCACCTCCTACATCCCATTGGGTGAAGGGGGGTGGGGCTGGGTGAATCTCTGCCCACTTACCCCCAAGCAGGGATGCCACGGGTCTCACCATCCCATGCTCGCAACTCCCTGTGTCTGACTTGGTGCCTAGGCCCTCCCCGGCCTGGAGTTTCCTCCTTCTTAAAACTGGTCAGACCACAGTCATCTCAATCAATACTATTTACTGAGTGCTTACTTTGTGCAGAGGACTCTACTAGGTGCTAGGGAGAAAACAATACAACAGAATTAGCAGACATGCCCCCTGTCTATAATCAATCAATCAATCAATCGTATTTATTGAGCGCTTACTGTGTGCAGAGCACTGTACTAAGCGCTTGGGAAGTACAAGTAGGCAACATACAGAGACAGTCCCTACCCAACAGTGGGCTCACAGTTTAAAAGCGGGGAGACAGAGAACAAAACCAAACATACTAACAAAATAAAATAAATAGAATAGATATGTACAAGTAAAATAAATAAATAAATAGAGTAATAAATATGTACAAACATATATACATATATATAGGTGCTGTGGGGAAGGGAAGGAGGTAAGATGGTGGGGATGGAGAGGGGGACGAGGGGGGGGAGGGGGGACGAGGGGCTAAGGTATAACAAGCTTACGGTCTAGAGAACGAGCTTACTCAAAGCTGCCTGAAGGTTCACCTCCTCCAGGAGGACTTCCCAGATTTACTGCATCTACAGTTGTGTCCACTCACCTGTGCTTGCACCTCTTGCTGCCACCCATCGTCCTGGCTACCATGGACCCGCCCGCCCACCCCCTTACTGTTCCCAGCAATCCCACTGGGTTTACGATCCTGCTCTGGCCCCACATGGGAGGGGAGGGGTTGCAGGCTGGAGCTGTGTGGCCTCCAGCAGAAGGAGGGACAGGATGGGTGCAGGCTGAGGAACTGTCCCTTCTCCAGAGCCCAGCGGGCCCAGCCAGCCCCAGAATGCATCTCTGAGAACCCCTTCTCCAACCACGGCCAAGTGCCCAGCCTCACACGGGGACCGCTGGGGGTTGGGAGAGTAGAGGAGAATCTGAGGATCCCCCAGAGCTGCCCCTCCCCATTCTCTGAGGGAGAATCCCAGGCATCCAACTCCTTCCTCCCCCTGCCGCACCTCAGACTGGCCAGTTGCGGGCCTCAGCCGGCCAAAGCCCCCTGTGTCTGCTGGCCCCACCCACCTGTCTCTGACCACATTGACGGTGCGGAGCCCACGGGCGGCCGCAATCTGGATGACGGCCTGGCCCACACCACTGTTGGCGCCATTCTGGATCACGGTGTCACCTGGGGAGCAAGCACCAGGTGTGGGTGTCGGCAGAGGGTGGAGTGGGCGGGGATTGAGGGGCACGGCAAAGGGAGATCCCGGGAAGGAGGCTGGGGGGCCGGGCTGACAGTTTTCATTCCGAGTGAGGGGGCGGCAGACGGCTGGCCAGAAACTCACCGTGGCTGCAGGCGGTGTCCCAACTACCAAGTTGCTGCCTAGCCACCCCCACCCACCTCACCCCCGGCCTGGACCCAGCCTGCCCTTCTGCCGGCCCCTCCACTTCTCCCTGAGCAAGTGGCTCTACAGCAACCCCTCCCTCCCAGCCAGCTCTTCTCCACCAGAGCTGCCCCGCAAGGTCATTCAGCATCCTTCAGAAGCTCCCCCAACCTGCCCTCTCCTCAGCTGCGGATCCTGGATATCATTTGGCATCCGGCAGGCTCCCCCACCATGCCCCCACCACCCCTCTGGGAGCACCGTACCCGGCTGCAGGTCCTCGAAGTCCGTCAGCATCCGGTAGGCCGTGCAGGGATTGACCCCCAGGGTGGCTGCACACAGCAGGGGCAGGTCCCGGGGCACCTTCGCCAGCACCTCCTCGCTCAGCACCACAACAGTCCGCCAGGTTCCTGAGTCACGGAGGAGGTCAGGCGGGCGGGGACTGGAGGCCCCCACTGGCAGCTGACCATTATGAGTTAGGGGGAAGGAGGTTGGGGGAAGGGGATAGAGTGCCCAGGGCAATCAGGTCAGAATTCCCCATCTGGGGTCTCTCCAGCCCCCTGGAAGCTCTTGGGTCTGAATGCAGAGGGCGAGCCAGGCTAGCAGTCCAGTTCAGTCAGTTGGTGGGAAGGGGTGGGGGAGAGGTAGCCTCACCCCCGCAACTGGAACCAGAGGTGAGAGCGGGGGGCACTGGTGACCGTGGCTGGTGCCCAGAGGCAGGGTCCCATCACGAGGGCACATTGGGACACAGCTGGGCAGCAGGGACACAGGCCCTCAGCCCCCAGCTTTGGTGACAGGAGTGTCCTGGCCAAGCTTAGAGCAGAATCCCCGCCGTGACTGCCTGGGGCAGTGCCACCTAACCCTGGGAAGAGAGACGGTCCGGAATTCATCTGCACCCCAGCCTTCAGTGATGGAGTCAGCGGGGGCGGTTCAGGGGCACAGCAGAGAGAGACCCCAGGAGGGAGGTCGGGGGGACCGGGCCCACCTTCAACCCCACGATCCCGGGCCCAGTGCCCGGGCTAAGGCTCCCTCCACCTCCACTTCCAGCAGGGCTCAGCCAGCCACACAGTTGGCCCTGGGCTGGGAACCAGGTGACATCTCCCAGCCCCCCATCCCAACTCCTCTCCATGGTGGCCGCCCCAGCTGACCAGGAAGGAGGAATAAAGTAGGCAAAGAAAGGGGAGCCCGAGGCTGGGACTAGTAGCCGCGCTGTCCTGAGCCCCAACCCAGAGTGGTAACCGCACGGCAGGAGGCCCACTGCACCAGGGAATGGTCAGTAGGGGGTTGAGACTCCTCAGTCCCCAGCGGCTGGGCTAGAGTTTTTGGGTTCAGAAAGTTTCCCACTGCAACCGGGCCCTGCCGGGTGCCCAGGCCCTAAAATGGGCCAGTTGGGCATCATCCCTGGGCCAGTACAGCTCCCTAGCGAAGCCCCACTCATTGTCATCGACAGGCCCACCAGGGAAGGGGAAGGCAATGATAGTAATCGAACTCCACGTCCACGCTGCACAGGAGCAACGGCCAGAAGTCAATTCCCACTCCTGCCACACTCACCCATGCCGGCGTCAGTGGGGACCACCCAGTCCCCAGGCTCCATGGATGTCACGTCGCTCCCGACTGCAACCACCTGACCGACTCCTTCATTCCCGCCCACAGCAGGCAGCGCCGGGAGGAGCGCATATGTGCCTGTAGAGTAGAGGGTCCCTTCCATCACCCGGCTGGTAGCCCTTCAATCCCCCTCTCTAGGAGACCCGGGGTCCCCAGGCCAACACCCCCGGCCCAGACCACAAGACCCCAGCCGGCAGGGGCTCTTGCCTCCCGCTGCGGTGCAGGCCCGGCCCGATCCCAGCGGCTTCACCTTGGACCATGTTGATGTCGGCCGGGTTGATGGGCGCCGCCAGCATCTTCACCAGCACCTCCCTGCTGCCTGGCGTCCCGAGCTCCACATTCTTCAGTCTGGACGAAAACCAGACCGGTCACCACCCACCAGCTGTCCGGCCCAGGTCACCTCCCCCCTCTTCCCTGCTGGCTGCCTGGGGTGGTCAACCCTCCTCCCTCACACTCTCCTCCGAGCTACCTGACCCGGGTCCTCCCTCCAGTTGCCCGGCTAAGGGGACTTTTTCCAAGATAGCAAGTGCTTGGAGTGGGTCAGGGACAGAGAAGCAGCATGGCCTAGTGGTTAAAGCATGGGCCTGGACATCAGGAGGACCAGGATTCTACATCTCAGTTTTGCCACTTGTCTGCTGTGGGACCTTGGGTAAGTCACTTATCTTCTCTGTGCCTGTTACCTCATCTGTAAAGTGGGGATTAAGACTGTAAACCCCATGAGGGACATAGACTGTGTCCAACTGATTGTCCTTGATCTACTCTGATGCTTAGTATGGTAGCTGGCATATAGTAAGTTCTTAACAAATACTGTTAAAAAAAATAAAGACTCAGAGTTGGCATGCCCTCCTCACCACCCTCTACCCCGGGGGCTGTGCCAGGCCGGGGACCAGCCCTCCTTCCACTCCATTTCAGGGGGCAGCAAGGACCGAATAACAGGTGGTAGAGCAGCAACCAGGAACCTGGAGAAACTGTGGGCGGGGGAGCAGGAAGGGACGGGAATATACAAAACAGCTCAGCTCAGCTACTAAGTCCACCCTGGCCCAACTGCCTCACACCACGTCTCTGGCGCCTGGGCTTGCCGCTGGGCCTGGCTTGGGATATGTGGCCGCCCCCATCCTGCCCACCCCCATCCCGACTGCTGACCCTATCTAATCCCTGCCCGTGGTCCGAGCTCGGGGCACGTCCAGCCCGGAGGCCCGAGGGGCAAGAGGGGAATCTCCAACCACGTGAGCTGGCCCAGCTGATACTTCCACTTTCCTCACTCACAGCTTCCCTCTGTGTGGGACTGTCCTAGCTCTGATGCCCACCCTGGGGCCCACCCCAGTGTCTTCCAGTGCTAGTCCAGTGCCCATGACTAGGGTCTGCCCCAGTGCCCATCCAGCGCCTACCCCAGTGTCTTTCACAGCCACTCTGGAGCAGAGTACTAAGCGAGCGACCAGAAGAAGCCCTCAGACCCATTTCCCTCCTTTAGGCTTAGTGAAAGAGGGACAGGAGCCCAACCCTAGAACAATGTTGGTCGAGTTACACCAGAGTCGTCATGGGTCAGTCCCCTGACAGTCCAGCCAGTACTCTGTCTCTGTCAGCGACCCTAAGACACTTGAATGTTGGATGGTTTCCTGGATACCTACACTCATGCTTACAGACTATCCAACATCCCTGACTATCCCCCAGTGACGGAGCACGGAACATCCAATGCCCCTGACTAATTATAATAATAATGTTGGTGTTTGTTAAGCGCTTACCATGTGCCAAGCACTGTTCTAAGCGCTGGAGTAGATACAAGGTAATCAGGTTATCCTACGTGGGGCTCACAGTTTTCATCCCCATTTTACAGATGAGGGAACTGAGGCCTAGAAAAGTTAAGTGACTTGCCCAAAGTCACACAGCTGACAAGCGGCAGAGCCGGGATTAGAACCCACGACCTCTGGCTCCCCAGCCTGTGCTCTTTCCACTGAGCCACGCTGCTCTGTTATGGAGGGGTCATGGGGGCACGGGGGTGGGCACCCATCCTGCCCCTAGGGCCTTCTAGGTCTGTCTGCCATGACTGAAATGGAGCGTCCCACTGGGAAAGACTGGGCATGTCGTCCTCCAGACCCTAGCTAGAGAGAAGCAGCGTGTCTCAGTGGAAAGAGCCAGGGCTTTGGAGTCAGAGGCTGTGGGTTCAAATCCCAACTCTGCCAACTGTCAGCTGTGTGACTTTGGGCAAGTCACTTTTAACTTCTCTGTGCCTCAGTTACCTCATCTGTAAAATGAGGATAAAGACTGTAAGCCCTCTGTGGGACAACCTGATCATCTGGTAACCTCCCCAGCGCTTAGAACAGTGCTTTGCACATAGTAAGCGCTTAACAAATGCCATTATTATTATTATTATTATTATCTGGATTCAGTGGCATTTTTTTGAGCACTTAACTGTGTGCAGAGCACTATACTAACTGCTTCTTTAAAGCACTAACTCGATCTCCCACCAAGATGGGATGAATTACCCAGACCAACCAGAATCTGCCATGTGACCTCATGCCAACCAGCCCACCACTCTGGGACTGGCTCTGGGCCTGCTTCCTGCTTTATGGGTGGGTCAGTGCCCACTGCCTCCCAGGGGTTGGGGAAGGTCCTTTGAACTGATCCTCTGATGCTTAGCTCCTGTCCAAATAATAATAATAATAATTATTATTATTATGGTATTCGTTAAGAGCCACTTTGTGCCAGTCACTGTACTAAGCATTCATTCATTCAATCGTATTTATTGAGTGCTGCCTGTGTGCAGAGCACTGTGCTAAGCGCTTGGGAAGTACAAGTTTGCACCAAGCGCTGGGCAGACACAAGCCAATCGGGTTGGACACAGTCCCTGTCCCACACGGGGCTCACGGTCTCAATCAGGGAAGCAGCTGTGGCTCAGCGGAAAGAGCCCGGGCTTTGCAGTCGGAGGTCATGGGTTCAAATCCAGGTTCCACCACTTGTCAGCTGTGTGACTTTGGGCAAGCTGCTTGACTTCTCTGTGCCTCAGTTCTCTCATCTGTAAAGTGGGGGTTAAGTCAGTGAGCCCCACGTGGGACAGCCTAATCACTTTGTAGCCTCCCCAGCGCTTAGAACAGTGCTTTGCGCATAGTAAGCGCTTAATAAATCATCAATCGTATTTATTGAGCGCTTACTGTGCGCAGCGCACTGTACTAAGCGCTTGGGAAGTACAAGTAATAAATGTCATCATTACTATTATTATCTCCATTTTACAGAGGAGGTAACTGAGGCAGAAGCGCAAAGTGACTGGCCCAAGGTCACCCGGCAGCCAAGTGGAGAGGTGGGATTCGAACCCGGGTCCGTGCTCTAGCCACTGTGCCATGGTGGCCCTCTGTCCCACCCCGGACGGCCCCCCCCGTCCCCGTTGGCCGGGGTGCCTTACTGGAGGACCCGGGCGGGATCTCCGTGCTGCTCGTACACCACAGCCCGGGCCGTGGCTGCGGGGCCGAGCCCGGGCCGAGGCCTCCGGCCCGGGGCCCCCAACACTGCCGCCGCCGCCGCCCGCCCCGCCCGGCCGCCCCACATGCCGGCCGGCCGCCTCACTGCCCCCCTCCCCACTGAAGCCCGGAGTTCGTGTCATCCCCGTGCGCCCGCCTCAACAAACTGCGTCACTGCCCGACTGCCCTGCCTCCCTGACGGGCTGCACTGCCCTCACATGCATCCCCGATACAAATCTCCAAATCAATCAATCAATCAATCAATCAATCAATCAATCTCTCTCTCTCTCTCTGTCTCTCTCTCCCTCTCCCTCTCTCCCCCTCTCTCTCCCCCCCTCCTCTCTCTCTCTCTCTCTCTCTCTCTCTCTCTCTCTCATCAGGTTATGGGTTCCAATCCCGACTCCGCCAACTGTCAGCTGTGTGACTTTGGGCAAGTCACTTCTCTGTGCCTCAGTGACCTCATCTGTAAAATGGGGATTAAAACTGTGAGCCCCCCCGCCCCCCCGTGGGACAACCTGATCACCTTGTAACCTTCCCAGCGCTTAGAACAGTGCTTTGCACATAGTAAGCGCTTAACAAATACCATCATCATCCTCCTCCTCTCTCTCTCTCCTCTCTCTCTCTCTCTCTCTCTCTCTCTCTCTCTCTCTCTCTCTCTCTTTTCCCGGCTCCGCCAACTGTCAACTGTGTGACTTTGGGCAAGTCAATTCTCTGTGCCTCAGTGACCTCATCTGTAAAATGGGGATTAAAACTGTGAGCCTCCCCGTGGGACAACCTGATCACCTTGTAACCTTCCCAGCGTTTAGAACAGTGCTTTGCACATAGTAAGCACTTAACAAATACCATCATCATCATCCTCTCTCTCCCCTCTCCTCCTCCTCTCTCTCTCTCTCTCTCTCTCTCATCAGGTTATGGGTTCCAATCCCGACTCCGCCAACTGTCAGCTGTGTGACTTTGGGCAAGTCACTTCTCTGTGCCTCAGTGACCTCATCTGTAAAATGGGGATTAAAACTGTGAGCCCCCCCCGCCCCCCCGTGGGACAACCTGATCACCTTGTAACCTTCCCAGCGCTTAGAACAGTGCTTTGCACATAGTAAGCACTTAACAAATACCATCATCCTCCTCCTCCTCTCTCTCTCTCCTCTCTCTCTCTCTCTCTCTCTCTCTCTCTCTCTCTCTCTCTCTCTCTCTCTCTCTATCTCTCTCTCTCTCTCTTTTCCCGGCTCCGCCAACTGTCAACTGTGTGACTTTGGGCAAGTCAATTCTCTGTGCCTCAGTGACCTCATCTGTAAAATGGGGATTAAAACTGTGAGCCTCCCCGTGGGACAACCTGATCACCTTGTAACCTTCCCAGCGCTTAGAACAGTGCTTTGCACATAGTAAGCGCCTAACAAATACCATGATCCTCCTCCTCCTCTCTCTTCTCTCTCTCTCTCTCTCTCTCTCTCTCTCTCTCTCTCTCTCTCTCTCTCTCTCTTTCTTCCCGGCTCCGCCAACTGTCAGCTGTGTGACTTTGGGCAAGTCAATTCTCTGTGCCTCAGTGACCTCATCTGTAAAATGGGGATTAAAACTGTGAGCCTCCCCGTGGGACAACCTGATCACCTTGTAACCTTCCCAGCGTTTAGAACAGTGCTTTGCACATAGTAAGCACTTAACAAATACCATCATCATCATCCTCTCTCTCCCCTCTCCTCCTCTCTCTCTCTCTCTCTCTCTCATCAGGTTATGGGTTCCAATCCCGACTCCGCCAACTGTCAGCTGTGTGATTTAGGACAAGTCACTTCTCTGTGCCTCAGTGACCTCATCTGTAAAATGGGGATTAAAACTGTGAGGCCCCCCCCCGCCCCGTGGGACAACCTGATCACCTTGTAACCTTCCCAGCGCTTAGAACAGTGCTTTGCACATAGTAAGCGCTTAACAAATACCATTATCATCATCATCATCCTCTCTCTCTCTCTCTCTCTCTCTCTCTCTCTCTCTCTCTCTCTCTCTCTCTTTCTTCCTGGCTCCGCCAACTGTCAGCTGTGTGACTTAGGACAAGTCACTTCTCTGTGCCTCAGTGCCCTCATCTGTAAAATGGGGATTAAAACTGTGAGCCCCCACCCCCACCCCGTGGGACAACCTGATCACCTTGTAACCTTCCCAGCGCTTAGAACAGTGCTTTGCACATAGTAAGCGCCTAACAAATACCATGATCCTCCTCCTCCTCTCTCTTCTCTCTCTCTCTCTCTCTCTCTCTCTCTCTCTCTCTCTCTTCCCAGCTCCACCAACTGTCAGCTGTATGACTGGGCAAGTCACTTCTCTGTGCCTCAGTGACCTCATCTGTAAAATGGGGATTAAAGCTGTGAGCCCCCCCCCCCCCCCCCCGTGGGACAACCTGATCACCTTGTAACCTTCCCAGCGGCTTAGAACAGTGCTTTGCACATAGTAAGCGCCTAACAAATACCATGATCCTCCTCCTCCTCTCTCTTCTCTTTCTCTCTCTCTCTCTCTCTCTCTCTCTCTCTTTCTTCCCGGCTCCGCCAACTGTCAGCTGTGTGACTTAGGACAAGTCACTTCTCTGTGCCTCAGTGACCTCATCTATAAAATGGGGATTAAAACTGTGAGCCGCCCCCCCCCCCCCCCACCGTGGGACAACCTGATCACCTTGTAACCTTCCCAGCGCTCAGAACAGAGCTTTAGTAACATAGTAAGCACATAGTACATAGCACATAGTAAGCACTTAACAAATACCATCATCCTCCTCCTCCTCTCTCTCCTCTCTCTCTCTCTCTCTCTCTCCCCGGCTCTGCCAACTGTCAGCTTTGTGAATTTGGGCAAGTCACTTCTCTGTGCCTCAGTGACCTCATCTGTAAAATGGGGATTAAAACTGTGAGCCCCCCCGCGTGGGACAACCTGATCACCTTGTAATCTTCCCAGCGCTTAGAACAGTGCTTTGCACATAGTAAGCGCTTAACAAATACCATGATCATCATCATCCTCTCTCTCCTCTTCTCTCTCTCTCTCGCCCCGGCTCCGCCAACTGTCAGCTGTGTGACTTTGGGCAAGTCACTTCTCTGTGCCTCAGTGACCTCATCTGTAAAATGGGGATTAAAACTGTGAGCCTCCCCGTGGGACAACCTGATCACCTTGTAACCTTCCCAGCGCTTAGAACAGTGCTTTGCACATAGTAAGCACTTAACAAATACCATGATCATCATCATCCTCTCTCTCTCTCTCTTCTCTCCTCTCCTCTCTCTCTCTCTCTCTCTCTCTCTCAGTGGAAAGAGCACGGGCTTTGGAGTCAGAGGTCATGGGTTCAAATCCTGATCCGCCAACTGTCAGCTGTGTGACTTTGGGCAAGTCACTTCTCTGTGCCTCAGTGACCTTGACCTCATCTGTAAAATGGGGATTAAAACTGTGAGCCCCCCATGGGACAACCTGATCACCTTGTAACCTTCCCAGCGCTTAGAACAGTGCTTTGCACATAGTAAGCGCTTAACAAATACCATCATCATCATCCTCTCTCCTCTCTCTCTCCCCCCTCCCTCTCTCTCTCCCCTTCCTATCTCTCCCTCATTCTCCCTCTCCCTCTCTCTCCCTCTCTAATAAATACCATCATTATTATCATTGTTAACAAAATTACGGTACTACTAAATAAATTGACTGTATAATCAATCATGCATATATACATAGATCCTGAGAGAGGGTATGAATAAATATGTAAATATTGGAAGCTGCTGATGGGCTGACGTGTTGGGAGGAATTGGGAGTTAATGGTTGAACGTTTGCTGGAGAAGACTGGTCTCAGACTGTCCTGAATCTTCCCTGGGCAGACATGGGCCAGGGCAGCTGTGGAATCTATTACACTGTCCCAAGAGCTTAGTACAGTGCCCTCCACAAAGTAAGCACTCAATAAATGCAGCTGATTAATTGAAAGATTACTATAACAATTGTAGTACTTGTTACAATCTTACTATGTGCCAAGCACTAAACACCAGGGGATAATCAAGATAATTCTGTTGGACATCGTCCCTGTCCCATATAGGGCTCACAGTCTAACCCCCAATGAACAGATGATGAAACTGAGGCACAGAGAAGTTAAATGACTTGCCCAAGGTCACAGAGCAAGCTAGTGGGAGCATCAGGATTATAATAATAACTGTGGTAATTGTTAAGTGCTTACTCTGTGCAAAGTACTGTACTAACCATCAGAGTTGATACAATATAATCAGATCAGAGGCAGTCCCTGTCCCACATGGGGCTCAGAGTGTAAAATTAGATCCTGGGATTTGACTCCAGGGCCTCGGCTTGCCAGGCCCATGCTCTTTGCATTAGGCCAGGTTCCATCTTCCTCTCTGCAGCTCTCTGGTCGCTTGGCAGTGTTTTAACGCCACAGACCAATTTCCCAGATGAAACAAGATAACTCTAGCCTCCACCACTTCCCCCTGCCCCCCACACCCTCCATGGTGGCCAAGAGGAGCCAGGTCCTATAGGAGAGGCAGCCTAGCATGGGTCCGGTCCCACTCTTGATCTTACTGCCTGGGCTCCTGACTCTTCTCCAGCCCCGGAAAGAGGAAAGTCGAAGAGCCAGGAATGTGAGATCAGAGGGCATGGAAGGAGTTGCCTTAGATGGGACCAAACCCCTTACTGACCTTCCTCCCATTCACGGGGCACAGATTCTTTGTTCTCCTGCCCCCGCTTTCTCTCCAGGACCCCCAGGCCTGCCCGTCTCCTTTTCTCAATGCCTGCACTCTGTGCTCAGCGCCATCTCCAGGTGCCCCACACCGGCTCAGCGTGGCTCAGTGGAAAGAGCCCGGGCTTGGGAGTCAGAGGTTACGGGTTCAAATCCCAGCTCTGCCGCTTGTCAGTACTGTGACTTCGGGCAAGTCACTTAACTTCTCTGTGCCTCAGTTACCTCATCCGTCAAATGGGGATGAAGACTGTGATCCCGACATGGGACAACCTGATCACCTTGTATCCTCCCCAGCGCTTAGAACAGTGCTTTGCAAATAGTAAGCGCTTAACAAACTCCTCCCCCCTTCTAGACTGCGAGCCCACTGTTGGGTCTTAACAAACTACCCCCCCGCCCAGACTGTGAGCCCGCTGTTGGATAGGGACCGTCTCTATATGTTGCCAACTTCTACTTCCCAAGTGCTTAGTACAATGCTCTGCACACAGTAAGCACTCAAATACGATTGAATGAATGAATGAACAAACGCCATCATCATCACCCTCCCCACATCCGCCAAGCTAGCTCTCTTCTTCCCTTCAAGGCCCTACTGAGAGCTCACCTCCTCCAGGAGGCCTTCCCAGACTGAGCCCCCTCCTTCCTCTCCCCCTCGTCCCCCTCTCCATCCCCCCGGCTTACCTCCTTCCCTTCCCCACAGCACCTGTATATATGTATATATGATTATACATATTTATTACTCTATTTATTTATTTATTTTACTTGTCCATATCTATTCTATTTATTTTATTTTGTTAGTATGTTTGGTTTTGTTCTCTGTCTCCCCCTTTTAGACTGTGAGCCCGCTGTTGGGTAGGGACCGTCTCTATATGTTGCCAACTTGTACTTCCCAAGCGCTTAGTACAGTGCTCTGCACACAGTAAGCGCTCAATAAATACGATTGATTGATTGATTGATTGATTGAATGAATGAATGAATGAACATTCATTGAACATTGATGAACATTTTAGGCTGTGAGCCCACTGTTTAGACTGTGAGCCCACTGTTGGGTAGGCACTGTCTCTTTATGTTGCCAACTTGGACTTCCCAAGCGCTTAGTCCAGTGCTGTGCGCACAGTAAGCGCTCAATAAATACGATTGATGATGAATGAACGAACGCCATCATCATCACCGGCTCAGCTCGGAGCGGCTCCGGGCGGCCTGCCATCCTCGTCCTTTCCGGCAGGGGGCGCGCCCGAGCTCAGTTCGCAGCCGTTCGGGGCGGCCTGCCATCCTGCTGTCCACCGGCAGGGGGCGGCCCCCGCCTAGCCCACCTGGCGGCCGCGGCGCCTGACGTCAGGGCTCGGGCTCGGGCTCGGGCTTCGGCTCCGGCTTCGGCTCCCGCTCGGGCTCCGGCTTCGGCTTCGGCTCCCGCTCGGGCTCCGGCTTCGGCTCCCGCTCGGGCTCGGGCTCCTGCTTCGGCTCCCGCTCGGGCTTCGGCTCCAGCTTCGGCTCCCGCTCGGGCTCCGGCTCCTGCTCGAACTCGGGACCCGGGACTCGGTGGCGGCCAGTCCCTCCCCGCTGCGGCTCCGCTCGCGGTCCGCTCCCGGTCCGCTCCGCCCCGCGAGGCTCCCGGATCCCGGGGAGGACGATGCCCCGGGCCCTGGCGCTGCTCCTGGCTCTGACCTTGCAGCTCTGCGCCTCGGACCTCGACAGCCCCCCAGGTCAGAGCCAGACCCACCCGCGACCCCGGGCACACACACACACATGAACCCGGACCCACCCCTCTCCCGCAAACACACATACACACCCGACCCGTCTCTAGACGTTGCCAACTTGTACTTCCCAAGCGCTTAGTACAGTGCCCTGCACACAGTAAGCGCTCAATAAATACGATTGATTGATTGATTGATTGACCCCCGATAAACTCGGAACCTCGTGCCCCGAGAGAGGTGGGGTGCGCCCATTCTTTCATTCAGTCGTATTTAGTGAGCGCCTACTGTGTGCAGAGCACTGTAGTAAGCGCTTGGGAAGCCCATGAGAAAAGGTGTGTGTATGTAACATGTGTGTTCTGCGCGCGTGTGTACGTGAGCGCGGAGCCCACTGTTGGGTAGGGACCGTCTCTATATGTTGCCAATTTGTACTTCCCAAGCGCTTAGTACAGTGCTCTGCACACAGTAAGCGCTCAATGAATACGATTGATTGATTGATTCAATCGTATTTATTGAGCGCTTACTATGTGCAGAGCACTTCTAGACTGTGAGCCCACCTTCTAGACTGTGAGCCCACTGTTGGGTAGGGACCGTCTCTATATGTTGCCAACTTGGACTTCCCAAGCGCTTAGTACAGTGCTCTGCACACAGTAAGCGCTCAGTAAATACGATTGATTGATTGATTCAATCGTATTTATTGAGCGCTTACTGTGTGCAGAGCACTTCTAGACTGTGAGCCCACCTTCTAGACTGTGAGCCCACTGTTGGGCAGGGACCTTCTCTATATGTTGCCAACTTGTACTTCCCAAGCGCTTAGTACAGTGCTCTGCACACAGTAAGCGCTCAGTAAATACGATTGAATGAATGAATACTAAACGCTTGGGAAGTACAAGTACTTGTGGGTGCGGAGCTGTGTGCGTGTGTATTCAGATTTGTAGCGCGGTTGTAGGAAATTTCCAGGGGAAGAGGACTTGACGACCGGCCAGAAACCGACGGATCGCGGGGTTGGGATTGCGGGATAACGCTGTTGTGTCAGTTGTGTTGACACGGGGCCTGGACTTGGTGTGATGATGCGTGGAGGGGTTGTGTAATGTTTATTAAGTTTTGCGTGGTAGTGTTGTGTGCTCGTGAGGTTACGTGGCTGTGCTGTACTATTGCGGTGTGTGATACTGGCGTAGCGTTGTGTTGTGTGGCGTGGTGTGGAGCCCTGAGGCGGTGGTGCAGTATTGCTGTCGTGTTATACTTTGTTGATGTTTCGCAATTTCCCGGAGCAGGGGACCGGTGACTCCGAGCCACGGCCAGAAGGGCAGGGAAATTGGCCAAGCGGGCCGCCTGTGCAGGGAGAGGAGCGCGGTATAGCGGGGGCGGGAGAGGGGGAGGCCCGCCCAGTCCGGTCCGGTCCGGTCCGGGTCGGTCCGAGGCCCGCAGCGTTTGGCAGATGCCCCGCGGAGAGACGGGCTCGCTCCTGTTCACTCCGGTCCGCTTCCAGGAGCAACTTTCCCCCAACACACACACACATACCAACACCCCCCCAAAACACACACACACATACACATCCCAACCCCTGTCCCTCCCCTTTCTTCTCTCCCTCCTTAAACCTCTCCCCTCTTCCGCCCCTTCCCTTTCCGGCCGCCACTGACCTCCTCCTCTCCTCCCCCCCGCATCCCATCAGTCGCCACTACGTGAATTAGGGACCATCCGCCGCGTCCGGAGAGTGTGGGTGTGGGTGTGTCTGCAACAGTAATCTGTCTCCATCCACGACTGACTGCAAAGGGAGTCCGTTGGGAGTGTTGATTGAATGGAGAGGAATGTCTGCGTAGGTTTGTGTGTCCGAGAGTGCCTGTGTGCCTTTGTGGGTCTGTGGGTCTGAGTGTCTGGCTGTGTATTACAGGGAAAACAGCGCCAGATGCTGCCATAATGTGCGTCCTTGGGGGGAGGGAGGGGCGGGTTTGCTGACCGGCCCCAGCCTGGGGAGGGGAAGGCCGTGTGGGAGGAAGCCGGGCGGGCTCGGCCGGGAGGGAGACCCTCATCATCAATCGTATTTATTGAGCGCTTACTATGTGCAGAGCACTGTACTAAGCGCTTGGGAAGTACAAATTGGCAACATATAGAGACAGTCCCTACCCAACAGTGGGCTCACAGTCTGAAAGGGGGAGACATAGAACAAAACCAAACATACTAACAAAATAAAATAAATAGAATAGAGCTGGGGTAGTCGTCCGGGAACCGTAGGAGCTTGGCCGGATTGTGACTTCACCCCCTGCAAACCCGCTACCAGCCGGGAGCTGGTCAGCTTGGCTGGCCGCTGGCCGTCGCCCCCGACGCCCGGACTCGCTGTGGTGCTGGCGAATCCATTCGTCCCGTCGCCCTCAGTGAGAGCAAATAGAAGTCGTAGCCCTTACTGAAGCACAGACCACCGTGCTAAGCGGGAGAGCTGGCCTGGCCTTCACTCCTGGACCAATCTCTCCTGGGACTCACTAGCCGGGGGCTGGGCGGGACGGGACCAGCTGTCTGGGAGAGGCAGGGTTGGGGCCGGGCATGGGCACAAGCACAGATAGACACTGGCACAGACAGGGGAACAGGCGCAAACGCAGGTGCAAACACAGACCCAAACGTACACCCAGCGACATCTGCCACCGCCCCTTCAGGCTGGATCCTACAGGGTCCATTGACTGGTTGATGATTGATTGATTGATTGAATGTCCAAGCTGGAGTGGGGCCGTGAGGGGAAGGAATCAGGTCCCCGGGTGTCCGCCGGGGGCTGCCTTTGTCCCTGCCGGCCTGTCTGCCTGTCCCAAGTTGCCCTCCTCGGTCCCCAGGTCCCGGAGGGTGCCGCAGCCCGAGCCCCCCTCCCAGCCCCCGGCGGCCGCTCCGTCTGTTGCCATAGTAACCTGAGCAGCCAGATTGGGGAGATTAGCGGAGGAATGTGGCCCAGCCGGTCCGGCCTAGGGGAAGTTTAGCAGCCGGAAAAGCCCGGGCCCGGGCCGAGCTGGGGTGGCCCGAGGGGGCCGGGCGGGGGAGGGCCCCCCATAGCTCCTCCTCTTAGAGCCCCCCCACCACCACCCCTCAGCTCCCAGATTGGAAGAGATGGGAGCGACTCCTCGGTCCTATTCCCGCTACCCTGGTGCCTCTTCCCCGTACACACCCTGCTGGCCCTCCCCGGAGCCCCCTCCCCTTGGCGGCTCCCTGACCTGGTTTTCCTAATGTGAGGGCAGGAGGCTGTGGCCAGAGGGGAGGTGGGGAGGGGGGAGAGAGAGAGGGCGGGGGCGGGGCTCCAGACCCCCAAGGAGGATGCTCTCTCCTCTTTCTGCTGGTTCTTAGCTTCGTCTCCAGACCGGACCTTCTCCACCAAGGTTCCCCTTGCCCAAATCTGGATGGAGCTAGCACTGGCCCTCCCTCTTCAATCAATCAATCAATCAATCAATCAATCGTATTTATTGAGCGCTTACTGTGTGCAGAGCACTGTACTAAGCGCTTGGGAAGTACAAGTTGGCAACATATAGAGACGGTCCCTACCCAATAGTGGGCTCACAGTCTAAAAGGGGGAGACAGAGAACAAAACCAAACATACTAACAAAATAAAATAAATAGAATAGATATGCACAAATAAATAAATAAATAGAGTAATAAATATGTACAAACATATATCCATATATACAGGTGCTGTGGGGAAGGGAAGGAGGTTAAATGGGGGGGATGAAGAGGGGGACGAGGGGGAGAGGAAGGAAGGGGCTCAGTCTGGGAAGGCCTCCTGGAGGAGGTGAGCTCTCAGCAGGGCCTTGAAGGGAGGAAGAGAGCTAGCTTGGCGGATGAGCAGAGGAAGGGTATTCCAGGCCCGGTGGATGACGTGGGCCGGGGGTCGATGGCGGGACAGGCGAGAACGAGGCACGGTGAGGAGATTAGCGGCAGAGGAGCGGAGGGTGCGGGCTGGGCTGGAGAAGGAGAGAAGGGAGGTGAGGTAGGAGGGGGCGAGGTGATGGAGAGCCTTGAAGCCCAGGGTGAGGAGTTTCTGCCTGATGCGCAGATTGATTGGTAGCCACTGGAGATTTTTGAGGAGGAGAGTAACATGCCCAGAGCGTTTCTGGACAAAGATAATCCGGGCAGCAGCATGAAGTATGGATTGAAGTGGGGAGAGACACGAGGTTGGGAGATCAGAGAGAAGGCTGAAGCAGTAGTCCAGACGGCATAGGATGAGAGCTTGAACGAGCAGGGTAGCGGTTTGGATGGAGAGGAAAAGGCGGATCTTGGCAACGTTGCGGAACTGAGACCAGCAGGTTTTGGTGACGGCTTGGATGTGAGGGGTGAATGAGAGAGCGGAGTCGAGGATGACACCAAGGTTGCGGGCTTGTGAGACGGGAAGGATGGTAGTGTCATCAACAGAGATGGGAAAGTCAGGGAGAGGGCTTCCCCCCCCCGCACCCCGCGCCTCCCCTGGGGATCAGCACCCTCCCCTCTGCCGAGCCAGTGGGGGACAGGGACCAGTGCCCACCCCACCCCCAGGACTCCTGCCCTGACTTCAGTGACACCTGACCCTCCTGCAGCCGCAGTGACCCCCACCTTGACCGTAATGGCCCCTGACCTCCTCTGGGCCATGGTAACTCCCGACTCGAGTGACTGACTGGTGACCCGCGGCCTACACCTACAGCTGGATGCACCTTCGAGGAGGACGAGAGCGAGGTGCTGACATGCGGGTACAGCCAGGCTGATGACGATGACTTCCAGTGGGAGCTCGTGAGCAGCTCCTTCACCCCCCGACCCTCCCCAGACCTGCTCCCTGGTGAGTCTCTCCCTCAGCCCCCCACCAGACCGCCCAGGCCCTGCCCCTTGGTGTCCCACTCCATGGGGAATGAGCTCAGGATTAGTCCCTGCTAATTAGTCCCATTTAGGAACATTTTCTTAGGAGGGTCCACCAGCACACGTGCTCCTAGTGCACCTGCTCTGAGCCCTCCAAGGGACTCGCCTGGGACCCCATTTCGCAGAGGAACTGGACCGCCCTCCCTTATCCCCTATTCATCAGTGCCGAGAGGCCTTCAGGCCAGGGGCGGGGTGGTCCTGAAGCCGGAGTGGGTGAGATGGCTAGGGCCAGTGGGGGCTAGTCTCGGCAGGCTTCCTGGAGGAGAAGGCTTTTAGAAGCAGTTTGAACGAGGCCCGGGAATCTCTGAGGAAGAAGCTGCCTTCCCCTCGCCCCCCACCCCCGGTTTTCCGCTCACAGCAGTGAAGCAGTAAAGACCTTCCCCTGGACTCCATGGCCACCAGCTCCTGACCCCCAGCGGGGCAGCAGCTGCGCGGAGGCTGGATTCTCTGCCGCGGACAGCCTCAGTCCCGGGGAAAGGAGCCCAGCGGTGTACGCGGGGAAAAAGTCGCTAGCTGTCCAGCCCTGCCCATCATAAGCCCATAAACGCCCGGCCCAGATCGCTGTGGGCAGTTCTGGTGGCCGCATCTCAGAAGAGTCAGGGCGGAGATGAGTCGGGACTGGACCGAGCAGTAGTCAGACGGGGTGGAGCAGGAGTCGGGAAGGGGATGGAGCAGGAGTCGGGGGCGGGGGGCGGATCAGGAGATGGAATTGGATAGGTTGGGGGGGGATCCCCGGGGGTAGAGGTCAGGCTGGGGGTGGGGAGGTATGGGCAGGGATGGAATTGGCAGAGCCGGGAAGGAACCCTCGATGCCCCAGTCCCCGCCCCCGCCCCTCCGCGCCTCCCGGTCCCCGCGCTCCAGGCTCGGAGAGGTGCGGCCGAGAGGGTCCTCATTCAGCCCCACCACCCCCTCCAGGCTCCTACCTGATGGTCAACGCGTCCCGCCACACAGCCGGCCAGAGGGCCCGGGTGCTGCTGCGGCCCCTGAGCGAGAATGACACCCACTGCCTCCGGTTCAGCTACCTCCTGTCCGGCCCGGGCGGCCACAGCCCCGGCTCCCTCCGCGCCTTCGTGCGGGTCAACGGCGGCCCCCTGGGCGGCGCCGTCTGGGAGCTGTCCGGCTCTCATGGCCACCAGTGGCACCAGGCCGAGCTGGCGGTCAGCACCTTCTGGCCCAGCCAGTACCAGGTGAGCCCACCCTGCCTCCATCCCGAGGCGGGGAGCCAATCACGGGCCTAGGGCCCGGGCAGCCGGCCGGTGTTAGGTGTTGCATCCTGCGGTGGGGTGGGGACGGATCCCAATCTGGGCCAGGAGAGCAGGATGGCTGCCTGCGAAGCTAAATTACCGTCCTGTCCCGAGGACACGAACCTCGGGATGCCCGGCCGGGTCAAGGGGCACGGGCCAGTCTCGGCAAGGGCCAGGTCAGTGAGGGCCAGGTGGGGCGTCCCTTTGCCCACAGGTGCTGTTCGAGGCCGAGGTGGCTGGTGGCCCCGGTGGCTTCCTGGGCCTGGATGACATTCTGTTGCTCAAGTACCCCTGCTGTGAGTCTCCTGGGGATGGGACCCCCACCCTTGGTCCTCCCCTCAGACCCCCCGGACCTGGGCCTGGACCCCGTGGCCAAGGTGGAGGGGCACCGTGGGGAGGGGCCCGAGACTCGGGGAATGGGAGTCTGGATCAATCGGGAGGGCAGGGAAAGGAGTGAGAAGTCCCACTGGAAACACTACCCCCCATCCCCTGCCTGTGTCTCCTGGTCCCCTCCGACTCCTGACCCCACCCCCACGCCCCCACCCCCACCCCAGTGGAGGCCCCACACTTCTCCCGGCTGGCGGACGAGGAGGTGAATGCCGGGCAGAACGCCTCCTTTCAGTGCACGGCGGTGACGGCGGCCGCCGGGCCCGGGACCTTCCTCCTGCAGGTGAGCCTGCCTTTGAGCCTGCCCACCCGGTCCCCCAGCCCACCCCGCCCCCTCCCAGAACTCAGCGCCCCCCTGCTTCCCTCCCGGTCCCGACCCTCCCTCTCCCCATCCGCCAAGCTAGCTCTCTTCCTCCCTTCAAGGCCCTACTGAGAGCTCACCTCCTCCAGGAAGCCTTCCCAGACCGAGCCCCTTCCTTCCTCTCCCCCTCGTCCCCCTCTCCATCCCCCCATCTTACCTCCTTCCCTTCCCCGCAGCACCTGTATATATGTATAGATGTTTGTACATATTTATTACTCTATTTTACTTGTCCATATCTATTCTATTTATTTTATTTTGTTAGTATGTTTGGTTTTGTTCTCTGTCTCCCCCTTTTAGACTGTGAGCCCACTGTTGGGTAGGGACTGTCTCCATGTGTTGCCAACTTGGACTTCCCAAGCGTTTAGTACAGTGCTCTGCACACAGTAAGCGCTCAATAAATACGATTGATTGATTGATTGCCCTCTCTCCTTCGGCCAGCGCCAGAGCGGCCCTGCGGAGCCCCTGACCACGGTCCAGTCGGTCAGCGCCCGGCGCCTCCTGGCCACGTTCCGGCTGGACGGTGTGGGGCGCGCCCAGCGGGGGTCCTATCGCTGCCTCTCCCAGGCCCCAAGCGGGGCCGGGGTCTCCAACTTCGCCCAGCTGCTGGTCAGGGGTGAGTGGGCCGGGCCGTGGCGGCGGGGGGAAGGTGGCAGAGGTGGGGACGGGGGCAGGGTCCATCGGGGAGGGATGAGGGGGAGGATTGGGAAGGGGTGGGGTGTTGAAGAGGAGGGGGCGCATCCCGCCGGCTCCTCCCGCCGGGTCCCGCAGAGCCTCCGACGCCCGCGGCGCCCCCGCAGCTGCTGCGGGCGGGCCCCACCTACCTGCTGCTGCGGCTGAACGCGCAGCCCTTCTCCGGGGACGGGCCGGTGGTGCGGCGCGCCGTGGAGTACCGGCCGGCGCGGGGGGCCTGGGCCGAGCTGCACCCCGTCAGCGCCCCCACCTACCGGCTGTGGCACCTGGACCCCGACACCCGGTACCACGTCAACGTCCTGCTGACCCGGCCCGGCGAGGGGGGCACCGGCCGGCCCGGCCCCACCCTCGTCAGCAGGACCAAGTGCGCAGGTGTGGGGCTGGGGGGCGGCATTGTTAATGATGGCAAATGATGGCATTTGGTAAGCGCTTCCTATGTGCAAAGCACTGTTCTAAGCGCTGGGGGGGATACAAGGTGATCAGGTTGTCCCACGGGGGGGCTCACAGTCTTAATCCCCATTTTACAGATGAGGGAATTGAGGCCCAGAGAAGTGAAGTGACTTGCCTAAGGTCACACAGCAGACAGGAACAGCAGACGCTGCTTCTCTTGTTGTTAATAATTATTATTGTTAATAATAAGAAGAATAATCATAATGATGGCATGTGTTAAGCGCTTACTATGTGCAAAGCACTGTTCCATTTTGCAAATGAGGTAACTGAGGCCCAGAGAAGTGAAGTGACTCACCCAAAGTCACACAGCTGACAAGTGGCGGAGCCGGGATTAGAACCTATGACCTCTGGCTACCAAGCCCGTGCTCTTTCCAATGACCCACGCTGCTTCCCATTATTATTATTATGTATTGATTTTACTGTTCCCCCCGAGGCCTTACCATATTTATTGTAATACCAGGGGCATCCTGCCTTCGCTTTTCCTTTAAACTGGAGCGCACTCGTAGGAGAAGTTCATTCCCCATCCCGGGGCACTCCATTAGGGCAACCCCTCCACTCTTGACGGTGGGAGCTGTAGGGATCCAGGGGCCTTGTGAGGTAGCGGGGTGCAGGGCTTAGGGACCTACAGTGCTGAGACTGGGAGAGTGACAAACCCTGGATTCCCCTCCCACTGTTGACTGCCCCTGCCTGTGTCTGCCTCCCCTCTCCCCGGCCCGTCACAGAGCCCATGCGAGCCCCCAGGGGCCTGGCCGTCATGGAGAGTCAGCCACGGCAGCTGCACCTGCAATGGGAGCCACTGGGCTACAACGTGACTCGCTGCCATGCCTACACCGTGGCCCTGTGTTACCGCTACACCCTGGGAGGTGGCCACAACGAGACCTTCCAGGACTGCGCGCAGGTGGAGCCGGGCACCAGCCAATTCACCATCCGGGACCTTCCGCCCCACCGGCACGTCCACGTCCGGCTGACTCTCTCCAACCCCGAGGGCCGCAAGGAAGGCCGAGAGTCGGTTTTCCAGACGGATGAGGATGGTGCGGACTTCACCCGCTGGCCCCAGGAATCTTGTGTCTTGGTTTCCCTAAGCTTCAGAAAGCTTAATAGGGGTTCCGAT
The DNA here is from genome assembly GCF_015852505.1 of Tachyglossus aculeatus. Taxonomy (NCBI): domain Eukaryota; kingdom Metazoa; phylum Chordata; class Mammalia; order Monotremata; family Tachyglossidae; genus Tachyglossus; species Tachyglossus aculeatus. The sequence continues at coordinate 50,164,626 of NC_052081.1, forward strand.
GGTGGAGACCGATCTCCCGGGGTGCCCCCCTGATCCTCATGGCCTGACCATCCGGGAACTGACCCTCTTCTACTCTTTGCCTGCTCTTGCTGGGTGCAGTGGGAGGGGCTTGGGGCCTGGCCTTTGGCCTGGGGGTACCCTGTTGGGGAAGACCTGTGCGCTGACCTGTGGTGGTCCCACCCCTTGCAGTCCCCGGTGGAATCATGCCCGAGTCACTGACATTTGCCCCTCTGGAGGATGCGGTCATCCTGAGGTGGGCACCGCCCGTGGAGCCCAATGGCATCATCACAGAATACGAGGTGGGAGCCGGCCGGCTGGCTGGACAGGCAGTGCAGTGGGGCTGAAGGAGGTCAGGCCTGGAGGAGGAGGATGGGCCAGGAGGATGGGAGCGACAGAGAGGGTTGGTCCGGGAGGTTCAGGCCTGGAGGCTGGGGGCAGGGGGTGGGGGCTCAGGCGGGACAACTGTACCTGGCTCACCCCTCACCCATCCCCCTGCCGGCTGCAGATCAGCTCCCAGAGCATCGAGTCCTCGGACCCGACGCTGCAGGTGCCGGGCCAGCGCAGCACCGTCTCCAAGCTCCACAATGAGACCTTCCACGTGTTTGTCAGCCTCCTGCCCGGCACAACTTACCTGGTCTCTGTGCGTGCCCGCACCGCCAGGGGCTTCGGCCGAGCGGCGCTGGCCGAGATCACCACCAACATTTCCGGTCAGCATCCGGCCTGGAGCCTGATGGCGGGGGGGAACTGTGGAGAGGTCAGGACTGCCAGGGTCAAAAGTCAGGGCAGTTGTGGTCAGATGTCAAGGGGGCTGGGATCGGGGGTCAGAATGTGCGGGGTTCAAAGTTGAGATGGATGGAGTCCAGGTGACCAGGACATCTGGGGTTGGAGGCGACTAGAGGCAGGGCAATTGGAGTCAGATATGAAGGCAGCTAGGGTCAGGGGTCAGGGCCGTGGGGGAGCCTGGGGCTCAGCATGACCCGGTTCCTGCCCTGCTCCACCACCCGCCCAGTGCCCAGCTTTGACTACGCGGACATGCCGCCGCCGCTGGCCGAGACCGAGGACACCATCACTGTGCTGCTGCGGCCAGCGCGGGGCCATGGCGCCCCCATCAGGTAGGGTGGTACCCGTGGGCTGGCAGGGTCGGGGGGCTGGGCACTGACCAAGGATGCTGTCCTGCCTGGATAACCTAGTGCGGTGTACCACTCCAAATGCACTGCTACTGCTACTATTCCACCACTACTACAGCATCACCACCACCACCACTACTAGGTTCTCTACTGCTGCTGCTCTAGATTCTAAGCTCTAGACTGACAGCTCATTGTGGGCCAGGAATGTGTCTGCTTATTGTTATATCGTACTCTCCCAAGTGCTTCGTACAGTGCTCTGCACACAGTAAGCGCTCAATAAATACAATTGACTGATTGCTCCAACTACTACTATGGTTTCTACTGCTGCTCTGCTAGTATTACTACTATGGTTGCTATTGTTACTACTTCAATGGCTGCCATTGCTAATAATAATAAAAGAAGCAGCATGGCTTAGTAGAAAGAGCATGGGCTTGGGAGTCAGAGGTCATGTGTTCTAATCCCAGCTCTGCCGCTTGTCAGCTGTGTGACCTTGGGCAAGTCACTTAATTTCTCTGTGCCTCAGTTACCTCATCTGTAAAATGGGGATTAAGACTCTGAACCCCACGTGGGACAACCTGATTACCTTGTATCTCCCCCAGTGCTTAGAACAGTGCTTGGCACATAGTAAGCGCTTAACAAATACCAACATCATTATTATTATTATTATCATTATTAATGAACAACCTGATCACCCTGTAGCCTCCCCAGTGCTTAGAACAGTGCTTTGCACATAGTAAGCGCTTAATAAATGCCATTTAAAAAACAACGAAAAAACCAACAACAAGAAAACCTACTATGTGCTGAGCATTCCTAAGCACCAGGGTAGATAAGAGTCAATTATATTGGATGCAGGCCAATGACTCTCTCCCTTTGCTCTTCTCCCCCTCTCCCCACCCCACAGCATTTATGCATATATGTATATATCTGTAATTCTATTTATTCATATTGATGCCCATCTACTTGTTTTGATGTCTGTCTCCCCCCTCTAGACTGTAAGCCCCTTGTGGGCAGGGATTGTCTCTCTTTATTACTGTATTGTACTTTCCAAGTGCTAAGTACAATGCTGTGCACACAGTAAGTGCTCAATAAACACTACTGAAATCGAAAAGAAGGCCCTGTTCCACAGGGGGCTCACAATCTAAGTAGTAAAGTAGTTATAATAATTATGGTATCTGTTAAGTGGTTATTAGGTGTCAAGCACTGTTCTAAGTGCTGGGGAAAATAAGAGATCATCAGGTCAGACCCAGTCACAGGGCTCACAATCTAAGTAAGAAGGAGAGCTGGTATTGAATCCCCATTTTGCAGATAAGTTAACTGAGGCACAGAGAAGTGAAGTGACTTGACCAAGGTCATACAGCAGGCACATGGCAGAGCTGGGATTAGAACCCAGGTCTTCTGATTCCCAGGCCTGGACTCTATCTGCTAGGCCATGCTGCTTCTTTACTACTACTACTACTACTACTACTACTACTACTACTACTACTACTACTACTGCTGCTGCTGCTGCTGCCACTGCTATTACTTCTACTATTAGTGCTACCTCTTCTACTACTTCTTCTGTTACTACTGCTGGTACTATTACTTCTACTATTACTACTGCTCTTATTACTACTGTTGATACTACTACTGCTACTACTTCTAGGTGCTCTGGCTTTTGGGGAGCTGGGACAGGGGAGGGAGTTTCTTTTGGGGCAGGGGGCAGGAGTGAGTCAGGGCCTGACACCCACAGATCCCTTGACACCCCCCCCCACCCCCCAAAAAAAGCACCCTGGTCCCTATACAGATTCCCCCACCTCCTGTCATCCCCCTACCCCATACAGGACTTCCTAACTCCTGCAGACCCCACACTGCCCACTGGTCCCTCCCTCTCCTCATGAACCCCTCCCCCTTCCCCATGGGTCCCTGTCCCCCACCCCCACGGACTGCAGCCTGTACCAGGTGGTGGTGGAGGAGGAGAGGCCACGGAAGCCCCGGAACAAGCCAGATCAGACACGCTGTTTTCCGGCGGCTCTGCCCTTCTCCACGGCCCTGGCCCGAGGCCTGGGATTCTACACTGGGGCTGAGCTGCCGGCCGGTGGCCTTCAGGTGGCTATGCCCTTTACTGTGGGGGACAACGGCACCTATGGAGGCTACTGGAACCCTCCGCTGGAGCCCCGGAAGGCATACCTCATCCACTTCCAGGCCACCAGCCACCTGCGGGGGGTGAGGACCGGGGTCCCCAGGGGCCAGGGAAAGGGCTGGAGGTTGGGGGGCCGGGGGAACAAGAAGCCAGAGAGAGGGAGCCTAGGGGAGCTAAAGGGTGTGGGTACTGTGGGACAGAGAGAGAGGGAATGGAGGACAGGGAGGTTGGGAGGCCAGGGAAAAGGTGCAGGGGGATTGTAGGGCCAAGGAAAGAGAGGCTGGGAGAGTTGGGGGCTGAGGGATGGGGGACCAGGGAGGAGGGGAACCAGAGTGAATGTGGGCTCCACCACCTCCAGGGAGGGGAGGGGGCATGTGGGTGGGTGGGCAATGGTCTAACATTGGCTGGGTCTGGGCTGTGACTGCTGGGAACACCAGCTCCACACATCTTGTGTCTCCAGGACACTCGGCTCAACTGTGTCCGTATTGCCCGCAAAGGTGAGTATCCTGGCCTCATCCCATCGCATCCCCACCCCAGGCCCCAGCTATGGCCCAACCAAGCCCTGGCCCAGCCTATCCCCCACTGCAGTCCCTGCCCCTGCCCCTGCCCCCACCTGGCCTTGACCTTGCCTTCCATTCATTCATTCATTCATTCATTCAATCGTATTTATTGAGCGCTTACTGTGTGCAGAGCACTGTACTAAGTGCTTGGGAAGTACAAGTGGCCTGGTGGCAGCCCAGTCCTACCTTGGTTCCAAACCCACCCCACCCCTGGCCTTAGCTTCAATCTAGTCTGTCCCTGGCCTAGCTCCTGCTCAGCACTAACCTGGTCCAGCCAGGCCCCACCCCACCCCCTCCTGGTCTTCCTGGTCCTGGCCCCAGCTCCAACTTCAGTACTGGCCTCAACCTCAGTGGCTGAGAAAACCACCCTGTCCCCAGTGAGTGGGGGATCAGGATAGGGTTTGGGTGGGGGGGTGGCAAGACCACCTCAAGGATACACAAGGGAGACTGGGCAGGAATGAATATGTATGGGAGTACCCAGATATGTTTGTATGGTCATGGGGGACACATGGATGTGTGGGTGTTACTACACAGATGTGTGTTTTGTACATGGTTAATGTGCAGTTGTTCAGGTTTGCTGGGTGTGAATTAACTTGGTTCTGGGTTGTGGTGGGATTACCCTGGGAGATTCTTTGATCCGTGGTGTGCGAGGGGGAGAGTGTCAGCCTGCGTGTGTGTGAGTCCGTCCAAGTGTGTGTGCACGTCCTGGGAGTAGCGAGGGTTTAGTGTCTTACTATGAGGATGTAGCACAGTGAGGAGGAGGATGCACATACCATGTACTGTGCACTGGGCTGAGTACAATAATAATAATAATAATAATGTTGTTATTTGTTAAGCACTTAGTATGTGCCAAGCACTGTTCTAAGCTCTGGGGTTGATACAAGGTCATCAGGTTGTCCCATATGGGGCTCACAGTCTTAATCCCCATTTTACAGATGAGGGAACTGAGGCCCAGAGAAGTTAAGTGACTTGCCCAAAGTCACACAGCTGACAAGTGGTGGAGGTGGGATTAGAACCTACGACCTCTGACTCCCAAGCCCGTGCTCTTTCCACTAAGCCACACTGCTTCTCTAAGAAGACAAGGTCCTCCCTGCCCTGCAGGGGTTAGAGTCTGGCTGGGGCAGGGTGGGAACAATGAACAGTGAGTTACAAAGTCCACAGTGGCCATGTCACATAATGTGACCACACACAGTTATGTATGTGGGCTCTGGGTCATGGGGAAGGGGACTCGGATACCTTGTCCCAACTCAGGGTTAATTCATTCAATCGTATTTATTGAGCACTTACTGTGTGCAGAGCACTGTACTAAGCGCTTGAGTGGAGTTGCTAAGGGTTACTAAATTGCTAAGTTGCTCAACTAAGGGTTCAGTGGAGTTGCTGGCTCCTGCCACCCCCTCATGATCCCCCATTCACCTGTCCATTCCCCACATGCCCCTCTGATTCCCATCACCTGTGTGCACCTTCGTGACCGCCCGGTGTCATCCCCATGTACAACGCCAGCGGCCTGCAAGGACAGCAAGCAGCCCTTGGAGGTGGCCCAGGGCTCGGAGGAGGTGGGGCTGGTCCTGGGCATCTGTGTCGGGGCCCTGGTAGGGCTGATTCTGCTCCTGGGGGTCATCGTCTTTGCTGTGCGCAAAGGGTGAGCCCCAAGCTTAGCCCTGCCCCTGCCCCAAGCTCTACCCTTTCCCTAACTCTGCCCGTCCCAACCCTTACCTGCCCCAAACCCCAACTCCACCTCTCGTTCCACCCCAATCCCACCTCTGTCTCCACTTTTCCTAGCTCCACCCCAGCGTCACCCCAGCCCTAGCCACTCCCTGCCATCCTGGATTTCCCCTTCCAGTGTTCCAACCCCCAGCAAAGATTTCCCCACTCCCCCGGCCACTCCCTGGTCTTCCCCCACAGCAGGAAGCCCTTCTGCCTGGCCATGGCAGTCAGCTGTGGCCGCCACGAGAAGGCCTGCATGATCAGCGCAGCAGACCGCAGCTTCATGGACCAGAGCACCCTACAGGATGAGGAGCGCCCAGGCCTCTCCTACATGGACACCCTCAACACTGGCAGCAGGGGTTAGTGCCAGCCGGGCCCCTGGCACCCACCTAGACCCCATCCAGTCCCCTCCCGGCTCACCAGCTTGAAGGTGCTGCTCTCTGCTGAGTGGCAGGCAGGGAGGCGGGAGACTGGTCAACTCTCCTCCTCCTCCTCTTCCCCAGCCCATGGGGCTGGACCGGGCAGGGAGTCCCTGGCCCCACCACTGAGATGCCTGCAATTTGGATTTTGTGGATGATCAGGGTTTACTTCACACATGCTCACTGACATCCCCGTGCATGCTCAGTGATAACCTCTCAAGATATGGAAGCTTCCAGGACATGGTCCCTGGGCCAGAGAGCTACATGGGGGAATGAAAGAAAGACTGGGCTAGGCCAGGTTTCAGACTGGAGGTGAACTGGCGGAGGGTCAGAGGACAATGTTCTCCGGCTCTCCATTGGGAGCTGGAAGGGCAAGGGAGCAGCTGGGGGAAGGTGGGGCAGTTGTCACGTCCCTTCATGTTTTCCCCTAAATCCCCCAAACTCCTCAGGGCCTTTCATCACAAGGAACACTAAATCTGGTTAAAAAAAATGCAGGCAGCAGTTTTAGGTTCAGACCAATGGCCTCCAAAAGGGCATGCCCCGCCTCAGGCTCTGTCTGTCTTGAGCTGTAACCACCTGGGCTTCCCGGGGGAGTCCACGGGGTCACGGGGGTGGGTGGGAATGAGGAAAGGGAGGGTGGAGAGGAGGAGGCCGGGTGGCCAGGGTCTTATGTGAGAGGGGCCACAAGACTGGATTCTGGGTTCTGCTCTCTCTGCCCCTGCCTAGGTGACCTACGCAGCAGCCTGGTCAACGAGGCCAGCGGCCTCCTGGGAGGGTCTCTACGCCGCTCGTGTGGCCGCCAGGTCTCACCTTACCCCACAGGGCAGCTGCACCCTGCCATCCGCGTGGCTGACCTACTGCAGCACATCAGGCAGATGAAGACAGCGGAGGGCTACGGCTTCAAGCAGGAGTATGAGGTGGGGTGGGAGGCCCCGACCCAGCAGGAGGCTCCATCCCAGCCCCATTCTGCCCAATGGGAGGCCCTGCCCTGCCTCACGCATCCCCTCCTCACAGAGCTTCTTTGAAGGCTGGGACATCGCCAAGAAGAGAGAGAAGGCCAAGGGGAGGCAGGAGCAGCTACTGGCTCGTGAGTGGTGGAGGCCACGGTGTGGGCTTCCTTCCGATCCACACCCCGCCCCTCGAATGTCCCCCCCCACCCCACCTCTCCCTCTAGGACCCCATCTTGCCCCGAACTCTCATCCTATGTCCCGGATCCCTTCCCACCCCCCGACCCCCAAGGGCTGCCCCTGCTGAACCAATTCCAGCCAGAGGTAGGGAGTCTGTGAGGCTCTAGCTGGGTGGGCTCCCCTCGGACAGCCTAGCTGCCTCCTGAGTTACACCTGCCCCTTCTGGGACTGCAGACGAGCGGCATCGAGTGAAATTGCACCCGCTTCTCGGAGACCCCAACTCGGATTACATCAATGCCAACTATGTTGATGTGAGAGCGGCTTCCTGAGTGCCCCCCACCTCCTCCCGCGGCCTCCCTCCTCTCCTGTCTACCTCCATCCACTGCCCCCTGGCTTCCCACCCTGCCACCCCCAAAATGTCTACGTCTCTCTGTCTCTCTCGTTGCCTTTCCCTCTTTCCCCCATGCTGTGAGTATTGCGCTAGTCTGCCTGTCCCTGCCCACTCTTGTATCTCTACTTGTCCCCTTCTCAGCACTGGTAAAATTTGATAAACTATGAGGTCAGTTATTGCGCTCTCTCTCCCTCCCTTCCTCCCTTCCTCTCCCTTTCCCCTCTTCCTCTCTCTCTATTCCCTCTCTTTTCCTTCTCTCTCCTCAGTTCTGACAGGGGTGGAGGGGTCGAGTGCTAGGAACAGAGGGTGGGATCATTGGAAAGCAACTGACCTGTCAAACAGTTGGTGGATCAGTCACTCTTTCTCGGGGGCTCTGGATAGGGGCTGGTTCCCTAGGGAAGCAGGGAGCAGGATGGAGGTACCCAGCAGCACAGTCACAACGGGCCCAGTGTGGGGAGGGGAGGCTGGGAGGCTGATGGTGGGGGGAAGAGTGGGGAGACTGGAGTCCAGGCATCTACCGAGGGCCACAGGCTGGGATGGAGTCCTTCCTTCTCCCCTCCCCACCACCCCTCCCTTCCCTCACTGCCCCTCCCACCCAAACCTCTCCCTCCAGGACCATCCCAGCTGACCTGTGGGCAGAGAGAAGGTGGAAAGCAGAGAAGTCACCATAGCACCACGGGGGTAGGGGTAGAAAGCGGGGTGGGGTTGGGGGGGCTTGTCTAGCAGCCTCGGGGAACGCAATGTCTGACAATGAATACAGCCCCTCCTCCTCCTCTGTTCCAGGGCTACCACAGGTCAAACCACTTCATTGCTACCCAAGGTATGGAGACCTTGTATCTGGGCTTGGCTGCCTGCCCACCGGTCGGTCCACTCAACTGTCCACCTTTCTGTCTGGCCATCTGCCTTCATAGGTCTCTCCCATGCCCATCCAAGTGCTCTCCCCATGCTTCCCTTTAGGTCTTACCCCTCCCCGTTAGAGGAAGGAGAATTAGGGCCGGGGAAGTAGAAAGGGAGGGAGTACTGGCCCTGGTCCCGGAGATGGGAGGATCGGCCCTGGGATAAGACCAGGAGTGCCGAGAGTTTGGTAGCCCCAGGTGAGCGGGGAGCTGGAGGGAGGGATCTTGAGGGTTACAGCCCCCTGATCTGCCCATCTGACCACGCTCAACCCACGCTCAACCAGGGCCGAAACAGGAAATGGTCTATGACTTCTGGCGGATGGTGTGGCAAGAGCACTGTTCCAGCATCGTCATGATCACCAAGCTGGTGGAGGTGGGGCGGGTAAGGGGCACCACCTCCAGGCCCGTTCTCCCCCATCCCTCCTCTCAGCCCTGTCCCCTCCTCTCCCTAAAGGGGCTGGGGGCTGGGGCAGGCTCACCGACGCCATCCGCAGGTGAAATGCTGGCGCTACTGGCCGGACGTGGCCGAAGTGTACGGGGACATCAAGCTCGCGCTGGTGGACACAGAGACGCTGGCCGAGTGTGTGGTTCGCACCTTCACCCTGGAACGGGTGAGAACAGCGCCGGGGGCGGGGGGGGGGCCGGGGGGAGAAGGGTCCCCTCTCCCTCTCCTCCATCCCTCCCTTCCCTCTAGCCCCCTCTCCTCTCCACCTCCGCTTCCCTCCATCCCCCTTCCCTTCCCCTCCATCCTTCTCTCCCCTCCGCTCTTCCTTCCCTTACGTCGCCCCTCCCCGACTCCCCTCCGTCCATGCCAGGTCCCCTGGCCACTTGAGATGTGCCTGAGCCGGGTACTCTTCCCTCCTTCCCTCTCTTCTTCCCCCGCGTCCTCCCTCCTTCTCCTCAGAGGGGCTACTCGGCCCGGCACGAGATCCGGCAGTTCCACTTCACCTCTTGGCCAGACCACGGGGTCCCGTACCACGCCACAGGGCTTCTGGCCTTCATTCGGCGAGTCAAGGCGTCCACCCCCCCGGATGCTGGGCCCGTCGTGGTCCACTGCAGGTAACGGGGGACACCAGGGGCTGGGGGCGTCGCCAAGGCAAATGGTCCTCAACCTGGGCATGGATGTAATATCCTCACAGGGCCTGCAGATTTTTACTCCTCAGACAGCTCCCCCTGTCCCCATCGACCACGGAGGCCCCTGAGTAGGGAGCCCTTGCCTCAGGCCGGACACCGGGGGGCTGGGGGCGACGAGGAGGGGGTCCCAGGAGCAGTCCGTGCCCCCACCTAACTCGGTGCAGACTGGGCCAAGACCCTGCGCATCCTTAGTGCGGGCACCGGCCGGACCGGCTGCTACATCGTCCTGGACGTGATGCTGGACATGGCAGAGTGCGAGGGAGTGGTGGACATCTACAACTGCGTGCGGACCCTCGGCTCCCGGCGCTGCAGCATGATCCAGACTGAGGTGGCTGCGGGGAGGAAGGGCGCAGCGTAGGGACGGGCTCCTAGCTGCGGGAAGGAGGCAGTAAGGGTGGAGTTCTGGGATGGTGGGGAGGGGGAGAAGGCTCAGGCCTCCCAAGATCCCATGTGCCTGCTCTGTCCTTCATCTGTCCACCCTGGGGAAGGTTGCCCTGCCCCCCCCAGCCCCTGCCCGATCCCGAGTTACCCCAGGTGACCTCGGGTGACCCCACGTGCCAGGAACAATACGTCTTTGTCCACGACGCCATCCTGGAAGCCTGCCTGTGCGGGGAGACAGCCATCGCAGCGGCAGATTTCCAGTCCGCATACAGGGAGCTGGTCCGTCTGGACTCCCAGGCCAATACGTCCCAGCTGCGGGAGGAGTTCCAGGTGGGTCCCCGCTGGGGAGGGGGTGGAGCAACGACCAGGCTGGGCACGGGGCTTGGGGTAGGTGGGGCATAGATGTTCCTGGACCTGGCCCAGGAACAATAGGGTCAGCTGTCACGGTGGGGGGAAGAGGCCTCCGAGGGGGAGGGACCAATTGCTCACTCAGGCTGGGCACGACCCCTTGGGCTGCTGACCTCTGAGTGGACCGGCCCCACAGACCCTGAACTCGGTGACCCCCGCGTTGGCCCGGGAGGAGTGCAGTGTCGCCCTGCTGCCCCGCAATCAGCCGAAGAACCGTGGCCAGGATGTGCTGCCCCCTGACCGCTGCCTGCCCTTTCTCGTGGCCTTGGACGGGGACACCAGCAACTACATCAATGCATCCTTGGTTGACGTGAGGGGCGGGGAAGGAGCGGGGCCCATGTGAGGGGTGGGGGCCGGTGGGAGAGGCGGGGGGAGGGGCTGGGAGGAGGGTCAGGTCCTGGTGGCAGAGCTGGCTACCTTCCTTCCAGAGCTATACTAGAAGCGCCACCTTCATCATCACCCCCCACCCACTACCTGGCACCACCACCGACTTCTGGAGGCTTGTGTTCGATTACGGCTCCACAACCATCGTCATGCTCAACCAGCTCAACCCGCCCAGCGCTGCCGGGGTGAGCTCTGTGACGGGCGGGTACGGTACCCCACGATGGATGGATACGGTACCCCTTGACGGGTGGGTGCGGTGCCCTGTGATGGACAGGTTTGGTGCTCTGCACTCGGCTTGGTGCTCCACGGTCACCACTGTCATCTTCCTCGGCTTCAGGAGGACTGAGTGGGGGCAGGGGAGAGTTGGAGGAGGCAGGGCCAGCGAACCCACGTGTGGGAGTGTTATTGTGCCTGGGTGTGAGATTGTGTGTCTGCATGTGTTTTCTGGGTCCTGGCCTCCCCCCACCCCACTGTCCCCAGCCCTGCCTGCAGTACTGGCCAGACCGGGGGCTCCAGCAGTTTGGCCCAATGGAGGTGGAGTTCCTGGCTGGGTCAGCGGATGAAAACCTGGTCACCCGCCTCTTCCGTGTCCGGAATTGCACCCGGGTGAGGGGAAGGGGTGGGGAGCATCGGGCTGGCCAAGAGGCGATCTGCCACAGAACGAGGTGTCAAGGGACAGCATGACAGCCGGTGGGTGGGGGGGGGGATGCCCCCAACTTGTCCCATCTGCAGCTCCAGGGCAGGGGCCTCAGAGTCCTCTCCCCTCCCCCACCCCTTCCCCCTTACATCCTCCTCACCCCTCCGCTGCCGACCCTCATCCCACCACTTCCAGCTGCAGGAGGGGCACCTGACGGTCCGGCACTACCAGTTTCTGAGCTGGCCTGCCTTCCGCGAGACCCCTGAGTCTGCGGCCTCCTTCCTGCGCCTCCTAACTGCCGTGGAGAAGTGGCGAGCAGACACCGGGGAAGGCCGGACAGTGGTCCACTGTCTGTGAGTATCCAGTTGGGCGGGGGTGGTCGGACAGTGGTCTGTGAGGAATCACTAACCTCACACCACAGAGACATACAAACACGGACTTCCGTACGGATTCGACATACACCCACGCACATCTGCCCACGCTCTGATCACACATACACACACACTCACCTAGGCACGCTCCCACACCGACAGCACCCACACAAAGGCAGGCACACCCTGATCTGCACCCTAAGTGAATTAGGAAGACTTCAGATAGGCTAAGGCAGCTGAGGAAATTTTCATCAAAACCTAATTACCACCTTTGTTAGCCTGAGGTCACGGAATTTCAGAGCTTCTGGGTGGGCTGCCTTTGTTTCTGTCTGTGCATGTAACTGCTGTGTGTGTGTGTTGTGTGTAACTCTATGCCTCCATGTGTCAGCATCTGTGTAGGCATTTGGGCCCGCACTGTGTGTGTGTTTATCTATTTCCTTCCTCCTATCTGTGCCTCTCTGGCTCTGGCATGGATCTCTCCAAACCCCTGCTGCCTCACTCTGATGTCAGGGGTCACAGGTCAGTGGTCTCTCTCACCAGGACCGGCGGTGGGCGCAGCGGGACCTTCTGTGCATGCGCCATGGTTCTGGAGATGATTCGCTGCCACAGCCTGGTGGACGTCTTCTTTGCTGCCAAGATGCTGCGCAACTACAAGCCAAATCTGGTGGAGACACTGGTGAGGCCCTGCCCCCACCCCACCCCTAGCCCTAAGAGACCCACCCCAACCCCAACCGCGGCCTACCCTGCCCCACCCCAGCCCTCAGATACCCGCTCCCTGACCCCTTCCTCAGACAAGCAGCCCTGCCCCTGACCACAGCCCCCAGGTTGGAGCTGTCTGAGAGGACTGGCCAGGTCTGAGAAACATCTGATGAGAGGGACAGGTGGGCCCTGGCTCTCCACAGAGCTGTGGGGTTGGAGTCCCAGCATGCTCTTCTCCTTGGCTCTCAGGAACAGTATCATTTCTGCTACGACTTCGCCCGGGAGTTCCTGCTGGTCCCGGAAAGCAGATAGCACCCCCTCACCGCTACGCCTAGCCTGGGTCCGCCCGGCTCCACCCAGCACACGGCCAGACTGAGCCCCTGCCCTGGCCGCGACTCAAGTTTCCATTTTCACGTGGCTGCAGGCACACGTATTTCATCATTCAGGAGGTGACAGGAGAGCTGATGGAGGGAGGGTTGGTGGGGAGGCTTTGATCCAGTGGAATGCGCCGAGTCACAGAGACTGGGCGGCGGGGGTGAGAGGGGGACTGCCACCCTCCCAGAGCACCAGTTCTGGCTCCAGGGTTCCCCTGCCACCCGTCTGCCTGCTCAGCCCCAACCTGCTCCCTAGACAAGAGACCCACCCTCCTGCCCTCCCATCCCTACCCCACAGAGTCTCAGACTCCTCCTACCCTCCACTGTCCATCCATCCCTCTCTCCCTCCACGTCCAACAGCGTGGCTGGTTGGACCATATGGTCGTGCCCCTGGGTCTGGGACCTCGGCAGTTAGACAAGAGCCAGTGGGTCCTAGGGTTTGAGGCAGCGGATGTGAGGGCGATGGGGTGGGGAAGGGCCCGAGGACCAGTCTGACCTGGGGATAGGGGCGCTAGCCCCCTAAATTGTCCCTAATACAGCCAGCCCAGCTGGAAATGCCTGTTTAATCCAGTCTCCCTCTTCACCCAGTGCCTTTGGGTGAGTAGCAATGCACAAGGCAGCACTGTGGGCCAGGGAGAGGCCCACACCCTAGGGGAGGGGATTTTACCCCAAAAAGTAGTGTTACCTAGCAAGGCAACATGGCCTAATGGAAGAGCAAGGGCTTGGGAGTCAGAGGACTTGGGTTTTAATCTCAGCTCTGCCACTTGCCTGCTGTGTGACCTTGGACAGATCACTTAACTTCTCTGGGCCTCAGTTTCTTCATCTGTAAAATGGGGATTCGATACTTATTCACCCTCCTACTTAAACCATGAGCCCTGTTTGGGACAAGGACGGTGTCCAATCTGATTATTTTGTGTCTAGTTGAGTGATTACTACAGTGCTTTGACACATAGTAAGTATTTAACAAATATTGCTATTATTATTATCATATATTATTATTATTAACAATAATAATAATAATAATAGTTAGACCCAGGCCACTGAATGCCCCTCCTCCCCATGAAGAGGGCCATTCGGGCAGCTGGATGGGGTGGGGAAGGTAAGGCCCCAGCAAGTGCCTCAGTTTCGCCATCTGTAAGATGTAAGAATGTCCTTGGCCTACCTTACCAGGAGGGGGATAGGGATTACTGGACCTTGTAAAATGTTTGTAAATAAATATGCTCCAAGTTTCCTATGCTGTGATGGCATCCATACCACCTGGGCATGTGCCCACTGACTATCATCTCTGCCCCACTCCATGAAAATCATCTCTCCCAGAGGGGCCCCTCCCTGAGTACCCCCAGCCTCTGGCTGGGCTTCTCCAGAGGCTGCGGTGGGGTGGGGAGGGGTGCCAGAACTCCCAGTGCCAGGGGTGGGGAGGAGGGCAAGGAGCAGCTTCCAGCCCAAGCTTGGGTGGGGGCAGGGCAGGAGATCTGCAGTGCAGCTGGGGGTCAGATAGCAGCATTCAGTGCCAGTGTGAGGGTGGCCATGCCACAGGTGGAGAGAGAGTGGACCGGAACAAGGGAAGTGGCAGCTCCTCAGGCCCCACACCGGCTCTGCCCCTCTTGGGAGGTTGGGGCAGGAACCAGCTGCCACCTCAGATCCAGCACCTCTGGCCTCCCCAAGTGGGTCCAGCCCTGGTGCTGGCCTCCCTTCTCCCCCCTCCTCTCCCCTCATCCCTTCCCCTCCCCCAGCTCCCCCGAATCCCGTCAGTGGTGCAGAATGACAGTCTGGGACAGTTCCGCTGGGTCAGCATCCGGTCTGGGGCCAGGAGGGAGCAAGGGCTGGCACCCAACCCGAGGTTCCTGAGCCTCCAGCTCAGCCCCTGCCCCCTCTCCTCTTCCATTCCTGTCTGCCATCGTCAGCGTTGGCTATGCTAAGGGCCTCACCAGCTGGGACTGAGGTACCCAGAGAGGGAAAGGGCCTGGGCTCTGTGGAGAGGGTGGGATAGAGCCTGGGTCCCATTGAGGGGGAAACTGTAACCAAAGGGACCCGAAACCGAGGAGGCAGTTAAAATGACGACTCCAGTAGCTTTCTTCTTCTTGGGAGCCAGATTGTCCAGAATCCTCTGGGAGACTGGAAGGAATTGGGACAACCATAGGATCTTATCAGGAGCTCTGCCAATCAGCCCACCAGGCAAAGCTTTTAAATCCAGGATGTGGGTGTTGGGGAGGGGAACTGTTCCCCTCTCTCTTTCTCCCCCTCCCAAGGCCTTGAGCAAGTAATCAGCTCCCTTCCCGATGTGAATGGCAAGCAGCGTGGCTCAATGGAAAGAGCACGGGCTTGGGAGTCAGAGGTCATGTGTTCAAATCCTGGATTCTCCAATTGTCAGCGGTGTGACCTTGGGCAAGTCACTTAACTTCTCTGTACCTCAGTTAGCTCATCTGTAAAATGGGGGTGAAGACTGTGAGCCCCACGTGGGACAATCTGATCACCTTGTATCCTCCTCAGTGCTTAGAACAGTGCTTTGCACACAGTAAGCACTTAACAAATGCCATTATTATTATTATTATTAATGGCCAATGTGACCGGTCAGTACACACCCAGCAAAAGTGCTCAATCCTTAGAAAGCAAATGTGTCAGTGCTGCCTCTGAGAATCAGATTTAATCCACAGTGAAAATGCAGAGCTGAAAATGACTGGAGCCAACATGAATTTCCCTGGGTTCTTTAATCAGTTGATGAATATTTATTGAGTGCTTTATATATGCAGATCACTATACTAAGCACTTTTTAAATGGTCTTTATTAAGCACTTATTATGTACCTACCAGCCACTATACTAAAAGCTAGGCAGTGTACTTGGGAAGGTACAATAGAGTAAGTAGTCGCAATTCCTGCCCTCAAGAAATTCATGTTCCCTGAGATGCAGGTCCAACGAAGAGAACTGACCACAAACCGCTTCAGGTGGTGGTGAGACTCTACAATCTCAGCAGGATTCCTAGGAGCTTTGAAACCATCTGGATCAGTCTGAGGAAGCCCTATGTGCTTTCAAAACAATATCTAGAGCCACTGGTTAGAGTGCATTAGATTGGGGAGGGCACGTATGTTAGGCTGTAAACTCGCTGTGGTCAGGGAATGGGTCTACCAATTCTGTCAGATTGTACTCTCCCAAGCTCTTAGTACAGTGTTCTGCACACAGTAAGAACTCAATAAATATGATTGATTGATTGAGGGAGGTTCTGACTCCGGTTCTCCTCTCAGGACCAACTAAAGGCCGGACCAGTGGACCAACCTCTCCTGAGCCTTTCAGATTCCTCCACCTTTAACCCTGGGTTTTACATGGCACCCCCAACCCATGGGGCCATGCTGCGGGAGGAGCGGGAGGGTGAGAGACTTTATTAGACAGGGAGTCCCTTGCAGGCAGGGTTCATGTCTTCCAAGCAGCGTAGCTTAGTGGAAAGAGCACGGGCTTGGGAGTCAGAGGTCGTGGGTTCTAATCCCAGCTCCGCCAGTTGGCAGCTGTGTGACCTTGGGCAAATTGCTTAACTTCTCCATGCTTCAGTTACCTCATCTGTAAAATGGGGATTAATCCTGTGAGGCCCACGTGGGACAACCTGATAACCTTCTATTTACTCCAGTGCTTAGAACAGTGCTTGGCACATAGTAAGCACTTACAAATACCATTTTTATTATTGCTATTATTACTCTCATAAGGGCTCATAGAGCACTCTGTACCCAGTAAGCATTCAATAAATGCCATTGATTGATGGATGGATTGATTGGGAGCTCAAGATCCAGCAGGGGCAGGGACCTGGGCCACACGGTGTGTGCTACCCTTGACCCCCCCACCCCCACCCCCGGGCCTACATGCTGGGTGTACAAGCCAGCTGGCAGGGCCAAAAGGAGAGAGTGTGCAGGGTGTGTCTCCGGTGCCACCTGCAGCCAGTCCTGATGAGCAAGACGTACTGCCCTACCCCCAGCTACCTCGAGACGATCTCAGCCCCAACCAGGTCACTATGAAAATTTAATCGCCATCAGAGCCGCTGACAGCAATGCTGCCTGGGGCCCAGGGGCCCAGAACAGGGGAACCTGCGGGAGCCAAACAGCAGAAAGAATATAGCATCAAGGGGGGGGGGGGGGGGGGGGCAGAAGGAGAAGGAATCCCGGTCCCTCGGGGGGCTGTCAGTCCGATGGGGAGACAGAACACTGACATATGTATTGTGCTGGGCACTTGAGAAAAGGCAGAGGGAAGAGCGGACACAGTTCCCATCCCCAGGAGGCTGCCAGTTTGATGGCAAGACCGGGCATGCATACACACACTCTCCCAGTGGGGTGGGGGAGGGGGCTGGGGAAAGGGGAGAATCTCTGGTGCTGGAAGTATTTGTGTGCACACAGTGTATGCATGTGTGTGTGTGAGAGAGAGAGAGAGAGAGAGAGAATCCTTGTCTCCCCATCAGACCAGCAGCCACTTGGGGGCAGGGACCCCATCCTGCTCTTGAGAAAAGACCTCGATTCTTCGAGAAAAGAGTCAAACCACCAAACTGCAGGGTGGGTGCAGCCCAGCCCACCCCACCGCAACCGCTGACACCCCCAGCCAGCCAGCCCGGCTCGGGTCACGGTGTGCAGCTTTGGTCCCACAGTTTGGGAGGATGTCATGTGGAGTGGCACCAGTATGGGTGGGGTAGAGAGAACAAACTGAGGGAGTGGAGAACCAGGGCTCTCTCTGGAGGGCTAGTGGGGTGTACAACTGGAGCTTAGGGAGCAGATGTGTTGGTGGTGGGGAAGCAGAGCTGGAGTTCTCAGAGCCCCGTAGCGGGTGCAGGGTCAGGCAGAAGCCTGAAGGCAGAAGTTGTTGCCAACTTGTACTTCCCAAGCGCTTAGTACAGTGCTCTGCATACAGTAAGCGCTCAATAAATACGATTGATGATGATGATGAGAAGCAGCAGCCGCAGCAGCATGGCTTCTGCTAACGAGGCTTGGGAAAGGCACACTCTGCTCCTGCGTAGCGTCGGGGTAGCGAGGCCTCCCGCCCCCAGCTGACCCTTTATCCACGGCTGACCTGCTCCTCCGCGGGCTCCCGGGGGGGCCTGGGTCGGACCGTTAGCCCACGTGGGGCCTGGCGGGCCCTGCTCCCATTCTTAGTCCTGCTCCCGCTGCCTTCCCGGGTCACCTGGCCTCCCGCCCAGCCAATACTCGGGGGCAGTGGGCAGCGGGGGGTGGGTCTGGGCGGCGAAGCGGACCGAGCGGAGCGGACTGGCTCCCCCTTTTAGACGGTGAGCCCACTGTTGGGTAGGGACTGTCTCTATATGTTGCTAATTTGTACTTCCCAAGCGCTTAGTACAGTGCTCTGCACATAGTAAGCGCTCAATAAATACGATTGATGATGATGATGACAGGAGAGGGCTGTGACGCTCGCACCCCCATGTGGGCATCCGAGGTATCGCGATGGGGGAATCTCCCCCAGTCCCGACCCGGGCCGGCCAAGACCAGAGGCCAACCAGGGGTCTGGCCGCGACCTCGCTGGGGGAAAAGCTTCATCTTGAGCAGGGAACGGCCCCCAGCAGCTCGCAGTGCCGCCCCTCCCCGAGGCTAAAACCCTATAAACTTACCCCCACCACTCCAGCCCTTGTAGACTCGCCTATATGAACCCTCGAGCCCTTGGGGGATTGGTCGGGGGTGGAGGGGGGAATTGTGCTGGATATCTGGCATTCTCTCCCCTTTCCTTCTGCTGCCCTGAGCAACCCCAAAGGCACGTGACATGACATCACTTTGTGACATCACCAGTGGTGGCTGTGACCTCACTGATCCAGGCTGCAGCCCCAGGGCCGAAGATTAACTGGGGGAGTTGAGCCGGAACCTACGCCCCTCGATGAGTTCGTCCTTTTCTCCTCCTCCTTCTCCTCTTCCTCCTCCTCTACTCCTGCTCCTCCCCCCTTTCTTCTTCCTCCTCCTTCTCCTCGTCCTCGTCTTCCTTTTCCCCTTCCTTTTCCTCCTCTTTCACCTCCTCTTGTTCCCGGAAGAATTCCCCTGGGAGAGCGGCCACACTGAACACTTGACAAAGCAAGTTGCCGCAGCCACCCGGGAGCTCCCCTTCCCCCTTGTTGCCATGGAACATTCTTGGAGGGGTGGGGGGAGGGAGGGAGGAGGAAAGCAGGTAGGGGCAGGATGAAGGGCAGGGGAAGGATCCCATCGAGGATGCTCTGGATCTCTGCCAATGAGAGGTATTAACTGAGCGTTTTCTGTGTGCAGAGCACTATATTAAGCGCAGTCCCACCGATGGACGGCCAGAGCCCGGAACCGCAGCTCTTCCCTTTCGGCTTGCTACCAGCGTTCCCGAGAAGCTTCGTCTTTCCCGCTTTTGACCCCAGAAGCTCGTGTTTCTTGCATGTGCTCCCCGTTAGCGACCCAATACTCCCGCTGCACGGCTCCTGGGCGCTCGCTGCAGGACTCCCGGCTACACAGTGACCTCCACCCCCTTGCCCGGGCCCAGGCCCAGGTCCCTGGCGGTGGGCTTTCTTTCAGGACTGGCTTGTCTCTCAGTGGGACCC
Organism: Tachyglossus aculeatus; assembly: GCF_015852505.1. NCBI lineage: Eukaryota > Metazoa > Chordata > Mammalia > Monotremata > Tachyglossidae > Tachyglossus > Tachyglossus aculeatus. Next base: position 50,183,884 of record NC_052081.1, read on the forward strand.
TCCCCCGTCGCCGCATCCCAGGCAGCTGAGCGGTTTGTGCGGCCCTCCGACTGCCCCGCCCCGACCCTCCCAGACGGGCTGGCTGCTTTGGAGACGCCGACCGAAGCCCCGAAACCCACGGAAAAACCCATCAGGCTCCATGCGCCGGCGTTGCCACTCGGGGTTGAGATTCGTCGGGAACTGGGAAAAGACTGGAACTTCTGCTATTCCCCGCCCGACCTGCTGTCCCCCCTCTCCTCCAGCCTCCGCTCGACCTGTTTTTGCCTGCCCCGCAGAATCCCGTCTCCCCGATGGCTCCTTGGGGCTGCCCCAGCCCGCTGACCATCGCAGCTCTGTCCTTTCCTCCCCAGAGGTCAGAGCTTCGCGAGGGGCCGGACTGGGAGGAGGGCCGGCGACCCTCTCCCTCCCCCGCGTCACACACATCCACACCCCCGAGAGCGGGGAAGGCAAGGAGGAGAAAGGAGGAGGAGGAGGAGGAGGAAAGAATCGCAGAGTAAGAGAAGCATAATCAAGTTCTCGCCGCACTGGAGAATCCACGCATCTACCGGAATGGATTGTGGAAAATTAAAGCCGGAGAGATATACAATAGGTCACAGAGAGCCTTCCGACCGCTCGTTTTGGATTAGGAAAAGTGGGTTTTTCTAATTACACTGAAAGCTTCTTCCCCATGACCCTCCATCTCAATGGTTTGTTCTCTTTCCCGCCGGGGAGGGCGAGTCGAAGGAATCAGTGGTGATGAGGACCCCCACGCCCCAGGGGCTTCCCTGAGAGCGCCACTGGAGAAGGGAGACCAACAAGAATGCTCAAATCTTACTGTTATAAAGCAGTGCCATTACTGTGTCAGCTGCCAAGCTCGTCCAGCAGCCTCCCATGGACACCCGCCCCTGTGGTTAAGGGCAGACCACCCAGTACCCTTGATTCTCCCTGCTCCATCCCTGACTCTCCCCCACCGACCCAGCGCGGATCATCCAACATCCCTGACTCTCCCCTCTCCAACCCTGACTCCCCCAAGGACCCAGCACAGACCATCCCACATATTAGCGGCGCTGGATAACCTCTGGCCCGGAATGCCCTCCCTCCTCAAATCCACCAAAAGATCACTCTTCCCTCCTTCAAAGCCCTACTGAAGGCTCATCTCCTCCAAGAGGCTTTCCCAGATTACGACCCCCTTTTCCTCAGCTCCCCCTCCCGCCCGCATCACCTCAACTTACTCCCTTTGCTCTTCCCCCCCCCCCACCCCAAAGTACTTATGTATTTATGTATTTAGGCCTTTCCAGACTGAGTCCCCCTTTTCCTCTCCTCCTCCCCATCCCCCCGCAGCCCTACCTCCTTCCTCTCCCCACAGCACCTGTATATATGTTTGTACAGATTTATTACTCTATTTATTTTACTTGTACATATTTACTATTCTATTTATTTTGCTAATGATATGCATCTAGCTTTATTTCTATTTGTTCTGATGACTTGACACCGGTCCACCTGTTTTGTTCTGTTGTCTGTCTCCCCTTCTAGACTGTGAGCCCGTTGTTAGGTAGGAACCATCTCTATATGTTGCCAACTTTTGTACTTCCCAAACGCTTAGTACAGTGCTCTGCACACAGTAAGCGCTCAATAAATACGATTGAATGAATGAATGAATGAATGTATATATGTATAATTCTATTTATTTATATTGATGCCTGTATACTTGTTTTTATATCTACCTTCCCCCTTTTAGACTGTAAGCCCTGTTTGGGCAGGGATTGTCTCTCTTTATTGCTGAAGTGTACTTTTCAAGCGCTTCGTTCAGTGCTCTGCACACAGTTAGTGCTCAATAAATACGAATGAATGAATGAATGATTAACGAAGGGCGTAACCCGAAGAGTTTCTGACCGCACCAAGCAGCATGGTTTAGTGGCGAGAGCACAGGTTTGGGAGTCAGAGGTCGTGAGTTCTAATGTAGGCTCCGCCACTTGTCTGCTAGGTGAGCTGGGGCAAGCCACTTAACTTCTCTGTACCTCAGCTACCTCATCTGTAAAATGGGGATTGAGACTGTGCGCCCCACGTGGGACAGGGACTGTGTCCAACTTGATTACCTTATATCTATCCCAGCGCTTAGAAGAGTTCTTGGCACATAGTAAACGCTTAACAAAATACCATTATTATTATTATTAAAGTCCTAGACGACGTCCTGGCTGGAGGGGCGGGGGGTGGGGAGGGACTGGCCCGTGCCGCGGGCGAGCTCCAAATCAACAGTTCCGCAACTGGTGCCTGGAGAGCCCCTCCTCCCTCAACGTGGTGTATTTTCTCTCCTCCAAACTCACGGCCCGGCCCCCTTCCCTTCCCGCCCCCTCCCCGGAGAGCTCCGGGAACCCCCTTGGCGCCGGCGGGAGCGTTACTGCCCGGGAAGCAGATGGCCAACGGCTAAACCAGCTGCACCAACTCCCGGACCCTGGCCAGTCGACAACCTAACTGCCCCCCAGATGGCGGCCCCCGTCCGGAGACCCCCTCCCAAAGAGGGGCGAGAGCCCGCTTTGCTTTTTCTCTCGAACGGCCCCACCATTCTCTTCTCAGCTGTGGGCAAGCGTTTCTCTCCCGGATTTGCAGGGACAAGTCCTCGCAATTTTGTTTTCTCACAGAGTCGACGACTTCCCCTCCACCTCCAGCCCAGGCGCCAGCTGGAGGTCCCGACACATACACAGGCACCTTCAAAGCTTACTGGAGATCCACTTCCTCGAGGAAGCCTTCTCCGACTGAATCCTCCACAAAAACATTTCCACAGGTTCCACTTTAACACATCGCTAAAATCCGTCCTTTCCTCTCCAGCCAAACTGCTACCACGTTAATCCAATCATTTACCCTATCTCGCCTTAATTACTGAATCAGCCTCCTTTCTGACCTCCCTGCTTCCTGTCTCTCCCAACTCCAGTCCATACTTCACTCCGCTGCCCGAATTATTTTTCTACCAAAACGTTCAGGACATGTTTCTCCACTCCTCAAAATCCTCCCGAGGTTGCCTACCCACCTCCGCAAACAAAAACTCTTCACCGTTGGCTTCAAAGCACTCAATCACCCTGCCCTCTCCCACCTCATCTCATTACTTTCCTACTACAACCCAGCCCGCACACTTTACTCCTCTAACGCAAACCTTCTCACTGGACTTCGATCTCAGCTATCTCGCAGTCAACCCTCGCCACGTCCTGCCTCTGGGCAGGAACGCCCTCTGTCCTTAAATCGGACAATTACTCCCTCCTGCCCCCTTCAAAGCCCCTATTGAAGGCACACCTCCTCCAAAAGACTTCCCCTAAGCCCTCCTTTCCCACTCCCTACTTCGTCCCCCTGACTTGTTTCCTTTATTCATTCCCACATCACTAATGTACATAATTTATTTATATTATTGTCTGTCTCCCCCTCTAGACTGTAAGCTCACTGTGGGCAGAGAATCCTCTCCCCGTCCTCCCCCTTCCCATCCCCCCCGCCTTACCTCCTTCACCTCCCCACATCACCTTTATATATGTTTGTACTTATTTATTACTCTATTTTACTTGTACATATTTACTATTCTATTTATTTTATTTTGTTAATATGTTTTGTTTTGTTGTCCGTCTCCCCCTTCTAGACTGTGAGCCCGCTGTTGGGTAGGGACCGTCTCTATATGTTGTCAACTTGTACTTCCCAAGCGCTTAGTACAGTGCTCTGCACACAGTAAGCGCTCAATAAATACGATTGAATGAATGAATGTTTATTATTGTATCGTACTCTCCCAAGTGCTTGGTACAGTGTTCTGCACATGGTAAGCGCTCAAAAAATACGATTGAATGAAGACATGTCCCCTTCATGCACCATTGCACCTAGGAGCTCCCGGGGTGGGAAACAGTGCCCGAACCTCACACTTCTGTATGCCCACAAAGATCCTCTGGCTTTCTTGCCCCAGCCTCCAGCCAGGTGTTCTGAGAAAGAAATCTTCTCCTCTCCCCAGGAGTAGGCTGTAGGCAGAGACCATTTTCTCTGCAATCGCCTTGGCCTTAGCCTGGGCCACCGCAGCAACCCGCGTCCCTCGCCCCAGAGCCTCACCCAGGGGACAAGAGCCGGTCCTTCAGGGTCCAACCGGCACCCACGGCCTGTCTTCGCCTCTGGACGTTCAGGTGAAGCCACTGGGCATCCCAGCTGTGGGTGGAAATCACCCCTCAGCCAAGGAACGCTGGTCCCCAGGCTCAGGTGGGGCCCGGGGGTGTGTCCGGGGCCTCCAGCCATCCCCACTTCTTCCCCCAACCCCCTTAGAGGATCCAGAGTTGGGTTAATGCACAGGGTGAAACAGGCTCTAGTCCGAACTCGGACCCACCGAAGACTTCCAGCCACCGACCCCTCCAGAAACCATCAAAAACAAGCCAGAATTTCAAGCGGCGGCGGCAGCCCCGGCCAGGGGCACCTAGGTCAGCACGGAAGCTGCTCGGCGGCCGGGGCATGACCCCGCAAGCAGGACAACGAAAAGCAACGCTTCCCTCTCCTGAATTTAAGGCTCACATAGCTTGCTGATTGGTCTCATTCTCAGAGGGTCCTGGGAAATGTAGTTACCAGGCAACAGCTGCGAGAGTAATTGATAGCTAGTTCCCCTTTGACCCATGGTAGCTCTCTGTTTCTCTCTTTGTGTCCCTGTCTTTCTGCCTCAGCTTCTCCCCTCCTTCTGCCTCCCCCCTCCGCCCCCTGGAGAACCACGGATCAGTGGCTCCCGACCCACGGACCCCAGGAACTAGTAGATGCCCCAGCCCAGGTCCTGCACTGCCTGCGGCAGGCCAACCCAGTGGGCCTGGAGAGGGTCGGTCCGGTCCCAGCCTCGGACTAGCATACCATCTGGTCCTCTCTGACCACCCCCTCCCCCACCCCTCACCCTTCCCCGGGAGGCACGGATCCGAGCACACGGGACACTAAGCGGCCGATGGGATAGTAATAATAATAATTATGATATTAGTTAAGCGCTTAGTATGGGCCAAGCACTCTTCTAAGCTCTGGGGTACATACAGGGTAATCAGGTTGTCCCACGGGGGACTCACAGTCTTAATCCCCATTTTACAGATGAGGTAATTGAGCCACAGAGAAGTTGAGAAGCAACGTGGCTCAGTGGAAAGAGCCCGAGCTTGGGAGTCAGAGGTCATGGGTTCTAATCCCGGCTCCACCACTTATCTGTTGTGTGACTTTGGGCAAGTCACTTAACTTCTCAGTGCCTCAGTTCCCTCATCTGTAAAATGAGGATTAAAACTGTAAGCCCCATGTGGGACAACCTGATTACCCTGTATCTACCCCAGTGTCTAGAGCAGTGCTTGGCACATAGTAAACGCTTAACAAATACCAACATTATTATTATTAAGTGACTTGCCCAAGTTCACAACAGCAGACAAGGGGCGGAACCGGGATTAGAATCCACGTCCTCTGACTCCCAAACCCGTGTTCTTGCCACTAGACCGGATGCGCGCGGGGCGTGGGGGTGAGGTGCTGCAGGACAGGGGACGCGAGGAGGCATCTTTCTCTCCTGACATTCTCATCCTGAGTCTAGAGATGCGGTCCCTCGCAGAGATGGAGAGCCGCGGAGAAGGTGGTCCGCGCAAATTCACCACGGCAGAGAGTTAAACAGATCAAACGGCACGGATCTGTGGTCAATGGCCGGAGGCGGTCTGGGGCTCCCTCTCTCTCTCCCGTGCCGAGAGAGATGGAGACAAAGTCAGAGATGGAGACAGAGGTGAAGGTGCTTGGAGAAGCAACATGGCTCAGTGGAAAGAGAACGGGCTTTGGAGTCAGAGGTCATGGGTTCAAATCCCGGCTCCGCCAACTGTCAGCTGTGTGACTTTGGGCAAGTCACTTCACTTCTCTGGGCCTCAGTTACCTCATCTGTAAAATGGGGATTAAAACTGTGAGCCCCCCGTGGGACAACCTGATCGCCTTGTAACCTCCCCAGCGCTTAGAACAGTGCTTTGCGCATAGTAAGCGCTTAACAAATACCATCATTATTATTATTAGGTGAAGGCTGATAGACACCGACGGGCAGAGACATGGATGGAGACGAGGCCCGGTTTCTGGCCCGAGACCGCCACCTGGTGGCAGGACCCCGCCTGGCACCTCGCTGGCTCCTCAGGTCGGGTCCCTGGCTCGAGCCCCGGGGTCTGCGGTCTGTGAATAAAACCGCCCCATCCCCGCTCAAACCCATTCTCCATCCGGCCGAAAAGGACCATTGCCAGTCCCACAGCAGAAACGGGTTCAGGTTCACCGTGCTCCCATTTTCCCCTTTCTTCTCATTTCCAAGCAGGGGACGCTGCCGCCCCCGCCCGCATTCCGCCGTGGCTGCATGGGGGTCCTGGAAGTCTCAACGGGGAGACCGAAGCTGCTTCCCCCGGGCAGTTGGGGAGGGGGACAGGGAGGGAGAGGATAAGGAAGAGAAAAGGGCGTGGAAGGAGAGGGAAGGCAAAGAGGGTTGGTGGACTAGAGGGGAATCGACCATGTATCACTAGCTCGCTGGAAGCTGGAGAGGTAACACTAACCCTGACTCTTTCCCCTTTTTTTAAAAAAAAATGGTATTTATTAAGCACTTACTATATGCCAAGCCCAAGTAATCAGACTGGACACACTTTCTGCTCCTCATCACTCTCATGGTCTAAGAAAGGAGAACATATTTAATCCCCATTTTGCAGATGAGGAAAGTAATGCAGAGAAGTTAAATTAAGCAGGCAGATGACAGAGCCAGGATTAGAAACCCAGTCCTCTGAATCTTAGGCCCATGTTCTTTCCACTAGGTTATGATGCTTCTCATTTCCCTTCCCACTGTAACCTGGATCTTGGGCCAGCCGAGTCAATGCCCAGTTCCAGAGGTAGGTATTGTCTACCTCACCACCAGAGTCCTCTCTCTGGCCTGTAACTCCTTTCCCCTTCAAATACGACAGATCACCACTCTCCCCATCTTCAAAGCCCTCTTAAAATCACGTCTCCTTCAAGAGGCCTTCCCTAAGTCCTCATTTCCCCTATTCGCTCTCCCTTCTCCATTACCTACGCATTTGGATCTGTACTCCTTAAGCACTTGATATTCACCCCACCGCCAGCCCCACACTACTTAGAGCCAAATCTTTATACTCTCCTGTTTTCCTTATCTGTTATTTATTTTAATGTCTGTCTACCCCTGTAAAACATGTACTTTGCCCCACGTAAGCCCTCAGTAATTGATTAATTAATTGATCGACAGGGTCACTGCCCTGTCACTGGGCCAACAGCGAGCACATTCCTGTCCTGTTTGGCCACTCCTGGGGTTCAGAGCACACTTTGGGCGTGAGCAGAGCTAGGCCGGGCAGGTTGACTGACAGAACCATCCTGTCAGTGTGCTACACCAGAAGGGTTATTTAAGTGCTTCCACCTGGTTCCTCCAATACTGCTAGAGGGCCCTGAGTTAGGTCAGCCGTGGTATGGTATTCTGGGGGAAACTGGGGGGCAGATGGACAGGGGGTCACCCTCTAGGGTCAGATAGCCCCTGGTAAGACCCCATCTGGATCCTGACCGGCCTCGTGTCCCAGGGGCCTCCAGAGCTATTTCAGAGTTCACACAGAAAACAGAGGGGCAGAAGTGGAGGAGCTTTTGGGGGGTCCCCAACCTCCCAGGATGTTCCAACTGCACAACCCAGAATTCCATGGGCCCACCAGTGAAGTTAGATTGAGCAGGTCCAGTGGCTGGGACTACATTTCCCAGTATGCAGAGGGGCTGACTGATCATGGACTGAGCGTGGTCCAGCCCATTTTGCCAATGGGCCTAGATCATGCCCAGAAGACCTGAAGAACCCCACACAAGCTGGCCCAACCCAGCAAGGGAAAAGTTTTCAATCGACTTTTATTGGATCCGGTCCCACAGACCCCAGGCGACACGGGGACAGCTGGAGTGAGTCTGAAAAGCCGTTTCTGAGTTCCCAAGTATAAATATCTTGTGTCCCAAAGGAACCCCAAATCACTCACACTCACATTCTGCAGGGGTGGGAGGGGGCTCAGGTGACAAACGGGTGGGCAGGTGGGCGGGAGGAGGTGCTGCCCAGGAGGCCCAGGGGACACAGGGCCCTGTTCTCCCCTACCGTCTTGACCACTGGGCCTGGCTCAACACACACACACACACACACACACACACACACACATACAGAGGCACACACAGAGCCAGGGAGCCCCTAAAGGTGATTGGGTGGGTGGGAGAGGCAGCAGACCTGAGCCACATGGGCCAGATCCTAGAAGTCAGGGGTCTGGGGCCAGAGGTTGGAAATATAGAGTCCCACCTCCAGGGGTGGTCCCATGCCCCAGATTCACCCTCAAATGAAATCCCAAGGCAGGGTAGAATTTCCAAGGGCAAGGGACATAAGATGGAGACTGGTCAAATATATTACACTTTGGAATAAAATGGTGGGGAGATGGACACACAGAAAATGACACAACACACATGTGCACACACACAACCTCGCACTCGTGCACACATATGTGGGTGAAGGTCCCCCTTACAGCAATGGCAGGGGGGTCCCCTCCCACCCATGTACCCCCTTGGCGGATGGCGTGGCTACACTAGGCTCTTGGCTATAGAAGCTGGCGCAGAGCTGCAGGGGTGAGGCCTCCAGGCACGTGCCTGGCCCCGGGGAGGAGCAGGGGTGCAGGGGCGAGGACGAGGAGGATGTGGAGGTCAAGGAGGAGGCTCTGATGGAGTTAGATGACTTTGTTCTCCAGCACTGCCAGCCGTTGGGTCACAGCATCCAGTGGGCCAGAGTTAAGGATGTTCAGTATACAGCAGCCCCCCGTGGAGCCCAGGGTCTGCCTAGGGCAGGGGGTTCTGGGTTTGGGGATGCCAAGATGGAGCAGATGGCTCCAGGCAGCTATGACCCACTTCTGCAGTCTTGACGTGTTCACCCTGCTCCTCACCCCCTGCTGCCCTTGGGGGACTTTTGGTTCTTCCCAGACTCCAGGCAGGATTGGGGCAGGTAGGGCTCTGATTGACAGCTGCTGCCTCAGGGTACTGGCAGGGAGGACCCTCCCTCTCCCTTTCACTCGCCCGCCCGCAGCCGGCTAGAAAGGATATGTTTCCGGGTCAGAGCTTGAAGGAGATCCTCCACCTTGGTCCGGAACTTGACCACTGAATCGCATGCACAAGGATCTTCCTCTGTGAGCCAAAGTCAGCAGAGTCAGGGACAGTCTCCACAGAACCCCGCCTGCCAAACTCCCCAAAATGTGTGACGTGCAGGGGGAGGGGACCGATGACCCAGAGAACTGAGGACCTTGTGGCCAGCCTACCCTAGTGGGCTGCCCCTTCTTCCCAATTCCCCCAGTATTTAGTACAGTTTCTGGCACACAGTAAGTGCTTAACAAATACCATCATCATCATCATGCTGGCTCTTCAGTCCCGCGCTTACCCACACAGATTTTCTTCTGCAGTTTCTTGCCAATCTGGTTAATGGTTTTGAAGTCGGCCGTGTAGAAATAGTGTTCAGCCACTGGGTCCGATGCGATCTCCCGCAGCTCATCCTCTACTGCATTGCCCACCCCGATGGCGAACATCTTGAACCCTGTGGGGCAAATCGGGACAGGCCGCGAGGCCGGAACGGCTCAAGGACCTGATTATCTTCTGTCTACCCTAGGGCTTAGTAATAATAACAAGGATAATAACAACTGTGGTATTCGTTAAGTGCCTACTATGTGCTACGAATCGTACTATGCGCCGGGGTAGATACAAGATCATCAGGTCCCACATGGAGCTCACATTCTAAGTAGGAGGGAGTGCGGGTATTGAATCCCCATTTTGTAAATGAGGGAACTGAGGCCCAGGAAAGTAAAATGACTTGACCAAGGTCACAGAGCAAGTAAGTGGTGGATCTGGGATTAGAACTCAGGTCTTCTGACTCCCATGGTCCGTGCTCTTTCCTCTAGGCCATGATGCTTAGTGCAATGTTTGACGTGTAGTAAGCACTTAATAAATACTATTATTATGACTGCTCCAGCCCCTCCCCACCCTCGCCATCCAGGCCCGGTCTGAAATGAGGCTGGGACGGCAAGGTAGCTCGGGGGTCGGGGCCTGACAGACAGGGAGCATCTAGGGCAGAGGGCGACCTGGATAGCCTCCATAACCCCCCGCCCGCCCCGCCGCCCCCGGGTGTCGGGAAAAGGCAGCATGGCATAGTAGATAGAGCATGGGCTTGGGAGTCAGAAGGTCACGGGTTCCAATCCCAGCTCTACCACTTGCCTGCTGTGTGACCTTGGGCAAGTCACTTCACTTCTCTGGACCTCAGTTACCACATCTGTAAAAGGGGGATTGAGATTGTGAGCCCCACGTGGGACAGGGACTATGTCCAGCCTGATTTCAATTTGTACTTCCCAAGTGCTTAGTACAGTGCTCTGCACACAGTAAGCGCTCAATAAATATGATTGATGATGATCAATAAGTACGATTGATGATTTTCTTGTATCCACTCCAGCGATTAGTACAGAGCCCGGCACATAGTAAGCGCTTAATAATAATAAGAATAATTGGCATTTGTTAAGTGCTTACTATGTGCAAAGCACTGTTCTAAGCGCTGGGGAGGATACAGGCTGATCAGGTTGTCCCACGTGGGGCTCACAGTCTTAATCCCCATTTTCACAGATGAGGTAACTGAGGTCCAGAGAAGTTAAGTGACTTGCCCAAGACCACACAGCAGACATGTGGCGGAGTCGGGATTCGAACCCATGACCTCTGACTCCAAAGCCCGTGCTCTTTCCACTGAGCCACGCTGCTTAACAAATACCATAATAATAATAAGAATAAGAATAATGGTATTTGTTAAGTGCCTACTATGTGCTAAGCGCTGGGGAGGTTACAAGGTGATCAGGTTGTCCCACGGGGGGCTCACAGTTTTAATCCCCATTTGACAGATGAGGTAACGGAGGCCCAGAGAAGTGAAGCGGCTTGCTCAAAGTCACACAGCTGACAGTTGGCGGAGTCGGGATCTGAACCCATACCCTCTGACTCCAAAGCCCGGGCTCTTTCCACTGAGCCATGTAAGAAGAATTAAAGGACGCTAGAAAAGGAGGACAACGGTAGGGAAGGGCCCCGGGCAGAGGCTCCGAGCTGCCAAGCTCCCCCCCCTCGCCCGCTCCGCCCCGCACTCCGGCCCCACCTAGGTCCTTGGCTTTCTTGGCGGCGTCGCTGATGTAGTCCTGGGACCGGCCGTCCGTGAAGACGATGCCCACCTTCTGCGCGCCGGGCCTGGCGCCGCTGGAGATGGCGAAGGTGTTGTCGATGAGGTAGTTGAGGGCGGTGCCCGTCATGGTGCCCTTCTCCATGTAGGTCATCTTCTTCACGGCCGCCTTGATGTCCCGCTTGGAAGTGAAGCGGCCGAGCGGGAACTCCTGGCGGACCGAGCTCGAATACTGCACCAGCCCCACCTGGGCGTTCTGCTCGGACACGTCCAGCGAGTCGACGATCTGGTTGATGAACTTCTTCACCAGCTCGAAGTTCTCTGGACGCACGCTCTTAGACCCATCGATCAGGAACACGAGGTCGGTGGCCGAGGCGCCGCTGCCCGCGCTGCACGCTGAGGGAGCATTCATTCACGCATTCATTCAATCGTACTTATTGAGCACTTATTGTGTACAGAACACTGTACTGAGCGCTTGGAAAGTACAATTCAGCAATAAGGAAGGACAATCCCTGCCCACAACAGGTTGACAGTCTGGGGGTGGGGGGGACGACATGGACATCAAAACGAGCAAACAGGCATCAATATACATAAATAGAACTATCCCCCCCATCTTACCTCCTTCCCGTCCCCACAGCACCTGTATATATGTATATATGTTTGTACATATTTATTACTCTAGTTATTTATTTATTTATTTTACTTGTACATATCTATTCTATTAATTTTATTTTGTTAGTATGTTTGGTTTTGTTCTCTGTCTCACCCTTCTAGACTGTGAACCCGCTGTTGGGTAGGGACTGTCTCTATGTGTTGCCGACTAGTACTTCCCAAGCGCTTAGTACAGTGCTCTGCACACAGTAAGCGCTCAGTAAATACGATTGATTGATTGATTGATTGATTTATACATAAGAGCTGTGGGGCGGGGAGAGGGGGGAAGAGCATAGGGAACCAGTCGAAGTGACACGGAAGGGAGGAGGAGCTGAGGAAAAGGGGGCTTAGTGGTAGGGTGGGAGGGAAGGTCGGGGGTGGAGGGGCCCGGATCGGGGTGGGGTCCAGAGAGGAGGGAGCCGGAGCTCATGGACTTTTAGGAAAGGTCAGGGTGGGTGCGAGGGCGGGAGCTGTTGCATTGACCAGAGTCGGGAGGGGAGAATAGCGGGACTGGGGGAGCTCCCCGGAGGAGGCGGGCGTCGCTGGCCGGGAGAGAAGGGCGTGCTTTAGTGAAGAAGACCGGGGAGGGTTGTTCCAGGAGGGGACGGGGGGAGCTGGGTGCTGGGTTGTGGGGAGAGCTGGTCTCCACCGCCCGTGAGGCGCCGGGTTTTCCGGGCTGCACCTTCCCCGCTTTGAGCCGAGGTCGGCTCCACACCCCCGCGGACCCCGATCCTGGGCCAATATTTCTGCCTCCCTCAGGAGGTGGTCCCCACTAACAATCCGAAAACCTCGCTGACGAGAAGAGCGATTCCGGAGGGCGGGGAGGACCACCGGGTGAGAGGGTACGGGGAAAGGGGGGATGGGGACCCGACGCGGCCCCCCTATTCCCTGGGGGTGAGTGCGGGCCGGCCCTGGGAGACCCCCACGGACAGGACCCACCCCTTCTCACCTTTGCAGGTTTTGCCGTCACTGTTGAGGGTGAAACCCTCTTTGCAGGCGCACCTGTAGGATCCGGGGGAACTGAGACAGATCTGCTCGCAGTCGTGGTCTCCCGTGGCGCACAGGTCCGACACGGCTGTGAGCGGGAGGAAACCGGGGCGTTACAGCCGGCGGCCGGTGGGCTCTAAGATCCCCCCCATTTCACACACACACACTGCAGGGGAAGGGAGGATGGGGCCTTGGAGTTTTGTCCGAACAGTAGGGTGGAAGATAAGCGCCCAGCCTCGAGACACAATCAACCCCTCCCCCACCCATATGCTCTTCGGGGCTCGGCTGGGTCGAGGACCCCCGGGACCACATTCTCCCAAGTGACTTCAGCGCTGTGCACGCAGTGGGAGGTCAAGAATATCTCTGCTTCTGTGTTTGAACCTGAGCTCCTGCCCACCTTTCTTCCCCACCGCCCGTGTGCAGTGCCCTCTCCCCCGGCCTCCAGACTTCCAGGGCCTCCCTCCTCAGCCCCCAAGCCCAACCCTTAGAGAAGCAGCGGGGCTCAGTGGAAAGAGCCCGGGCTTGGGAGTCAGAGGTCATGGGTTCAAATCCCGACTCCGCCACTTGTCAGCTGTGTGACTTTGGGCAATTCACTTAACTTCTCTGTGCCTCAGTTCCCTCATCTGTAAAATGGGGATGAAGACTGTGAGCCCCACGTGGGACAACCTCATCACCTTGTATCCCCCCAGCGCTTAGAACAGCGCTTTGCACATAGTAAGCGCTTAATAAATGCCATCATTATAACCCTCGGACCAAGCCCATCAACTCCAGTCCCGATCCCCAAGCCCTTTGGCTTGCTGCCTTCCCCTGATGGCTTGTCCCCGGCCCCGGGCCTCTACCCGCCGCCCTCGGGCCCAGACCCCGTCCCCCACCGCAGAAGGCCTCCTGGAATTTCTTGGCCAGTTTCTCGATGACGCTGTAGCTCTCCACGTAGTCCACGTGCTCGGCCAGGGGCTCGCTGGCGATGCGGCGGAGCGTGGTCTTGTCTACGCGGCCCACGCCGATGGCGAACAGCTCGATGCCGGCCTCGCGGGCCCGGGCAGACACGTCTTTCACGTCGTCCTGCGGCCGCCCATCCGTCACCACGATGGCCACCTGCGGGACCCACGGGGGAGGAGTCGGCAGGGCAGCGGGGGAGCGGGGACGGGGGAGGGGCGGCGGAGGCTGCCGGCTGACTCGGCCCGTGGTGTTCGTCCTCTCTAGGCCTTGGGACCCTCCCCAGCCCTGGCCGATCCCCTCCGGCCCCCGGCCCCTGACCCCCGGGCCCCCGCCTCCGGCCACCAATCGCGTTTTGGCCAAGAGAAGGAGCCGCAGGTCTGGACAAACCGCCGACACCCTGGTTCTCCGCGGCTGTTCGGGCTACGCAGTGGCAAACTGGGTCCTTTCCCGGGTCCTTCCCCTCCAGCCACTCAGCGACATCCTCCCCCCCCGCCCCCCGCACCCCTCTCTTTGGATAATCCCAACTCCAGTATAATCCCGACCGCTTTACAGTGCGCTGCAAACAGAAAACACTCAATAAATACGAATGATGATAATAATAATAATGACATTTGTTAAGCGCTTACTATGTGCAAAGCACTGTTCTAAGCGCTGGGGAGGATACAAGGTGATCAGGTTGTCCCATGTGGGGCTCGCAGTCCTAATCCCTATTTTACAGATGAGGGAACTGAGGCACAGAGAAGTGAAGTGACCTGCCCAAAGTCACACAGCTGACAAGTGGCGGATCCGGGATTAGAACCCATGACCTCTGACTCCCAAGCCCGTGATTTTGTCACTAAGCCACGCTGCTTCTCATGCTAGGTAGCGTCTCCGGGGCCCCGAACGAAAAGGAGGAGGGGGGTTTGGCTTGGTACCGGGCCGGTCCCCTCTGATCCTCGCCCCGCCCGCCACCCCCTGCATCCCCATGCTGGGTCTCACCTGCCGCTCCCCCTCGGAGACTTCTGCCGCGGCGAGGGGAGGGGTCTGCCTAGGAGCCCATCCCTCTAGGATGGGGGCGGGGCTAAGGTTCGGACAGGAGGTTCAGAGGCCCCAGGCAGGGCCAGGACCCTGTGATCAATCCCGGGCGTCTACTAAAGTGTCGGTCTCGAGAGGTGGGCGGAACCCCAGTTCGAGGAGGGAAACGGTTCCGCGCAGGCCACGAAGGGAGGACGCTGCGCGGTACTTGTCCCGGATCCTTCCACTGGACAAGTTAAGACGGGACCTACAGGACGTGTGGGCAGTTGTCCTTCATACTTAAAAAAAAAGATACCTCTGACCACTAAGGAATTATTTTGGCGTTTGCTTGAAACTGGAAAAAAGGGGTGTGTGTGCACAACGATGCGTGAATGTAGCATCGTGGCTCAGTGGAAAGAGCACGGGCTTGGGAGGCAGGGGTCATGGGTTCTAATCCCGACTCCGCCACTTGTCAGCTGTGTGACTTTGAGCAAGTCACTTAACTTCTCTGTGCCTCAGTAACCTCATCTGTAAAATGGGGATTAAGACTGTGAGCCCCACGTGGGACAACCTGATTACCTTGTATCCCCCCAGTGCTCAGAACAGTGCTTGGCACTTAGTAATCGCTTAACAAATGCCTTCATTATTATTATTATTATTATTATTATTATTATGTATGCCTTCAGGTGTCTTTGGGTGCATGTGGGTTTGCATGTGTTTGTTCAAATGTATGTGTGAAGGGCTGCTTCTCTGCCTCATTCTGGGCTGGCAGAGTAGTGCTTGTGTGTGCATTTGTATAACGCCTCCTTTTTCAGCCCTTCACTCCTCCTGGACCTGCTCCCCCCCCCCCCCCACCCCAACCCCAACCCCAACCCCAGACACACATGCCAATCTCTGCTCTCGCAGGGGTTGAGATGAGCAAACGGGGATTAGGTGTGTGCACTTCCTCTTCCCCCAGCATGGGGAGCTTTCACCCGCAGGGAAGTGGGCTCTGAATGCCCGGAGCTCGCGGCGCAGGCCCGGCGTACGGGAAAATGAGGCTGTGGGGTCTGACCTAGCAGCAGGTGCGGGTGGGAATCCTTCTGCAGATAATCCACACTGCGGATAAACCTCACTGCAACAGAGCATTCTCCAGCAGGATTTACCCACGCTCCAGCCATCCTGGGGGAGTCCTCCCTTAGCCCCTCCCCGGCCCCCATCAGACCTCCCCTGTTTGCTCCCCCTTCTAGACCGTAAACCCGTTGTTGGGGAGGGATTGTCTCTGTTGCCGAATTGTACTTTCCAAGTGCTTAGTACAGTGCTCTGCACACATTAAGCGCTCAATAAATACGATTGAATTGAATGAATGAATGAATGAATGCTGCCGAACTGTGCCATAATCTTGACCTCCTATGGACAATCAGCGTCGCAGGTAGTCCACATATATCGCGGATCATCCGGCTCACCCTAACATCCCTCTGCAGCCCGGATGGCCCACCCACGTGCTCTCCTTTTGGGAAGCCTCCGGGCCCCACCTCCCCCATCCCTGCCTGTCGAAGGCCTGCGTGATACCTTGCTGAGGGCCGGGGAGAGGGGCCTGGCCCCTTCGGCCTCGCTGAAGGCCCTGCTGATGGCGAACTGGATGGCCAAGCCGGTCATGGTGCCGGTGGAGAGCGGCTCGAGCCGGCGCACGGCCTGCAGCAGGCTGGCCTTGGAGCGGTGAGCCTTCAGCGGAAACTCATGCTTGACGGCGCTGGCGTAGTTCACCACCCCGACCCGCGTGGCGTTGGGTCCCACGTCCAGGGACTCGATGACTTGGGTCAGAAACACCTTGACCTTCTCAAACTCGTGCGGCCGCACGCTCCGGGAGCTGTCCACAATGAACACCAGGTCCGTGGGCCGCGTCCGGCAGAGCACACCTGCAGGGCGAGGAGGTGGAGGGACGGGGCCAGGTGAATTCCCGGGAGACGTCGCAGGGAACAGTGGCTTAGTGGAAAGAGCCCGGGCTTGGGACTCAGAGGACTTGGGTTCTAATCCCGGGCTCTGCCACTGTCTGCTTTGTGACCTTGGGCAAACCACTTAACCTCTCTGTACCTCAGTTACCTCATCTGTAAAAATGGGGGTTAAAACTGTGAGCCCCACTTGGGACAACCTGATTACCCTGTATCTACCCCAGCGCTTAGAACAGTGCTTGGCACAGAGTAAGCACTTAACAAATACCATAAGTATTATTATTATTTGGGGACGGGGAGAAGGGGTGGGTCTGGAGTAAGCGCTCAATAAATACGATTGAATGAATGAATGCGAGACTTGGAGGAGGATTTCTGGGGGCGGGACTGATAGAGGTAGTGGGGCTCGGAGGGGGCGGGGCTCGGGAGGACGGGGCTCCGAAAGGACAGGGTTCAGGGGCCACAGGGCTCAGAGGTGGCGGGCTCTGAAGGGCAGGGCTGGGCCGAGCGGACCTCAGAGAGGACAAGGCTCAGATGGGACAGGGCTCAGGAGGACTGGTTTGGGGGAGCGTGGCTTCCAGGGGGCGGGGACCTCAGTGCAATGATCAGAGGGGCGGGGCTCACAGCAGGACGTCCAAAGCGCCGGGGCTGGAGGCTTGGGGTGGAGTTCATTCAATCGTTCGTTCAATCCTATCTATTGAGCGCTTACTGTGTGCAGAGCACTGTACTAGGCGCTTGGGAGACAAATAAACAGACACATTCCTTGAACACAACGAACTTACACTCTAGAGGGGGGTTGATACTGGGGTTGGTGGGAGAGACTGGGGAAACTGCCCCTGCCCCTTCTTTCTACTCACGGTGTCAGACTCAGCATCGCTGCCCGATACACAACCCCCTACACACACACACACACACACACACACACACACACACACACACACACGTCCCTATCTCTTACTGGTCCCTCAATCAATAGCATTAATTGAGCACTTACTGCGTGCCGAGGGCGGCACTCCTCTTCCTCCTCCCCTCCCCCACCAGCCCCACACCGACTGCACCACGGGGTCCCTCCTTGGGGGTCCCGAGTCTCCGACTTCGAGCTTGGGCTCCGTTAAACACGGTCTGAGCCCTGCCCACATCCCGACTCCCTCCCGTGATCTTCTGCTGGCCCTCGCTAAAACTCGGAGTGACTCCCTTAAGCACGGGAGCCTCTGCGAGGACGGCCCCTGGCCCCCAACTTGGTGTCAGAGCCCAAGGCTGTCCCGATCTACACTGAATCCCCTCCACTGAAGGCTCTGGCATCTGAGACCTTCCTTCCCACCCCCTTCTGTCGCCCTGACAGCCCTGACCTGTCAGCCCCGTCCCTCTCCAAGTCACGTCCCCCGCGATAAGCACGGGAGGGAAAGGAATCAGAGTCGCGAGGCCGGGAGAAAACCCTAAGTAGGCGGCAACGGGAAGGCTCCCTGGAGGAGGGGATTCTGCCCGAGGGAACAAGGAGGCTCGGCTAGGTCGAGCCGTTTCCCCGAGGTCACAACAGCGGGCTGGGGGCAGTCTGAGCGAGGCTCCAATTGGTCCTGTCCCCATCCCAAGACTCTTGCAGCCCCTGGATACGCGGGAATCCCTGGTCGGAACCCCCTCTTTCTGTCCCTGGATCCCGCTGCTCCGCCCCGGTTCTTAGTCGCGTTGAGTGGCGGGGCCGGGGGACGACACGAGCCGGAGCGGGCAGGGACTGGGGGGAGACGGGAGAGGGCGGGCGACGTCTACACTGGCCGAGCAAGATGGGTTACTTGCAAAGCGCCCAGGACGGGATCGCAAGGCTCCGGAAGTTCGGCTCCATCTCCCTTCTCCGTCCCCGCCCGATGAACCGAGCTGACCCGGAACAGGCCGGGCGGGCTCGGGGGTATCTGCGGCCCTCCCTGTCTCTCCGCTTTGCCCCTGAACTTTTCTCAATCAACCAATGGTATTTATGGAGCGCTTACTGTGCGCAGAGCACTGTACTAAGCGCTCGGGAGAGTACAGTGGACACCATTCCTGCCCTCTGTGGCTATGTGTCTTTGCTTCTTCTCGTCTATTCGTTTTTCTCGATGCCCCTATCTTTCTCTGCCCGCCCCCTGTCCTTGTCTCTTTCCCTCTCCCTGTTTCTCTCCCTCTCCCTGTCTCTGCGTAGCTTCCTCTGTCTCCATCGCTGGCTCCGTCCCGACTCGGGGCGGGTTCCCAGGAGCAAGGGACGGGGTACCGGTGTCCACACTGGGAACCCCCGTTCTGCCAGCCCCCGGCTCGGGGGAACCCACCGTCCCGTTACCTCTGGCCGGGGGGGGGCAATCCGCGGGCGGGGGAGCTCTGGAGGAGGAGGAGGAGGAAGAAGAGCAGCAGCGCAGTGAGCAGCGACCAAGAGCCCAACTGGCTCATGGTGTCCCAACTGTCGGGCGGCGGGAACGGAGGGAACGGAGGGAAGAGTGAGGCGCCGGACTGCGCAGGAGGAGGGGACCCAGGCCCGGGCCGCACGCGGGTAAAATACCTGGGGGGGGGGAGGGGGAGGGACGGGGGGGAGGGAGAGGCGAAGGACAGGGGAGGGGGCAGAGAAAGAAGGAGAAAGAAAAGAGGGAAGAAGAGGAACGGGGGAGGACGAAGGGAGGAGGGAAGGAAGGGGGGGCGAGGAAGAGAAGAAGGGAGGTGGGGGCATTGGCCCAGGATTTGGTCAGGCCCCGCCCCATCCCCTGCCCCTCGGCCCGGCCCCGCGGCCTGCTGGAATGTGAGAATCGGAACCTGCCGCGGGAGGTGTGGCCGTGGCCCATCCTGCGCGGTGACCTGTCCGCCCTCCCTCCGCCCACCACCCCTCCAGCCTCGCCCCCCACTGACCCACCCAGCTTCGCCCACGTGGACATACCTCTTCCCAGGCACACCCACGTACACGCGCACACACACATACACCTCACACTCTCACACAGAGCCTCCACAAAAGCGCCCCAGGGCACACACTTAGTCGTGCGAGCGTGCGCACACACGCAGCCCCACACCACGGTGCTTGCATCCACAGGGCCCCTACATACGTACACACACTCACACGCGAACACCCGCTTTCGCCCACAAACCCACATTCTGCACTGCCGGGCTCAGACACCCACTTCATCTGGGCTCCCGCGCAGGCAACCCCCGGGCAGGCCCCCCTCCCGGCCCGCGGCCACGCATCCCCGTTTCCAGCCGCGCTGAAGGCGTTTACGACCTCGTCCTTCCGAGCGCCTGAATGGAGCCCAGACCTGGCCGGGACGGAGGAAACGAACTCGCGCATCAGCACCTAGACTCTACACTGAGTGGTCCTTCTCTACTGGAGGGAGACATCGTTAGCGACGAAATGCAGCCGAGGATGCGTGTGAGGCTGAAAAAGTCTATGCGCCACGCTTATCACACTCCCGGAGACTTTCCCCAGAACTGTCATGGTTGAGATGCTTTTTATGGTATTCGTTAAGCGCTTACTATGTGACAGGCACTGTACTAAACTCTGAGGTAGAGACAAGCTAATCAGGCTGGACACGGTCTTAATCCCCATTTTAATGATGAGGTAACTAAGGCATGGAGAAGTCACTTATGACTTGCCCAAGGTCACACAGCAGACAAGTCGGCTTAAAACACAAATCCTGCTGACTCCGTGCTCTTTTCCACTACACCACAGTGCAGCTCTTGGGACTATTTTCACTTTTGCTTTTCTTGTCTCTTGATCCTTACGAGGCCTGTGCTAGAAAAGAACGGTCCCTTTCCCGATCGTGGTGGGCCGACCGCTGTGTGCAAAGCGGCGTAACGGGCGCTCGCAGTGTGCACAGCGCTGGACTGGAAGCCCGCTGTTCACATTGTGTTGGACTGGGCCCCCGCTGTGCACTAACCGCTGCAACAGGAGCTCACTGTGTGCACAGCGCTGTAACTGGCGCTCGCTGTGTGCAGACGTCTGGCCCAGGGGGCCTGCTGTGTACCGAGCACTGTAACGGGGGCCCAGTGGATTGCATAGCGCCGTACCGGGCGCTCGTTGAGTGCACAGCGCTGTAATGGGCGCCCGTTGGGTGCAGAGCGCTATAATGGGTGCCCGCTGGGTGCGGGGCGTTGGAGAACACGCGGGAAATCGGGGGACCAGGGAGAACGTGGCTGCGTCTCCCGTCGGATTCGCCCCGCTTCCTTCGCGGTGCGATCTCGGGCTGTTGAAGGTCAGGCGGCGGTCAGCGGCCGGGAAAGTGTCAAGCAAGAAATAGAGGAAAAGAAACCTGGAGGACGCCCGTCCCCGCCTCTTTTCCACACGTCTCTCTCCCCCCGGAAAGGAGTTTATGCTGCTCCATCGGCTGGGGGGCCGGGGTTGGGGGGCCGGGGGGCCGGGGCTGGCGGCCGTGAAAGGGTCTTTCAGTTTAGGTGCCTCTGCCGGGCTTTTGGGAAGCGAATAAAGTCCCTCTGTGCCCTGCCCGGGGAACACAAACTCGTTTCACGTTTATCAGGGGGCGGAGCCGGGGCCAGGGGAGTCCCAGGGGCTCATCCGGCAACGGTTTTAAGCCGTCCCCCGACCCCCACTCCAAATTCACACAGGACCTATCTGCCGGGGATAAGCGTGCGGGGTGGCCGGGGATTGCGGGGGACGGGCGAAAAGAATGTAACTCGCCCCCTCCGGGAGAGAGAACACAACGCCAAGAGGCCTTTTAAAAATTAGTATTTGTAAAGGGCTTAATACGTGCCAGGTACTGTAATAATAACAGGGGTAGATACAAAATAATCAGGTTGGACACAGTCCATGTCCCACATGGGACTCAAAGTCTTAATCCCCAGTTTATGGATGAGATAACTGAGGCACAGGGAAGTAATTGAGGTGATGCCTCAGAGCAGACAACTGAGTCAGGATTAGAACCCAGGTCTTCTGACTCCCAAGCCAATGCTTTTTCCACTAGGCCATACTGCTTCTCACAGATTCTGCCCTCATTTCCCCTACTCCCTCTGCATCACTCATGCACTTGGATTTGTACCCTTTATTCATCCCACCCTCAACCCACAGTACATGTTCATATCCACAATTGACTTTAATACCTGTCTCCCCCTCTGGACTATATGCTCCTTGTGGGAAGGGAATGTGTTTAACAACCATTGTAATGTACTTTCCCCAATGTTTAGTACAGTGTTCTGCACATAGTAAGTGCTCAATAAATACCATAGATTGATTGATTGAGATGGCTCTATGCAGGCCTGATGATTGACTGTTATCATCTCAGGGTGGCTAGAGGGCCCTCATCCCCCCCCTTCCCCTGCAACCACTGTGTCCATGAGGGAGGGGCTGCCTGGGTGGGGGCTGGAGAGGTGACCCTTAGCCCAGGGGTCAAGGATCTTTCCACTGGAAAAAAATGCTCTCTCCCCAACCCCTCTCCTTCTCCCACTCCTCTTCCCCCTCTCTGGGGAATTGGAGGAGGGGCCCTGATACACAAAGAACCTTCCCCAGGCCTAGCCCCACCCCCTCACATTGCTACTGCCCTGAGGAGGCAGACCACAGCAGTCAATCAGCCTTGTTCCCGGTATACTCAGAAGAGGGAGAGGAATCTGCCCACCTGATAATAGTAATAGTGGTATTTATTAAGTGTTTACTCTGTGCCAGGAACTGTACTAAGTGCTGGGGTAGATACAAGACAGTCAGGTTACGCACCAGTCTATATCCCATATGGGGCTTATAGTCTTAAGTAGGCAGTAGAACAGGCATCATCCCTATTTTACAGAGGAGAAAACTGAGGTTCAGAGAAGTTAAGTGACTTTCCGGAGATCATATAGCAGGCAAGTGGCAGAGCTGGGATCAGAACTTCTGATTTCCAGGTTCACACTCTTTCCACTAGGCCACACCTCTAGACTGTAAACTCATTGTGGACAGGGAATATGTCTGTTTACTGCTGTATTGGACTCTCCCCAGCGCTTGGTACAGTGCTCTGCATACAGTAAGTACTCAGTAACTGACTATTTAACTTGTGTTTTCGAGTCATACTAAATCAAGGGTCACTTGGGTCAATCAGGCAGGGTGTGGTCGTCAGAGACGGCCACAGGTCTCTGTACTGTCACAGTTCCTAAAGTCCTCATCTGTCCTTGGGCGCCTATTGCCCCCTCTCACCCACCTCCATCTTGGCTCCTCTCCCTCTCCCTCTCCTTGCCCCTGCCACCTGTCACCCTCACATCTTCTTCTTTGGCCTGCTCAGCCCAGCCCCTGTCCCAGCCCAGCCCTAGCACCAACCCATCCCCAGCGCTGCCCCAGCCCAGTCCCAGGTTGGACTGACTTGCCAGGGTGGGACTCAGAAAGTCAAATCCAGTGTTGAAGGAAGATGGGGGTGGGAAACCCATCAGATCACAGCCTACCTCCAGCCCTGGGCCCCAGGGCCCCAGAAACTGGGGCAGAGGGGTTACAGAGGGTGCCAAGTGGCAAGAAAGACTGGAATAGAAAAGCCAGGGGCCCCAGAAACAGAGTAGGGAGGGGAGACTGGAAGAGCACAGTCAGGGACCCCAAACACAGACCAGGCAAGGGATAGCCAAGGTGGATTTAATAAAATTCCTCTCAGGGTTACACACAGAAGCGAATCAGGGCCTGGAGTGCAAGAGGGGCTAGGACCCCATGGTGGGGACTGTGGGAGGCAGATGGAGAGTCCCAGGGTCACAGTGGCCCACCCAACCTCAGCCTCAGTAGAGAGCTCCCTACTCTCCATGTCCCCCGCTTCTCAGGGCCTCCCAGGTGGACCGATACACCGAGTCCTCAATCCCAACCCCAACCCCAGCCCAGATCCCCAAGATGGCCATTAGGGGCTGAAAGAGGCAGGGCAGGTGGCAGACAGATGGGCATGGCTGTCCCTGCTTGAGCGGAGAGGGGGAGCATGTAATGGAGAGGGCGATGGTGCAGATCAGAGCATGTGCATGCCGCGGCACAGTCCCAAAGTCTCCATCTCAGGAGCCGCTGGGGGCAGGAGCCGGAAGGGGCCGGGGCCGGAAAGGGTGAGGCTGCCAAGTCCTAAACCTCAGAGTATGGCGGGGGTCTGGCACCCTTCCCCGGCAGTGCTACGGCCTCCTCGTAGGATGGCAGGGCCACCTGTGGAGAGGGAGCCAAAGGCAGTCAGCTGGACTCACCCCAAGCGGACCCCCCACCGTCCTCACCCTCACCCCATCCCTCACTCCTTCACCCTCTATGCCTCCCGGGGAAAATGTGTTTCCTGCTGTTTGGGATGAACCTGCCACCTTCCGGCTCCAGCAGGGGCCCCTTGCCCTGGGGTGGGGAGGATCTGCGGGAGCAGCAGAGCCCCCAGCACCAGAACCTTTTGAGTGGAGATGGCTCAGCCCCCGCCTGCATCGTCAGTGGGACCTGACCACGGATTCCCACTGCTAGTCTTTTCCACCAGGGCTCCTTGGTCTCTTCTATCCCTCCATGCCTGGTTCTGGCCCTGGCCTTTGCACTGGCACCCTGGGGGGGCAGGGGGAAGTGGAACCTCGTGGGAACTTGCCTGCTGTAGGAGCCTCGGAGTGACCTTTCCACCAGTGGCCTGCTGGGCTTGGATGTCCCGGTAGCATCTCCAGACACATTTGAACATGTAAACCTGGAAAGGGAGACATGGCCGTCACAGGGTCCTCCTGCCCACTGGGCCTAAGGGCACAAGAGGCCTAGTAGCCTGGCAAAGTGTAAACCCTGCCCCTTCCGTGCCTCCTGACCTGGCCAGGACTATGCTATGTTGGACGGGGGAAGGGGGTGACAGGAGGGACCAAATAGCCATATCTCCATCCCCAAAGTTTAGGTAGATTGTATACACGGTAACAAATCAGAACACTTTTATTGGGAAGGGACATCCCTCCAGCCCTTTCTCCCATCAGCCCACCTCCTTGAGTTCTCAGTCCTCCACAAGAATTATCTGTGGTAACTTGTCTCTCTCCACCCTGGAAATCTGGGTGCATTGTGGATTAGAGGTGCACTGTGTGTCTGGGTACATGTGTATCCATGTGCGTCGTATGCCTAAGGATGTGTGTATCCGGCTACATTGTGTGTATGGGTGCATTGTGTGTCCGGAAGCATTGTATGTCTGTGTAAGTTGTCTATTTGGGTGCATTGTATATCTGGGTATGCTTTTTATCTGGGTGAGTATTCTGGTTGATGTAGCCTAGCTGGGAAAATACTCGGCATATTATTGAGGGGGTGGAACTACTAAGCTAAAGGGTCAGAAGGAGCAAGAGGAAGCTTAGTCCTGTTACCTGCCCCTTCCTTGGGACTACATGCCTCAGGTTTCAGAAGGATTATATTTCCCAGAACGTTCTGGGAGATTGGAATCTTCCATGGAAGCTTTGGGATCAAACAATGGGAGTGTGGAAAGTGTTCAGCCAATTGGCATGCCAGGAAAGGAGGGGGAGGGGTCGGTGGGAGGGGTCGGGGTCCCACAACCTAGGGAGGACAGGCAACTCTTTTCCCGAGGTGAGGGGTGAGTGTGAACTATGAATGGTGGGTAGTGTGAACGGTGAAGTCAGGCACTGCACACGTGCTCAAGCTGTAGAAAGCATATGTGTCTGTGCACAGTTGTGGAATTGTTGAAGCTTGAGGATGTAGTTAAGGAAGTGTGAGAGCTTGGATTTCAGTGCCTCTCCCCAGTTGGCTCTGACTGCGGATGAACCCTGATTCCTGGAGCTGAGACTACTGTTGTGATTTGAGAGTGTCTGGAGCCATGTGAATTTTCCCGGGTTTCTCCACCTTTAATCCTGGGCCATGGGTCCCCTATCGCTCCCCGCCCCCAGATGGCAGGAGCAGTTCTGGGGGATGCTCTGGGAGGGGAGAGATTGTCAAGAGCCCAAGATGCAGCAGTGAGATCTGGGAACCTGCAGTGCAAGCAACCAGGAGGCTGAACCCACTTCTCTCCCCACCGAGAGGAGGCTCCTGCCTCCTGGTCCCTGACCCAGGTCCCTCCTAAAGCCTGAACCCCACCCCCCAGCCCCCCCCACAACCAGATTCTGCCCCACCCTCAGCCTCCTAGACCTGCCCCCCATCTTCAGGACCCAGCCCTCCAACCCCCATACCCCACCCCTTCCACCCCAGATTCTGCCCTCCGGGGTCCTTCCCTAATCTCGCCGGGAATTACCTTCAGGGTGAGGACAGCCACAAACGCCACTGAGAACAGGAGCATGGTCGTGAGGAAACCCCTCCCCTCCTGGCTCGGGAGATAATTCTGCAACAGAAGGGGTTGGGGGGCGTTCAGCCATGGTGGCTGCCATGAAGTGGTCAAGTGTGTGCTGGGGTGGGATTGGGGGGCGGTGATGCTCAGACATTGGCACCACTGGAAACCAGTCAGTGAAGCCTTTCAGCCTTGGTGCCTGCCGGGAACCAATCAGGGCTCCATTCAGCTGCTCAGACCCAGCACCGGAATTGCCAGGGCCGTGGATGGGGCAGGGGCTCAGCATCAGCCCCTGGGAGGATATTGTGGCCTTATTCATGGGGAGACCCCAGTCCCTAAGTTATAGGGAGCAGGGATGGTCACCACTGGACATAACAAACCTGGGACACCCCCAGTCCCAGCCCCCCACCAAGGGTCCCTTGCCAATCAGTCAGTTAATCAATGACCTGAGCCAGGAAGGCCCCTTCATTCCACTCCAGGGACCATGACAGCACCATGTTGCTCTGCTGGACAGGGACCCCTTTCCACCCCCAGCCCTGCGCCTCACCTTATTACTGCCCAAGAAGGCTCAGAGAACTTCCCAGAGCCCAGAAGAGCAGTATGGCCTACTGGACAGAGCACGGGCCGGGAGTCAGAAGGACCCAGGTTCTAATCCCTGCTCCGCCACTTGTCTCCTGTGCGACCCTGGGAATGCCACTTAATTTCTCTATGCCTCAGTTACTTCATCTGTAAAATGGGGATTAAGACTGTGAGACTCATGTAGGACATGAACTGTGTCCAACCTGATTAGCCTGTATCCACACTAGTGCTTAGTACAGTGCCTGGTACATAGTAAGCGCTTAACAAATACCACAAAAAAATCTTCATGGTTTGGGAGGAACTAGAACTAGGAACCAGAGTGTCGATGGCGGGGGAGGGGGGGCGGGTGCCCCTGGTCGTAATGACCCTTGAAATGCGTCCACTTCATCACAGAGGGAGAATGAGCCTATGAGAGACCTTAGCTTAGCACACCCAGAGCTTGATCAGGGGTCCAAGGGGAGTTCAGGGCCAATAGGGGACAGGAAACAATGGGGGGGGCTAGGGGAGGAGTTTGTGAGGAGGCTGTGAAGTTAAGGTCTGTGAGGTTTCTAATTGGTTAGAAGGAGAATCAGGGATGGAGAGGGGAGAGTTAGGGGCATTGGATAGGCCACACTGGATCAGAGTCAGGGGTGTTGGATGGACCACGCTGAGTCACTGGAGAAAGTCAGGGTTGGAGAGGGGAGAGTCAAGGGTGTTGGATGTTTCATCCTTAAACTTGGGGATAGGTGTCCAGGCAGGGAACAAGCATATGGTTCCTCCATCTGTGGCCCCCCTCGGTGACTACACTGTGGGGTGTCCTGGGGTGGCATCACTCAGGGGCCTCCTGCCTGACCCCACCACACCCCGGGCCACCAGGGCCTCCTTTCGCCAACTGCCTGTGCTCCCCATCTTACCATGTGGTTCATGGCTTTGAAGTTGAGATACGCTGGCACCTCCATGTAGGAGCTGCAGAGGGCCAGGACACTGAGGCAGAAATCCAAGAGCTGCAGGGCCACGAGGGGTGTCTTGGGCCGTCCTCTCTGGCAAAGGCAAGGGGAAGGAGGAGGAAAGATTAGCGACCGGTTAAAAGTTGGCCAGAAGGTCAGGAAATTGAGGTCAGACTCCACTCCCAACCCCTTTCAGTGCATCTTATTTCCATTTCAGGTCAGTCTGTGGGCACTGGCTGAACCAAAAGAGTGTTACCCGGAGAGGTGCCTCTCAGCCCTGGTGGGGATTCTTGGCTGGGCCTATGCTACCTGCACAGGAGAAACCCAAATACGCTTCCTATCCTGAGGTCCATACCTTGAGGGCAAAGGGGGCGGGAGGGTGTGTCCCTGAAGGCATGGACACTGGCAAGGCCAGTGCTACAGAGCACAACCACTGGGACCCCAAGGGTCTGGATCAGAGAGGGGAGCATGGGGTCAGAACTCACCAGCCTCATCCTCCCATCTGCTTCTAGGGGTCAGGCCAGAATGCTGGTCTGGCCACACTCAGCAGTAGTGTAGTGTGTGCCGAGTGCTGGTCTAGGTACCTGCTGTGTGCAGAGTGCTGGGCCGAGCACCCGCTGTGTGTGCAGCACTGGGTCAAGCACCCGCTGGGTGCACAGAGCTGGGCCAGGCACCCGCTGTGTGCAAAGTGCTCTACTGGGGCTGGGAATTGTACCCCGGAAGAACTCACCGCCCGGGTCGCTGTGGCCAGCCGCAGGTAGCCTGGGAGTTCGATGTAGGTGCCCAGCAGCGTGAGGAGGCCCAGCAGGAAATCCATGATTTGCAGGGACAGAAAAGGCAGGAGGCAGCGCTCCCGCTTCTGCAGGCAGGAGCAGCATAGGTCATCCCCAGCCCTCCCACCACGTCCCAGCACCAGGGCCCAGGCTCCCTCCCCCTTGTTGGAAGGAAGCGAGTCCACCTCCGTGTGCCCCAAGTAAAGGCAGGGTGTCCAACACAATGTGGTTTCACCGGTTGGAGTCCTGGCACTGGGAGGGGTTGGGCCATGATGGTGGTCTTCTAGACTGTGAGCCCGTTGGGGGCAGGGATTGTCTCTCTTTGTTGCTGAATTGTACTTTCCAAGTGCTTAGTACAGTGCTCTGCACGCAGTAAGCGCTCAATTAATGCAACTGAATGAATGAATGGTCTTGGGATTTCCTGATATTTGGTTAGAGTGAGACTGACAGAATTATCCTGTCATCCCCGGACTCTCCTGATCCTCTCCTCTGGACTCCCGATCTCGGACCTTCACCTCTCACATCCCTCCGTCAACATGTGCATACACACAAACACCCACACCCACATACACCCCTAGACACACCCTTTCCCACTCACCTTAATGACACCGAAGAGCAGGCTGATGCTGACGACGAACAGCATGCCAAGGAGCAGGAAGCTGGAGGTGATGTCTACTGTAGGGACAGTGGAATGGCAATCATGGACAGACAGCCTCACTGCCCTCCCCCAGGAGCCACCCACCTGTCCAATCCAGGGCTCCAACAGTGGCACCAGGATGTTGGGAAAAGCCGAGTGCTGTTTGCCTTCCTGGACACCCACCCTCATGGCGAGGCATGACCCACCCAGCACCCCTGACTCTCCCTTCTATCTGATGGGGTGGGAGTTCTGTGTTGGGCCTGCCCCATCCCTCTGGCTCCTGGTTCTCCTCCCAACTTCCGCAGCTCTGTAATCTCTGCCCTGCCCCCTCTCAACCTTCCTGGTCTCTCCTTGGGCTACAGAAGCTCTATTTTCCAGACCATCCCAGTGACCCTGCTCCATTCCACTTCATCCCTATTCCAGCTCTGCCCATCCCTTCTGAACAGTGGACCTGTCCATGGGTCCTGGGGGCTTGTGGACCTGGGTGCCAGGGGCTCTGAGCCCTATCCATTCCATCCAGGCCAATGGGGTTCGTGGGAAGGTAGGGAGATATTAAGGGGGCCACCGGCCACATTGCCCTGATGTCTGGAAAGGGAGTCCAGCCTCAGCCTCTCCCACCAGGGATGGAGATAAGGAATCAAATGGCGACTGGTCAGCCCCTCTCCACCTAATCTGCCCCCAGCCTACCCAAGCGGTAGGAGCGGGTCCCCGCGACCTGGCACTGGCCCTTGCCATTGGCCACCTCCACAGCATGTTCCACCAGGAGCAGGACACTCACTACCTGTAGAGGGAAGAATGAAGGCATGCGGGCATGTATGGGGATACGAGGGGGTAGGGGTACTCACAAATGGCACACATACATATACACACAAAGACATATAGATACAAACACACCAACACAAACCTGGTTGCACACAGAGGCACAGACACACAAATACAGCGACACCTGAGACCGCATCCAGCCTTAGGGCTGGGAGAGTCAATGCAGGGGTCAGACCAGCAGTGGGTGGGGACGGGGCTGTCTGGAACATTGGACTTAAATGGAGGGGGGCGAAGGGCGTCCTGGAGGAGGAGGGCTTTCCCTTGAGCTTTCCGAAGTGAGAGAGAGAGAGAGAGAGAAAGAGAGAGAGAGAGAGAGAGAGAGAGTGTGTGTGTGTGTGTGTGTGTCACTCTGGAGGTGTGGGTGGTTGTCTCGGGGGCTCCAGGCTGAATCTGGCCTGGCAAGAGGAGCCTGGGTGGCCCCTGTGACTACTGCCCAGGTGACAGCCCCAGGAGAGTGGGTATTTAAAGAAACTGAATGACAACTGTGGTGGCGGGTGGGGGGAGCAAGAGGCAGCCGCAAGGGAGGGAAGGCAGTGCCCATGGGAATGGGGAGTTACCACCCGGCTTGGGGGACCAGGGGAGCCAGCCCTGAGGCTGTCTGATGTCCCTGAGAAGCCAGGGAAGTTCATTCCCCTTCTCCTGAGTCTACCCCCAGCTGCCCAATCCTCCCCACAGGACAACAGCCAAATGACCTCCAGGATCTGAGGGCTAGGGGGCCTGGGAGACCTCCTGGCTCAGCTGTTAAGTCTCTGGAAGGGGGTCTGAAGACTCAGTTTCTCCATTTGTGAAATGGGGCAGCAGGGATTCCGCTTTCACCTGGGATGGAGGGACACGGTTAGGGGAAGAGGGGCCGGCAGCTGTCCCATCCTCCACTTCTGGAGAATGTGGGCAACCAGAACCTTGTTCCCCAGAATGTTTGGGGAGAGGTCTCTATTCTCCCCTCGGGGCCCTGAACCAGCCCTCCCAGCCCCTCCTGCCACCATCCTATCCCAGAAACCTGACCAAAGCTACAGTCCCCTGGGGGCTCTGTTGGAGCTTCCTAAATTTCAACAGACATTAATGGGGTGGGTGATTGGGGAGAAAATGCACACGCGCGTGCATACACACACACACACACTCTCTCTCTTTCTCTTTCTCTCTCTCTCTCTCTCTCTCTCTCTCTCTCGCTCTCTTTTCTGTACCCCAGCAGGGCCCTCACATTCTGCCCCACCTCCCTGGACAGCAGCACAGAATCCCACAAGGATCAGGATGACTAGTGAGAGACAAGGATCAATACTCCAGAGGATAAATCGATTTAGGGGATGAAATTTTCCCAGAAAAGTCAGGCTGGACCCTGCTCACTGAAAAGTCACCCACCTGCCCCTTTCCAGGACCCAGTGCTGCCACTGGCTCGACTCCACCTCTGAGTCCCAGGATGAGGGACTTGGGACATAGGACATGGGACATAGGATGACTGGCACAACACTGTGAGCTGCTTCACAATCAGCACAACGACCTCGACTGAGAGTCCAGCCCGTCCATTCATTCAATCATATTTATTAAGCACTTACTGTGTGCAGAGTCCATACTAGACCGCCCTCCCCCCACCCCCCCCCCCCGCCCCAAGATCAGGGTCACTCCATCAGCCCTCTAAGCTGAGTATGGCCACTGAATTCCAGCTCCTGGACAGCAAAGAGCAAAATAATGCACTGATGGAAGATAAATTAGACAACTAATATGAAAAAGGCAAACTCAACCTTCAGGATCTTGCCTGACAGACAGTCTGGTATAGACAGACACTGAGCTTCCCACCAAACTGGCTCTCACTGAGCCACTGCTGTCACTGCTGTGCCCACCCTCTCTCAGGGCCAGGAGCCTTGGACCTTTGCTAAAGCCTTTCAGAAAGCTCTTAAGGACTAAAGCCCTTAGAGAAGCAGCATGGCCTAGTGGATAGAGCAAGGGCCCGGGAGTCAGAAGGACCAGGGTTCTAACGCAGGTTGCACCACTTGTCTGCTGTGTGACCCTGGGCAAGTCACTTCACTTCTCTGTGCCTCACTTACCTCATCCGTAAAATGAGGATTAAGACTGTGAGCCCTTTGTGGGACAAGGACTGTGCCTAACCTGATTTATTTGTATCCGCCCCAGTGCTTAGTATAATGCCTGGAACATAGAAGACCTTAATGCTATATATAAAAAAAAACATCTGGTCTCCCTGGAGGTTTCACTAGCGTCATCTATGAGCCAGGTGCCATCATGCATGGCAGGGTGGCACCCCACAGAGAGGTCTCAAAAAGCAGTCTGTGCCCAGTGGCGGACAGGGGAGTGACTGGGTGTCTGCAGAACATGTCACAGCTGGGCTGTGGAATCCTCCTGGTAGGGGCTGGAAGGGAGGAATCTGTTCCAGTGAGCTCACCCATCTCAGCCAAAACAGCTCAGTGGGGCCATGGAGTAAACTCCAAGGTGGACTAACCTAAGGAAACCCTGCTCCCAGGGAACTGACTGTGGCCCCAAGGTCAGTGTCCACTCACTGATGGTGCCCCAGGATGCCTGGTCAACTGAGCCCACCCATCTCCTGGCCATTTGGGTGCTGGTGATCCACGGTCTCCAGGCTGGGAGGGTGCTGGGGAGGGGGGAATCCCAGAGGTTATGTCAAGGCCAAGATGCTCTGGAGTGAGTCACTTCCTCCCCACGGCCCAAACGGAGCTGTCCGTTCCC
Organism: Tachyglossus aculeatus; assembly: GCF_015852505.1. Classification (NCBI taxonomy): domain Eukaryota; kingdom Metazoa; phylum Chordata; class Mammalia; order Monotremata; family Tachyglossidae; genus Tachyglossus; species Tachyglossus aculeatus. Next base: position 50,216,096 of record NC_052081.1, read on the forward strand.
CACTGCTACCCCCGGCTCCCGAAATAAAGCAGTGGCTTCCGGTAGGGTTGGCCACTTGAGACGACAGTCTACATGCACCCGGGTGTGGAGGACAAGGCCTGCTCTAGCCCAAGATTCAGAGTCAGGATGAAACACATTTTGAATTGGGCTGAGAAATCCAGTCAGAGTCTTTGGGCCAGCAAAGGCCCCTCCCACTCCTCCTCCAAGCTGCTCACTTCAACACAGACAGCCTGCCCCCATAGTCCCCAAGCTTCAGGCAGAGAGGTCCCACAGCAATGACCTGGTCATCTGCAAGGGTGTAGAACTGCACTTTCAGTAAGGAGGAACTGCAAACCCCTTGTGGGCAGCACTGGTGTCTACCAATTGTATTGTACTCTCCCAAGTGCTTAGTACAATGTTCTGCCCTAATTTCACCTACTCCCTCTCCCTTCTGCATCACCTACGCACTTGGATCTGTACCCTTTAAGCACTTGCTCTTCACCCCACCCTCAGACTCACAGCATTTATGCTTATATCCATACCTTATTTTAATATCTGTCTCTCCTCTAGACTGTAAGCTCCTTGTGGGCAAGAAACATGTCTACCAACTCTGTTGTATTATACTCTCCCAAGTGCTCCACATACAAGTGCTCAGTTACCTCAGTAACAGCTCAGTGCTCGGTTGGGCCTGTTACCTCATCTGTAAAATGGGGAATAAGACTGTGAGCCCTGTTCCCCCCCTCTAGACTGTGGGCCCATTGTGGAAAGGGATTGTCTCTGCTGCTGAATTGTACTTTCCAAGCACTTAGTACAGTGCTCTGCACACAGTAAGTGCTCAATAAATGCAATTGAATGAAAGAAAAGTGCTCAATAAATACCATTGACTGCATTCTGTAAATGTTCACTAAATACCACTGATTAATTGCAAACTGCAAACACTCACTAAATACTATTGATTGCAACCTGTAAACCCTCACTAAATGTGATCGATCGATTGATTGATTGAGGGATGTTCTTCCCCCTCCCCATCCGGAGGAATCATGTCCCCACCGGACCCAGCTGAGCCTTTCCTGTGGCAGGCAAGTCCAGGTGCTGGGGACGGGGATCCTGCAGGTCCAGGCTGGCAGAAAGAGGGTCTCCAGAGACCTCAGTCCAGGGAACTCAGCCCTGAGACAGAAAATGCTGTGGGCCAAGATGGACTATGTAGCACCTTTGACTCCATCTCTGGCTCTCCCCAGTGACCCAACATGGACCATCCAACACCCCTGACTCCCTTTTCTCCATCCCTAAGTCCTTCAGTGACCTAGTGTGGACCATCCAACTCCCCTGATTCTCCTTTCTCCATCACTGACTCTTCCCCAGTGACCCAGAGCGGACATCCAACACCCCTGCCTCTCCACCAGTGACCCAGCATGGGCCATCAAACATCCTTAGCTCTCCCTCCCAGTGATCCAGCATGGACGCTTATCCTTGGGTCTGTCCAAACCCCTGTGTACCTGTGGGCATTTCTGGCTGCCCAGTGGCCCCTGGAGATGGGTTCCTGCACTCACCCAGGATGGGGGAAGAAGTATTTTCTGCTGTTTGTTCTAAACCTGTTGCTCTCGGGCTCCAGCTCCCAATCAGCATTGCCTAGTGGCAGGAGCACGGGCTTGGGAATCAGTTTGTCTTCTGTGTCACTTCCCTGTGCCTCAGTTACCTCATCAGTAAAATGGGGATTAAGACTGCGAGCCCCATGTGGGACAGGGACTGTGTCCAACCTGATTACATTGTATCTGCCCCAGTGCTTAGTACAGTGCTTGGCACTTAGTAAGTGCTTAACAAATACCATTATTATTATTATTGTTATTATTATTATTATTATTATTATTATTATTTTATTCTTCAAACCCTCCTAAAACCCCAAGTCCTCCAGCAAGCTTTTCCCAAGTAATTTCCCAGCATCCTGAACCATATAAACCCATCAGCCAACTCTAATACTTAAGAGCTTCTTTATATCAATCAATGGTGTTCATTGAGGGCTTACTGTGTGCCAAGCACTGTACTAGTTACTTGGGAGAGAAAAGTAGAGTTGGTAAGCCTGTGCCCTGCCAACAAGGAGCTCACATCCTCAGGACTCATGAATACACATTTATTAAATTGTACATTCAGTTATTTATTTTGAGCCCTCAAGTTGTCCATACTTTTATGTTTTCATCCCCAGTTAAAGCGGTAGCTCCTTGTGGGTAGGGAACATGCCGCTCTGTTGTTCTCTATTCCCCCAGCGCCTACTACAGGGCACCGCACCAAGTGAGCAGAAGCAAGGGAAGCAGCATGGCCTACTGCGTAGTGTACGGGCCTGGGTGTCACAAGGACCTGGGTTCTAATTCCGGCTCCACCACGTCTCTGCTGTATGACCTTGGGCAATTCATTTCACTTTTCTGTGCTTCAATTACCTCATCTGCAAAATGGGGATTAAGACTGTGCGTCCCATGTGGGACTGGGATTGTGTCCAACCTGATTACTTTGTATCACTCCCAGCGCTTAGAACAGTGTTTGACACTGTTTGGCACACAAGCCCCCAAACCATTATTATTAGGTGGGGCGCTGAGCTCAGACCAATGCTGCTACGGTGGGGGACACTCGTCCTGGAGAGTAGTTTGGGGACTTGGGGAGTCAGCCATCTCGTGCCCACCCGGCTCTCTTGGACGAGGTCTTGGGGCACAGGGTAGAGGGGCAGCTGAGCCGAAGAAGCAGCCTTGGCTCTCGAGAGTGAAGGGCATGGCCTGGTCTGGGGAAGTGGCCGGGGCTGGGGCGGGGCCTGAAGAAAAGCCTTCGCTGGAGCCCACCCGAGCAAAGAGCGCCCAAGCCCGAACGCCCCGCATCTTTCGGACCCCGAAACTGGGGAGGAAGCCACGCACGCATATGCGTACACATTCATATGGTGACACACATGCCCACGCGCACACAAGTGCACGCCCCCGACATTCGTACACGGGCACGGACGGCCTCCACCGATGCACCCACATCCGCGCACCTTTTTCGCAAATATGCACAAGCATGCACAAACGAGCGTGCCCTTGCCCACAGGTACGCACCCCCACTGACCCGCACCCAGGAGTTTAGGTATTCACCCACCCGCACATACATCCATGCACACGGGTGCACCGAGGCCCCGGTTCCTCTTTCCGCGGGAGGCGGGGCCTGGGCCGCGGTTTTCATTTCAAAGAGCGAAAGGGAAAGGAGCGCTCTAACCCAAAGCAGCGGCGGGACCCCGGGAACAGCAGCACTCAGGCTCCTGGGCCCAGAGATGTCCAGGACCAGGCCGGAGGGCAGGGACTGCCCTCTCCCTCCCTTGCCCTCCCCCACGGAGGGCATCATCATCATCAATCGTATTTATTGAGCGCTTACTGTATGCAGAGCACTGTACTGAGCGCTTGGGAAGTACAAGTTGGCAACATATAGAGACAGTCCCTACCCAACAGTGGGCTCACAGTCTAAAAGGGGGAGACACCAGACAGGAGAGGGGGCAGAGACAGGTCCTCGGCAGTCAAGGATGGAGCCACGACGGACGCTGGCTCCTCCCAGTCCCCCCAGTGGGCCCCAGGCCTGGGCAGAGTGGCTCAGGGTCAGCCACTGTCCAGCCAAAGTTGGACAGGGTTGGGCGAGGCCCTGCTAGGCCTGGGGCCTCAGGGCCCCACTGGACCCAGCTCCGGAGGGGGTGAGGAGGCCTGCTCCCCAGGCCGGGCTGAGGGGCTCACGCCATGGATTCCCCCAAAGTAATCTAGGCAGGATTTACACTCTAACTCACTTCAAGGGCCCCGACCAGGCCGCGAGGAGGGCAAAGCCGGGGTTCTGAACCGTTGGTCCCGCGGGCCTGTCCATCCCCCAACGGAGGAGGTGGAAGGGCAGCGGGGGAGGGGAGCTGCCAGTCTCCCTCCGTCCAGGGACATGTCGGGGAGGGACCGTGGCAGAGGGGACGAGTGGGGATGGATGCTTTAGAGGAGGGGGCCACAGGGTGGGGAGCCAGGAGGCAGGGCCGTGGGGTGGGGGCGCCTTCCCTTACCATGTGGTACCCCGCCAGTGCAGTGGTGGCCACACGGGTGTTGAAGCAGGAGGCCCGGCGCTCGGGGGCCCTCCTGACCAGCGTCTCACTGGGCATCTTGCCGGGTATCTGTGGGGGCATCGACGCCACAGCTCGGGTGGAGGCAGCCGTTGACGGGTAGAGGAAGAGGAGCGCGAACGTAGACCCCGCCCTAACCGTGGCCACGCCCCCACTTCCTTCCTATGTCCCTAGGGAGGTGCGTTGGCCGCAAGGCCATATGGGAGCCCTGCGGCCCGCGTCGCTGCGCACCGGGGTAGCCCACCCCATCCCCTGCCTCCTTGGCTGCCCACTGCACCCAGGTCAAGTCTGCAGTAGGCGCTCAGTACACTTTTACACACAGTAAGGGCTTGGTTTGGAGCTCTGCTTTTACCAGGTGCCCAGTACAGAGTTTTACATCTAATGGGCATCCAGTTCAGCCCCTTTACCCAGTAAGTGTCCAGTACAATGCTCTGCACAAAGTAGGTGCACGGTATGGAGCTCTGCACGTATCAGGCATCTACAGGACTCAGAGGCCTGAGGCTTGTGTCCGGGCTTGAGGCCCAGCGGAAGAGATCCCAGGCACAGTCTCTGCTCCGGAGGAGCTCACGGCCTAACTGGGAGGAGGGCGGACAAAATGGTGACTGGTTAGAGAGGTAGACGGTAGGAGTAGGCGTGGGATGTTGCGATGTCCCAGGGAAAAGTTGTGGGTGAGGGGTAGGCAGCCCCCAGTTCTAGCCCACACTCCTTATCCCCACTGCTTTTCTTGGGGAGATTGATTCTCTGGGCCTGGCCCAGTAGTAGTAGTGACAGTATTTATTAAGTGCTGCCTGTGTATAGAGCACTTTACTAAGTACAGGGAAAGAATAATAATAATAATTATTATTATTATTATTATGGTATTTACTAAGTGCTTACTGTGTGCCAGGCACTGTACTAACCGCTGGGGTGGACACAAGTAAATTGGGTCTGTAACCGACATAGGGCTCACATTCTCAATCCCCATTTTACAGATGAGGTAACTGAGGCCCAGAAAAGTGAAATGACTTGCCCAAGGTCACAGCAGACCAGTGGCAGAGCCTGGATTAGAACCCATGACCTTCCGACTCCCAGGCCCATGCTCTATCCACTATGCCATGCTGCTCCTCAATCCAAAGAATCCAAAGACCCTGACCTTTAGGGCTCTTCTATCTAGCCCAGCCTGCCTCTCTCCCTTGTCTGACCCAGCTCACCTGTCCAAAACCCATCTGACCCAGCTACCCCCACCTGGCCCAGTCCACCTGGCTCAGTTCCAGTTGGCCCAGCCACCTCCACCCCACAACCTGGCTAGCCCACGTGGCCAACACTCCTTGGCTAACTCAGCTCCACCACTCACCTGGCCCAGTCCAGCTGGCCCAGCTGACCTCACCCAGCCGTCTCCACTGGCCTCTGCCCAGCCAGCTGCAGAGGCAGAGGGAGATTCAGGCCCTGGCGGTCCCGGCGGCCCCCAGCGGGCCCGGTGGCCCTAGCCCAAGCCCAGCCCCTGTGGACTTGGAAATTTATGAGGCGATAGGGATAAGGTGCCGGTTGGCTGGAGGCCCCTGCTGGTGAGACAGCCAGTGTGGAGAGCTGCGGGGCCTTGCCAGGGGTGTGCTCAGCCTCGGGCTCCCCCAGCCAGGGCTGGCAGTGATTAACTCATCGACGGCTGCTCTAGCAGCCACTCCTGGATGGTTGCCCCCAGGCAGGGGTCGGGGCTTGGGGCCGGTGTCAAAGTGAGGGTGGCCTGGGCCCCCTGAGTGTGTTACCCTTGACATGATTGGCTGGGTTTGCCATGTGCCCTTTGACCCCTCACTCTGGTCCCCTCACTCCTCAGTTATTACTGCTGCTGCTCCCTAGAAGTCAGGGGCTCCCTGGGCACTGCTTCTCCCAGTTTCCTGGGTATCAGGGGCTCCCTGGGCACTACTCCTCCTGGTTCCTTAGGGTTCAGGGGCTCTCTGGACACCACTCTTCCAAGCTCCCTGGATATCAGAGGTTCTCTGGGCATGGCTCCTCCCAGAACACTAGGCTGGTCCAGCTGTGGGACTGACCCAAGAGAGGGGCTCCCTCAGATTAATGCCTTTCTGTTTGACACCAGCGCTGAGGGGGTTGGAGTGACTGCAAGCAGTTGAGGTCCACCCAGGCAAGCTTCCCGGAGGGTGCGGGGGGGAAGGAAGAGAAGAAGGTGTGTGTTGGTGGTGTTGGGAAGGAGTGTGGCTAGTGGAGAAAGAGAGGCAGGGCATTCTAGAAGGGCAACCAACACCCGGTTCCAGGTGTCCTGGTGCTGCTGCCAGAGACAGAGTCCTTGGTTGGAGCCTTGTAGGCTCTCTAAAGGGGTCCTGAACTTCTGGGCCTAAAGATGGGGCTGGGAGGTGGGGTCAGGTTAAGGGGCGGTGTCCTGGGGGAGGGATGAGTTAGAGGGCAGGGGACTGGGGCAGGAGGCCAGGGTTAGAGGGCAGGGAGATGGATTCTAGCCCAGCTCTGCCCCTACATCTCCAGCCCAGTGTGGGACCAGTTTCCCCTCGGTCTTCCTGAACTTCACAATGGGAGAAAGAGGAAAGGAACTGGAGGTGTCCAGCCCAGAGGAGAGAAGGTGGGGAGGAGGAGGCTTCCCCAATTTCCCTGATTTCTTAGTCCAACCCAGGCAGCACACTTTGCTCTTCTAATGCCAACCTACTCACTGTACCTCAATCTCATCTACCTTGCCACGGACCGCTCGCCCCTGCCCTACCTCTGGCCTGGAAGTTCCACCCTCCCCCTTCATATCCAATAGACTATCACTCTTCCCATCTTCAAAGCCTTATTAAAAGCATATCTTCTCCAAGAGGCCTTCCTAGACTTAAACTCTCATTACCTCTTCTCCCAATCCTTTCTGTGTCACCTTTACACTTAGTCTTGCTTTTATTCACCCTCTCAGCCCCACAGCATTTCTGTACATATCCATAATTATTGATTTATTTATGCTATTGTCTGTGTCGCCCTCTAGACTGTAAACTCATTGTGGCCAGGGAATGTGGCTACCAACTCTGTTGTACTGTACTCTCCTGAACGTTTCATATAGTTAGTCAATCGTATTTACTGAGCGCTTACCGTGTACAGAGTACTGTACTGAGCTCTTGGGAGAGTACATTAAAACAATAAACAGACACATTTCCTACCCACAGTGAGATTACAGTCTAGAGGGGGAGAGTGCACTGCACAATTTAAGTGCTCAATAAATACAATTGATTGAGGCCAGGGTTAAGTCCCTCCCTCGACAGGGGCTGTACAGGACATCTATGGGCAGGTCCACAGCAGCAGCCTCAGGACCACTGAGGATCAGGCCACGGGAAGTGGGTTTAGATTGCCTCTGGAGAGACCGGTTGGCAATGAGGAGTAATTTCCCGATGGTCCCAGGCATTAGGGCTGGAACTACCCCAAGCCCCTGGCCCCCCACCTCCGGGTCCCTAGGAAGAGTAGACCCTATCTGTCCTGGAGGGCTGGTCATTCCCCTGGGTGGAAGCCAGAAGAGGAAGCCTAGGGCCATCCTGGTCTGATCCAGGATTGGGGGCCGGGTTCCCTCGGATCCTAGGGGGCTGGGGATGGGCAGGTTTGAGCATTTACTGCGTCCCTTCCTTCCTCATTCCCACAAAATCTCCCTGCCAAGTCCGCTGCCTGCACTGACCCTAGCTCTGTGACCCTGTGCTCCTGATCCTGTCTTCCTGATTCTGTCCCCTAACCCTGCCCCGGATCCTATCCTCTGACTCTGTCCTCTGACCCTACCACCTGAAACAGTGGGAAGCAGCGTGGCTCAGTGGAAAGAGCCCGGGCTTTGGAGTCAGAGTTCATGGGTTCGAATCCCGTCTCTGCCCATTGTCAGCTGTGTGACTTTGGGCAAGTCACTTCACTTCGCTGGGCCTCAGTTACCTCAACTGTAAAATGGGGATTAAGGTTGTGAGCTCCCCGTGGGACAACCTGATCACCTTCTAACCTCCCCAGCGCTTAGAACAGTGCTTTGCACATAGTAAGCGCTTAATAAATGCCATCATTATTATTATTATTATTCTGCCTCTGTCCTCTGGCCCCGCCCCCATCCCTGCCCCCTGACACTGTCTTCTGACCCTATCCTCTGACCATGCCCTCTGACCCTTGCCCCGATCTCCCCCCCGAACCAGCCCCCTGTCCCTGTCCCTCTGAATCCTCCACCCTCCGACCCTGCCCCTGGCCCCTGGCCCTGGTCCCTGACCCCGGCCCCTGAGCCTGGCCCCCGACCGTCCATTTATCCAAGGACTGGGGGTCCCGGCCCATCCCGGCTCCTGGAGGGCTCCCTGACTGACCCCCGCGCTCCGTTGTCACTGTGAGGGCGCTGGGGCGGGGCGGGGAGGAGAGGAGGGTGCCGGGGCTGCGAGCCCCCGCCGGCAGGTCCGTCTGGCCGAAGAGCACGGAGGGCCGGTCCTCCGAGCCAGCAGAGCATCCAGCCCCTCCTTGACCCTCCGGGCCCGCGGGGCCGTGCGGCCGGGCCGGCCCCGGCTGCGGATGTACCGGGCTCAGGGGACGCGGCGGGCCGGAGCGGGCGGGCAGGAGGCACAAGCGCGGCTCTGTCCTGTCCGGCCCGGAGGCGGAGGAGGGAGGCGCTGCTCGGGGGGAGCCGGGCCCCCCCACGCCGCCGCCGCCGCCGCCGCCACCGCTATGAACCGGCTTTTCATTAGGGCAGGACATTCCTGATTTCCCTGATCGCGGCTGGGAGGGTCGGGGCCGCGCCAGGTCTGCGTGCTGAAGTGACCACGGAATGTTCTCTGCGGCCGCCGCGGGCGGGGGCCGGGCAGGGGCCGGGCAGGGGCTGGGCAGAGGCCGGACAGGGGCCGGACAGGGGCCGGAGTGGGGAATGGGGTGGGGCTGGGGCGGGGCTGAGAAGGTGGGCTTTCTCCGCCCCAGCGCCGTTGCTGCCCGGCTGCACTTCGGGCGAAGAAGCTTCTCCGGAAACCCGCGCGCGCGGCCGGGGGACTCACTGCGTCCCTCCTTTTTTCGGGGACAATCCGACACTCCTGACTCCCCCTCTCCTTCCCTGACTAATAATAGTAATAATTATGGTATTTGTTAAGCCCTTAACTATATGCCAGGCACTGTACTAAGCGTTGGGGTGGATACAAGTAATAATAATAATAATAATGATAGCTTTTATTAAGAACTTACTATGTGCAAAGCACTGTTCTAAGTGCTGGGGAGGTTACAAGGTGATGAGGTTGTCCCACGGGGGGCTCACAGTCTTCATCCCCATTTTCCAGATGAGGGAACTGAGGCCCAGAGAAGTTAAGTGACTTGCCCAAAGTCACACAGCTGACAAGTGGCGGAGCCGGGATTTGAACCCATGACCTCTGACTCCAACGCCCGGGCTCTTTCCACTGAGCCACGCTGCTTCTTGTAGACCGGGTTGGACACAGTCCCTGTGCCACGTGGGGCTCGCAGACTCAATCCCCATTTTACAGATGAGGTCGCTGAGGCTCAGAGAAGTGAAGTGACTTGCTTGGACCTTGGGGTCACACAGCAGACAAGTGACAGAGCCGGAATTAGAACTCATGACCTTTTGACTCCCAGGTCCGTACTCTAACCACTAGGCCATTCTGACTCTTCCCCAGTGACCCAGCACGGACTATCCACCATCCCTGACTCTCTCCTCCATCAATCAATCAATGATATTTATTGAGCCCTTACTATAAAGTGCTTGGGATAGCACAACTGAATTAGCAGACACATTCCCTACTCATAATGAGTTTGCCGTCTAGAAGAAGAGACAGATGTCAATATAAGTAAATAATTTGTAATATATAGTTTAAATATATGTATATAAAGTGATGTGGGATTGAGGGTGGGGCAAATGCCAAATGCCCATAGGTCCCAGATCTTGACTTTCCCTTCCATCCCCGACTCTCTCCCAGTGACCCAGCACAGACCATCCATTCATTCATTCAGTCGTATTTATTGAGCACTTACTGTGTGCAGAGCACTGTACTAAGCGCTTGGAAAGTACAATTCAGCAACAGAGAGAATCCCTAACCAACAACGGGGTCACATCCACCACTCGGACTTTCCCCTCCACCCCTGACTCTCCCCCAGAGACCTAGCAGTGACCATCCTCCACCTCGACTCTCCCCTCCATCTCTGACTCTCTCCCAGTGACCCAGCACAGACCAGGCATCACCCTGACACTCCCCTCTCCATCCCTGACTCTCTGCTAAAGCCCCAGCAGGGAAGCTGGTCCCCAGGTCCACCCCTGCGAACGGTGCCCCATGGAGATGGATTCCCACGCTGACTCCCAGTGTTCCCTGCTGTCGGTGCTGAACCTGTTGCCCTCCCGCTCCAGCGGGGCCCCTCACCCTGGTGTGGAGGGACGTGGGGGAACAGAAATTCCATGTTCGCCCTATCCGCTGGTGGAAGGGCACTATCCAGCCCCAGTTCTGCTCTGTACAGGACCCCTGAGTGGCAGTTCCAAGCCCAGCTCCTCCCAGGCCCCAGCCCCCAGCCCCCAGCCCCAGCTAAAGCTCCAGTCCTAGCTACAACCCCAGCCGCAGCCCTAGGCCCAGCCCCAGGCCCCCAGCCCTGGCCCCACGTATAACCCCAGTCCCAATCCCAGCCCTCACCACCCCCATCCTCCAGCTCTCTCCCCCAGGCTCCAGCCCCCAGCTCCAGCCCCATCCCCCAGCTTCAGGCCCCTCTTCTTGCTGCATCCAAGGTCCCTGGAGGAGACTCCACCCAACCAGGCACTGAGCACTTTCATTCATTCATTCATTCAATCAATCATATTGAGCGATTACTGTGGCAGGGCACTGTACTAAGCACTTGAAAGGGTTCATTACAACAATAAACAGCCACATTCCCTACCCACAATGAGCTTACAGTCTAGAGGGGGGGGACAGAAATCAATGCGAATAAATAAAATAAAATTACAATTATGTACATAAGTGCTGTTTGGCTGGGAGAGTCTCCCTCTTCACTAGCCATCATTCTCCACCATCCTTTCTCACTTCCGGCCTTCCTCTGCCTGGATCCTCCTCTCCCATTTCATGTGCCAAACCACATCCCTATCTCTCTTCCTTGCTTCCTAAAGCCACCTCTTTCAGGAAACTTTCCCGGATTGCCTCCACCTTCTTGTTATTGTCACCGCTTCAGCTCCTCGGCCCTCGTGGATTCATCTGGTCGCACAGTTGGCATAATGGATTGAATCTCTTTTATTTCTATTCTTCTCTCTCACAACCTCGCCCCCCACCCCATTAGACTGGGCGCCCCACGAGGTCAGAGGCCAGAGCTTGCACTCCTTCTGCTTGGACCCTAGAGCCCAGTGCAGCGGCTGCCCTCCTGTCTGCTGGCTCGGCTGGTCAAGGCCCCAAGCAGGTGACCCCCTGAAGGGATGGGAGCGTCGCTGGACGCCTGGCTGAAAGGGACTCAGGAACGATGCGTAGCCTGGGGCGGGGGGGGCCTGGAAAACTTGGGAAGATCCCTTCCAGCCCCAGAGGGCTGCTTCTTGGACGACTACAACAAACGACAGGACCGGCGGCAGGGGATGCTGCTTGGACCCCCGGGGCCACTGGGCATGGACTGGCCGCCTCTCCCAGCCCACAGACCGATCGGGCCGGCCGCCGGCCCAGGGAGCGGGGAGGCGTTCACCTCTCTGTGTTTCGGGGCCTCTGGCGAGCTTTGCGACTCTCCCCATCTCTCGCTGTCTTTCGTTGACCGTCTCTGTCGGCCTGTCTCTGTATCCAGCTTTCTGGGCCTGGGTCGCTCCCTGTGTCTCTAGGTCTCGTCTCCGGCGCCCCGCCCCACGGAGGAAACAGGGCCCGGAGAATCCCCGCGAGCCCGTGGGGCGGGGGCCGGAGGGCGGAAGGCATGGGGAGTGGCAAATCCGGGACGTTCCCTTCAGCAAAACATGTTGATATTTCTGTCCGCGGGTACTGGCCCCTTCGGCCCGACACAGCTCTAGTGTTCCCCGGCGGCAGCCTCAGCCTCGGATCGCATTCCCCGCCTGCCCCCCCAATACCCCCGGCCCAGGCTCGGATAAAGACCCCTTATGCCAATGGCGTTGAAGGCTGCTCATTGACTCTGGACCCCTTCCCCTCCCGCTGGGCCCCATCTCTAGTTGTGCTGCTCCAGCCTGGGGCTCGGCCTCGACCCCTGTCAGCCTGTGGCTCTCCAAATAGGGGCTGAGTCCCCGTGGTCGGTGCCTCCCCCCGCCCCCAGGTCCCCTGCCCCCCAAAACACCAGCCTCCACGTTCCCTGGCTTTGGGGTTGCCCTCCTGGCCTATCTCCCGTTGATCTTTCTGAACGCCCACATTGTGGGCAAAAGCTTTGAGCTGGGGGTGAAGGGGAACCCAAGCTCCTCCTCAGGCACCCCCCAGACCCTGTTTTCCCTCCTTGGCTGGGTTCGGACTGGGGGGAGTTGCTGGAAGGTGGTCGTTTCGGTGAGTGAATGCATCGACAATTGTTTTCCCACTCACCCCTTCCGCAGGCCTCCCGCCTCCCGCCTCAGGAGTGAGAGAGAATTCTCTAAGCGATCTTTCCAGATCCCTCTGGCGGGATTTGAGGGACGTCCGGGTCAGGTTTAAGGATCACGACTAGGATTAAGGAGCAGAATTAAGGTCCCTTAACCCCAACGTGAAGAAGAGCATAGTGCATAGAGCCCAGGCCTGCGAGTCAGAGAACCTGGGTTCTAATCTCGTTTCTGCCACTTGCCTGCTGTGGGACCTTGGGCACATCATCTCACTTCTCTATGTCTCAGCTTCCTCACCTGTAAAATGGGGATTCAATCCCGTTTTCCCTCCCGCTTAGACTGTGAATTCCATGGGGAATAAGGACTATGATGTCTGATAGGATTAAGCAGTATCTACCCCATGGCTTAGATGGATGTTTGGCACATAGTAAGAGCTTAAAAATACCACAATTATTATTAGGGCCCCGGACAGGGCTCGCTGGGTCCTGTCTCAGATAATAATGATAATAATAATAATGATATTTATTAAACGCTTACTATGTGCCTAGCACTTTTCAAAGCGCTAAGATAGATACAAGGTTATCAGGTTGTCCCACGTGGGGCTCACAGACTTCATCCCCACTTAACAGATGATGTAGCTGAGGCACAGAGAAGTGAAGTGATTTCCCCAAAGTCACACAGCTGATAAGGACAAGGATTAAAGGACAAGGCTGTGAGCCCATTGTTGGGTAGGGACCGTCTCTATATGTTGCCTATTTGTACTTTCCAAGCGCTTAGTACAGTGCTCTGCACACAGAAAGCGCTCAATAAATACGACTGAATGAATGAATAAATGGCGGGTCAGGATTAGAACCCACGACCTCTGACTCCAAAACCCACGCTCTTTCCACTAAGCCACGCTGCTTCGCTTCAGGTGGTCCTTGTTGGTTACGAGCTCACACACACACACACACACACACACACACACACACACACACACACACACACACACACACACCACCATCACCACCACCACCACCACCAGCTCCCAACCAAAACCGCCCACTCATTTGACTTTCTCAATCACTGACTTCCTACCCAGCCTCACTCTCAAAGCGGCCCTGTCGAAATGTTCACTGTAAAGACCCTGCTGAAGTTGTGGCGTTTCCTCCCGGAGACTCTGGGCCCCGACCGGCCCCTCCCGCTGACCGCCCCCCCACGCCTCTACCTCTGATCCCCAACACTCTCTCTGTCCCCAATCAGCGACCCCTTCCTCAGCCACGCTGAATTAATTTCAGACTGAGAGTCAACAAGACGTCCGGAGCCCCGCCGCAGAGTCAACGACCCGCCCCCCAGCCCGCAGCCCCGGTGCCCCACACCCACCCCTCTCCCGCCACGATTCCAGCTTCTTCCCGGGGGGTTGGGAAGTGGGCTGGGGCTAGGGGACCCGGAAACCTCGATCCGTGGTCTCGTCCCACTGACCGTGCGGGCGGAAGCTGAGCAGCCCCGACCTGAACGGTTCTGGGGCTGGGGGCCTCTCTGCTCCTCTAGTTCCCCCCCACACCAGGGCGAGGGACCCCGCGGGAGCTGGAGGGCGGAGGGCTCAACACCATCAGCAGAAAACACCTTTTCCCCCAGCTGGGGGTGAGCACGGGAGTCCATCCTCAGTGGGCGCCGTGCAGCCGGAAACACCAGCAGGTCCATCGGGGTTCGGACGAACGCAGGGATGAGCATCTGTGCCGGGTCACTGAGGGAGAGTCAGGCATGGAGAGGGGAGGGTCAGGGTGTTGGATGGTCCACACTGGGTCACTGCGGGAGAGTCAGGGATGGAGAGGGGAGAGTAAGGGGTGGTGGATGGTCCGTGCTGGGTCACTGGAAGAGAGTCAGGGAGGGACAGTTGCCGAATTCTGTTGCCGAATTGTACTTTCCAAGCGCTTAGTACAGCGCTCTGCACACAGTAAGCGCTCAATAAATACGATTGAATGAATGAACGAATGACAGGGGAGAGTCAGGGGTGTTGGATGGTCCGTGTTGGGTCACTGGGGAAGAGTCAGGGGTATGTGGGATTCGGTTGAGTATACAGGAGGGCAACCAGCGCACGATTCCCGTGGTTTGAGGGAGACGAGAGTCCTGAACCACTCGGGCCTAGGAGGCTGACGTGGAGGCAACGCAGAGGCGTCCGGCCGCGGGGATGCGATTCCGGGATGTAGCCACCAGAGGGCGACGGCGCCTAAAGGAAAAAGCGGGGCTGGAGACCACCCTGCGACTCTCCCGGGCCGGGCGGGGGTCCAGGACCCAATTGCTTGACCGGACTTTCGGCCGGGAGGTGGAGGGGCCTTTCTCTCCGGCCTGATTGTCAGCAGGAGGCGGGGAGGGCAGGGAGCAGCACGCCACGAGGAGCCGGGAGGAAGGCAGTCAGGAGAAGTGAGTCCAATGGAAAAATCCCTACTGAGTCTGAGGATTCCGGTCCCCACTTTCCCAAACCCTCTCGCCGTCCTTTCCCTCGACCTCGGCCTGTCCCCCGCGGTCCACAGAGCAAGAGGGCAAGCTCTACTCACGGCGGGAGCGGCGAAACCAAACTGGATGGGAAGAGGCTGGCTTGAGCCCGGCGGCTTAGTACAGGGCCTGGCACATAGTTAAACGCTTAACAAATACCATTATTATTATTATTAGAAAGGGGGCTGGGGGTCAGACTGGAACACGAGCTGAAGAAGTGTCAACAGTGCCTCGTAAAGGTTCTCCAAACCCTGTGGTCCCTGGATGGGTATCCTGGAGCCCCCAGTGACCTTACTCTGGTCAGAGATCGGATCTAGGCTGGCCCATGTCCCCTAGACTGGCCTGGAAATGCTGGGCATTCATTCATTCACTCAGTTGTATTTATTGAGGGCTTACTGTGTGCAGAGCACACTGTACTAATAGCTTGGGAGAGTACAATGTAACAATAAACATACATATTCCCTCTCCACATCAAGCATACAGTCTAGAGGGGAAGAGAGACATTAGTATGCATAAATAAATGACAGATATATACGTAAGTGCTGTGGGGCTGGGAAGGGGGATAAATGAAGGGAGCAAGTCAAGACCATGCAGAGGGGAGTGGGAGAAGAGGAAAGGAGGTTTAGTCATGGAAGGCCTCTTGGAGGAGATGTGCCTTCAATAAGGCTTTGATGCGGGGGTGGGGGAGAAAGTCATTGTCTTTGAGGATTTGAGGAGGAAGGGCGATCCAGGCCAGAGGGAGGAGGTGGGCGAAGGGTCGGCGGCGTGATAGACGAGACCGAGGTATATCCATTGAGAAGGTGTGCATTAGAGGAGCAGAATATGCGGGCTGGATTGTAGTAGGAGAGTAGCACGGTGAGGTAGGCGGGAGCAAGGTGATTGACTGCTTGAAAGCCAATGGTGAGGAGTTTTTGTTTGATGCGGAGTTGGAGGGTCAACCACTGGAGTTTCTTGAAGAGAGGGGAAACATGACCTTAACATTTTTGTAGAAAAATGAACAGGGCAGTAGAGTGAAGTATGAACTGGAGTGGGGAGACACAGGAAGCTCGGTGGTCAGCAAGGAGGAGGCTGATGCCGTAATCAAGGCAAGAGTGGATAAGTAATTGTATTAATGTGGTAGCCATTTGGATGGAGAGGAAAGAGCGGATTTTAGCGATGTTGTGAAAGTGGGACCTACATGATTTAGTGATGCTTGAATATGGGTTGAATGAGAGAGAGAAGTCAAGAATAACGCCAAGGTTTCAGGTTTGCAAGACAGGAAGAATGGTGGTGTCGTCTACATTCATTCATTCAATCGTATTTATTGAGCGCTTACTAATAATAATAATAATAATAAAAATGTTGGTATTTGTTAAGCGCTTACTATGTGCAAAGCACTGTTCTAAGCGCTGGGGAGGTTACAAGGTGATCAGGTTGTCCCACGAGGGGCTCACAATTTTAATCCCCATTTTACAGATGAGGGAACTGAGGCACAGAGAAGTTAAGTGACTTGCCCAAAGTCACACAGCTGACAGTTGGGAGAGCTGGGATTTGAACCCATGACCTCTGACTCCAAAGCCCAGGCTCTTTCCACTGAGCCACAGCAGCTTCTCCAGCAGCTTACTGTGTACAGAGCACTGTACTAAGCGCTTGGGAAGTGCAAGTCGGCAACATATAAAGACAGTACCTACCCAACAACGGGCTCACAGTATAGAAGGGGGAGACAGACAACAAAATAAAACATGTAGACTGGTATCAAAATCGTCAGAACAAATAGAATTAAAGCTATATACACATCATTAATAAAATAAATAGTAAATATGTACAAGTAAAATAAATAGAGTAATAAATTTGTACAAATATATATACAAGTGCTGTGGGGAGGGGAAGAAGTTGGGGGGGATGGGGAGGAGGACAGGGAAAGGGGGCTGAATGTGGGAAGGCCTCCTGGAGGAGGTGAGCTCTCAGTAGGGCTTTGAATGGAGGAAGAGAGCTAGCTTGGCAGATGTGTGGAGGGAGGGCATTCCAGGCCAGGGGAAGGACATGGGCCGGGGGTCGATGGCGGGGCAGGTGAGAACGAGGTACAGTAAGGAGGTTAGCAGCAGAGGAGCGGAGGGTGCGGGGTGGGCTGTAGAAGGAGAGAAGGGAGGTGAGGTAGGAGGGGGCGAGGGGATGGAGAGCCTTGAAGCCGAGAGTGAGGAGTTTTTGCTTGATTCGTAGGTTGACAGGCAGCCACTGGAGATTTTTGAGGAGGGGGGGGTAACATGCCCAGAGCGTTTCTGCACAAAGATAATCCGGGCAGAAGAGTGAAGTACAGACTGAAGTGGGCAGAGACAGGAGGATGGGAGATCAGAGAGGAGGCTGATGCAGTAATCCAGTCGGGATAGGATGAGATTGAACCAGCAAGGTAGCGGTTTGGATGGAGAGGAAAGGGCGGATCTTGGCAATGTTGCGGAGGTGAGACCGGCAGGTTTTGGTGACAGATTGGATGTGTGGGGTGAACGAGAGAGTGGAGCCGAGGATGACACCAAGGTTGTGGGCTTGTGAGACGGGAAGGATGGTAGTGCCAGTGAAGGGAAAGTCAGGGAGAGGGCAGGGTTTGGGAGGGAAAATAAGGAGCTCAGTCTTGGACATATTGAGTTTTAGGTGGCGGGAAGACATCCAGATGGAGATGTCCTGAAGGCAGGAGGAGACAGTGATGGGAAAGTCAGGAGAAGAACAGAGTTTGGGAGGGAAGATGAGGAGTTCTGTTTTAGAAATGTTAAGCTTGAGGTGATGGGAGGACATCTAAGTAGAAATGTCCTGAAGGCAGGAGGAAATGTGAGACAACAGAGAGGGGGAGAGATGAGGGCTGGGGATGTAGATTTGGGCACGGTCCAGGGGAGAGAACTGGAGCTGGATGACAGGCAAAGGAATCAGAGGTGTCCAGCTCGAGAAGAGAAAACTTGAGGGGGCTGTATCCCATCCCTCAGTTCCTGAAATGTTTTGATGGGGAGGGGGCTGGCCAACCACTCCCCAGGGCAGAAGGCAGAGGAGAGCTGGACCTCCTTCTCCGCCTTCCTGAATCAGCTCCCTTCTCCCCGCTCTTCCAAATCCTCTACCCACTCCCATCTTCCTTCGCTTCAAACAGATCCTTCTGGCCTCCTGGTTTCAAGACTCTCCCCACCTCTGTCCAATATTCCATGTCTCCTGCTCCACCCTAGCTCTTTCCATCTTCCATGTCAGCTCTCCTCTCCTGCTCTGACCTAGCTCAGGCGCTTCAGTCCACCTAAGTTCTCCTCCAAACTACAACCTCACGCTCGCCTCACCTGCCTCTGAACCCTGAACCCTGACCCTGACATACTAGCCCTCCAACCTGAAACTCTCTCCCCACAAAATCCTCCAGACCACACTCTCCCTATTTTCAACCTCCACACCTAGAAATCTCACTTCCAACAAGCCTTCCCTAAATTCCCTAATTATCAGCGCACTCTAAATCCAACAACCCTCCTGTCTCTCCTCATTCCAGTCCTTACTTCATTCTGCTGCCCGCATCATTTTCTACAACAAACGTTCAGGCTATGATTCCCCACTCAAGAACCTCCAATGGTTGCCCATCCACGTCCGCATCCAACATCAAACATTGGCTTTAAAGCAATCACCTTGCCCCGTCCTATCTCACCTCGCTACTCTCCTACAACAACCCAGCCAGCACACTCCTCTAATTCATTCATTCTTTCATTCAATCGTATTTATTGAGCACTTACTGTGTGCAGAGCACTGTACTAAGCGCTTGGGAAGTACAAGTCGGCAACATGCAAACCTCACCGTACCTCGATCCCGTCTATCTCGCCACCGACCTCTCACCCTCGTCTCTCATCTGGCCTGTAATGCCCTCCCTTTTCTTATCTAACAGACAGTGACTCTCCCCCCTTCTAAAGCCTTATTCCTTCCCTGACTAAGCCCTCTTTCCCTTTTCTTCCACTCCCTTCTGCACCGTCCTAACGTGCTTTCTTTATTCATTCCCTCCTCCCAGCCCCACAGCACTTATGTCCATATCTGTAATTTTATATTTATTTATATTAATGTCTGTCTCCCCCTCTAGACTGTAGGCTCGTTGTGGGCAGGGAATGTGCCTGCTCTATTGTTATATTTTACTGTCCCAAGCTGTGCTCTGCACAGTAAATATGATTGAATGGAATACGATTGAATGAATTTCACAATCACTAAGTATCTCTGGCTCCTTGCGAATCTGTTTCCCAGTTTCCTTTTCTGATTCGGAATCAGCATGGAGAGTCCGCACTCCCTCCAGCCCTCGGCCCTCGGGGGTGAGAGTCAGAAACAGCTCTGGGGGGGGGAGGGGGAGGGGGGGTGAAGGGGGCATCCTCCAAGATTGCAGGCAGTAGAACCTTCCTCCCCCACCCCAATCCCTTTGCCCTGGGGGTTGCCCAATAAGACTCGGAAACACACACACACACACACACACACACACACACACACACGTACTCATTCACATAAATCACACCCAACAAATGTACACAACATATTTCCATACACAAACCCCCACCTACTTTAAGCACACACACACACATGTATTTGGACAATAATTACTCTTAGATCCTCCACGCTCTCATGCTTTCACACCCACAAACACACCACGACCCCACGAGTTTTTAAAGCCCGTCATTAACATGGAAAGTCTCCACCCCATTCCGGACAAATAAGCAGCCACGACCACCCTTTTTGAATCTCCCGGTTGGCATCCGAACCTGCCTCCACCTCCCTGGCTCTCTCTTCCCTGGCCTGGGTCTTCTTCGCGGGGGCTGTGGAGCCGGCCTGAGGCAGCCTGGACACCCCCACCCCCTGCGCCCCTCAGACAACAGCCCTGGAATGGGGCGGGGGGACCGAGGGAGGGTGGTCTCTACCTCTGGAGACCCGACCCCTCCCCCCCTGCCCTTCTTCCGGGCCAGCCACAAGGTTTCAATGACTTTATTTCCTCTTAGAAACGGGCACAGCACAGAAAGAGTTAAAAAAAATAGCCGGTACCGTTACAGTGCTAGTCCATGAGAGGAGGGGGCGGGAAGCAGGGGGAAGGGGGCGGGGTGTCGGGGGACAGGGAGCGGTTGTTATCTTTTCTCGACGTGAACTTAACCTTTCCCGCCTCGAGTTTCAGACCCGGAACAGAAATAGTTAACAAGGTGGGATGGGGACGGCGGGGGAGAGTCGGAGCTCGGGACAGAGAAATGGGAAAACCGGAATCCAGGGAGTCCGGCGGCGAGGCGGACCTCAGGCGGCGGCGGGGACCTTTTCCGGGGATGAATGTGTCCATGCGGGCCCCTCCCGAGTCAGGCGCCCCCGGGAATGGGGGTGGGGTCGGGGGCTCTGGGGTCAGCCTGGCTTCTGGGAGAGGGGGCGCCGCCCACCCTGGAGACAGGGAAGAGTCGCTTGGCGACCCGACTGCCCGGCGCCGCTACCCACTGGGGACCGGGGTTTTTAGGCCCCAAGGGACGGCCCCGTCTCTTTCCGCTCCAGAGCTGGTCAGGCGTGGATCTGCGAGGTCAGCCCGTCCACGGGATCTCCAGAGAAGCCGCAGGGAGGGGAGAGGAGAGAAGGGGTGGGGAGTTCGGGACCCTGCCCCCTATCGCCCCCCCCCCCCCATACCTGCCTCCGGTTCGGGGGCCCCGGGGCTGAGCTGGGTGGGATGCCTTGGGGCTGGGGGAGAAGGGGGCCGGGTCCTCATGGACTGCGTATGCAGCCTGACTCAGTCTGTGTCCAGGAGGGGTGGATCGCTGCCTCTGCCTTGGGACAATGTGTCTGTGTTACTGCTGTATGACCGTGACTCGTGTGTATGTGTCTGTGTGTGTGCATGTGGATGTTTGGTGACGGTGCCGTCTGTGATTTCGTCTGACAGTGTGTGCAAGTGTGCGTGCAGTACCTGTGGCTGTGTGCAATACGACTGTATGCATGTGTTTGTGTGTAACCGGGTTTGGGCCCAACAATAGAATTCCACTCTCCGCGTCCCTTTCCGGACCCGCCGGGCGGACCCTGTGCACGCATGTTGGCTGGCGAGGAGTGGGCCTAGACCTCCCATCCTTGGCTCTCGCCCTCTATCCCTCCCGCTCCCGGACCCCCGTCGCCACCCCCACCCCACCCCACCCCCGCCCCAGGCCTCCCATTCCCCACAGACTCTTCCGATTCCCTATGCCCCCTTCACGTGCCCCGACTTCCTTTCCCCTTCCCCCCCAAGTCTCCCACTGAAGTCTCTCCCCAGAGCAGCCCCGGCCAGGTTTGCGGTGTCTCTCCCGCACGGCCCGTCTATTGTCACTTGGAATAAAAAAGGAAAATGTTCCTTCCCCGCCGGCTCCGCTGCTCCCGGGGCTGGTGACGTCTCCCCGCCGGCAGGCGGGGTCAGTCCCGGCTCCGACAAGTCACAGGGAAGGGTGGGGGGCGGGAGAGGGGGGCGAGAGGGGAAGGGGAGAGCTCGTGTCGGGGAGAGACCCCGGGCGACAGCTCCTCTCCGACTCGGCCCTTGGCCCCTGGGCCTCTGTAGGCCAGAGTCCGGCTGGCCGGCCCCGCGTGGGGAGTGGGAGGAGCAGGGGTGGGGATGGGGGTCGTCTCCGTCGGCCGCTCCGTTGAGTCGGGATGGGGGGGTTATCGATAGAGAGCGGGGGGGGGGAGCTGGGGGGCGACCCCCGGCGGGGGCGGTCCTAGGCGTAGAATTCCTCCTGCTTGTCGGGCTTCTGGTAGGTGACGCTGGCCGGCTTGGGCTCCTCCAGGGTGTAGCTCCCCTCGTCCTTCTTCTTCATGCGGTAGACGAGCAGCATGACCAGGAAGGCGGCAAAGAGCGCCCCTACCACACCGCCCACGATCACGGCTGCAAGGACAGCGAGGGTCAGGGGCGCTAGGCCGGGGGATGGGGGACAAGGGACAAGGGGCGGCGCAACCAGAAAAGCAACGCTTCTCTGCTTCCTCACCTTCCTTACCTCTTCGTCTCGGCCCCACCGCCCACCTTGGCCCGGCCCCCCTCCAGCCCCGTCCCCCCTCCTGCCCTCCCTCCCTCCCTCCACTCTACCCCGCTTCCATCCCCGCCGCGCCCCCACCTATGAGCACTTCCTTCCTTTCCAGGATACTGCGCTGGGGCAGCTGGGCGGCCGAGGACCCCGGGTCGATGCTGTTGTCCAGGAGGTCGGGGGCCGCCCGCTCTCCGCCCCGGCCCTGCCCCTCGGCCGGGGTGGGCGCCGCCCCCGCGGGCTCCACCTCGTTGCTCAGCTCGGGAGCCGCCGTCTCTTCGGGGACCTCGAAGTCGCCGCTGACCGGCGCCTCTCCCGCGGGGGCCGCGGTCGTGGAGGGCGAGGCCGTGGGGGGCGGGGTCTGCGGGGGCGGGGAGGGGTCTGCGTTAGGTCCCCACCTCGCCACGACCCCCAGACACGCCTCGCCTTCCCCCCCACCAGGGGTAGGGGGGTCGAGGGTGCGGGGGGGGGGGCAGAAGAGTGGAGGGAGACCGAGGGAAAATAGGGGGGTGGGGAGGGGGCGATGAATAAGGAGAGAAGAGGGGAGGCAGAGGGACGTCGGAGGAAGAGGAGGGAAGCCGTCCGGCCTGTATTTCACTGCTCGTCCTCGCCTATCTTACTTACCTCGCTGATTCCCTCCTACAGCCCGGCACTCTTCCCCTCCCCCGACTCCTCTATTGCCAACCTACTCATTTTACTTCAATATATGTTGCAAACTTGTACTTCCCAAGCGCTTAGTACAGTGCTCTGCACACAGTAAGCGCTCAATAAATACGATTGAATGAATGAATGAATGAATGAATCTCATCTATTTCTCCGCCGACCCCTTGCCACGTCCCGCCTTTGGTCTGGCACTCCTTCCACCTTCACATCGGACAGACCACCACTCACCCCAACCTTCAAAGCCTTACCAAAATCACATCTTCCCCAAGAGGCCTTCCCAGACTAAGTTCTCATTTCCCCTACACCCTCTTCCTTTCATTCATTCATTCATTCAATCGTATTTATTGAGCGCTTACTGTGTGCAGAGCACTGTACTAAGCGCTTGGGAAGTACAAGTTTGCAACATATAGAGGCGGTCCCTACCCAATAGCGGGCTCACAGTCTAGAAGGGGGAGACAGACAAGAAAACAAAACATATAAACCAAATAAAATAAATAGAATAAATATGTACAAGTAAAATAGAGTAATAAATATGTACAAACATATATACATACATACAGGTGCTGTGGGGAGGGGAAGGAGGTAAGACAGGGGGATGGGGAGGGGGAGAGGAAGGGGGGTGCTCAGTCTGGGAAGGCTTTCTTCTGTGTCACCCTTGCACTTGGATCCGTTTCCTTGATTAACCTCGCCCTCAACCTCACGGTACTTACTTCTATATCCGTATTGTATCTATATCCGTAATTTATTTTAATGCTGATGTCCCCCTCTAGACTGGAAGCTCATCGTGGGCACGGAAGGTGTCTACCAACTCTGTTATATTTTATTCTCCGAAGCACCTAGTACAGTGTTCTGCACACAATAAGCTCTCAATAAGCACTGATTGGTCAGTGCCCTGGTCGCCAGGTCCGTTTCCTGTCTGCTGCGTGACCTTGGGCAAGCTAATTCTCTGTGCCTCAGCTACCTCTTCGGTAAAATGGGGACTGTGAGCCCTACGTGGGACAACCTGATACCCTGTATCTACGCCAGCACTTAGAACAGCGCTTGGCACATAGTAAGTGCTTAACAAAGCCCATCATTATTATTAGAAGTCTGTGGGGCCTGCGAAGGAACACGCATACCCCTGCTCATTTTGGGGAGACAGCTTGGAGTTAGTAGCCCCCCCTTCTGCCCGTGCTCCCCTCCCCGGATCCCCATGTTCCCCTCCCCCCTACCTGTGCTCGCTCAGGGGGCCGGCGGGTACCAGCCAGCGAGGTTCCAGGTTGGCTTTCCGGCAGGTCCGGAGCCCGGGATCCCGCTTCTGGCGAGGGTTCGGCTCTCGGATGGACCACGGCCGTGCTGACCGGGGCCGGGGCGGTGGGCTCCGTCTCCGGGGTTGGGGCGGGAGTGGCCGGAGGTGTGGGGTGGGCCGAAGAGGCCGTGGTGGCCAGGAGAGGAGGGAGCCACAACGCCGAGGTGGGCTGGGCAGTTGGAGCGCCGGTCGAGGGCGAGGCCGCGGCGGGTGGGGTCGCCGTGGAGGTGGTCGCGGTGGTGGGAGTCACCGTGGGGGTGGTCGCGGCGGTAGAAGTCGTCGTGGGGGTGGTCGCGACCGGGGGAGCCCCCGCGAGGGTGGTCGAGGCCATGAGGGCAACCGTGGGGGTGGTCGCAGCCGTAGGGATCCCGTGTCCGGGGAGGCCCGACCCCTCAGTATCCCAGAACTGGGTCCGGGTGCTGGCGGGGGGCTCGGAGGGCTTGAGGGTCGCACTGCGGGCAGGAGGTTCTGTGGATGGGGTGGCCCCAGGGGCCACGGGGGAGGCCGCGGGGAGGCCGGATGGCGTGGTGGACGGCGCGCTGGCCGCCGTGTCCGTGGTCATTCTGGTGCCCGTCTCGATCCCCGACTCTTGCTCGAAAACTGCGGGGGCAGGGACATAAGGGGCAGGGCCGCGGCAGGCCCAGCACCCGCCCGGCCGCACCTCAGTTTCCCCCGGGGGCTGGGGGGGGTGGGGAGCCGCCCAGTCCCCGTGAGTTGGAAGGGGCGGCGGCGGGGGCCGGGGGGCGACGGTCGGGACTTACAGCCGGAGCCGGAACCCGAGTACAGATCGTCCAGGTCGTCGTCCGGGAAGGAGTCGTCGTCCCCGGATCCCTCCAGGTCCACCGGCCGCTCCAAGCTCTCGTAGCGCCAGCGCTGAGCCTAAGGGGGCGAGGGGCGAAGGGCGAGGGGCTCAGAGCCGGGGCCGAGGGGAGCTCAGAGCCCGGATCGGGTTCGGAGGCCCAGAGCCAGGTTGGAGAACGTGCCTACCACTTCTATTGTATTGTAGGCTCCCGTGCGCTTATTACAGTGCTGTCTCCACTCAGTAAGCGCTCATTAAAACAGAACAATGCTCCAGCGCTTAGAACAATGCTTTGGTATATAGTAAGCGCTTAACAAATACTATTATTCATTCATTCATTCAATCGTATTTATTGAGCCCTTACTGTGTGCAGAGGACTGTACTAAGGGTGTTGGAAAGTACAATATAGTAATAGACAATCCCTGCCCACAACAAACTCACAGTCTAGTCTACTACTACTACTACTGTCTACATGTTTTGTTTTTTTGTCTGTCTCCCCCTTCTAGACTGTGAGCCCGTTGTTGGGTAGGGACCGTCTCTATCTGTTGCCGACTTGTACTTCCCAAGCGCTTAGTACAGTACTCTGAACACAGTAAGCGCTCAATAAACACGATTGAATGAATGAATACTACTACTGCTACTATTATTATTATTAATAAATCCCATTGAGTGGCTTAGGGAGAGGCAGATGTCCTGCTGTCAGCAGTTCCCGGGGGGTTACCCGTGGCCCGGAGCTGGGTGGGGCCTTCGCGGAGACCCCAGGTATGGCGGGAGGTCTCAGGCGCCCCCCGCCCCGCCCCAGTCCACCGTGTCTCAGCCCGGCCGGGGCCCAACACCCTTTCCGGCCCAGGCCGCGGAGGTGGCGCTCCTGGGAGAAGTGCTTTGAGATCCTTTTCGAGGTGGGGAGGACACAAGGTCTCTCTGTTCCAGTCATTCGGGGGCCGGCAGCGGGGGCCCGCTCCCTGACGGCGCCCCCCGAAACCCGACACGTGGCGCCCCGGGGGTTCTCGGGCGAGCAGGGCGAGGCCCGGCCTTCTCCGCCGCTCGACGACAGAGATCGCGACGGGGCCTTGGCGAGCGGAGCGCCTTAGCCTCTCCGCCAACTCCGTAATGAACTAATCCCCAGTTACCCGCCGGGAGGGGTACAATTAGTCTAATTGCTGCCGTGAGTAATCGCTGCTGTAATTACCGGGTCTCCCCTCTGGCCGCCAGGCGCTTGGCGCCCGCCCCTCGCCCGCTTCCCCCTCCCCTCCCCCTCCCCAGGCCCCCCCTCCCCAAGGCCCCCCGTTTCCCGGGGACCTGGGGGGGAGGAGGGGCGGCCAGCGGCATCGGGGGGACCGAGAGGAGGCGCCTGCCCAATCCGTTCTCCGCCACCGCCAGCGGCGCGGGGAACACGGGAAGGCCAGCGGGGACCCGGGGAGCGGGCAGTCGGCAGGGATCGAGGGAAGGGTCCGCAGGGACCCGGGGAAGAGTCGGCAAGGAGTGAGGGAGGAGTCAGCAGGGATCGAGGGAGGAGTCAGCAGGGAGAGGGAGGAGTCAACAGGGATCGAGGGAGGTGTCAATCAATCAATCAATCAATCAATCGTATTTATTGAGCGCTTACTGTGTGCAGAGCACTGTACTAAGCGCTTGGGAAGTCCAAGTTGGCAACATATAGAGACAGTCCCTACCCAACAGTGGGCTCACAGCCTAGAAGGGGGAGACAGAGAACAAAACCAAACATAAGAACAAAATAAAATAAATAGAATAGATATGTACACGTAAAATAAATAAATAAATAAATAAATAG
The DNA here is from genome assembly GCF_015852505.1 of Tachyglossus aculeatus. Lineage (NCBI taxonomy): Eukaryota > Metazoa > Chordata > Mammalia > Monotremata > Tachyglossidae > Tachyglossus > Tachyglossus aculeatus. The sequence goes on from NC_052081.1 coordinate 50,242,590, forward strand.
AGTGATAAATCTGTACAAACATATATACATATATACTGGTGCTGTGGGGAAGGGAAGGAGGTAAGATGGGGGGATGGAGAGGGGGACGAAGGGGAGAGGAAGGAAGGGGCTCAGTCTGGGAAGGCCTTCTGGAGGAGGTGAGCTCTCAGTAGGGCCTTGAAGGGAGGAAGAGAGCTAGCTTGGCGGATGGGCAGAGGGAGGGCATTCCAGGCCCGGGGGATGATGTGGGCCGGGAGTCACAGGAGTCAACAGGAATCGAGGGAGAATCAATCAATTAATCAATCAATCGTATTTATTGAGCGCTTACTGTGTGCAAAGCACTGTACTAAGCGCTTGGGAAGTACAGGGACCCAGGGAGGAATCAGTCCGCAGGGCCGGGGGCGACAGTCCCCTTCTCGAGGAGGGGCCGAGCCCCCCACTGCTGAACCCCCAGGAAGGTGTAGCCTGGAATGTCCTCCCTCCGCACATTCGCCAAGCTAGCTCTCTTCCTCCCTTCAAGGCCCTACTGAGAGCTCACCTCCTCCAGAAGGCCTTCCCAGACTGAGCCCCCCTCCTTCTTCTCCCCCTCCTCCCCCTCCCCCTCCCCGCCGCCTTACCTCCTTCCCCTCCCCACAGCACCTGTATATATGTATATATGTCTGTATGTATTTATTACTCTATTTATTTATTTATTTACTTTGTACACACTTATTCTATTCATTTTATTTTGTTAATATGTTTTGTTTTGTTCTCTGTCTCCCCCTTCTAGACTGTGAGCCCACTGTTGGGTAGGGACCGTCTCTACATGTTGCCAACTTGTACTTCCCAAGCGCTTAGTACAGTGCTCTGCACACAGTAAGCGCTCAATAAATACGATTGAATGAATGAATGAATGAATGAATGAATGAGTGTGGATTCGGGCACTGAGCTGCGCCCCACGGGGAGGAAATGGGATCTCTGACCTGAGAGGAAGGGGGAGGATGGGGGTGGGGTGGGGGAAGGGGCCTACCGGCCTGGTGGGGAAATGGAACACACACATATACAGACATGTACATTTACAATCATTCCTGTATACACTTATACATACTTACATACCTACCTAATCATGCATTCATTCATTCAGTTATATTTATTGAGCACTCACTAGGTGCAGAGCACTGTACTAAACACTTGGGAGAGTACACTATAACAATAGACACATTCCTTGCCCATAATGAGCTTACAGTCTAGAGGGGGAGACAGACATTAACATAAAGAAATTACAGATATGTACATAAATTACAGATATGACATGCGGTATACATACATATAGATTGTATCTATCCCAATCTTCGCACAAAGTAACCACTTAATAAATGCCATAATTATACACATTCAAACATATGCAGTAATAATAATAATAATTGTAGTATTTGTTAGGTGCTTACTATGTGCCAGGCACCATCCTAAACCCTGTGGTGGATACAAGATAATCTGGTTGGTTATAGTGAAGCAGTGTGGCCTAGTGGCAAGAGCCTGGGCTTGGGAGTCAGAGGACATGGGTTCTAATCCCTGCTCTGCCACTTGCTGCTGTGAGACCTTGGGCAAATCACTTTCACTTCTCTGTGCCTCAGTGGCCTCATCTGTAAAATGGGGATTAAGACTGTACGCCACATGGGACAACCTGATTAGCTTGTATCTACCCTAGTGCTTAGAACAGTGCTTGGCACATAGTAAGCGCTTAATAAATACTATAATTATAATTATTATAGATCCTGTCCCACATGGTGCTCACAGCCTTAATACCCATTTTACAGAGGGGAAACTGAGGCCCAGAGAAATGAAGTGACTTGCCCAAGGTCACACAGCAGACAAATGGCAGAGTCTGGATTAGAACCCAGGTCCTTCTGACTCCCAGGCCCGTGATCTATCCACTAGGCCACACTGCTTCTCCCACATATAAGTTGAATCTACCCAATGCTTAGCATATAGTAAGCACTTAATAAATGCCATAATTATACAGACTCACACATACATACACATTATTTTGTGAACTCACTCTTCTGTTGACAATAATAATAATAATTTTGGTATTTGTTAAGCACTTACAGTGCCCCAGGCACTGTACTAAGCACTGGGGAGGATGCAAGCAAATCAGGTTGGACACAGTTCCTGCCCTGCCTGGGGCTCACAGTTCTTAATCCCCATTTTACAGATGAGGGTACTGAGGCACAGAGGTACACACCCAAGACCACACAGCAGATAAGTGGCAGAGCCGGGTCTAGAACCTATGACCTCCTGACTCCCAGGCGTGTGCTCTATCGACTGTGCCATGCTGCTCAGCTGTCCAGGTTTGGGTCTGGGGGAGAGGCACCTGACACCCTTTCCTGGGCATTGCTGGACCTTATAAATGTCTTTCCTGGGAATGGCAAGACTGTGCAGGCCCATGACCTCCTAGTTCACCCTTCCCCCCTCTCCCCCGTTCACTGCTCCTGCCCTGCCCCACTTCTCCACTGCTGTTCAGGTAGATGTCCAGGACCAATGGGGCGAGGGAAGTAGAGGAAAGGGACCAGCTATCAATATTGAAGACCACCCTCCAGCCAATCATGAATCAACCCTCAGACCATCTGTCTTGTCTACTCCAGCCCAACCCATTGTGTTATCAATTAATCAATAGCATTTACTGTGTGCAGAGCACTTGGGAGAGTACAGTGAGATAGAATTAGTAGACACGATCCCTGCCCAGAAAGAGCTCTCACTCCAGGGACATAGGTGAAACTAGTAAAAGAGAGGTGGCTCAAGGGTTTGAGCCCAGAGTGTCCCATCTGGCAGCTGGGCCTCCACTGTGATCCTCCTCTCCTGTCGCCCTTATGATCCTGCTCCCACAATGCTACTGTCCCCCAAGTCAGTCAGGCAGAACCTCCCCAGGGAAAAACCAAGGAAGGGCTCAGCTCACCCCAGCCAGACCCTCCTGGGTCCATTCTCTCATTGGGACATCGTGGGTTAGCATTAGCTGGCTGATGTCCCAGGGTGGGATAGGGACTGTGTCCAACATGATTATCTTGTATCCCTAGTGCTTAGTACAGTGCCTGGCACCTAGTAGGCACTTAACAAATACCACAATTATTACTAATTATTTTTACAGGATTTCAGCAAATGTGTTTGTGTGGGTACCTGTGCATCACTGTGTGTGAGACCATGCACACAATCGGTGGTATTTATTGAGCACTTACTGTGTGTACAGCACTGTGCTAAGTGCCTTGGAGAGCAAAATATAGTTGGTAGTCATGACTCCTGCCCTCAAGGAGCTTACAATCTAATGGAAGGAGTTTATAGTCTAGAGAGATGGATGTCTGTTTGTGTCTCTGTGGCTGTGAATGGGTGTCACTTTCAGTTTATGGGTATGTGTGATCATGAGTTTGTGTGACTGCCAGTGAACATGTGTGTGACTCAGGTTTCATGGCTGTGCTTCCGTGTCTGCGAGTGTGACTCCGTGTGTGTGTGTGTGTGTGTGTGTGTGTGTGTGTGTGTGTGTGTGTGTGAGATTGGGTTTAAGTGTCCAGGAGTGTGATTGCATCAGAGTGTGTGTGTGTATTTGAGACTGTGCTTCAGTGTTTGGGTGTGTGATTGCATCAGTGTGTGTGAAACTGTGTGTGTGTGTATGTGTAAAACTGTTTCAGTGCTGGGGTGTGTCACCGTATCAGTGTGTGAGAGAGTGTGTATCCCTGTTGGATGGGAGACAACCCAGTTTGGGGAGGGAGAGCCTCTCTCCCCCTGTGAATCAATCAGGCTCTGCACAGGTAGATCTTTTCTCAATCCCATTAATCCCCATCCCCGGAGCCATCGGCATGACAACAGTTGCCATGGCAACCTCTTCTCCATCCTAATGACTGAGATCTGTAGCTCCCCACAGAGCCAGTAGCTGGAGAAGACAGGGGAGGAGGAAGGGAAGGTGGGGAGAGAGATGGGGACAGTGACTGAAACAGAGAGGGACAGGAAGAGAGACAGAGAGACAGAAAGGGAGACAGCTACAAAAGCAGGGAGATAGAGAGACAGAGAGGTGGAAAGGAAGGCCAGAGGGACAAAGGAAGGACGACAGAGACCCAGGTCTGCAGAGACCTGGATCAACCAGATTATTTCCGATGTAGATGGGTCCCCAGTCTGTCCCAGTGTCCAGTTACCAGGTCTGATCCACTGGGAATCCATCCCATTCTGGACAGTTTGCTTTCCCAGTCAGTCAATCGATTGCATTTATTGACTTTTTATTTATTACTATATGCCGAGTACCATAATAAACGCTCGGGAGAGTACAACACAACAAAGTTAGTAGCCACGGATCCCTGTCCACAAGGAGCTCACAGTCTAGAGAGTTCCTCCACCTCTGTCCAGGGCCCAGGACCACCTACTCTGCAGATTGGAACACCTAGTCCTGGAGACTAGGAGCATCCTCCCCACTGTCCCCTTCCCCGTCCTTCCCCTCTCTGAAAGACAGCAACCAGGAATCCCCAGAGCTGGCCAGCTCAGAGCGGGGGAGGGGTGGCGGTGGTGGCTGGGGGGGTGGCGGGACTGGGAGGAAGTTGAGGGGTCATTTGTTTTTCAGGCTGAGGTCCTAGAGGGGGTCAGCCTTGGGCCAGCTGCCTCAGGCCAGGCCAGCTCCATAGGCAGCTGCCCTCCCCTGCGGCCTTGCACAGCACAGTGCGGCAGCCCCAGGGTCCCCAGGGATCCTGGGGGCGATTGATTGATTGATTGATTGATTGATGAATGGATGGATTGAACTATGGAGCAGGAGAGAGGGGCAAGGACCCAGATCTGTCCCTCCCCTGCTGCGTGCTCTCAGGCCAGAGCTCACCCTCCCTAAGGAAGGGGAGGGGGGATGGCCCTGGTGTGGCACATCCAAGGTCCTGTCTGCCCTACAGATGGGGATTCGGGGAGAGCAGCCACATGTGGGGCAGAGGGGGGCTTGGGAGGGCTCAGCTGCAAGGTTGGGAATCCAGCTGTGGCCAGAGCTGCTGCTGGAGTCACATGGGGGGCCCTTCAGTACCGGCTCTTCCCCATCCCTGCTCCCACCACACCTCCAAGGACCTTTCCCCCATCTCTGCCCACAACCAGCCCCAAACTGGAGCTAGATGTTGGTGGGCAGGTGGGAACCTGAAATGGGGTTGGTGGGGGTGGGGAGGCTGCTGCCCCTTCCTTCCTCCCTCCCCAACCCTGAGGAATCCTATAATAACCTCACACAACTCATACAGGTACATATGTGCGCACAGGAGCTCACATAGGCCTGCACAGACACACACAGTCATATTCACGCCTATACAAACACATACACTCCCACGGAGACACACACACACCTATAAACCCTTACATTTCCACACACGTACACACAAAGATGACCATTCAAAGCCAAGCACACCCACCCACAGTCTCCATCCTTTTCTTGCCACTGTTGTACTCGGCTCCCAGTCCCATCCCCCACCGACTTGGTCCCTGGAGGATGGGGATGGTGTTCCCATGGCAACAGGGCAGCCCCCGAGACCAGCTGCCCTCCGTCACCACTTTCTTGCCCGCTCTTGGCCCAGCGGCCATGGAGCCCCAGAGCTGTGGCCCTACTCCCATCCCCGCTTTCTGTGTGCGAGCCCTTTAGGGTGCCCTGCTGGCCAAGGCTTCCATCCCTCCTGCCGTGGGCTCAACCGACCCCTGTTCCAGCCTGGAGTCCGGGCGGGATGCCCAGGGAGGAGACCCAGCAGCCTGGTCCTTTCCAGCCAGGCCCACGCTCAGTGGCTCTGCTGGGGAGACACTGAGTGGCTGTGGAAGAATGCGGCGGGCAGTGCCAGAGGCCTTGCGAGGGTGCCCGGGGAGAGGCCTGGGCTGAATGAGGCTGGGCGGGGCCTAGGGGGGCTTGGGGGCTGGGAGAGAGGTCTTGCCGGCCATGATGGAAGAGGGACTGGCACCCCACTGCCTCATCCCCTCTCCCACCCCCAAGCCACCCAGGGCCAGGACCCTCCCAGACCACCCACCCTGCCCTGGGCACCAGGGTCCCTGAGGCCTATTCCACCCACATCCCTATCCCCAACCCTCCCCTCGGCCCGTCCACCCTCTGGGCCCCATGGGCCCTGCCCCTGCCAGTATCTCCACCCCGAAGCCCTGGGGTTGGCTCCACCCTCAAGGACCATGTCTCCCACCGGATCACTGCCCACTGATTAACTCTCAAACCCTATGCCTCTGTTCGCTCTGCCCCTGATGGCCCTGCTCAGTGGCCCCACAGGGCCCCAGTCTTCCCCCTAAAGCCTTCCTCTCCCCAGAGCATGCATGATGGGAGGTCCAGGGATGACACCCTCTCCCGCTTCACAGGAACAGTTCAGACTACAGGTTTTTGGTTTATTTCCACAGTATTTGTTAAGTGCTTACTATATGACAGGCACTGTACTAAACACTGCAGGTAGATACAAGATACAAGGTACCAAGAAAACTCAAAGGCTATACCTACCAGAATGACCACAGAAGAGTGAAGATAGGACGTTCTGGAGAAAATACGTCCATAGAGTCACCCTGGATTGGAAACGACTCGACAGCATTTGCTGATGATGAGACACAAACTAATCAGGTTGAACATAGTCCATGTCTCTTATGGGGCTCACAGTCTTAATCCCCATTTTACAGATGAGGTAACAGAAGCACAGAGGAGTTAAGTGACTTGCCCAAGATCACACAGCAGACAAGTGAAGTGGGATTAGGACTCAGGTCTTTCTGACTCCCAGGCCACTAGGCCATGATCCTGGGCCCCTCCCCCAACATCTTGCTCCCCCTCAGAGCTCCCCACTCCCCAAAGACCCTGCCCCCCACATCTTCCCACCTGGCAGAGCCCTCTCCCAGGAGAGTCCCTCCCCCGCCAGAGCTCCCTCCCCTGAGTTAGCCTGCCGTTCATACCTCTCTTCCCTGAGAGACCCTGCCCCCAGAGTCCCCGCCCGAACCCCTTCCCCCCCAAGCCCCAGCCCCCCAGAGTCCTCACCCCCAAGAGTCCCCTCCCCCTAGAGTTCCCACCCCTCAGAGCCCCCTTCCCTGAGACTTCTGGAAGGGCTGCACTCTCTGCCTTCATCATCATCATCATCATCACGACCAGGAGAGGGGCAGAGGAGGAACAGTGACTGAGAGTTGCTTAGATTCATGGCTAATGACCTGCATGCAAATGAGTTGCAAATGGCATGAAAATCTGGGGCATAGCACCTATGCTTCCTGGGCCCTGCCCCTCCTTCCCCCTCACTCCCAAAGCAGCCTGGATGGTGGGGACCAGCAGCATGACCTAGTAGAAAGAGCTGCGCCTGGGAGTCACAAGACCTGGGTTCTAATCCCGGCTCTGCCACCTGCCTGCTGAGTGACCTTAGAAAAGCCACTTCACTTCTCGAAGCCTCAATTTCCTCATCTGTAAAATGCGGATTCAATACTTGTTCTCCCACCTATTTAATAATTACGGTACTCGTGAAGTCCTTACTATGTGCCAAGCACTGTTCTAAGCAATGAGGTCGATACAAAATAATCAGGTAGGACACAGTCCCTGCCCCACATGGGGCTCGCAGTCTTAATCCCCATTTTACGGATGAGGGAAGTGAGGCCCAGAGAAGTGAAGCGACTGAGCCCTGTGGAGAATCTGACCTGATTCTCTTGTAACTACTCCAGTGCTTCTACAGCGATTGTCACATAGTAAGCGCTTAACAAATATTATTATTTCTAGGGGCCCCCAGCAAACAGTACCATGGTTATCACGGATTGGGGTGGAGCGGAGGGTGGGACAGGTGTGAAGAGGACTGTCAGCCACCCCCCAGTACTGTATGAGCGGTTGTTGCACATTTATGTGTGGGTGATGGGTGTGCAGCTGGGTGCGGAGCCAGGTGTGTGTGTGTGTATCTGTGTGTGTGATGAGTGTGCGGTTGTGGGTGTTCAGATGGATGTGCAGTTCTGTGAGGGTGTGTAGCTGGGTGTGAGGTGTATAGTTAGATGTGTGTGGGTGACAGGTGTGCAGTTGTGTGTGGGTGTGGATGTGTGTGGGTGTTAAGGTGTATAGGGGCTGTGCTGGAGCTCGCAGTCCCTGAGTAGGGGCAAGGCAAAACTGCCCTTTCCCAGCGGGATCTGGGAAGTGGCTAGTGCGGGAATGTGGGGCGGTGGGGGAGGAGAAGAGGGCAGGCAGGAGGCTCTGCCCCACCCCACCCCGGACTCAAAATACATTTGTGTGTGGTTGGGTGACAATTGTGGGTTCAAAGTCCGGAAGCTTCCAGCAGTTCCCCCCCAACCCCTGGGTCCCCCAGCCCTTAGACGGATCCAGTGGATACTCCCCCAGCTTGGCAGCCTTCCTCCCCTAGTACCCATCAAACACACATGCACACACACAACTGCATACCTATCAAATACACACACATACAACTGCACATTCATCACATTCACAGGCCTGAGAGTCAGAGGACCTGAGTTCTAATTTTGGCTCCACCACTAATCTGCCGTGTAACCTTGGGCAGGTCACTGAACTCCTCAGTGCCTCAGTTACCTTGCTGGGCACCTGGCGCTTAACAAATACTATAATTATTATGACTTCATCTGTAAAATGGGGATTAAGACTGTGAACCCCATGTGGCACAGGGGCTGTGTCCAACCTGATTAACTTGTATCTACCCCAACTCTTAGTACAGTGCCTGGCACATAGTAAGCACTTAACAGACACAATAATATAAAAGCTGCACACCCATAACACACATTCTCCCCGCCCTCAATGACGTCACTGTGCGGCCCGTCCTCCCTCCCACACACCCCAAACACTGCGAGAAGAAGGGGATGGGGACGAAGGGAGGAGAGAAGAGGGGGGAGGAGGGAAGGAGGAAGAGGAGAACGATGAGGACAGGCGCTCCTGCCGCCGCCGCCGGGAAACCAGACAAAAGCCACGTTGGCAACTCTGGTCAGTGCAGCAGGGAGGAAGAGGCCCGGAGCACGGACCACCCACAAAGGCCACCCGAGGCCAGATATACACACACACATACAGTCACACTGGTCCACACACTGACCCTCCCCCCCCGCCCCCCAACTTCCCTAAAAAGGTCAACACACACATAAACACATTCTGAGTACAAGGTTGGTATGCACACACACACACTCACACACAAACACACCCACCCCAGGCCATCTCAGGGTCCATGGGAATATCTATTGCAGTGCTCAGCGCCTCTACTTCAATAAATCAACAGTATTTTTTGAGGAATTCTGGGTGCATTGTTCTGAGCACCCACTGTATGCAGAGCATTGCACTGAGTACCCACTGTGGGTAGAGCTTTGCACTTGGCTCATACCGTACACATAATGCTGTGCTGGGTGAAATCTAGTGCAATTTAAGCCCAGAGCACTGTATTGAGTGCCTACTGTGTGCATAGTGCTAAACTAGGTGCCGGCTATATGCAGAAGTCTGTGTCGTACTATAGTGTAGAGCTCTGCACCTGACTCCTATAGGCAGTGTATGGAGTGCATTTTGTGCACAGAGCACTGTACTAGGCGCTTACCGTATGCACAGTGCTACTCTGCTCCAATGCATCGGCCTCCTAACTGATCACCCTGCCTCTAGCCTCTTCCCTCCCCAGTCTGTGCTTCACCCTGCTGACTGGATCCATTTTCTAAAAAATTGTTCTGCACTTGTCCCTCTCCTGTCTGGAACGCCCTCCCCCTTCATACCTGACAGACCACCATCCCCCCATCATCAAACCCCTACTAAAATCATATCTCCTCCAAGAAGCCTTCCCTGACTAACCTCATTTCCTCAGCCTGTTTTTCCTCCCTTCTGCATCACCTATGCACTCGGGTCTGAACACCCAAACTATGTTGATACTACTCACCCCATCCTCAGCCCCACAGCACTTCCGTCCACATCTTTATACTCTGCCTCTTCCCTGACCTGTAATTTATTTTAATGTCTCTCTCCCCTACTAAAGTTCTTTGAGGACAGGGATTCATTCAGTCATTCATTCAATCATACTTACTGAGTGCTTACTGTGTGCAGAGCACTGTATGAAGCGCTTGGAAAGTACAATTCAGCAATAGAGATAATAATAATGATGATGATGGTATTTTTTAAGCGCTTACTATGTGCCAGGCACTGTTCTAAGCCCTAGGGTAGACACAAGGTAATCAGGTTGTCCCACGTTGGGCTCACAGTCTTAATCCCCATATTGAGGCCTGGAGAAGTTAAGTGACTTGCCCAAAATCACACAGCTAATAAGTGCTGGAGCTGGGATTAGAACCTACGACCTCTGACTCCCAAGCCCTGGCTCTTTATACTAAGCCACACTGCTTCTCTGACCCCACCCTCGACTTACAGTCTAGAAGGAGAGAGACAGACAACAAAACAAGTAAACAGGCAATAGTATAAATTGAATTATAGATAGGTACTTATATACACAAGTGCTGTGGGGCAGGGCGGAGGGTAGAGCAAAGGGAGTGAGTCGGAGCGACGGGGGGAGGGAGCTGAGGAAAAGCGGGGCTTAGTCTGGGAAGGCCTCTTGGAGGAGGTGGGCCTTCAGTAGGGCTTTGAAGGGGGGAAGTGTGATTGCTTGGCAGATTTGAGGAGGGAGGGTGTTGCAGGCCAGAGGTAGGATAATACTAATAATAATGATGGCATTTATTAAGCGCTTACTGTGTGCAAAGCACTGTTCTAAGCGCTGGGGAGGTTAAAAAGTGATCAGGTTGTCCAGGGGGCTCACAGTCTTAATCCCCATTTTACATATGAGGTAACTGAGGCCCAGAGAAGTTAAGTGACTTGCCCAAAGTCACACAGCTGACAATTGGCAGAGCCGGGCTTTGAACCCTTGACCTCCGACTCCAAAGCCGGGGCTCTTTCCATTGAGCCACGCTGCTTCTGCGGATGTGGGCCAGGGGTCAACAGTGGGACAGGGATGTTGTCTACCTACTCAACTGGCCTAGCCTGCCTCACTCCACCTCCTCCAGGAAGCCTGCCCAAGCTCAGTGTAGGCTTCCTGGCCTGCGGAGTCAGGGAACACGCACGTGGACAACCCATGGAGTCCCTCAAGAGCCCACGTGGCCTCTCCCCACCCTGAAACTCAGGAAGTTCTTCCTTGTGTCTGCCCTGAATCTCTCCGCCGCTGGTGTTGGCGGCCACGGCTGGAGGGGTCTGTTTGTCCAACCCCCTCCACTCATTCATTCAATCGTACTTATTGAGCACTTACTGTGTGCAGAGCACTGTACTAAGCGCATGGGAAAGTACAATGAGAAGCAGCATGGCTCTGTGGAAAAGAGCTTTGGAGTCTGAGGTCATGGGTTCAAATCCCACTCCGTCAATAGTCAGCTGTGTGACTTTGGGCAAGTCACTTAACTTCTCTGTGCCTCAGTTACCTCATCTGTAAAATGGGGATTAAGACTGTGAGCCCCCCGTGGGACAACCTGATCACCTTGTAACCTCCCCAGCGCTTGGAACAGTGCTTTGCACATAGTCAACGCTTAATAAATGCCATCATTATTTCTTTCCTTGTTTAGAGAAGCAGCGTGGCTCAGTGGAAAGAGCATGGGCTTTGGAGTCAGAGGTCATGGGTTCAAATCCTGGCTCTGCCAATTGTCAGCTGTGTGACTTTGGGCAAGTCACTTAACTTTCTGTGCCTCCGTGACCTCATCTGTAAAATGGGGATGAAGACTGTGAGCCCCTCGTGGGACAACCTGATCACTTTGTAACCTCCCCAGCGCTTAGAACAGTGCTTTGCACATAGTAAGCACCTAACAAATGCCATTATTTATGATTATTTATGACACAGCAATAAAGAGACAATCCCTGCCCACAACGAGTTCAGTCTAGAGGCTCTAGTCTCCAGGGCCTCCCCCCATTCGGCGGGACCCCCAGTCGGCGGTCAGGAGACTTCTGGGGGCAATCTGGCCTCCGTCCCGCAGCGTCTCCCCGCCAGGGCAGACCGGAACAGTCCTTCCCCCCTCCGGCCGCCCCCGCGGAGCCCGAGGCCAGACGGTCCAAACCGTCCAAACCGCAGCTCGCCCCCTCCCTCTCCCCCGCGGCTCTGGCCCAAACAGAGGCCGCAGCGCCTGCTCCCGCCCCCGCCCGGCCCTGAAGGCTACTCTGTGCTGCGCAGCGCTGCGCTGGGCGGGCTGACACAGGGGGGAGGGGGCGGGGGCAGACCCCCCCCCCCCCCCGCGCCCAACCGGAGCTGAGCACAAAGGACCACATTGATGGGGCGGGGCGGGGGGTCCTGTCCTGATCCATGTCCGGGGCAGAAGCTTCCGGCCCCCCCACCATCACGAGGTCCCCCTGATTGGGCAGTCCCTACTGTTCTCTAGTCTCAGTCCTTCTTGCTGTAGCTGTACCCCAGCCCCCCCCCCCAAATTCCCAGCACACTCCTTATCAGCCCTTTCTCATTCATTTAATCGTATTTACTGAGCGCTTACTGTGTGCAGAGCACTGTACGAAGCGCTTGAGAAGTACAAGTTGGCAACGTATAGAGACGGTCCCTACCCAACAACGGGCTCAGTCTAGTCCCATCCCTCTCCCCTCCCCACTCCCTATAATAATAATAATGGCATTTGTTAAGCGCTTACTATGTGCAGAGCACTATTCTAAGCGCTGGGGGGGGGGTTTACAAGGTGATCAAGTTGTCCCACGTGGGGCTCACAGTCTTAACCCCCATTTTACAGATGAGGTAACTGAGGCTCAGAGAAGTTAAGTGACTTGCCCAAGGTCACACAGCAGACATGTGTGGGGAGTCGGGATTTGAACCCATGACCTCTGACTCCAAAGCCTGTGCTCTTTCCACTGAGCCACGCTGCCTATACTTCCACAGACCCAGTTGGTGGGGGGGCACCCTCCCACTGAGAGTCCTGTAATTGCAGGACCCTGCGACCTCCCCATCCCCTATGCCCTAACTCCCACCACTTGTCTGCTTGGTGATCTTTGGCAGGTCATTTCGCTTCTCTAGGCCTCAGTTGCCTTATCTGTAAAATGACGATTAAGACTTTGAACCCCATGTGGGACAGGGACTGTGACCAACCTGATTACCTTGCATTTACCCCCCAGCGCTTAGAACAGTGCCTGGCACATAGTAAGCACTTTAAAAATACCATTAAAAAAAACCCAAATAAAACTTCTTTGTGCCTCATTTACCTCATCCGTAAAATGGGGATTAAGACCGTGAGACCCATGTGGGACATGGACTGCACCCAACCTGATGATCATGTATCTATCTCAATGTTTAGTTCAGTGCTTGGCACAGAGTAAGGACTTAACCAATACAACAATTATCATTACACAAGCCTACCTGCACAATCACACCCTGGGTTATACTCACTGTCTGAAAGGCACAAGAAGCAAATGTAACCACACACACACCATGTTTTGCAGGCTTAACTAGGCCCTAACTCCCACCCGTTGCAAAATCAGCACTGGTTTGGGGAATGGCAGGGGGGTGGGGGGGGGGGGGAGCTTCCCGGGAAGCGAAGGAAAGGGGGAAGGGGCAGGTCTTCACTGGCTCAATTCCCACTAAGGGTTGGAGGGTGTGCTGAGCTGGGCCAGATGGGTTGTGGGAGGGAAGGGGAGAGAGGAGGGGTGATTTGGAACTTGCGTGGGCAGCACATGGATGTTTGTGAATATATGTATATATGTTTGGGTGAGCAGGTGCCTATATGTCTGCATATGTGCATGTTCTGGGGGCACGGGGTGTTTGTGCCAGAGCTGGGGGAGGGAAGGGTGAGGAGAGAATTGGGGAGGGAATCCCCTCAGCAGTCTGGAAAAGGCAGAGCCAGAACTGCATCTGGGGGTGGTGTTCCTGCCCAACACTGCCAATTCCACCTGGATTAATCCCCACTCACTGGTGGCCCCGTGCCTGGAAGCCACCCCTCTCCCAGGTACTCCCCCCATCGGGAAGGCCCTCCCCTCTCCTTGGCACCAAAGCCCACCTCCACCAGGAAATCTTTCCAATTTTCTCTGTATAAGAGTTTCTACAGACTCAGAAGCACAATGACCTAGTGGATAGAGCATGTGCCTGGGGGTCAGAAGGATTTGGGTTCTAATCCTGGCTCCATCTCCTGTCTGCTTTGTGACCTTGGGCAAGTCACTTCACTTCTCTGGGCCTCAGTGACCTCATCTGTGAAATGGGGAATGTGAATGCGAGCCCCATGTGGGACAGAGACTGTCCAACCTGATTAGCTTGTATCTACCCCAGCGCTTAGAACAGTGCTTGACCCATAGTAAGCGCTTAACAAATACCATCATCATCTTCATTATTCTTTGGGTCTGTTTCCTCATTTGCAAAATGGGGATTGAATTCCTGTTCTCGTCCCTCTTTTGGGGTGTGAGACAGGGATTGTGTCTGGTATAGTTCTTGGCATATAGTAAGCGCTTAACGAATAACATTATTGTTGTTGTTGTTGTTGTTATTTCGGCCAGCCAGTCAGGGTTCCAGGTGTTCGGGGGAGGGGAAAGACGGAGAGGAGGGGCAGGGAGAAGAGGAGAAGGGAAGGGAATGGGAAAAGCCCGCTGTCCCGCCCCGCCCCCAGGCATCGCTCGTCCGCAGAGGAAGCTGTCCGGGGCTCGGCGGCCGCAGCATCGATCGGCGGTCAGGTGGGCTCGAGTCTCCCCCACCCTTCCCCGCGGGCCTATCACCAAACCGCCTAATTACCGGAAACCGGCCCGCAAGCCCGGAGGTTCCGCGGGGCGGAGCGGGGCCGGCCTGCTCCACCCCTCAATAGCTCCCCGGCTGCCTCCGAGCCGGTCCTGGGGGGGCTCGGGGTGGGTCCGAACCATAATCCGAGGCCCCGCAGGGTCCATGCCCAGGCCAGGCGGCCCCGGGGTCACTCCCGGTCACATGGCCACGAACAAGGATGCCCACAAACCGAATTCCCGGCCCCGCCCAGCCTCCCGAGGGTGCTGGGTGCGTTTCCCAGGGATGCTGAGAGACGGGAGAGAAGGGTGGTGGAGAGAGGAAACGTTCCCTCAGTTGCTCCCCCACCCCCTGCCTCTGCCCCAGCCCTGGTGCCTGGCAGTCCTGCCCAACTCCCGCTAACCACACTCCCCACTGCTGCAGTCGGGCCCCTTCAGACCAGCTAGGCTCGGGGTAGCGGTTGGTTCCAGGGGCGACCCCCTGACCCCACCGCCGGGCTCTGAGACCTGGGTCATTACATCCACCCCAGCCCCTCCGCCCCCAAACACACACACACACACACACACACACACACAGCAGGGCCAGGGGAGGTCAGGAGAAGAAGGGAGAGTTAGTGGATTACAGGGCAATGTCCGGGGATCCCCATCCTCTAGACTGCAAGCTTGTTTACTAACTCTATGTTCTACTCTCCCGAGGACTTAGTACAGTGCTCTATGCACAGTAAGTGCTCAATAGGACTGATTGACTTGGGATGCCGGACCCGAGCTATTGTTGGAAACAGTGGGCCTGGGACGGCTCCTCACTTGTGTTAGCCACTCCCCTCCTATTTCCGGTGTGGCTCCGAGTGGACCAACATACAAGGCGGAACAGGGTCACAGGGAGTCAATCCCCACATGATGTAAGTTCATCATAGGCAGGGAACTCTACCAACTCTACTGTATTGTACTCTTCCAGGTGCTTAGTTTAGTGCTCTACACACAGTAAATACTCAATAAATACCACTGACTAATTAATTGGTCAGCATACTGTACCCTCAGCAATCCCATCTGTGACTCCCTCCATATGACACCTTCTTTTTTGTCCATGCTTTTCTTTTCCCAAAGAACTTTCATGATGGTTTTTGTCATGGTAACCTCACAACATTCCCCTGAGGCAGGGAGAAGCAGGTGTTTATCTCCCGTTTTCAGAGGAGGAAAATGAGGCCCAGAGAGGTTGACTTGCTCTAAGTTATACAGCAGACCAGGAGTAGAGCTAGGACTAGAACGTGGGGCTCTTGACTACTCTCTTCACACCTTCTCCTCCAGCCCCCCGACCCAGCTCAGTGTGGATAGTGATCAGACATGTAACCTCAGACATGGAGGACACGGGCAGTGCGGAGTTGGGGGAGCCTGCCAGATCCTGAATGTGCATATACACGTAGGCACACACACCAGATACATGTTCATTCAGTCACTCAATTGTATTTGTTGAGCCCTTACTGTGTGCAAAGCACTGTACAAATCACTTGGGATAGTACAATACAAAAAGAAACAGACACATTCCCTGCCCACAACAAGCTTACAGTCTGGGGGCGGGGGGAGGAAGACATCAATGCTGCATGTACTCCCTGAATACAATCAAACAGGTATGTGTCCTTATTCATACACACAGACACACACACACACACACACACACACAAATTCTTCCCACCCTGCCCATCTCTGACCCAGAGGGGTCAGAAATGAGTCTGCCCGCTCCCGGTTGAGACACCTTGACTTTTGATTCCAGGCTCATCACCCCCCTCCTCTCTCCTCGCTCTGGAGACCAGACTCCCTTCCAGCTCATTCAGCCTCTGGAGCTGCACGGTAGAGATGATCAGAGAGAGTGATATTGTGGCCAAGGTCACACAGCATCCATAAGGACAAAGTCAGGGTTAGCGCCTCTGCCCGCTCCATCATCGTGTCTGGCTGGGACCATCCAAGGCCGAGTTTCCCCTCCCCTCCCACTAGGATCCAGGCTCGTCGCCCAAGGCATCGAGCCAGAGCTGCGGCATCATGTGTTCGGGTTGGGGAAGGAAGCACCCCTGCCCTAGGCTCTGGTCAGGTCCTGATTCTGCAGGAGGGGCCTGAAGGCACGGGATGACTGTGTCTCCAACAGGCTGAGTGAGCAACGGGCTGGGCACTGGTCCCCTGCCCCATGGGCACAGATAGGCACTGGGAAAACTGCAGCAGAAGGGATTCACGTTAGCTTAGGGAAGGAAAGGGTACTTCCTCTTCTTCCCCCTCCTGCCCCCAGCCCAGCCTTCTGGGACTCCAGGGTGTGATAGACGGAGCCAGGGCCTGGGGAAGTGACCCAATGCCTTGTGCTGTGGGGAGGGGCGGGGGTGATACAGGGGCGACCGGCCCCGCCCTCAGGAAGGTCCCCATCCAGCAGGGCTCAGGTCTACCCTTCCCAGCCCAACAGTCTACCCTACTAACTTAGGTCCCTCTCGCTGCAGTCTCCCCCCAAACTCTAGTTCCCGTGTAGGGCAGTGGCTGCTGCTTGCTCACTGACTGAGAGCTTCTCCCCAACCAGTTCTCAGCCCTGCCTCCTCCTAGTCTTCCCTCTTCAAACTGGCAGCTTGGAGAGTTCATCCTCAAATTGTAGGTGTCTGGGGGCACCAATCCACCCGGTCCAGGGTACTGGGGTCACTCATGGTTACTGAGGGTCACTCTGAGCCACATGGTCAGAGCCCCAGCCCGGGCTGTCCTACTCTCTTCCTGCCTTCTGTGCCCCGGGCCTGGGTCAGCCTCCAGAGCGTTTTGAAGGTGCAACCTATCTGGGTCATCAAACTGTCCTGACCCCTGACAGATTAGAACCAGGGGGAACCCCCACCTCTTACCCACCCCACTTTGAGGGAAGCCACGCTTCCACCCCTCTGACATGGGGTGCTGAGAGAAGACCCTCACCTCACCCTCTATCCACTTTTGCCCTCTGCATTGGGAGCTGACGGAAAACCCTGCCTCACCCCTGTTTACTTCTGCCCTCGGGCTAAGGCTGCCTTAAGCCTCCCCAGACCCAGACCCCAGACCCATGGAGGGGCGGGGTGCTCCCCCAAACACAGACCCCAGATCTGTAGGGGGTGAGGTGCTCCCCCAAATACAGACCCCAAACCCTTGGGGGAGGGCGTTTCTCCCCATCCCCAGCCCAGAGCTCTGACCTGCTCTGGGGGCTCCCCCAGACACAGGCCCCAAACCCACTGTGGGGGACTCCCCAAGATTGACGCCAAACCCTTTGGGGGGCTCTCCCCTCACGGACCCTAGACTCACTGAGGGGAGAGTGGTCTCCCCAGACACAGACCCCCACTGGAAGGGACTCCACTCCAGATAGGGTAGGGAGCTATGCACCCCTGGCCCTTTTCAAGGTCATTGAAGTCCTGGGATTTAGCAAACAAGCCTCCCGCAAAAAGTCATCCCCAGGCCCTCTCCTCTGGTCCGTAACCCCCAAATCCAGCCAGGGGTCTTGACTTTCCCTAGGGGAGCCATCTGAGGACTTTAGAGGAAGATACAGACCCCCCAATGAGATCATCACCCTGCAAAATATTTTTTCCCCCTTCAGCTGGGGGAGTGTGATGTACAGAGCCCTGTGTTGGACGCCTTTGTGCACGGTGCTGCACTGGACGCCCACCATATGCAGAACTCTACTGGGAGCTTGGGATAGTGAAAGACAACTTCGAAGTACAGTCCTTGTCTTCAAAGGTCTGTTTTGGAGAACTGCTCTCTCTCCTTCCCCACCTCCTGCTCCTGGCTCCCCCTTCAAATCCAGCTCACTCGCGCAGAGCAGGCACACGCGTGTGCAGCCACACATACACACGCGGCACCCTCACATAGACGCATGTGTTCTGACAAGCAGTGACCTCACCTACTCGCACAAACTCACATCCGAAGGCCCTGACACGCTCACACACACCTTCTCCATTCACACCCCCTCCAGCTTGAGACACACCCCTAACCTCCACCCAGTCAGACAAGCCACTCACACGTTACGGGGGACATACACCGTTGTGCACACCGTTATCATCTATTCATAGACTCCCCCCCCGCACTCACACATGTTGTCACAGTCACACACACACCGACACCCCCACCCCCAACCACCTCATCTTCCACCCCGTTCAGTACAGCCGGTCACACGTGGTCGTACATACAGCCCGACACAAATTCGTGCCCAGTCACGCAGCCGGTCGCTGGACCGTTTACCGGTACCGGCGATTACACACGTTCACCCGACCGCACCCCCGCGGTCACCCGCACGACGGGAAAATCGGAGGGCAGAGGAGCCGGGTCGCCGACAGAGAAGGGCACAGTCCGAGCCCCCCACCCTCTCCCTCTCCCCCTCCTCATCCCGGGGGAGCAGCCCTCCTCTCTCGCAGCTCCGGGCCGGGCGGCTCAGGTGGGGTTGGGAGCCCCGTTCCCGAGGGAGATGGAGGTGGGAGCGGGGAAGCGAGGGCGGGAGGTGGAGGGGAAGGGGCGAGGGGTCCCGGGGGCTGGTGTCACTCACCCCGGCGGCGCGTCCGGCCCCGAGGAGCAGCAGCAGGAGGAGCAGCAGCGGCGGCGGCCCCGGAGCCCCCCGCGCCCCGGCCCCGGGAGCCCCCCGCGCCATGGCGGCGTTGGCGGCTGCAGAGCGGGGGCGGCGGCTCCGGTTGGGCTCCGGCTCCGGCCGCTTTGTTTCCCAGGCGCCGAAGGGCGGGGGGAGTCCGGGGGCTGCGGACGCAAGGACGGACGGTCGGTCGGTCGGTCGGTCGGACGCGGGGAGGGGGAGAGGGCGGACAGCCGAACCGGGCGCGGGGGGCGCGGGGGACGGCAGGAGGGGGACGGGAGCCGGCTCGGCCTCCGCTTCGACCCCGCCCCGCCCCGCCCCGCAGCAGCCGCAGCCCCAGGCCCAGCCCCAACCGCCGCCGCAGCCCCAGGCCCAGGCCCAGCCCGCAGGAAGCGTGCGCCGCCGGCCCGGGGCCGCCTCCACCAGCCGGGGAGGAGCGGAGCCCCGCGGGAGGGGCAGCGGGAGGAGACCGAAGGGACGGGGGCCGAGGGAGAGGAGGAGCCGGGCGACGGGAGGGGGGCGAGGGGGAGAGGAGGAGTCGAACGGGTGTCGGGGTTGGCGGGGGGGGGGGGAGGGGGGCGGGACCCTTTCCCAGAGCTTCTCCCTCCCATCCCGCCGCCGGGACCGGGAATTTTAGAGGCAGGACCTTGGAATTCCGGAGCCGGAGGGCTCCTGGAAGTCTACACCCGGGATGCGGGAGATTCGGAGGCCCAGGACGCATGGTATTTTAGAGCTGGAGTGCCCGGGGGGTTTCCATTTGGGATGCCTGGAGTTTCGGAGTTGGGGGATTCCTGGCATTCTGGAGCGGGGAATGCCCGAAAGTCTACAGGCAGGAGGCCTGGAGTTCTAGAATCCGGGGTAGCTGGGATTCTAGAGAATTTTTTAGACTGTGAGCCCACTGTTGGGTAGGGACTGTCTCTATTATGTTGCCATCTTGTACTTCCCAAGCGCTTAGTACAGTGCTCTGCACACAGTAAGTGCTCAATAAATACGATTGATTGATTGATTGATTCTAGAGCAGCAGGGATGCTAGGGAGTTTGAGGTCCAGAAGGTTTAGAATTCTAGCTCGGAGGGGCCGGAAAATCTACAGCCAGGTCGCCTGGAATTCTGCCTCCGAATGTCGCCTAGTGCCTGCACTTCTAGAGCCGAAATAACTGGAATTCTAGAGCCTGGATATGTGGAAGTTAGGGTCAGGCTACTTGGGATTTCTGGAGTCGGCGGGATCTGGTATTCTGGAGCCCGAGGTGCCTGAAATTTCAGAGCTGGGAATTCCTAAATCCTGGTCCAGGGATTGATTTCCTTTGCCTCCACTAGCGGCAGTTGAGCCCTTGGCCGCCTATCTGGGCTGAGAGTTCCAATGCTACCGCCCGGCGCTGCTCAAGGACGCCGAAGCCGAATTGGGGAGGGGGCGGAGCCTTTTCATGGGTGGGTCCTGTCTCTCACCCTCTCCTGCCTTCCACAAAAACACCAACTTTCCTCTCTTCCTCTCCCCTCTAACCTTCTCTTCCCCCTTCCCACTTTTCTCTCGCTCCAGTCCATACGTCACTCTCCTGTCCGGATCATTACTCTTAAAAAAACGTGCAGTCCACGTCTATCCAGTCCTCAAGCACTTCCAGCCGTGGCCTATCCACTTGCACATTACATAGAAATTCCTTACCAACGGCTTTAAAGTCCTCAAACACCTTGTCCCCTCCTTAACCCCCTCCCATATCACTTCGCTGACCTACTACGACCCAGTGCGCTCACTTGGCTCTTTCTGATGCCAACCTACTCACAGTACCTCGATCTCCTCTATCTCGCTGCTGACCCCTTGCTCACGTCCTGCCTCTGGCCTGGAACTCCTTAGCCCTTCACATCTGACAGACCTCTCCTCTCCCCACATTCAAAACCTTATTCAAAGCACATCTCCTCCAAGAGGCCTTCCCCGACTTGACCCTCATTTCCTGTATTTCCTTTCCCTTTGGCGTTGTCCTGGCACTTGGATTTGTACCCTTTATTTACCCCACTCTCAACCCCACAGTACTTATGTACATATCCTGTTTTTTTGTAGTTGCTGGTCTCCCCCTCTAGATTGTAGACTACTTCTGTCAATCAGTCTAATCAATGGTATTTACTGAGCACTTACTGTGAGCACTTACTGTGAAAAGCAAGAAGGGGTGGAAAAATAGGGAAAGGAAGGAGAGGGAAAATCAGGGGAGAAGAGAGCAGAGGAAGGCTGGGGAGGGCAGGAAAGTAAAGAGAAAGGTGGGGGAGGAGGGAGAGAAGGAAGTGGAAAGCAGGGAAGAAGGGAGAGAGGGAGGGAAGAAAAATGCCGGGGAAAGGGAAGTAGGGACGGGGAAGCAGGCAGCTCTCTCAGCTGTTCCCCGAGACGCCGCCCGGCGCCTGGAAGCCTGGAGCCCAGCGAGGGCATGAGAGGGAGGGAGTCCCACAGCCTGGTTTCTCCAGATGAAACGGAAACGGGGCACCGTTGGGTTGGAGGGGGACGGGTCAAGTTCCTCAATCTCAATCTCTCTCTCTCTCTCTCTTTCACACACACACACACACACACACACACACACTTTCTCTCTCTCTCTACTAGTCGATGGGGGAGAGGAGGAGGAAGAAACACGGCCTTGCCCTCGGGGGTAGCCTGAGAGGGTGACAGGACCCTCAGACACACTGTGCTAGGTGCTGCGGTAAGAACAGAGGGAGGAGAAGACCCAGTCACCGCCCTCCTAAGGCTGTCAGTCTGATGGGGGAAACGAGATCTCCCTCTCTTTCTATCCCTCCCACACACATACTCTGTATGTACAGGGTACAGGGGGAGCGTCAGAGGAAGAGCAGATACATTCCTGCAGTCCTTCGAGGGCAGACATGGCATACACCACAAGGGGGGAGGGACAAGGACTCGTGCTCCTCCCCAGAGGAGGCTGCAGCTGTGAAGACATGGGTTCCTCTCCCCAGCTACTTAGGCTCTTGTTGGGTGCCAGAAGATGAGGCCCCGCCCCCTCAGCAACGGGTGGACATAATTAGCTGGGTCCCATCTTTCCATTTCTGTCTCCAGCTCTCGGCCCTCTCTCTATCTGTAGCACGTTGGTGGTATAGTGGTGAGCATTGCTGTCTTCCAAGCAGTTGACGCTGGTTTGATTCCCGGCCAACGCAATTATGTTTTGCCTTCCCAGACTGAGGCCCCCTTTTTTCTTTCCTCCTCCCCTCCCCATCCCCTCCTCCCTCTGTCCTTCCCCCTTCCCCTCTCCACAGCACTTGTGTATACTTGTACATATTTATTAATGTATTTTATGAACGATGTGTCTATAGCTATAATTCCATTTATTCCGTTGGTATTGATATCTGTCTACTTGGGGTTTTTTTGTCTGTCTCCCCCTTCTAGACTGTGAGCCCGTTGTTGGGTAGGGACCGTCTCTATATGTTGCCGATTTGTACTTCCCAAGCGCTCAGTACAGTGCTCTGCACACAATAAGCGCTCAATAAATATGATCGAATGAATGAATGAATGAATACTCCTCTGCCTCTGCTTCACTGCCTCGGCCTCGGCCTGTCCCTATCTCCCCATCTCACTCACCGTGCCCTGCACACAGTGAGCGCTCGATAAACAGGACTGAGTGGATGAATGAATGAATGCTGCGACATGGCTGGCCCGGGAATTTTGGATTGCGTTGGACATTAAAACGGGCGATATGCAAATGAGATGCAAATCGTTATGCAAATACACGCGGCCATTTTGTGTTCCCGCTCGGGCAGCGTCTACACCGACCAGAAAGGGGAGGTGTCGGGCCCTGCCTTGATGGAACAGCGTGAACCCGGGCCGGCCTGGGGTCCCACCGGCATCACCAAGCCACGAGGGGCGGCCGCGGAAGAAACAGAAATCAGAAGTCAGATGCAAAGAGGATCCTCCCCTATTGCCTGGAAACCCCGCCCCACCACGGTGGGGGGGCGGGGAAGGGGCCTGGAAATCCCGTGGGGTTGGATAGGACAGGGCAAGGGGCGTCTCTCCTTCCTCTAGCCACCCCCCAGGCCACGGCTCTGCTGAGGATGTGGGGTCTATTTGCATAGATCGGGAAATCTGCGTAAACCGGTCCTGTCCTGCCATCGAGTTGGAACGGGGACCCTGCGGACTAGCCGCTCGGCACGCCAGGGCCCAAAGATTTAGGATGGAAGTGGGCGGAGAGGGGCTGGGAAGTCGGGAGGGACCACGGAAAGGAGGAGGAGTAGTAATTGTGGGTGGGAGTAGTATTAATAATATTTATGGCGCTTAAGTGCTTACTATAGGCCAAGCACTCCTCTGGACTCTGGGGTAGATCCAAGTTAATCATGGGGTTCCTCTCCCAACATAGGGCTGGCAGTCTAAGTATTAAGGAGAAAGAGACGAGGGGACCATGGACTGGTGACAGACACAGAAGGCCTGATGAACCGGGAGACCTGATGGGGCCTATTGCCTCTGCCCTAACAGCCGAGGAGCAGAGCCTCGCTCGGCAACCACGACCCCCATTTCCTCATTCCCCACTCCCTTCTATGTCGCTCTGATTTGCTCCCTTTATTCACCCCTCCCTCAGCCCCTTAGCAATTATGTACATAGCCATAATTTAGTTATAACAATAATTATAATTGTATTTTTCTGTTGAGCCCTTACTATGTGCCAGGCACTTTTCTAAGCTCTGGGGTAGATACGAGATAATAGAGTTAGACACAGTCTCTGTCCAACATAGGGACTTGAGGCCCAGAGAAGTGAAGTGACTTGCCCAAGGTCATCCAGCAGACAAGTGGCAGAGGCAGGATTAGAAACCAAGTCCTTCTGACTCCCAGGCCTGCGCTCTATCCAGCCTTAGCCACTTGTCTGCTGTGTGATCTTGGGCAAGCTATTTAACTTCTCTGTGCCTGTTACTTCATCTGTAAAAAGGGGATTAAGACTGTGAGCCCCACGTGGGACAACTCGATTATCTTTTATCTACCCCAGTGCTTAGAACAGTGCTTGGCACATAATAAATGCTTAACAAATACCATATTTATTATTTTTATTACCTGACTAGGCCACTTCTCTCGCTCAACCTGTAATAATAATAATGGCATTTATTAAGCGCTTACTGTGTGCAAAGCACTGTTCTAAGCGCTGGGGAGGTTACAAGGTGATCAGGTTGTCCCACTTGGGGCTCAGAGTCTTCATCCCCATTTTACAGATGAGGTAACTGAGGCACAGAGAAGTTAGGTGACTTGCCCAAAGTCACACAGCTGACAAGTGGGGGAGCCGGGGTTTGAACCTATGACCTCTGGCTCCCAAGGCCACGCTCTTTCCACTGAGCCACGCTGCTTCTCTGTGAGCTCGTTGTGGGCAGGGAATGTGTCTACCGACTCTGATCTAGTGTACTCTCCCCAGCGCTCAATAAATCCGATGGATGGATTGATAGATAGATTGATTGACACCCCTCCTCTCCTCCGCTCCCCTGGGCCCTGAGGGAGGGCTGGCCCCGCCTCTCCCGGACGGCCGTAGGACAGGCCCCAGTCCCCTCTCCCAGGGACGCCGCCAACTCCCGTCCGGCCCCACGCACCCGCATTTCGGCCCGTCCCGTTTTCCCGCGCCCCGGAGGAGTCCCGGCGGAGTCCCGGCGGAGGAGTCCCGGTCCACCAAGCCGAGCGGAGCTTTCCTTGGGCAGCGGCGCCCCCGCGTGGCCGCGGCGGGGCACTACGGCGGTGGGTCCCGAAAGGGCCGCGGGGCGAATCTCCAGGGGAACGGTAGGACTGGAGGGGGCAGCGGGCAGGGAGCAGGGAAGGAAGGACGGGAAGGAAGGAAAGAAAGAAAAAGAAAGAAAGAGAGAGAGAGAGAGAGAGAGAGAGAGAGAGAGAGAGAGAGAGAGAGAGAGAGACAGAAAGAAAAAGAAAGAGAAAGAAAGAAAAAAGAAAGAAAGAAAGAAAGAAAAAGAAGGAAGGAAGGAAGGAAGGAAAGAGAGAGAGAAGAAAGAAAGAAAGAAAGAAAGAAAGAAAGAAAGAAAGAAAGAAAGACGGACGGGAAGGAAAGAAAGAAGGAAGGAAGGAAGGAAGGAAGGAAAGAGAGAGAGAGAGAAAGAAAGAAAGAAAGAAAGAAAGAAAGAAAGAAAGAGAAAGAAAGAAAGAGAGAAAGAGAGAAAGAAAAAGAAGGAAGAAAGAAAAAGAAAGAAGAAAGAAAGAAAGAAGAAAGAAAGAAAGAAAAAGGAAGGAAGGAAGGAAAGAGAGAGAAAGAAAGAAAGAAAGAGAGAAAGAAAAAGAAGGAAGAAAGAAAGAAAGAAAGAAAGAAAAAGAAGGAAGAAAGGAAGAAACAAAGAAAGGAAGAAAGGAAGGAAGGAAGGAAAGAGAGAAAGAAAGAAAGAAAGAAAGAAAGAAAGAAAGAAAGAAAGAAAGAAAGAAAGAAAGAAAGAAAGAAAGAAGAAAGAAAAAGGAAGAAAGAAAGAAAAGAAAGAAAGAAAAAGATGGACGGGAAAGAAGGAAGGAAGGAAGGAAGGAAGGAAGGAAGGAGGGAGGGTGGGTTTGGCGTTGAAAGGAGAGCTAGCAAGTGGAGGAGGTGGAGATCTGGATCACTGAAGGGGAGTCAGGGGTGTTGGGTCTCGGGAGAGAATCAGGGGCAGAGAGGGCAGAGCCAGGGGTGGGAGAAATCTAAAGAAAATCCTTAAGAAAATCATCACTGCGGCTGTAAGACTTGTAGTCTGGCCTGGAGCCTAACCCCTTGCAGTCACTATGTTCCTTCTGACAGTCCCCTAAAGGATGGGCTCATAATAATAACCCTTTCCTCTCCATCCAAACCAATACTTTGCTGGTTCAATCTCTCATCCTATCCCGACTGGATTACTACATCAGCCTCCTCTCTGATCTCCCATCCTCCTGTCTCTCCCCGCTTCAGTCTATACTTCACGCTGTTGCCCAGCTCATCTTTGTGCAGAAACACTCTGGGCATGTTACTCCCCTCCTCAATAATCTCCAGTGGCTGCCAGTCAACCTACGTGTCAAGCAAAAACTCCTCACGCTCGGCTTCAAAGCTCTCCATCACCTCGCCCCCTCCTACCTCACCTCCCTTCTCTCCTTCTGCAGCCCAGCCCGCACCCTCTGCTCCTCTGCCTTTAACTTCCTCACTGTACCTCGTTCTCGCCTGTCCCGCCGTCGACCCCCAGCCCACGTCCTCCCCCTGGCCTGGAATGCCCTCCCTCCGCACATCCGCCAAGCTAGCTCTCTTCCTCCCTCAAAGCCCTACTGCGAGCTCCCCTCCTCCAAGAGGCCTTCTCAGACTGAGCCCCCTTTTTCCTCTCCTCCCCATCCCCCTCCCCCTACCTCCTTCCCCTCCCCACAGCACCTGTATATGCTTGTACAGATTTATTACCCTATTTCACTTGTACATATTTAATATTCTATTTATTAATGTGTATCTAGCTTTAATTCTATTTGTTCTGTCGACTTGACACCTGTCCACGATTTGTCTTGTTGTCTGTCTCCCCCTTCTAGACTGTGAGCCTGTTGTTGGGTAAGGACTGCCTCTCTATGTTGCCGACTTGCACTTCCCAAGCGCTTAGTACAGTGCTCTGCACAAAGTAAGCGCTCAATACGATTGAATAAATGAATGAAATAATAATAATAATGATGGTGTTTATTAAGCAGTTACTAGGTGCAAAGCACTGGCTTTGATTCCACTTTGTATTTCCTTGCCTAATATTGCAGTGTTGGTCAGTGAGCTCCCAAAGCAGCAATTCGTTTTAGTGTCCTCCTCCTGTATACTGTAGGCTGCTTCCGGGCAGGGATCAGGCCTACTAACTCTTGAATTGTACTTTCCTAAGTTCTTAGTACAGTGCCTTGTACAGTAAGTGGTCAGTAAATATTGATTGTTCAGGGCTGGGTCACTAGGGTAGTCAGGGACACGGAGGGAAAGAGTCAGGGATGATGGATGGACAGTGCTGGGTCACTGTGGGGAGAATCAGGAATAGAGAGGAGAGTCAGGAGTGGTGGATGGTCTGTGCTGTGTCACTGGAGGAGAGGATGGAGAGGGGAGAGTCAGCGCTGTTGGATGGTCCTTCCTGGGTCACTGGGGGAGAGTCAGAGGCCAATTTGTACTTCCCAAGCGCTTAGTACAGTGCTCTGCACATAGTAAGCGCTCAATAAATACGATTGATTGATTGATTTGGATGGTCCTTGCTGGGTCACTGGGGGAGTCGGGATGTAGACGGCAGCGTGGGGGCTGTTGGATGCTCTGTGCTGGGCATAGCTAGGTGCCCACTACTATGTTCTACACACAGTGGTATTGTCCAGGCTTAAGGTCATGATTCCAGCTGGGCAGGTGAGCTCAGAGGTAAAATTTTACGCCAAGACAGAATGGTCCAGGGGAACTGCGGTTTGGCCGGGGACGGGGGTGCGGGGTGGGGGTGAGAAGGGGCTCCATCCCTCTAGAGGAAATTCTTGCCCCAGTTCATCCCAGATGGTACCAAGGTCCCCACCCCTCCAAAACAGCTCCTGGCATCTAAGCCTCAGCTGACTTGTGGACTGGATCTGGGCAACTCCTCTTCTCCCTAGGGCCCCCCCCCTCACCACCACACACACACACCCACCAGCCATCCATCTGGTTGTTTCCCATGCCCCCAGGTAGTGTGGCACCTTGGCGGAGGGTAGCCCTGGTCCTGGTGGAGAGGGAGGGCAGCTCGGCCGCCGGCGGTCAGGACACCACAGACCCAGATTCCAAAGTTCTGTATTTTTCAAAATAAAGGTCACACGTTGTTTAGAGACAATCTACACAAGAGTTACAAAAAATATTTGCCCAGGCATAAGCATACACAGGTTTGTTAATTATACACATTTGGTTACAAGTGTGCTTGCAAAAAGTTCATTGTAAATATACACGAGGCCCCGTAGGTGTGTACAGCGCGCGCGCCACAATTCTCTATCCAAACGAGGAAAATTGACAGTATGTTACATTCACTTACAAGTAGACAAAATGCAAAATACAAGTTCATCTTCTGTACAAAAGGGGAAGGCGTCTGACACTTTCCATGGTGAAGAGCTGATTATAAGGAGGCACGGGGGAAGGAGGGAAGGGAGGAGGTGGGGGGCTTGTTTGGGCTCCCCCATTCCCGCTGTCACCAAGGAAGCGCAACAAGACCTTTGTCGATTCCCAAATCACAAGTTTGGACTGGACCCACCCCCGAGAACGTCTCCAGAGGGCTCTCGCTGCCACACTACAATGGGGACAGAAAACCAAGCTGTGTGTCAGTCAGTTCCAACATTAACGCGGCTGTATAAAGAACATTTCCTTCAAAAGAAAAAATTTACTTCTGGTTGAAATTACAATTTACAATATACAACACTATCGGCTACGACCAGGAAAGGGGTGAATATACACTGAAATGCACAGGATTGCTAATTTCTTTCCTTACCAAAAACGGGTTTATGTTGATTCAAACTTCTCCACATTTACATTACAGAAGGTTTTACAAATGTACAATTGTACAATCAAAAGTATGTTCCACTACTAGGGTGCAGTATAGATACAGATTAGACATCAAAACAAGAAAATACTACAAATTTGTATATATGCAAAGTCTACACCAAGTATACACTAGATATTTATAGAAGCAAGACCAAAGCCGTGGTGGATTTTTCTCATGCGAAAGAATCGATTCTGACCGTCAATGGGAACAGAAGAAATCAAGAAGCCCAGCCCCCGCCCGCCGCCCCCTCCCACCCCCCCCCGGCGTCCAACCCGCCGCCCGGCCGCCCCCTCCCCGCCCCCCGACCCCGGTCCACCCTCCGAAAGGAGCAATTTAAAAAGTTCCAGAAACTTAAAAAGGCATCTGGGGTGGGAGGCTGGCACCACGGGGAGCTCGGTCCGGGCGCAGCAGGGAAGGTGGCCACGGGCACCGGCCAGCCGGCCACACACTCACCCAGGGGAAGCCGGATGGCCAAACCCGCCTTCCCGCCCAACAATTAAAAACTTTTTTTTCTCTTTGACATCAGCCCTGAGCCGAGTCTCTGGGGGTGGGGGGAACAGGGTGGGGAGCGTCGGGCCCAGGGCCTCTGGGTCGGTTGCTACCTATGTACAAGGATACTATACAACCAGTAAAACAGCAGGGCAATTTGTTAATTAAAAAAAATAATTAGTACATGTTATGCATAATAAAATTAAAGGAATTTACAAAGGGGGAGAGGGACGTGTGTGTGTGTGTGTGTCTGTGTGTGTGTCTGTATGTCCGGTTCCCGGATCCGCGGACCTGCTGGAATATCAGGGGTGGTGGTGGCAGGGGATGGAAGGCAGGGACGGGGGTGGGCGGAGCGCCCCCGTTTTCTCAGATGATGCCGTTGGGGGGGCCGCAGATGGGTCCCAGGTCCACCCCGTTCTTCATGTAGTACTTCTCCAGCTTGGCCAGGATGTGCTTCCCGTACGTGTATTTGCGCAGCGTGGCGATATGTGGCCGGATCTGGGGTGGAGCACAGCGTTGGTGCCAGGAGAGGGGGGCAACGGAAGGGTTAGGGATGGCAAAGGGATCACGGGAGGGATGGGAACACACACACAATCGGTCCTTGAGGGCGGGTTAGGATCAGGGATCGGAGGCAAGAGGCCCGACACCCCAAGGCTCAAAAACTAGGGGAAGCCAGATTCCGGCACCCTGGGCCTGAATCGCAACCCGTCCTCCACTGCCCAGCTGGACACAGGATGGTGACCCCACCTGCAACGCCCTAGCCCCCACCATGGTCCCAACCCCCACCCTAGCCAGCTCAGCTCTTCTGAGCACGTACAGGATCTCCTCACCGAACACCGTTCTCCGTGAGGGCAAGAGTGTCATCATCGCTGGCCCCTATTGGAAGCACAGTCTCCCCTCACCTGGAAGACTGACTCCCAAACCCGCCCGGGAAAGCATAGCTCGCCCTCCCCACTTCTTCCCCCGCCGCGCCCACCTTGTGCATGACGATCTTGCGCTGGGCGGGCTCGGCCACATCGATCATCTTCTGCACGACGTAGTTGGCGTACTGGTCCTTCATCATGGTGTACAGCGCGCTGTGCGGCCCATCGTTCACGCTGCATACCTCATCGATCAGCATGGCGCGCTCCGTGCGCGATGCGTGGGTCACGCACTTCTCCACCACATTGCTGGGCGGTGGCATCGGGGGGAGGAGGAGGTGGAAGGGGAGAAGTGGAAAGGTGGAGGAAGAGAAGGAGGGGGGCGAATCAGAGCCCATAAATTCCCTGCTTCCAGGCTACCCGCACCGGCCCCCTGCATCCCAAATCCAGAACGAGGGATGTCACATCGCTCATGCCAACGAGCAGGACTCCCGAATGCTGGCCGGTCATCTGAAGGGGCACACTACCAGCTGCTCCCGGCCCACCCCTCTTCTCTCTTCCAGTTAGACTCTGTCTAACCTGACGTCAGATCTCCCCCAGGATTTGGTCCGGCGCCGGCCACAGAGAAAACGCTCAAACAGATCCCAAAGTGCCTGTCGCGATTACCTGGCAAACTTGTGCTGACTCAATACAAGTACGTTGCCCCGAATTTCGGCTACAATCTTGCTCTTGTCCTCGGGACGCCCGTGCTCCAGTACGTGCTGGATGACGTAGTTTCCGTACTGGTCCTGGGGACACCAGGTAGTGAATGAAGCTGGGCCCTTCAGCTCTCTGGGTCCCCCGGCTCTCCAGTCCCTCCCTCGGTTCCCTGGCCCCCCGAGCTCCTGGCGGCCACGTCCCCTCGGGCACCTGCACGAGCTGCTCCGTGTGCTGGTGCAGCTCCTCCAGGACGGGCAGCGTCTGATCGGGGAGGCAATGCTCCAGGATCCTCTGGATCACGCGGCAGCCGTACGGGTGCGTGGACAACGCAAACACCTAGGGGAGGGGACACGCACGCACACTCAGATGTGCGGGGTGAAGGTCCCCGGAGCCGCTGCAGCCAGCCACCCCGCCTCCTCACATGGGCGCACTCCACAACACAGAGGATGCGGCGCTGGGCACAGGCCCATGGGCGCCAAGCATGGACTCAGGGGTGCCAAGGCGCTCTGCCCGCTGAAATCTCCTGAAGGCAAAAACCAGCCCCGGCTCCAGTGTGCAACTAGGAGGGGCAGGATTCTGCAGCAATTCCATAACCCGCCGTCTCACGCGCCCCGGGCCACGTCCAGGGCCGCACCTGGCCCTTGAAGGCATCGATGATGAACTGCAGAGACTGTGGCTGGACACACTCGATGCACTTCTGCACTACATGGTTTCCGTTCTGGTCCTTGACGCACTTGAGGACGTGGCCGTCCAGCTCCCGCACCATGTCGTTCTACGAGGAGAGGGAGACCGGGAGCACCACCGGCACTGGAACAGGCTGGCCCGCCGGCACCCCCCTCCCTCCCACTAACCGGGGATATGGGACCCATATGGTGTTGTCAGTGGTGCAGGGTTGGGCTGGCCACGGACTATGTCCGGGAGAAGGAAAGCAAAACTCCCTGCCCCTATTCCTATGCCCAGAACTCAGCTCTCCAACTCTGAGGCCCAAGCACCCACATATCGATCCTGCCCACCTGCCCACCCAGTGAGGCGGAAGTGAGGACAGCCAGGGTATCTGCTGAGACTGCCTGAACCGCCGTCTGGCTTGCCCCCACCCCCTCCACAGCCCCAGAGGGGCTGGACAGAACCCTGCCTGCCTTGTGTTCGAGGTCAGTAGCAGACCCCTACCTGAGGGCAGGCATGCGTGGTGCCTTGGGGGGATCATCAGAGTGGAGTCACGGATGGCGGGGTTTGGCTAAGACTCTACGAGGCAGGAAAATCGGGAGGAGGGGAGGGGAGACTAACTGGAGAAAGTCTCAGGAAAAGGTTGGAGCTATCAGGCCTGGGCCAGGAGGGCTGAGCCCGATTCCCAGAATGTCGGGGGGGCTCTGTGCCGAAGGCACTGGCCATCTGCATCCACTGAGCTTCATCCTGGCCAGCAGAAATGGCTTCTGCAAAGCAGGAGGGCCCGAGGTTGGGCCTGAAGAAGAACAACCACATAGAAGGATGACAAGAGGCCTGCTCTGTTCCGGGCGGATCAGGGGGTGGGGATGCGGGCAAAGGGGAGGGGCAGGGGCTCCCCCAGCCCCCAACCCGGCCTTCTCCCAGCCCGGCGGACCCCAAGAAAGAAGGTAAGGTAAGGCGGAAACTTACAATTACCTGCTGGTCAGGGGGAACGAACTCGAGCGCCTTCTGGATGACGCGGCAGCCATACATCTGCAGTGCCAGGGACAGCACATGTCCCCGGATCCGCTCCGCCAGCGCCAGCTTCTGCTCCAAGCTCCCAAACTGCGGGTGGACACACAGACACATCAGCCCTGGGCAGCGGGTGCCCTGGGTATCGGGCGACCCTCCCTGCAGCGCTCCATGGCAGGGTTCCCGGGGGGGAGGGAAGGGCCCTCTGGTTCTTAGGCCATCGTGCCCGAAACAGCCAGATGCTCGTCTGGGGCGGAAGAGGTGGAGGGTGGGGGGGGCTCAAGTGGTCAGGGACAGGAGAGAGGGCAGGGCAGGGATCCAAGGGTCTGAGGGGCCGAGAGGCTGTGAGCAGGCAGGCTTACTTCAAAAAACTTCTGGATGACATAGTTCCCAAACACGTCCACCATGAGCTGGTAGGCCGCCTGCAGGATCTCACTGAAGACCAGCTGGCGTTCAGCTGGGGTCGCCCGCTCCAGTTTCAGCTGGATGAACCTGTGGGCGGATGGGGAAGGAGGTGAGAGCAGGCTGAATGTCTTGGGAGGCAGCCCCTGACCCCGACTGCCCGCATGGACGGGCCAGGGCGCCGAAGAGAACAGAGCAGAGTCCTGAGCTGAGCACCGTCCTGCACCCTGGGCAGAGAGCCACAGACTGAGAGGCCCAGAAGCCTGGTCCTGGCCCTCCAGGACCTCGCCATCCAGCGGAGGAGACGGATGCTGAGGAATGCTTGGCGGAAGGAAGGAGAAGGGGATCAGTCTACAAGTTAGTGCTCCAGGAATCAGGGGTACGAGGTGGGCCGGACGTGCAACAGGAGGTGGGGAGCTTAGAAGCTGTCAGAGGGCACCGAGGCACTAGATTGGCTGAAAGTCAGGGGAAACGGAAAACCCAATTCATTTGATCTCATCTATTGAGCTCCTACCATGTGCAGAGCACAGTACTAAGCACTCGAGAGAGTAGAGTAAAGCAAAAAGAAATGAGATGAGTTGGGAAAGGCCTCCTGAAGTAGAGGGGAATTTCAGGAGGGCCTTGACTCTGGGGAGAGCATAGGTCTGGTCTGCGAGTAAGAAGGGAGAGGGAAATCAATCGTATTTGGGAAAGGTGCAAGAACGGGTGTGGCGAGGGAGCTGATGGAATAGCTGGTGGTCACTAGCGCTTGTTTGATGCAGAGAAGACAGCAGCCAACAGAGAGGCTTGGGGAGCGGGTCCTGGGGTGAATGCAGGGAGCTGAGCCCACTCCCCAGGGGGTAGTAGTGAGGGGGTGGGAGGGAGGGGGAGGCGGGGTGCCACCGGCCCGGGGGGTCTCACCTGGATCCGTGCTGGTCCTGGGAAAACTCCATGATGTGGCCGGCGATCTCACGCAGCTGCAGGTTGGGGTAGCGGTTGTTGCGGAAATCCTCCAGGAGGCGGCTGCGGCCGGACGGCATGACGTCGGACATGCCGTAGCGCAGGCGGGACGGAGGGAACAGGGCGCTGCTCGGGCTGAACAGGCTGGAGGCGCTGCTGGCGCTGCGGTACTTGGCCTCGGCCCCGGGGGCTGCCGAAATATATCTCCCGCTGCCGTTGGTCAGTCCACCTGTGGAAGCCGCCAGACACACGGCTGTGAACGGTGACGGGGGCCAGGAGGAGGGGTGCCGCCTCTGGGCCCACCCTGGTGGAAGGGGACCGACCCACCCCGGGACTCGTTGACTGCTAAAGGCAGAAAGGTCCTGGGATCGCTCCCCTCCCTTGCCCCAGAGGGCCTGGGTGAGACTTCAGGAAACGCTCCCGCTCATGGCCGGTGAGCTCCTCCACCCTCAGGATGGAGAGAGCCAGGCTCCGGTAGTTTCCTCTCGGCAGATGATGCAGGGGAATGGCCAGGACAGGATAGGAGATGGGGGAGATGCGGCAGGGGGAGGACGCCTCTCTGGATCCCTTACCCAGGTTTAGACTGGACGAGGACCCGTGCGAGGAGAGGGATGGGGGCGGTGTCTGGGAATGTCCCGGGGCCTGGCTGGGCAGGGGCATGCCCACTGGGCCCGGTGACGAGGAGAAGCCCAGGCCGTTGTAGAAGCTGTGTCCAATGGGGGTGAGGTTGCCAGAGGTGCGCTTGTACAGGTCGCTACTGCCCGTCAGAGAGTCACGGCGGGAGGCGCTGCCGGCACTGGAGTTGGCGACTGCGGAAGGACAGAGGCGGACCTGTTTTCCGACCGGCCCCAGGTGCACCTCCCCCGCCCCACCCCGCGTGGCCCCTGGGTTCCCCCTACCCTTTACCTGCCGTGCCAAACCCACCGAGGGCAGAGCCCAGGGTGGCACCCAGAGAGCCGCTGCCCCCAAAGCCCAGGGAGGGGCTGGCAGGCTGGGCCGAGCCCTGGGAGAACAGAGAGCTACTCTGGGCGTTGTTGCTCAGCGAACTGTTGCCGTAGAATGAGCTGGAGGCCAGGTTGCTGCTGGGCTGTGGCTGGGGTTGCGGCTGCGGCTGCTGTGTGCCCAAAGGGCGGAACGGCCCGTTCGTCGTGCCCGCGAGGCCCCCCGCTGCGCCGTTGGCCGAAGCTGCGGCCGCTGCGACTGCTGAGGGCCAGAGGGGGAGATTTGGATTAGGTGCCCAACCCCAGCCAGCCGACCCCAAGGCCTCCGCCCCCTCTCACGGGGCGCAGCCCGCTCACCTGCTTGGGCGGCCGAGGAGCTGATGATGACGGGGGCGGGAGCCACGAGGCGGACGGGTGCGCCCAGGCCGTTGCGGGCTCCTGCGTTCACCACCAGGGCGCCCGTCTGGTCGTAGTATGCGGCGGGCGCCAGGACTGGATAGCCTGTGGAGCCACCGACACACTGTCAATCCATCGACCCATCATCGATTGACCCATCAAGCCCGTGCCCACGCCTGCCATCCCCAGCCCCAAGGACCCCACGGGCCCGAGCCGGTCGCTAACGGGCACCTGCTCTGGGGGTGTCTGTGGCCCGGAGGCTGGCTCAGAACAGCCGAGTACGGACAGATGTTCTCATCAGCAGAGTCTATGCGAGGGCAAGTGCATCATCCCTGCCAGCCCCCGGGGCCCCGCCCCCCAACCCCCCCGGCCCGAAGGTCGCACCCGGCATCCCAGCCGCCAGCCCCTGTCCGAAGGCCAACGCGGAGTTGACGGCTGCAGCTGCCACGAGGGGGTCCGTCTGCTGTCCCTGCTGGTTCTGGTTTGGGGTCAGGGGCCGCTGGCTGGCCGCTCCCCGCAGCACCTAGCGGAGGAGAGCAGGGGAGATCAGCCCCTCCCCCAACGTGGACCGCAGTCTTGCCGTATGTGGCCAGGTCATTCAGGGCAAGAGATGAGGGAGGCAAAGGTTGAGAGGGCTTCTAAAGTTCTCCTCCTACCTCTCTGGATGCTCATTCTAAGTCTCTTTCACAGGCCCCTCCTCTCCCTTGCATCACCCCTAACTGTGGGAGTCCCTCAAGGCTCAGTTCTGGGTCCCCTTCTGTTCTCCATCTACACCCACTCCCTCAGAGAACTCATTCGTTTGGATTGTTTCTGACCCAATCACTGCTCCACCCTGCTATCACTGAAACCTAGCTCTCCCCTGCTGCTCTTTCTAGAGGGGGCTTTGTCTTCGCCTAATCCTCCAGACTCACAGGGAAAGGGGGAGGAGTTGGCTTCCTTCTCGCTCCCCAATGCCGCTTTCGCACCATTCCAACTCCCCCGTCCCTCTCTCCCTTCCTTCGAAGCCCATACCGTCCAACTCTACCACCTACTCCAGATGCTAATCAACGCTACCTACATGCCCCTAAGCCCTACCTCAAATTTTTTGAACCACTTTGATCCCTTGCTCACTTTCCTTCTCTTTCTCCATCCCTACAATGATCCTTGGGCCTCTGCATCAAACCATCAGCTTTAAAGCCCTCAGTCACCTAGCCCCCTCCTACCATACCTCATTGCTTTCCTACAACCCAACTCACGCACTTTGCTCCTCTAATGCCAGTCTTCGGGCTTGTCTAGCTCACCACAGGACCCTTGCCCACATCCTCTCTCTGCCCTGGAACTCCCTTCCCCTTCCCATCTGACAGACCACCACTCTTCTAACCTCCAGAGCCCTACTAGAGGCCTTTACTGACTAAACCCTTATTTCCCCTACTCCTTTCCCTTCTGTATCGCACATGCACATGGATTTGTCCCCTCGAGGACTGGCCTAGGGGGTGAGCGATCACTGCCCCAGAAGGTTGTTTCCAGTAGGGCAGGTTCGGCTTGAGTCTGACAGCAAGGGTCAGATTGCCCCATTCGCTCTCAACGCCCAGAGGCCAGTATCAAGCCAAATGAGCTCGAGCCTGGAATCCTTCCCGGCCTGAGCACCCTCCCAGTGTGGACCCTGCCGGACAGAGAGCCAGGCCCAGAGGTGGCGTGTAGTGGCCAGATGCCACATTCCTGCAAATCCCGGAGGGCTCCGGAAACAGCCGGCCCTTAAGTCCCCCGCCTCCCTTTGGTCCCGAGCCGTGGGGGACGTGGCCAGTGCCCGTGGACACGGAATGCAGAGGGCCGTCATCACCGTGAGCCGGGCACACCTGTTGCTGGCCTTGCTGGGTCTGCTGCGTCGTCTGCTGATTGGCTGAGTTGGTGGCGGCGGCGGCGGCAGCGGCGGCCGCCTGCTGCTGGAAGAGGCTGGCTGGATAGACGCCCCAGGGGGTGACTCCATAGTACTGGTGGGGGACCACGGCAGGGCCTGCAGACACACCGGAGGGGGCGGAAAGAGGGTGTCAGGAAATCCCCGGGGAGGATAGTTGCCGGGAGAGACTGGGCGGATGGACCCAGGAGGGCCTGCTGACCCAAGACAGGACCTGTTCCTGGGCCCACCGCCCCTCCCTGCCCTCCGGTCTCTCCCCTCCTACTGAGGAGGGGCAGCGGGCTGGCAGCTAGACGGGAGGGGAGACACTGCTCCTGGCTCCGGCCTCCCACAGCCGGACCCTGACAGACCGGGCCACACTAGCTGGCCGGTGGCCCCATCTGCCAGGGTCCCCACTCGGGGCTTCCCAGGGGTCTGGCTCAGGGCTCAGCATAGAGCAGGTTCTCATCACCACACTGCAGTGAGGGCAAGAGTGTCATCACTGCCAGACCCCAAAACCTCAACCTCCCTTCGGCCGAGGAATGCTCTCGGGGCACAAGCCGGCTCTCTGCCCCCAACCGCGGCCCCAAGACAACACCGGGTGGGACTGTGTGCTGGCTGTGTCCCCCCCACCCTCAGACACCCACCCTCACAGTTAGAGATAGACCACCCCCACCCACACCTCTTACTCTCCCTCGGGGACCCGGTACAGGATAGCTGACAACTCTGACCGTTCCCTCACCCTGGTGGGCTGGGAGGTGGGGAAACGGCAATTCTGTATGCGCCCCCGGCCAGCCCGAGCCCATCCTGTTCCCGGGACGGCTTGGCTCCTGGGTGGCGGTCCCGGGGCCTGGGGGAGGTGGACTCACCAAGGGTGGCCGCGGCGGCCGCCAGTCCGGCCGTGTAGGGGTCCGTCCCCGGGGGCGCAGCGCTGATGATGTAGGGGTTGGGGACAAAGGCGGCGGGAGCCAGACCTGCTGAAAACATACCTGTCAGTAAAAACAGAGCGGGCTAGCGGCCAGCCCAATGCCCCCTCCGCAGGGGCCACGGCGGCGGCGTGGGGGACACCGCCACGGTGGGCAGGGCCACAGCGGGCAGTGCCATGGGAAGAGAAGGAAGCCGATGGTTGGCATTCCTGTAAACTCCGAGGAAAACTCCAGGGGCCCCATCCAGCCCTCCAGGAGGCGCTTGGCCGGCCCCAGCGGGAACATGTCCATGTGTGCTGTGGGCATGGGGTGGTGCTTGTACGCATGTGTCTGCATCTGCCTGCCCTGCTCTCCCTCGAGCAGACACGGGATCCGGCCCCCTGCCTGGCCCATGCCCTGGGAATTGGGGAGGGACTCATCATTAAAACGGGTCTTCAGGGAAGGCAAGGGGGTTCCAGTTGCCGGGGGGGTTGGGGGAAGGGGTGGGTCCCTGTCGTGACAGAGGCTGCTTACCGATGTGTGGTTGGTGAGCGGCGGCCAGCGCGTACTGCTGCTGCTGGGCTGTGGTAAGTTGCTGGACCGCAAGTGCATTCGGCCTCTGGAACAGCTGAGGGAAAAGGAAGAGGAGCCTGGCACCCAGGTTGGCCCTTCCCTCGAACCCACTGCCATCAACCCCTCCACGAGCCTCTTGAGGAAGGGGGTAGCACTCAGCCAGCGGGAGGGAAGGCGTGCCCGCCCTCCAACGCTCTCCCTGTCCATCAGCCTCCCACAGTCCACACGACCCCCGTGCCCGCCACGCACCTGCTGCTGGGAGTTGTAGTCGAACAGACCCACGGTGGCCGCGGCCGAGTCGACGGGCACCTGTGTGCCGGAGTAGTCGAACTGGAGAGGCTCCATGCCCACGTGCTCCATGGCGTCCAGTGGCACGCTCTGGGATTCCATGGCCGAGAAATCCTCCACGGGCTTGGCCCCGTTGCCACCGCCCAGCTGGGCCAGGCCGTCGGCTCCACCCGGGTTTGGGCCCAGGAGATCCACCTCGGCGGCTGACGTCGGGCAGTTCCCGGGGGTCCGGCTGATGGGAGGGCAGGAACGGGAACGACATTCAGACCCACCTGGAGAGGGGCGCAAGCCCCCACAACCAAGGCCGATTCCTCAAGTCCGACGGCCACCGTCGTCTGCTGGCCTGGGCCTCCTGCCCTTGGCGCAACCAGCTGGGGACATCCGGCTGGGCACAAGGCTCATCAAAGGTCTGTGGGGAGCACGCTCCTACCCCAGCCCCTGGTCTCCTGCCATTGCCCCGCCCTCCCGTACACCCCCACCTCAGAAGGGCCCCAGGCAAGGCTCAGCAGGGGCAGAGGAGACACCCACCTGAAGTCTTTGCCATCCCCGTCAATTCCGTTCTGCACGGGTAAGCACCCATTGGCCTTGTCCATGCTGTCACCCTCCTCCTTCAGCTCTGCCAGCTTGTCCCCGTCAAAGGTGCCTTTGCTCTTCTTCTCCCCTTTGTCGTTGTCGTCGCCATCTGCATCCCGTGGGCCCTGCTCCCGGACACAGGGCTTCCCTTAGTGCCACCGACAATGGCCTAGGCTCCCCTGGTCTCCCCAAGGCTTCAGACTCTTTTCTGGGCCCCTGCTTGCTCAAGTGTGAGAAGCGAGTGGCCCAGGACACATGTGCATTTCCCGCCCTTCAGACCCAAGCTGCCGCCGCCACCACCTCAACCCATCACCCAGGCCCTCCCGTGGTACTCACAAATCCGCCTTTCCTGAGGCAGGAGTCTCCAGGGGAAGAGCTCAGGACGTACTCCACCATGCTGACGCCCAAGCCCCCGCTCTCCGACCGTGGTGACAGTACCGAGTTGACCTCGCTGTTGACATGGAAGCTCTGACCAGGCCGGCGCTGCACCATGATCGGCTGGGAGACGGAGTGGTCTGCAACAAGCACACGTGGTCTGAGGCACGCTCACCTCGAGCCCCGGGCGGGCCACGCCCACTCCGAGCCCTGGCTGACATGACAGGGATGGGGTGGCTCAGCCCAGATTGGCACAAGATCCACCCTGGGGTCCCCGCAGCCCGCCTGTGGCCACAGCTTCGGCAAGGGGTCCTATCCTTAGGCACAGGAGGGGACTGGATTCAGTCAGGCCATCAGTGGTATATACTGAGTGCTTCCTGCATGTGGAGCACTGGACTCAGAGCTTGGAAGAGGGAAATACAACGGGAGACACAATTCCAGCCCCCAGGAAGCTCACAGTCTGGCAGAGGAAACAGGCACTAACAACAATTACAGACTAGGGAAGCAACAGGGTACAAGGATATGGACATAAGCACTGAGGGGCTAAGGGGGTACAGATCCAAGTGCTCAGGTGAGGCGATGCAGAAGGGAGGGTGAATGCGGTGGGGTTAGTAAGGGAAGGCTTCCTGGAGATGTGACTTTAATCAGGTTTTGTAGGTGGGGAGAATGAGCATCTATTGGCTAAGAAAGCAGAGGGAGTTTCAGGGCGGAGAGAGGATGTGAACAAGGGATCAGAGGCGAGACACGCAAAATCGAGGTACAGTGAGAAGGCTGGCATTAGAGGAGTGCCGTGTGCAGGCTGGGTTGTAGTAGGAGATGAATGAAGACTGGTGGTGATGGGGGAGCTGACTGAGTGTCTTAAAGCAGATGGTCAGGGGTTCCTGTTTGATGCAGAGATGGGTGGGCAATCACCGGAGGCTTAAGAGGAATGGGGCGGGGGGGGGGGGGTGGTCCTTGTGCAGAACCACATCAATCAATGGTATTTAGTAAGTGCTTACTAGGTGAAGAGAAGTTCAATAGAACACATTCCCTACCCACAAGGAGCTTACAGTCTAGAGTGGGAAACAGATATTAAAATCAATTACGGATATGCACACAAACACTGTTAGGCTGAGGGTGCGGTGTCAAATCCGAGTTCCAGGGCAATGTAGAAGGGAGAGGGAGATGGGGAAATGAGGGCTAGAATATCCCAGCTCACATGTCTACTTGTTTTGTCACCTGTCTACTTGTTTTCTTTTGTTGTCTGTCTCCCCCTTCTAGACGGTAAGCCCGCTGTTGGGTAGGGACCATCTCTACATGTTGCCGATTTGTACTTCCCAAGCGCTTAGTACAGCGCTCTACACACAGTAAGTGCTCGATAAATACGACAATGAATGAATGAGTGAGGCCTCTTGAAAGAGATGTGATTTCAATAAGGCTTTGAAGGTGGGGAGAGTGGTGGTCTGTTAGATGTGAGAGGGTGGGTGTTCCAGGCCACAGGCAATATGTGTGCCAGGGGTCAGCAGTGTGATAGACGAGACTGAGGTACAGTGAGTAAGTTGGCATTAGAAGAGCAAAGTGAACATGCTGGATCAGAAATCAGTGCAGTAAGACAGGAAGGGGCAAGGTGACTGAGTGCTTTAAAGCCTATGACAAGCTTTTGTTTGATATAGAGGTGGACGGGCAACCACTGGAGTTGCTTGAGGAGTGACTTTTTTTAGAAAAATGATCCGGACAGCGGAGTAAAGTACAGACTGGAGTGGGGAAGGAAAAGAAAGCAGGGAGGTCAGATAGGAGGCTGATTTAGTAGTACAGCTGGCAAGCAGTGAGTCCTAGTGGTTAGAGCACGAGCCTGGGAGTCGAAAGGACCTAGATTCAAAACCTGTTTCTACCACTCATCTGCTGTGTTACCTTGTGTAATTCACTTCACTTCTCTGTGCTTCAGTTACCTCATCTTTTACATGAGGATTAAAGACCGTGAGTCCCATGTAGGGCACGGACTGTGCCCAACCTGATTGGGTTCTACCTACTTCAATGCTTAGTACAGTGCCTGGGCACACAGTAAGCGCTTAACAGATACGATAAAAAAGATAGGATCAACCTTGGACCAAACTTGGTAGCAGTTTGATGAGGAAGGGGCAGATACTAGAGATGTTACAAAGGTGGAACCAACAGGATTTGTTAACGGAGTGAATGTGTGGGTTGAATGGGAGAGATGAGTCAATGAGAATGCCAAGGTTTTGGGTTTGTGAGACATGGTGGCTGTTGATGTCATCTACAAGGATAGGAAAGTCAGGAGGGGGCAGGTTTTGTGTAGGACGATGGGGAGTCTTCCCCCACTGGGACCTGTCCCCCCACTTAAGCCTGACAGTGGCCACGGAGCGTGGGGAAAAGACACGGCTCATTGGTCCTGGGGGTGTTTGCACAGGGGAGGGAGAGGGCCGAGACCTGAGGCCGATACACAGGGCTGGGGAAGTTGGGGCATGAAGACAAGCTCCCCTCCATTGCTTACCTGACGTTCCCCAGGCACTGTCTCGCCACTGGTCACCCAAGAATATCCCCTTTGGTCCGTCTTTGCTGGAATCATCTGTTTCCCAAAACTTTTTCCCTGGCAAGAGCTGCTGCAATAAACGAGGATGAAGACAGGGGTTTCGCAATCAATCATGTGTGCAGAGCACAGTACTAAGTGCTTGGGGAAGTACACTACGACAGAATTGGTTGGCGCGGTCCTTGCTCACAAGGAGCTCACAAGGAGAGACAGCAGGAAAGCTATTGCGCCCGCTGGGAGTGGAGCCCCAACCCACCCTGGGGCCCCTGGGCCATTCCCGATGGCCACCCTCTCCTTCCCGGCCTCTCCGCCTCCCCATAGGACTGGTGGCAGCAGTGATTCTGGACCTCAACCTCCAGGTCTCCCCTCAGATCTGCCATGCTCTCCTGGGGGCTGACAAACCCCACGTGCCCGCCACATCCCCGAACAGATTTGGTTCCCTGACGCCTTTAGAATCCACACTGGCTGGAGTCTGCCTTCTTCCGAAGGAAAGAAGAGAGAGGATGTACGGCAAGGCAGGGGACAGCAGGGGAAGGAAGGGAAGAGTAGGTTCCAGGAAGGCAGGGGAGGAGAGCAAAAGAGGGGAGCGAAGGGAAAGGAGGGAAAGCTGGGGTGGGGAGAGGGAGGGACAAAACAGAGAGAGAAGAGGAAAGGGAGCAGAGGAGGGAAGGAGAAGGTGTGGAAAAAGTGGGCTGCCTGTTCTTGCAGGGGGCTATGGGAGAGGGGTCTGACCCACAGGCTCCCCCAGCTTCACGGCCCCAACCCATGAAATCCCCAGGTGCTGCCTCCAAGGCCAACTGCTTCATTCTTCTTGTTTCCCACTCCCGCTGCTCCCTCCCACAGGCCCAGCTGCAGGGACTCTGGGAACACGTTCCACCACTGTCGGAACAAGTCCTAGTCTCCGCCGGCCAGTGGCACGAGAAGCAAGCCCATCCCATTTGTGCCCAGGTGTTCCCTGTGCCCATCCCGCAGGAGACCTTGCGCTGGATGGACAGGGCTCAGAGTGTCTAGGGTTGCGGGGGAGGGTCAATCAGTGGTGTTTATTGAGTGCTTTCCGTGCAGAGCCCTGCACTAAGCACTTGGGAGAGTATAATACAATGGAGTTAGTAGACACGTTCCCTGCCCACAATGAGCTTTCAGTCTAGAGGCTAGCGGGAACACAAAATTCGAGCACGCCCCTGAAAATGGAAGGCGGTGGTAGAACGCTTGGGGAAAAACCACAGGAAACCACACTACGAGCAGGAGGAAAACTTGGTATTCGACACAAGTCGGGAAACCAAAAAAGCCAGGGGGCTCGGGGGCCTCACGCAGCAATGCCAGATCAGGTGGGGCTCGGGCAGCAGCGCGTAGCCATCAGGGGGCTCTGGCGTCTGTCAGCTCCTCACCCAGCCCCTGCTCTACATGTTGGGAGGGGATGGCTGAGCCGTGGCTGTGCTCTTTGGGGAGGTGAGACCTTCCTCACGGAACAGGTTGGACCAGCTGGGGAAGAAAACCTTGGGAGGCCACCGGGAGGCAGGCAGGCAGCAAAAGCAGCAGGGAAGGCTAGAAATCTCGGGATGAGGAGGTGGGGGGGGGGGGGGGGGGGGGGGGGGGGGGAAACGACGCGATGGAGGAATGGGGTAAAATGGATCCATCTAACTCTGCTATTTCATGATTTCTGGGACAAAAATTCTTGCTCCCTTCTCCAAGGGCTGTCCAGCCCCTGCTGGAGGAGT
Source organism: Tachyglossus aculeatus (assembly GCF_015852505.1). Classification (NCBI taxonomy): domain Eukaryota; kingdom Metazoa; phylum Chordata; class Mammalia; order Monotremata; family Tachyglossidae; genus Tachyglossus; species Tachyglossus aculeatus. The sequence goes on from NC_052081.1 coordinate 50,286,402, forward strand.
CAGGGGTGTGGGATGAGGCCTTCCCAGACTGAGCCCCTTCCTTCCTCTCCCCCTCACCCCCCTCTCCATCCCCCCCATCTTACCTCCTTCCCTTCCCCACAGCACCTGTATATATGTATATATGTTTGTACGTATTTATTTCTCTATTTATTTATTTTACTTGTACATACCTATTCTATTTATCTTATTTTGTTAGTATGTTTGGTTTTGTTCTCTGTCTCCCCCTTTTAGACTGTGAGCCCACTGTTGGGTAGGGACCGTCTCTATATGTTGCCAACTTGTACTTCCCAGGCGCTTAGTACAGTGCTCTGCACACAGTAAGCGCTCAATAAATACGATTGATTGATTGATTGGGATGGCTTGTGCTGGGTCACTGGCAGAGAGTCAGGGGTAAGAATAATAATAATAATAATGGCATTTGTTAAGCACTTACTATGCGCCAAGCACTGTACTAAGCGTCAGGGTGAGTACATGCAAATTGGGTTGGACACAGTCCCTGTTCCCACATGGGGCTCACAGTCTCAATCCCAATTTTACAGATGAGGTAACTGAGGCATAGTGAGGTAAAATGACTTGCCCAAGGTCACACAGCAGACAAGTGGCGGAGCCAGAATTAGAACCCATGACCTTCTGACTCCCAGGCCTGTGCTCTATCCACTCTGGTTCAGGCCGGGTCACTGAGGGAGATCCTGGATTGGACTGCGGAGGGGTCAGGGGTGTTGGGTGGGCTTTATTGGAGAGAGTGAGGGGCGAGGGATGGTCTGTTCTGGGTCACTGGGCAAGGGTCAGGGGCGTTGGACAGTCTGTACTAAGTCACTGGGAGAGTCAGCGGTAGGGGGGTAGAGTCAGAAAGCTGGATGAGCCACCCCTCCCTCCAAGGGAGGGTGACCAGAAGGTCACCAGGCCCTGGTTCCTCCCAGCATGGGTCACCAATGTTGGGAGACAGGACCGTGGGCTGGCAGAGTGATGGGTGAGGCTGACCTGGGGGCGATTCTCAGGTTTGTGAATTGGCCTGGGTGAGGGGCCTGGGCCCAGGGCCCAGGGAGTGCCAGGGTTTCCCCGCAGGGAGCGGGCAGGGAGAGCTCTGGGGAGGCAGCTGGGGACGAGCGACCCCCAAGTACCCACCAGTGGGCCCGGCACAGCAGCTGCTTCTGCCCAGCAGGTTTCCGGAGCCCGTGCAGCCGGGACCAGCTTGACCTGAGCTGCCATTTACACCTGTGAACCCTTCCTCCACACTGCCTCTAAACTGTAAATTTCCTGAGGACAGGGATCGTGTCTATTAACTCCACTATATTATACTCTTCCAAGTGCTTAGTACGGTGCTCTGCACACAGTAAGCGCTCAATAAATACCACTGCCTGACCACCCGGGTCATTCGGGGTCAAGTCCTTGCCTGGCACGGATGGGCTAACCTAGGCGGACCGCCCAGTTTCCCCTACAGTAGAGCTCTGCGTTCATTTACCTTTTCCACCTAAGTGGTGACTCTCTGACTATCAGAGACCCCACAGATTCATGCCCACACAGCTCAGGCCTGCTCCTCATTCCCGCCATTGTTGGTTCGCCCAGCCAGGTTTCCTATACTGCTGGAGCGACCCTGGGCCAGAGAGCAGGCCGTGGCTCAGGCCGCTGGCTTTGGCTGAGGGGCCGCTCCCTTGCCCGCTCACAGCAGCGCCCAGTGCCAGGTGGCAGTGACAAGCAAGGAGCCCGGGGGGCCCTGGTCGAGGGTGATCCCAAACCCACACACCCCAGACTGCCACACCCCAGATATACACAGAGTCAAATAAGCACAGATACACACATGCAGACTCACACCCCCAGGATCCACACAGTCTGCTACACCCCCAAATACACAAGCACAGACACGCAGTCTGATACACCTCCCCCATATGCAGGCAGGCGGGCAGGCAGGCGCGCATGCACGCACACACACACATACGCATGCACTCTTGGAATCTGACCCACCCACTGGTGTGCACGTGCAGTCTGACACGCCTCCAGAAGCACACTCACAGACCATCCATCATCCACCCTCAGAAACACCTGCACACGCACACACACACACACACACCCACACCCCCGACCACGTGGAAAAGCCCAAGCAGGCAGAGAGACAGGGAGGCTGTTGGGCACCAGAGTATGGAGGGAAGGGAGGAGCAGAACATAGCAGAGCAGAGCAGAAAGCCTACTTCCCAAAAGAAGACTCACCAAACAGGAAGTTGGCATAACAACCACAGTTAATCACCCACCCGACCGGAGACCTGCCTCTCAGGGGGAGCAGGGGGAGGGTTTCTTGCCAGGCAATGATCCATCCAGCCCCCACCCTACCCAAAGGTGTGCCAGGAGACTACCCAGCTGGCAGAGGTCAGAGGTCTCGTGTCCTAAGGCTGGCAGCTCATCCAGCCATGCACCCAGCACAGGGCTACCGCCCATACATGCTGGTTCGGAGCCACAGCCACCTGGATCGGGTGAGGTTCCTCACTGTTCCAGACCATCCCCTAGGTGACGAGGAGTGTTGGCATGTGGCAAGAGGGCTGAAAAGGGGGCAACCGACACTATTGTCCTGCCTCGGGGCAAGGCCCCTCCCTCTCCTTGGGGCAGCTCATTGTATGGAACTGGCAGCTGGGATGCCAGGGGTGCCAGGAAGCCAGGGAGTGGGGGGGCACCAAAGGGACATGGGGCAGTGAGGAAAAGAGCACTATAATGCCAAGGGACTGGGATGATCTACGACGTCAAAAGGAGTAGGGAGCAAAAGGGATGTGCCAAGGAGCCGGCGGGGGAATGGAAGGGATGGCAGGGGATCCCAAAGGGTGCACCTGGGGGGTCACCAAGGCGGGGCAGAGCCGGAAGGCCGGCGGGGGGCTGCTGACACCCCTGCTCTCCCTGGGAAATGACAAGATGGCTGAACACAACTAATCCCACTGCCCAAAAGGCCCTCCCTGAATCCATCCTGCAGCCTGAGCCAGACCCCAACCATGCAACCCAAGACTGCCTGACCCGAGGCCAAACCCAGTCCCTGAATCCTCCCTGATGGTGTTGGGGAGAATCCTCACCCACGGAACAGAAAGGAGTTTGCCGTGAGAAGGGCCCTCCACCCCAACCCAGGGCAGGCCGCAGGCCCAAGGCCCAAGACCCGAGGCCCGAGGCCCAGGTCGCAGTGAATCAGTGAGATGATGGTACGGGCTCCTTCCTTAGGATCCTCCCCACACCTGACCCCCAAATCACTGCTCTTCTTCTTGCTCCAAAATCAGGGGGCAGTGAAGCTCAGTGGAAATAACCTGAGACCGAGAGTCACAGCTCTGGTCTGCTGTGAGGCCGCAAGCCAGTCACTTTAGCAATCTCAGCCTTTTCCACGCCTGTCTCTTCTGCTGCCCAGGGAATTTATCATAGGAATGTGCAAGCACTCTGGAAAAATTAACAGTGCTGGCTACCACTAGAATTATCCCCCTTCTCTCCAACTCCTCTACAGCATAGGTACCCGAGTCAGAAGGAGTGAAGCCGCACGCGTGTGCGTGTGTGCGCGCGTGCTTGCGCGCATGCGTGGCTCAGTGGAAAGAGCAAGGGCTTTGGAGTCGGAGGTCATGGGTTTGAATCCCGGCTCCGCCACATGTCTGCTGTGTGACCTTGGGCAAGTCACTTAACTTCCCTGAGCCTCAGCTACCTCATCTGTAAAATAGGGATTGACTGTGAGCCCCACGTGGGACAACTTGATCATCTTGTATCCCCTCCAGCGCTTAGAACAGTGCTTTGCACATAGTAAGCGCTTAACAAATGCCATCATTATTATTATGTGGTGGGGGTCAGCGACTGGAATCCATTCCTTCAGGGAGGTGCAGCTGATACCACCCCAATTTTAACCCTGTTCTCAAGACTCAGGTGGCAGGAGGGTGGACACATGTCATCCCGTGGGCCTGCGCGGTCCCCGAGGTATTTCAGAGCCAGGCGTGGGCATGGGCTGGGTCTGCCATCACCGTCCCTCTCCTGAGCTGAGCAGCAGACTTAGCGGGACCAGACGCCCCAACTGCCCAGGCCTGGCCCGAGCTGCCACCCTCAAGGAGTGGGGAAAGGACCCGTGGGGAGGGAGGAAGGGAAGGAGAGAGGGAAGGAAGGAACCCCTCCCTGTCACTGCATGGTCTGGGGACCATCCCCAAGGGAACTGACAGGCAGCCAGCCCAGCTCCCTCCTCCCCAGCTCACTCACCTCGCCCATAGCTCGGCCCTCCAGAGCAAGTGCTTGGAAATCATGATTCAGCTCGTCCATGGAGCGCACCTGCCATGGGGAGAGAGAGAATCAGTCAACTTAGTACAAAGCACTGTACTAAGTGCTTGTGTGAGTACAATACACCAGAATTAGCAGACACGTTCCCTTCCCATGACGAGCTTACAGTCTAGAGGAGAGCCAGCCAGCCAGACAGGCAGACAGACAGAAAAGTCGTCACCTCACATCCAATGCCCATGAACACAAGCCAAACACCTGTGGATTTGGGTCCCCTTTTGGGCCCAAACTGACAACCTCGCCGGCTGGCCACCACGCCACCAACCACCAAGCAGCCAAGTCCACTGCCTGCAGACTGGTGGGTGGACCGGGGGAGGCCAACCTGGAAGAAAGGTGGATGAGGAAGGCCAGTGCCATCGGCAAGCCACTGAGACTACCTGGTTGGATGATCCCTCTGGCACCCAGGACTGCTTCCGGACTAGGGACGGGGAACCCCAACAAGGGGACCGGGGAAAGGGAAATGGGGCCTGGGGGCCAAGGAAAGAAGGCTACGGCCTGGGGGCTCGGGACAAGGGATAGGGAACTGGGAATCGGGACTCTAGGAATAGGGAAAGGGGCCTGGGACCCTGGGCCCAGAGGAATGGGATCAGGGAAAAGCCTGGGACATGCCGCAGCTATGCGCCTTCTCGTTGCGGACTTTGGAAGCACCCATGCGCACGCGTGCTCACACACACAGACACCCACACACCCTCCGCCCCCGGCCCCTTCGTGCCTCGGACCCTGGCTCAAACACCCAGCTCGCCATCACCCGTCTCCAGCTCTACAGTCAATAACATCCTGCCATCAGAATGCTAATATATGCTATAATAACGACATGTTCGGCTAATTCTTAAATCAAATTCAAAGAATTCCATTATAAATCTGCTGATTCGGCCTATCTGTGTACCTTAAAAACCACAAACATTTTCTGTGAGGGATGGGACAGGCAGAGGGAGGCATAATTCAGAAAAACGAAGTCGGGGTGCTGTGACAAACTCTGGAGAGAGTGAGGGTCTGGGGAGGGGGGGAACGGAGCTCCTGGGCAGGGAGCCGAAGCACCCGACTGGGCCAGGTTCTCCTGGCAGGGCTAGGGGCCTTGTCTCAGAGTCCCGGCTGGCACTCGCAGCCTGCAGCCCCTACCCTGCCACCGCCTGCTCCACACCCAACCGGTGGCTCTGTGCAGACTGGCAGGCCGGGGTGGAGAGGAGAGGAGGAAGGGGAGGGACAGGATGAGGGTGAGGAGGAGGAGGAAGGGCAAGGACAGGGACAGGAGGAGGAGATCTGATTACTGCCATCAGCCTCTTCACCGACCTCCCAACCTCCAGCCTCACAGCCCTCATCTTCCTGCTCCTTCTCCTCCACCTCCTTTTCTTCCAGCAGCAGGGCCGCCCAGGCCTCTGCCCATCCAGAAGAACTTCCTGCCTGTTGGCTTCAAGGCTGAGTCCATCAGCACACCTCCTCATAATAATAGTAGTATTAACTGTGGTATCATCATCATCAATCGTATTTATTGAGCGCTTACTATGTGCAGAGCACTGTACTAAGCGCTTGGGAAGTACAAATTGGCAACATATAGAGACAGTCCCTACCCAACAGTGGGCTCACAGTCTAAAAGACGCTTACTATGTGCCAAGCACTGTACTATGTGCAGGGGTAAATATATGATCACCAGTTCCCACACAAGACTCACAGTCTAAAGAGGAGGAGGAACAGGTATTGAATCCCCATTGTGCAGATGAGGGAACTGAGGCCCAGAGAAGTGAAGTGACTTGCCCAAGGTCATATAGCAGACAAGTGGTGGCGCCAGAATTCGAACCCAGGTCCACTGACTCCCAAGTCCGCGGTCTTTCCACTAGTCCACACTACCTCCCATCCCTCCTGCTGTACTGCTCCCCAGCTGGCAGCACGCTTCACTCCTCCCCAGCCAACGTGAGCTCATCGTGGGCAGGAATGTGTCTGTTTGTTGTTATACTGCACTCTCCCAAGCGCTTAGTACAGTGCCTTGCACACAGTAAGGGCTCAATAAATACAACTGAATGAATGGACAGAACTTGCTCCTGGGCCTTGTTCATGCCTCCCTGCTCATGCCAGGGCCTGCCCTACTCATGTCCTCACTTCTGCCAGTAAATCCTTTCCTCTTCAACTCTGCCAGGGCCACCACTCTTCCCATCGTCAAAGCCCCTCTGAAATCCCATCTCCTCCAGGAAACCTTTGCCGACTAATCTCTCATCTTCCCGCTCTACAATCTCTCAACTGACACTTCAGCACTCCTAAGGCACTTGGGTACTCCTGCCCACCGGCCCCTAGCACTTATGCCCATTACCTTTACCCTTTTATTCCCCACTCCAGTTTTTTTCGCACACCTGTCTCTTCCTTCAGATTGTAAGCTCCTTGAGGACAAGGATCAGGTCTGTTAATTTCACCAGCAGAAGAAACAAGGACAACGGTAGGTACCAAGAGGGCCGAGGCTCTGTGGCAAGAGGAGGAACAAGCAGAGTTCGGGGTACGCGGCGGCTAAGATGCCAGCAGGCCCAGCCACGGCTCGGCAACCTTCCAGAAGCTGCGAAAGCCTTTCGCTGCCCCTGCTCCTGCCCCTCCTGCTCCCATGCCCTTGACCCTCCCACTGCCCCTAGCTCTGACCCTTCCACTGCCCTGCCAACTGCAGGAAGAAAGGCACTCTCCCAATCATTTAGTACAGTCTCTGCTCACTCCAGACGCTCGGGAAACATTACTGGTTGATAGGAAAGGATGGGAGAGCTGTGGGAGAAAAGAGACAGGAGAAACGCAGCAGGCAGCAATGTGGGAAAATTGGGGAAGGACCTGGCCTCTTCACACTGCCCTGAGCCGAGAGGTTTGTGCGCATGCCTCTCAGCCCCGGGCAGGAAAGCTACAACCCTGATGACCGTAACAATGCAAGCCCCAGAGGAGGCAGACAAGAACTGAATTTAAGGAATGTTTCTTCATTGGGGGAATGGCACCTCCATCGGCACTGCCGCAAAGCGAACCCACAGATCAGCTCACGTCTCTCCGGGTGTTCGGTCAGAACGGCGAGCCGCTTTAGGGCTGGAGCATGGACTTGCAACCCCTCGTCGCTGCCTAAAGTGGGCCTCCCCGTGCCCCGCTCCAGAAGGGATTCTGGAAACGGACCCCAAGGTGTGGTGATCGTGGTGTTGACGGCTCTCGGAAGGCTCCGGGAGGAGCACCCTCCCGGACAACCCCGCGGTCTTCCCTGAGCCCAGATCCCTGCTCTGCCCGGTTCCTCCGGTCCCCTGGGCCTGCAGGTGCCCCTGCACCGCCCCAGCCCCTGCCCCTGCCCCACCCCAGCCCCTCGCTCCCAACATGAGAGGGGAGTCGGACAGATTCCTCTCAGAGCTGCAACTTAGAATAGCTGTGTCTCTGGAGCAGGTCACTCTGCATGTGGGGGCCTGGGCGGTAGGTCCTCCCTGGCCAGTGTAGGCATGTAGTTCTGCCTGGCCCAGACTCAAAAGTTGGGGAAGACTCAGGCCCCTGCCTCCTATGTGAGATGCAAGGACTTTCCCGCCCTTTGGCCAAGGCAAGCGGCCTTACATAAGCACATGGACACAATGGACACCACGCACACCCGTGACCACAAGCGCGCATATGTGGGCACTCCAGGATGGACCCTCCCCTCACCCACAGAACAGATAGAGGTGGGGTGGAGAGTGGGAGATGCGGAGGGTAGGGAGATGGGTCCTCTCTCCACCCTTGACGGGAGAGCAACGAGGCAGGGCATGTTACGCATGCCACCGCAAGAAATGGGCTCCCAGTCTAGACATGCCCTTGCTCCCTGGTGAGCCCCAAGCAGCAGCGTGACCTAGTGCCTGGGAGGCAGAGGACCCTGGTTCTAATTCCAGTTCCACTATTTGCCTGCTGTGTGACCTTAGGCAAGTCACTTCACTGCTCCTCAGTTCCCTCAAAAATGGGGTTTCCATACGTGTTCCCACTCCTACTTAAAATGCAAGCCCTGTGTGGGATGGGGAGGGGGCGGCTCTGATCTGATTAATGTGAATCGATCCCAGGGTTCAGGATAGTGCACGGCACATAGTGAGTGTTTACCCAACACCACGCTTCTTATGATTACTAGGATTGTTCTTGGACCCACGGGAAGGACACCCGCCCAAGCATGGACATCCGGACCATCGGACAATGCCTCAGAGTGGGAGGAGGGTGGGTAGGCGGGGGTGATACGCACTGGGAAGAGGAAAGAGAGCACTGCTACTTCCCAAAATGTACCTGAGAGGACAGACCAAGTCCAGTGGAGTGTAGACGAGCGGTGAGTTTTCCTGGCTGGCAGGCACCGCACTGCCTCCCCACAACCATGCACTGGCTCCTCACAAGCACACCCTGGCACCACGTGACCCAGAACTGGCACAGACTTGCACCACATATGCATGCGCTGGCACTAGACAGCCCCTCACTAGCCCCGCATGACTATGCCCTGATGCTACACTGGCACTGTGTGTGTACGCACCAGTGTCGCACGGCCCCGCCAAATGGCATGGCACGGGCATGCATTGGTGTCACACACGCCCATGCTGGCACTGCTCAGGCATGTGCTGGTGCCACAACAACCCTCAACGGCACTAAGATGTGGACAGGCACTGGCATCCTACAGCAGCACCACAAGGTTATGAACTGATGCCACACAGCCCTGCGATGGCACCACATGGGTACATACTGATGCGCACAGCCCTGCACTTGCTCTACATGGCCATCCGCTGATGCCACAAAATCCCGCACCGGTACCACCAGCCCCAAGTGGGCTCACATGGTGGAGGGGGGAGCAATCGAAACACACGCCCCATCCTGGCATCGCATTGGCATGGGAAAGAGCTATGGTACCCCGGAGAAAGGAACCAAGATACCTGTGAGGGGAAGAAAGGTGAAATGTGTTTTTCTGACTCACTAAGACAACATGTAACCGAGGCCTTATGAACTACAATCTTACTAATCGGCGGGGCATCTTAGCTAATGGTTTTTCCAACCATGATGAAAAGACCGAAATCTAGAGGGTGGGGATGCAGGATGGAAAATGGAAAAGCTACAGTGCTGTCTTGAATTATTCATCTTCAACTGTGCCCGGTAACCACAACTAACCCACCTGTCCACACCCCTTGGTCTGGGGCCAGGGGCCGTGGGAACCATGGCAAGGGGGGTGAGGGGAGTGGGGGGGCGTGAAGAGCATCCAGGGGCTCAGACCCCATTTACATCTGGAACAGTGACCGCTTCCCTCTGCCCCAGAGGCCAGAGACATGGACGGAGACAGGGCCGGAGACACGGTCAGAGACATAGCCAACTCCCAACAAGATCAGAGACCAGGGGCAGCTGGAGCTCTGATAAGCAACCTGCTAGACTATAGGCTAGGGCAGGGTCCGTGTCTTCTAACTCTGTCTTCCAGTGGTCCAGGCCTCTGTGCACAACTGGTGATCCATAAACTCTACTGACTGACTGATGGACTGAATGACTGATGGATGGGATATGGCCCAGCTCACTGACCAAGCTGGTGGGGCTGAGTCTGTTCCAGGAGCTCCCAGTCTGTTCCAGGAGCTCCCACTCTGCCCCACCCCCTGCCACAGGTCGATCAAGCAGTGGCGTTTAATGAGTGCTTGCTGTGTGCCCTTAGGACAACACAATAGCATTGAGTGGGGGAAGCAGAGTGGCCTAGTGGAAAGTACCACTTTGTGACTGTGCCACTTTGTGACTTTGCCACTGTGTGACTTTGGGCAAGTCACTTCACTTCTCTGGGCCTCAGTTACCTTATCTGTCAAATGGGGATGAAGACTGTGAGTCCCCGTGGGACAACCTGATCACCTTGTAATCTCCCCAGCGCTTAGAACAGTGCATTGCACATAGTAAGCACTTAATCAATTCCACTATTATTATTATTATTATTATTTACCAGGACCCAGGAGTCAGAGGACCTGGGTTCTAACCCCAGCTCTGCCACTTGCCTGCTGGGTGATCTCGGGCAAGTCACTTCACTTCTCTGGGCCTCAGATACCTCACTTGTAAAATGGGGATTAAATCCTACTCGCTCCTCTGAGACTGAGAGTGCCATGTGGGACTAGGACTGTGTCTAACCTGATCATCTTAGTATAGTGCTCTGCACACAGTAAGTGCTCAGTATATATGATAATAATAATGATGATGGCACTTATTAAGCGCTTACTATGTGCAAAGCACTGCTCGAAGCACTGGGGAGGTTACAAGGTGATCAGGTTGTCCCACGGGGGGCTCACAGTCTTAATCCCTATTTTACAGATGAGGTAACTGAGGCACAGAGAAGTGAAGTGACTTGCCCAAAATCATACAGCTGACAATTGGCGGAGCCAGGGTTTGAACCCATGACCTCTGACTCCAAAGCCCGTGCTCTTTCCACTGAGCCACGTTGGTTCTCTATGATTGAATGAATGAATGAATGAATCAGCTTCTATCTACCCCGGCGGTGAGTACAGTGCTTGGAAGACAGTGAGCACTTAAATACCATTGAAAACAAACTAAAAAGTGGACCTGGTCCCTGCTCAAGGAGCTTAGAGCGGGGAGACAGATATTAGAATAAACTCCAGTTGGGGGAAACAGTAGAGTGTAAGGATACGTACCCGAAGTGCTGAGGGTGCGGTGACCCTTAAAGCGCTTAAGGGTTACAGCTCTGAAGGCACAGGCAACACGGAGGGGAAATTCATTCAATCGTATTTATTGAGCGCTTACTGTGTGCAGAGCACTGTACTAAGCACTTGGTGAGGGTTCAGTCCGGGAAGGCCGCTAGGAGATGTGATTTTTAGAAGGGCTTCGAAGATGGGGTGAGTGGTGGTCTATGGAGTATGAAGAGAGAGGGGGTTTCAAGCCAGAAGGAGGACATGGGCAAGATGGAGGTACAGAGCTCTAAGCTGGTGTTACATGAGCCAGGTATGTGGACTGGGTTGAAGCAGGAGATCTGCGAGGGGCGGTATGAGGGAAAGAACTGACTGAGCGCTCCCTGACGGAGGCAGCCCCGAACTCAGCCGATGGGCAGTCACAGCCCGACCCTCAGACCATAAGGGTCCTTCGCTCCTGGGGGCATGAAGCCCTGGTCCGGCTGACTCCCCGTTCCCCACCAAACGCCCACACGAGTACCCCAACAAATCTCCCGCTCCCCTCCCCAGCTCCTTCCTACCTCCCCCATTCACCCTGTCACCCTTCCCAGCTGCCTCTCCAAAGGAGATCTCCCATCTGCTTTGGCATTCTACCCCCTCCACCTGCGTCTCCGACCCCATCCCCTCACACCTCAGCAGCATGGCTTAGTGAAAACAGCACAAGCTTGGGAGTCAGAGGACATGGGTTCTAATCCCATCTCCACCACTTGTCTGCAGTGTTACCTTGGGCAAGCCACTTAACTTCTCTGTGCCTCAGCTACCTCATCTGTAAAATGGGAATTAAGACCGTGAGCCCTACGAGGGACAACCAGATTATCTTGTATCTACCCCAGTGCTTAGAACGTGCTCGGCACATAGTAAGCACTTAACAAATACCATCATTTATTTAAACCACCTGCTCCCTTCCTCCTTCCCTCCTGGACCACCATCTTCAATCCCTCCTTCCCCACTGCCTTTCAGACACACCCATGTCTCTCTCTTCTCCTCTCCCTTGACCCCAGAGCCCCCTCCAGCTATCACCCCACTTCCCTCCTCCCATTCCTGCCCACACTCTTAGCACGAGTAGCTGCAATAATGGAATCTGTGATGCGCTTACTTACTAGGTGCCCAGCCCACGTCCTCCACTTCCTGTCCTCCTTTGAAACAGTTCTTCTCCCGGTCACACGTGACCTCCTCCCTAAATCGAATGGCCTTGACTCCATCCCAATCCCCCTGGACCTCTCAGCCACCTTCGACACCACGAACCATCCACTTCTGGGAATGTTATATCTAACCGTGGCTTTGACCCCTTCTGGAAAAATGTTCTAACCGTGGCTTTGACCCCTTCTGGAAAAATGTTCTAACCGTGGCTTTGCCGACACTGTCTTCTCCCGGTCCTCCTCCCCCTAGCCTCTCTGGCCATTCCTTCTCATTCTCCTCTGCGGGCACCTCCTCCGCCTCCCACCCCCATCTGCAGGCTCTGTTCTGGGTGCCCTCCTCTCCTCCACCTGCTCCCACTCCCTTGGGAGCTCACCTGCTCTCCTGGCTTCAACTCCCACCTCTAGGCAGATGATTCCCAAGGCTACCTCTCCAGCTCTGACCTCTCTGCTTCACCTCAGTCTCACATGTCATCTTGTTTTCAGAACATCTCCACTTGGATGTTCTGGTGCTGGGACACATCAACTCGTCCCCCTACCCCGAATCCTCTCCTCCCCCTAACTTTCCCAACATGCTGACAACATCACCATTCTCCGCACGTCTGAAACCTACAACCCCTATCCCACCTCTCTTGATCGCTCTGTTTCTCTCTCTTTACATATTCGGCCAGTCACTAAACCCAGTCAGCTCTTTCTTCACAGGGTCACTAGAATCATCCCCTTCCTCTCCATAAAGAGCGCTTCCATCTCCGTATCAAGCGGACACCCCTCTCACCATTCCCCCACTCTTCCTCGCTCTTTTCACCCTAGTTCTATATTCTCATTCATTCATTCATTCATTCATTCAATTGTATTTATTGAGCGCTTACTGTGTGCAGAGCACTGTATTAAGCGCTTGGGAAGTACAAGTTGGCAAAATATAGAGACGGTCCCTACCCAACAGCGGGCTCAGTCTAGAAGGGGGAGACAGACAACAGAACAAAACATATTAACAAAAAAAAATAAATAGAATATGTACAAATAAAATAGAGTAATAAATATGTACAAACATATATACATATATACAGGTGCTGTGGGGAGGGGAAGGAGGTAAGGTGGAGGGATGGGGAGGGGGAGGAGAGGGAGAGGAAGGAGGGGGCTCAGTCTGGGAAGGCCTCCTGGAGGAGGTGAGCTCTGAGTAGGGCTTTAAAGGGAGGAAGAGAGCTAGATTGGCGGATGTGCGGAGGGAGGGCATTCCAGGCCAGGGGGATGACGTGGGCCAGGGGTCGATGGCGGGACAGGCGAGAACGAGGCACGGTAAGGAGATGAGCGGCAGAGCAGCAGAGGGTGCGGGCTGGGCTGGAGAAGGAGAGAAGGGAGGTGAGGTAGGAGGGGGCGAGGTGATGGACAGCCTTGAAGCCGAGGGTGAGGAGTTTCTGCCTGACGCGTAGGTTGATTGGTAGCCACTGGAGATTTTTGAGGAGGGGCGTAACATGCCCAGAGCGTTTCTGCACAAAGATGATCTGGGCAGCGGCGTGAAGTATGGATTGAAGCGGGGAGAGACAGGAGGATGGGAGATCAGAGAGGAGGCTGATGCAGTAATCCAGTCGGGATAGGAACATATAGAGACGGTCCCTACTCAACAGCGGGCTCAGTAAGTACCCGATAAATATGACTGAACTGAAATGAATGAATGGTACAGATCCAAGCGAACGGGTGACACGGAAGGGGGAGGGAGTTGGGAAGTGAGGGAGGAAGGCCTGCCTCCCAAAGGAAATGGGTTTCCAGGCCAGCTTCCCTCAGCCTGGAGCCCCCTCCCTCCCTCCCTTTCTCCCTCTCTGCACCGTGCTGACTCCGGCTCTCCCCTTCTCCAGAGCCGTTCTGAAGGCCCATCTCCTCCAGGAGGCCTTCCCTGCTTCATTTCTCATCTCCCTACCCTATTTCCCCCTCTCCCACCACTTCAGCACCTCTGTCACTCTTACAAAGTTGGTACTCAACCCCCAGCCCAGAGAGAGCACTCAAGCAATACGACCGACTGGCCGCCTAACCTTGGTCACACCAGATGGAGAGTTTTAGAAGCCAACGATTCCCTTATAATCCTCACATGCCAATTCTGCCCACATCCCCCAGCCCAGAAATCACCTCAGGGTCATACATCACTAACTCCTAAGCCACCCATAACTAGCCAAGTTCCCCATAACTAGCCAAGTTCCCCATAACTAATCCCCAAACTGCCCATAATTAACCCCCAAGTTACTCCCAAGTAACCGTTTTACCTAGAACTGACCCCCTAGCTCCCAGTACTTCCCGAGTGGCCCTTAATTAACACCTAAGCTCCCCATAATTAACCCGAGTTACCCAGAACTAACCCCCCAAGTTCCTCATAATTAACCCCCAAATCTCCAGTAACTAAAACTTCGAGTTCCCCAGTACAAACCCCTGAGTTACCCAGAATAAACCTCAGGTTGCCCAGTACTAACACTGAGTATACCAGAATGAATCCCTGAATGACCTGGATCTAAATCCAAAGTTACATGGAACTGATCCCTGTATCAATCACCGTTCTGGGAAAATCAGGGCTAAGTAATAGGTAACCTATGGGTTAGTACCAGGTAATTTGAGGGTTAGTAATGGGGGATTGGGGGATTAGTTAGGGGAAGCCCGAGCTCTCCAGAACAAACCTCTAGGTCACCCCAACCCTAAATCACCCCTACTTAAGTCCCAATGTACCCAGAACTAATTTCCAAAACGCCCACCGATAAACCCCAAATCACCACGGATTAACCCCCAAGTCACCATTCATTAACCCCCAAGTTCCCAGAGCCAAACCCCAAGTCTTCAGCACTATCTTGTGAGCTCCTTGGCATCTACCCCCAAGATCTGGTGATGTGGGGTGGGGGAGAGGGTCAGGCACCACTCAGAAGGAGACTTGTTCCCTGTGGCAGAAGCTGCGGGCAAGGCACCAGGCTAGGAGTCTGTGCCACCAAGAGGCTATTGGGGCCCTCCAACCCCCGGAGCTCCCCCGAGCTCCACAGCCGGGCAGCGCCAGGGAGGGGAGAACACCAGCTAGGTGGGCCTGGCCGGGTGGGGTCTCTGGCCACCCCTTGGCAGGTATGGGCACCCCTTCTGAACGCAGGCCCACGGGGTCACACTTGGGCTGGCCTCCCGGACTCCTCACGGTCCAGATGGCCAGGGCCCTCCCGCATCTGGGCCTGGAAGGTTCACACCAGGCCTGGGTGCAAGCTGTCTGGCCTGGGAGGAAGGGCCTCTGCCTCTGCTTGATACCAGGAGACAGGAAACAGCAGGGCTCCAGGCTGAGGAGGGAGGTGGGATGCCAAGCAGCCGGCAGCTCTGCGCCCGCAGCTCCGAGAGCCCCAGGAGTTCCGGAACTGGGCAGCGCTCTGGGTGCCTCCAACTCGTGGGGGTCCCGGGCCCCAGCCAGGCCGGCGGGACCTGTCCTGCCCTGGCTAAGAAGGCTCCTGATTCCCACTGTCCCCACTTGGGAGTTAAGGAATGCCGATGGCCTGGGCTGTGCCCAGAGGTCAAGCGACAGTCCCAGCGGCAGCCCGAGCAGCATGGACTGAAGAACGTGGCAGCCGTTGCAAGCCCTGGGAGCCCGGCAGCCAAGGCCTCGCAAGCAGTCTCGGCTGTTGGACCTCGCGATGGCACACCGTGCCCCTCCTGGTGCCCTTCCCCGCAAACAGTTCTCTCCCCACCTCCCTCCTTCCCACTCTGGGCCCAACCCCAACCCCTCTCTGACATGAAAACTCTCCCCAGGCACCAGGCGCCTCCCGGTCACAGACTTTTCCACCCGCGGAGGGACCAGGCTGCATTCACCCTCTCAGCCCCTCCGGCTTCTGGGCCCAAGCCCCGAGGAGGCGGCAGCACTGGCGGTAGAGGTGGTGGTGGTGGGAGCGGAGGCGGCGGTGAGGGGAGCGCCCAGCCAGGAAGCGAGGGAGATGCCGGGCTACTGGGCCCAGCCACGGGGCACCCCGGATGCTCTCCGTCCCCACAGGATGGCACCTGCCGAGCGGGCCTTATGGGCGGCGAGGCCCACTCCGGCCCCCGGCAGGCAATGGCGGGCCAGTCACCTGGCTTTACCTGGTGCTCGGCGTGGATGCTGTCCCCGGTGGGCCAGCGATGTTTGCTGTTACTATAGCCGCCTCCGCCGCTGCCCCCTCCGCCGAGCTGCTCCCCGTGCTGCCTCTGGAAGAAGTAATCCACCATAGCGTCGTCCTGGGAGCGTCCGGCGCCGCCACCGGAGCCTGGTGCGGGGCTGGAGCGGGTCCCTGCGGCGGCGGCGGCGGCAGCGGCTGCGGCGGCAGCGGCTGCGGCGGCAGCCAGGGCCTGGCTGGCCGCAGGGGGTTGCTGCGCCTGGGCCCCGGGTCCAGATGCCAACACCACGGGCATGTTGGGATGAGCTGGTTGCTGAGGGAGTGGCTCCAGGTGGGGGCTGAAGGAGTCCTGCCAGAGGGCTGCTTTCCGCTTCAAGACGCACGCCACGCTCATTCCACCAGCACCTGAGGAGACAGGCGGATGGCTCAGTCGGCGGGATGGAGGGGCGGAGGGGACGAGGAGGGGAGTCCGCGGCAGTCCGGCAGCCCCGCCGGCCAAATTGGAAAACCCCGGAGGACGGAAAACCCCGGAGGACGGGTCGGCTCTCTTGCCACCAGCTACCTCTCTCTTACAGGTGCCCAGAGATGCCCTGCCCCAGGCGTGCGACCCCCGCAGATGGCACACGGCCACGGTCAAGAGGCTGACCGTAGGGCATCTTCATTCACTCATTCATTCGATCATATTTATCGAGCGCTTACTGGGTGCAGCTCACTGTACTAAGCACGGAGGAGAGTACAATATAACAATAAACAGATACATTCCCTGCCCACAACGAGTCTGGAGACAAGTGGGCCAGCGTGGTGGGTGCCGCTTCTCAGGCAGGTGATTTGAGGCCCCTGCGTCCATCGCTGCCAACCAGCGAGTCGCGTCATGGCAACCGGAGCCCCAGGGTCTCCACGGCCCAGGCTGCTTGGGGCCACCTGAAGCCATCTGGACCTTCTGAATCTGTCTGGCCACGGAGCCCCGGCTTCAGAGAACCGGGCCGTGGGTCATCCCTGATCCGACTGCTGCAGCCGGGAGGAACCAGCGTGTGCTGGTGGGACATTGGGGCGGGGAGAGATGGGGGCACACGCCCCAGGCCCCCAACAATCCGCACACCTGCCCTGCCCCAAAGCTGTCCTGAAGAAACAGTAAAGAAGCCAGGTGGTGTGGACAAGGAGGACTGGGGGAAAGCCCTGCGCCGAGCTGGACACCGAGCACTGAGCCACACGCTGAGGTGAGCACCGAGCCCTACACAGAACCAGGCACTGAGCCCGACGCGGGGCCGAGCCCACAGCTGGAAACAGAACCAAGCCCCAAGCCGGATGCCAAACACCTAGCAGGATGCACAGCTGAGCAAGTAACAAGCTGAGCACCAACCCGAGCACCAACCCAGACGCGGAGCGAAGGATCAAGCCAAACACCAAGATAAAGAGCCGAGCAACGAGTCGAGCGCGCATCTGAACCCAGAACTGGACGCAGAGATAAACACCTAGCCGGACACAAAGCTGAAGACAAAGCCGGACGCGGAGCTGAGCTCCAAGCCAAGCGCCACACAGGACACAGAGCCTAGCACCGAGCCGGGCACAGAGCCGGGCACAGAGCCGGGCACCGAGCCGGACACAACGCTGAGCCCCGAGCCCAATTCAGAGAAAAGCCCTGAGCCTGACACAGAGCGAAGCCCCGAGCCGGACACTGAGCGAAGCACCGAACCGGACACAGAGCCGAGCACCAACCAGGACGCCGAGATGAGCACCGAGCCCGACACAGAGCTGAGCACCGAGATGGACGACGGGCCGAGCAGCGAGCCGGACACTGAGCCGAGCACTGAGCCGGATGCGGAGACGGGCACCGAACCGGATGCTGAAACAAGCATCGAGCCGGACGCCGAGCCGGGCACCGAGCCGAACACAGGCACAAGCTCCGAGCCGGAACACAGAGCGAAGCCCCGAGCCGGACGCCAAGACGAGCACCGAGCCTGATGCCGAAACAGGCACTGAGCCGGACACTGAGCTGAGCACCAACCCGGACGCTGAGCCCACCGGAGGCTACTCCCCGTGAGAAAGAAACCACCCAGATGCTTGACTGGCAGATGCTGCTTGGGTTCGGAAACCCCAAACCACATGGCTTGGCTCCTAGAGGGATCTTTCGGACCGGCCCCCAAAACACCCCCGCCGCCACCGCCTCTGGCTGGAAGGGACGGAGCTCCGGTCCTCTGCACCGGCCATGTCTCAGGCCAGTCCCGATGACCGGACCCCTGGGAGCGGCCCGTCCGTTCCAACAGAAATAGCTCCGGCACAATTCTGGGGGCGAGGAGGGTCTGACGAGAGCGTAGAGCTCGGGGCTCCGCGGGAAAGCCGGCCAGGTTGGGCCGCACCGTGCCCCCCTCCCGCCTCCAGCCCGGACCCTGTCCGCAACCACTCCTCCCAAACCTCCAGGTTCCAGCTGCAATGACTCCCCCGACTCTGTGCCCCAACCAGGACCACCCCGCCCCTCCATCTCTCACCCCATCCCGGCCACGACCACTCCCCCTCCCCCTCCCTCTCCCTTCCCGGCAACGGCTCAAGCCAGAGTCCCAAACTTCCCAGGATCCTGATGACTCCGACTGGGGTGACGACCGACCGCTGCGGCCCTGGTTGGGGAGCCTTGGGCTTGCCGAGTCAGCCCGCTTCCAACGGCAAAGACTAGCTTCCGCTGGGGGCCTCCGCCCGGGGCCACAACTGTATGTCTCACCCGGGTTTTAACCCCGTCCGGAATACTAAAACCGACCAAGGCCTCTTTGCAGAAACAAAAGCAACTGGATCCCCGCTTTCTTTATTCCCTCCTCGGGAAGCTATTGTTCATCGTGCACACTGATGGTCGGCCCCCACTCCTCCCCAGGCCCCCATGTCAGCTCTGGGAAAACCGACTGAACCAAGGCGGCAGAAAGCTCAGACCCCGCGCCGGCGGCCGAGCCCGGGAGTTCCCTTCACGCCGGAGACCCCGCTCTCCCTACAGGGAGCCCCACCTCCCTTCATCCTTCCCTCTCCCTTGGTTCCTCCCTCTGTCCCTCCATCCCTCCATCAATCAGAGGGAAAACCCTCCCACCAAAACGCTCCTCACACAATACATCCGCCTGGGCCGAGCCCTTCAGCGCTCTAGGAACGAAGGCGAGGACGACCAATCGGGTTGAGACCTGAACGGAGCCCAGTGGCTCCGAGGACCACCGTACCACAGCTAGGCAGCCCCAATGCACCCCCCCACCCTCCGCGCCGCCTCCCCCCCACACCACAAATCCACATCATTACTCCTTCCCCTTCCTGTTCCCACAGAGGAAACAGGGACTCTACTCTCCCAATCACTTAGTGCAGTGCCTAGGTCTCAGTATGCGCTTAAAAAAGGGCCACTGGCTGATCGACTGAACTCGAAGTACTTTGAAAAGGGCAGTTTTTCACTTGAGTTGGGGCCGTTCTCTTAAAAATAAACTTTAAATCTCTAAGGTCAAGGCCTTTCTCAAAACTTCCACATTGTTGACACTAACATCGCTTCCCAGAGTTGTCACTGACCCCCTAATTTGACAGACGGTGAAACTCACGGCTAAAACGAACCCCAGATCGGGGGCTAAACAGATGTTACTTTTACCCCACAAGGTAGCCGGCACAGCTACTAGTGCATCAGGTCAATTTCGGTTTACTTTTTAAAGAGCGTAATTCTGGGAACGAAACCAAGCAAATCCTAACTCTAAAAAGCAGCGGCCTTGGAACCAAAGGAATACAATGATGCGCAGAGAACAGAGAATTGGTCGGAGTTTACCAACCCAGTGAGTACCCTCTCGAGATGCGGATATTTTTAAAAGCAGCTCCCAGAAGCATTTTAATAAGTAAAAAAGGAAGAAAATGTTGGTTTCACTTGAAATTCTACGCCAGGAGCCACTAGATCTGTAACCAAGCCGGTAGAGATGGGTAACAAAGTGAATCCCAGGGCGGAGGCGACGATTTCAACGGTCGCCGGCAAACAAAACCCACATTCACAAAAACTACTGAGCCCCTTCAAGCCTAAGGCAAACCAGTTTGAACCTTGCCTCCTGGCCTGCTTTATACATTTCCTCGTCCCCAAAGTATCTCTCACTTGACAAAATAGGGAGGCTTGAAAGCCAAGCGACAAGGTGGGTTTCTTGAGGACGTCCACCATGCTAACAACCCACACCCTGGGGAAAGGCAGAGGGCTCGCCGGGCTGACTGTATCCGAGTGAGTGTGTGGGAATTGGGTGAGTGTGCGCAGGCGGGTGTGCATTCGAGTTCACGCATGTGTGCAGGCAGGCTTTCAGGGGTTGGGCAGACACGCCTGTGTGTACATGTGCTTCTGTGTTCGTGGGGGGGTGCATTCAGGGGATGGGCAGACATGCCTGTGTGTACATGTGCTTCTGTGTTCGTTGGGGGGGTGCATTCAGGGGATGGGCAGACACGCCTGTGTGTACATGTGCTTCTGTGTTCGTGGGGGGGTGCATTCAGGGGATGGGCAGACACGCCTGTGTGTACATGTCCTTCTGTGTTCGTTGGGGGGGTGCATTCAGGGGATGGGCAGACACGCCTGTGTGTACATGTGCTTCTGTGTTTGTGGGGGGGGTGCATTCAGGGGATGGGCAGACACGCCTGTGTGTACATGTGCTTCTGTGTTCGTTGGGGGGGTGCATTCAGGGGATGGGCAGACATGCCTGTGTGTACATGTGCTTCTGTGTTCGTGGGGGGGGTGCATTCCGGGGATGGGCAGACACGCCTGTGTGTACATGTGCTTCTGTGTTTGTGTGGGGGGGTGCATTCCGGGGATGGGTAGACACACCTGTGTGTACATGTGCTTCTGTGTTCGTGGTGGGGGTGCATTCCAGGGATGGGCAGACACGCCTGTGTGTACATGTGCTTCTGTGTTCGTGGGGCGGGGGCATTCAGGGAATGGGCAGACACGCCTGTGTATACATGTGCTTCTGTGTTCGTGGTGGGGGTGCATTCCGGGGATGGGCAGACACGCCTGTGTGTACATGTGCTTCTGTGTTCGTGGGGCGGGGGCATTCAGGGAATGGGCAGACACGCCTGTGTATACATGTGCTTCTGTGTTTGTGAGGGGGGGGGGTGCACTCTGGGGATGGGCAGACACGCCTGTGTGTACATGTGCTTCTGTGTTCGTGGGGGGGGGGTGCATTCCGGGGATGGGCAGACACGCCTGTGTATACATGTGCTTCTGTGTTCGTGGGGGGGGGGGGGTGCACTCTGGGGATGGGCAGACACGCCTGTGTGTACATGTGCTTCTGTGTTCGTTGGGGGGGGTGCATTCCGGGGATGGGCAGACACGCCTGTGTGTACATGTGCTTCTGTGTTTGGGGGGGGGGGGGGGTGTTCCGAGAATGGGCAGACACGCCTGTGTGTACATGTGCGTCTGTGTTCGTGTGTGGGGGGGGTGCATTCAGGGGATGGGCAGACACGCCTGTGTGTACATGTGCTTCTGTGTTTGGGGGGGGTGTGTGTTCCGAGAATGGGCAGACACGCCTGTGTGTACATGTGCTTCTGTGTTCGTGGGGGGGGGGGGTGCCCTTGGGACCGGACGTGTGTGCACATGTGTGAGTGCGCAGGCCTGGGGCAGAGGGCAGGGGAGAGGGGGAGGGGGACGGGTGTCATGGCCGTGTATTTCTTTGTGTGGGCCCGTGTCCGCGAAGGCGGAAAGGCTGGCGTGCAGGCGCGCGCCCGGGGATGCCCCGCGCGCGCCTCGCCCCTCCGTGTGCCGGGGTATCCGCCCGGAGACGCTTCGGAGTGTCGGCGTCCGGGCATTTCCGTGCACGTGCGCGTATAGCTGGCTGTGTGTGTGCGCGCGCAGGCTTCCCGGGGCGGCCGGACCGGCGGGCCCAAGGCCCCGGCCCCCCCCCCGTCCCCCTCCCCCGCCGCCTCGGCCCTCCCGAACTTTCCGTGCCGGCCGAGGGGGGCCCGCCCCCGCCCCCCGCCCCCGGCCCGGTTCCATCCCCCCCCCGCCCCGCCCCGCCCCGCGCGGCCCCCGACACAAAGGGGCCCGGGCCCGCACGGGACGGGGACTAGGGCCCGCGCCCCCCCCCCCCCCACCC
This sequence comes from Tachyglossus aculeatus, assembly GCF_015852505.1. NCBI lineage: Eukaryota > Metazoa > Chordata > Mammalia > Monotremata > Tachyglossidae > Tachyglossus > Tachyglossus aculeatus. Next base: position 50,308,601 of record NC_052081.1, read on the forward strand.
TTTCTCCGGTCCCCCGGTCCCCCGGTCCGGTCGGGTCCCCCGGTCCGGCGCCGCGCGCGCGGTGGGTCCGGCCCCGGGTCCGGCCGCCGGCGCCGATACTCACGGGCGGGCGGGCCCCGGGCCGGGCCGGGCCGGGCCGGGCCGGGCCGATCGAGCGGATTCCGGGGCTCCGGGCGCGGCCCCGCGCGTGCGCGCTCGCGCGCCCCGGTCCCTCCCCCGTCCCCCCCCCGCGCGCGCGCGCGCCCCCCCGCGGCCCGCCGTCCCGTCGGCGGTCCCGTCGGCGGCCCCCGGTGCTCCCGCTCCCCCTCACCTCTCCCTCCGACAACATGGCGGCCCGCCGGGGACGGGGCGGCCGCGGTGCACGCTGGGAAAGCGCCGGCGCCGGCCCCGGCTCCGGCCCCGCACCGGGGCCCGGCCCCCGCAGCGGGCCCCGAGCCCGGGCCCCGCCCCGGATCCCCCCGGCCCGGCCCGCAGGCCCCGGGGACGGAGCCGGCCGGGCCGGGGACGGAGGCGGCCGGGGCCGGGGCCGGGGCCCGAGCCCGGGCCCGGGCCCGTTTTGGCGGCGGGAGCGGGAGCGGGAGCGGGAGCGGGCGCGGGCCGCGGAGGTCCCCTGGCCATGCCGGCCCCGGAGCGGGGGGTGGGCGGCCCCCGGCGGCCCCGGCGCGGCGGAGAGGGGGAGAGGCGGGCCGGGGATGCCTGTCCCGCGGGCGGGGGCCGGGGACGCTCCCGGTGCCCGCCCGCCTGCCTGCTTCCCCCAACACGACACTCTGACACCCCCACCGGGCTGGGGCCGGACCCCCCACCCCACCCCTACCCCGGCTGGGATTGATAGGGAGAACCCCCCACACACACACACACCTGACAGGGCAGGGGGCCCAACGTCCGTCCACCTTGACCCCCTCCACCCCATGTGTCATAGGTAGAGAGAACCCCCTTCGGAGGCACACACACACCTGACAGGGCAGGGGGCCCGCCGTCTGTCCACCTTGACCCCCTCCACCCCACGTGTCATAGATAGAGAGAACCCCCTCTGGAAGCACCTCCCTCCCACCTGACAGGGCAGGGGGCCCAGCGTCTGTCCACCTTGACCCCCTCCACCCCATGTGTCATAGGTAGAGAGAACCCCCTCCGGAGGCACCCCCCTCACACCTGACAGGGCAGGGGGCCCAGCGTTGACCCCCTCCACCCCATGTGTGATAGATAGAACCCCCTCCGGAGGCACCCCCCCACACACATACATCTGAGAGGGCAGGGGGCCCACTGTCTGTCCACCTTGACCCCCTCCACCCCATGTGTGATAGATAGATAGCGAGAACCCCCTCCAGAGGCGCACACCCCCCCACACACACATACACACACCTGACAGGGCAGGGGGCCCGCCGTCTGTCCACCTTGACCCCCTCCACCCCACGTGTCATAGATAGAGAGAACCCCCTCATAGATAGAGAGAACCCCCTCTGGAAGCACCTCCCTCCCACCTGACAGGGCAGGGGGCCCAGCGTCTGTCCACCTTAACCCTCTCCACCCCATGTGTCATAGATAGCGAGAACCCCCTCCGGAGGCACCCCCCTCCCACCTGACAAGGCAGGGGGCCCAGCATTGACCCCCTCCACCCCATGTGTGATAGATAGAACCCCCTCCGGAGGCACCCCCCCCCCCCCACATACATCTGAGAGGGCAGGGGGCCCACCGTCTGTCCACCTTGACTCCCTCCACCCCATGTGTGATAGAGAGAACCCCTCCGGAGGCACCTCCCTCATACCTGACAGGGCAGGGGGCCCACCGTCTGTCCACCTTGACCACCTCCACCCCATGTGTGATAGAGAGAACCCCCTCCGGAGGCACCTCCCTCACACCTGACAGAGCAGGAGGCCCGGCGTCTGTCCACCTTGCCCTCTGAGCTGGGCCCGGCACACCCACCCCGGGGCCCTGGCTGCACAACCTTCTTCCTAGCCCGTGACCCTTCCCCCCACCTCCTGCCGAAGCTCCATCCCCTGCCTCCCAGGGGCCTTCCCAAGCACCCACCACCATTTGGCCACCCACAGGAGCAGGGAGAAGCTTGGCCAAATGGAATGAGCACAGGAGTCGGGAGGCCTGATTTCCGATGGCAGCTCTGCCATTTGCCTGCTGGGTGACTTTGAGCAATTCACTTACAGCTTCTCTGTACCTCAGTTTCCATTTCCATAAAATGGGAAATCAACACCCCACCTCACACCAGTTCTCCTTCACCTTTAAAACTCTATATGGGGCAGAGCCTAACTGGTGTGATTGTATTATATCTACCCCCAGCATTTAGCATGGTGCTTGACACATAGCACGTAACAGATACGACGGTTATTGCGGTTATTATTATCTGGGAAGTGACTAGAGCATGGTCCAGGGAGGCCGCCCTCTTGATGGAAAGGAAGGGGTGGGTCTGGGAGATGTTTTGGAGGAAGAATTGACAAAAGGTGGGCATCAGCTCTGGATTCTGGGCCCAGATGCTCAGTCGGATGGCCCACCCCCAGGGACGCCCAAGGACACCATCACCACAGCCCCACTGGCCTGGCCTGAGCTGGGCTTGGGGCCTGGGAGAAGAGACAGAGATGGCACCAGAATAATAATAACAATGGTATTTGTTAAGCATTTACCGTGTGCCAAACACCATAGTCAGCACTTGGATAGGTACAAGTTACCTAGGTCAGGCGTAATCTCAAATGGGACTCACAGTCGAAGGAGGGAAAATGAGTATTAAATCCCCATTTTACAGATGAGGAAACTGAGGCACCAAAGTTAATCGATGGTAGTAACAGTGTAGCGCACTGTACTAAGCACTTGGGAGAGTACAATTCAATAGAGTTGATAGACACACACCTTGCCTACAAGAAGCTTACAGTCTAGAGGGAGATCTAGAGATAAAAACAAGTTAGAGATATGTACATGGTGCCACGGGGCTGACAGTGGGGTGAATATCAATGCGTAAAGGTCACAGGTCAAAGTGCATAAGCAAAGCAGAAGGGAGAGGGAGTAATAATAATACTTGTATTTAAGCACTTACTGTGCGCCAAGTACTATACTAAGTGCTGGGGTTGACACATGATAATCAGATCCCCCGTGGGGCTCACAGTCTAGGAGGAAGAGGAAGTAGTAAGCAGGAGATGCGGCGTTAACTAGAAGGAGCAGTGGAGTCAAGGGATGTTTGTCGTTTAAGATGGGGAGACGTGATTCTGTCTGAAAACTGGAAAAGAAGACATTGGAAAGTGAACAGTCGAAGATGGTGGTGAACAAGGGAATCAGTAAATCGATCAATCATATTGAATGCTTATTGTGTGCAGAGTACTGTACTAAGAATTTGGGAGAGTACAGTACAATAGAGTTGGTTGACAAGTTCCCTGCCCACAGTGATCTTACAGTCTAGGGCGAAGACAGGCATTAACATGAATAAATAAAATTACAGATATGTACGTGAGTGTTGTGGGGCTGAGGGAGAGGTTAATGAAGGGGCAAATCCAAGTGCGAGGATGATGCAGAAGGGAGTGGGAGAAGAGGAGATGTGCCTTCGGTAAGGCTTCGAAGGTGGGCAGAGTGATCATCTTTTGGATATGAAAAGGGACGGCATTTCGGGCCAGAGGCTGGACATGGGCGAGAGGTCGAAGGCGAGATAGAAGAGATCGAGATAGAGGGAGTAGGTTGGCATTAGAGGTGCAAAGTAGGTGGGCTTGGTTGTGGTAGGCTGTGTATATAGCTATAATTCTATTTATTCTGATGATGGGATTGACACCCGTTTACTTGTTTTGTCGTCCGTCTCCCTCTTCTAGACCGTGAGCCCGTTGTTGGGTAGGGACATGTTGCCAATTTGTACTTCCCAGGCACTTAGTGCGGTGCTGTGCACATGGTAAGCGCTCAATAAATATGATCGAATGAATAGTAGAAGAGCAGCAAAGTATGATAGGAGAAGGCAAAGGTTGCAAACTTTCAAGCTGATTGTAGGAGTAGTTTGTGTTGCTGTGGAGGTGGATGGGTAATCACTGGAGGTTCTTGAGGAGTGGGAAAACATGGCCTGCATGTTTTTGTAGAAAATCATCCGGGCAGCAGAATTTAAGTATGGACTGTAGAGGGGAGAGACAGGAGGCAGGCATGTCAGCAAGGAGGCCGATACAGTAATTAAGGCGGGATAGGCTAAGTGCTTGGATTAACACGGAAGCAGTTTGGTTAAAGAGGAAAGGGCAGATTTTAGCAAGATTGTGAATGTTGAACCGACAGGATTTAGTGACATTGCAGGAGGGAAGGAAGGAAGGAAGGGGACAAGTATTTTGATAAGGTGAGAGGGGATCGGGCCAGAGGCACAGGTAGAGAGGAAATCGAGTTCTCCAAGGAAGTGTGTGTAGATGGTGAATAGAAGGGGATCCAGAACTGAACCTTGAGGGAGATCTACAATTAGAGGTTGGGAGGCAGAGGACGAGCCTACCAACCAGATGGGGAAACAGAGGCCAGAGAGATAAAGAGGTGATTCAGGAGAGGACAATATCGGTGAAACCAAGGTTAGATAGTGAGTAACTTACCCGAGGTCCTACAGCAGGCCAGCGGTGGAGCTAGGATTAGAACCCAGGACCTCTGACTCCCAGGCCAGCGTGATTTCCCATTAGGCCATGCTACTTCTCTAAGCTCAGCAAGCCCCTCAGCCCCCCTGAGGAAAGGGACCATGATCACGAGTGCCTTTTTTGTTTGTTGTGCTTTTCCAAGGATCCAATTCAGTGCTCTGCGTACAGTAATCAATCAATAAACGGTATTTATTGAATTCTTACTGTGCGCTGAGCACTGGACTGAGTACTTGAGAGGGTACAATAGAGTTGGTAGACACGACCTCTGCCCTCATTGAGCTCTCAATCCAGAGAGGGAGACCGACATTAAAATAAATTACAGATAGAGGAGGCAACCAAGTATAAGGCTATTTACCTAAGTGCTGTGGGAGGGAATTACTATATCACAGTGCTTAGGGGATACAACTCCAAGTGAATAGGTGATGCAGTAGGGAGAGCAAAAAAGGCTGGGGAGATGAGAGGTTAGTCGGGGAAGGCTTTCTGGATGAGATGGGATTTCAGTAGGGTGTTGAAGATGGGCAGGGTGCTTGTCTATTGGGAAAAAGCAGTGTGGCCTAGGGGAAAGAGCATGGGCCTGAGGGTCAGAGGACCTGCGTTCTGATCCCAGCTCGTCCACTCATCTGTTGTGTAACCTCGGGTAAATCACTTCATTTCTCTATCCCTACCTGTAAAACAGGGATAAAGACTGTGAGCCCTATGTGAGACAGGGCCTGCGTCTAACCCGACGATCTTGTATCTACCCCAGTGTTATGTGCCTGGCAGGTAGTAAGTACTTAACAATACCACAATTATTATTATTATTATTATTACTACAAAGAGGGAAGGAGTACCAGGCAGGAGGAAGTTATGAGCAAGGGGTCATTGCGAGAGACCTCATCTAGTAGGTTGGTGTTAGAAGAGCAAAGTGTGTGGGTTAGGTTGTAGTAGGAGAGGAGTCAGGATAGCTAGGAATTGAAAAGCTGATGTTGAGGAGTTTCTGTTTGATGTGGAGATGGATGGGCGACCATTGGTGGTTTCTGAGTAGTGAGGAGATGTGTGCAGAATAATGTTTTAGAAAAATAAGCCAGGCAGCAGAGTGAAGTGGGAACTGGAGAGAAGAGAGGCTGGTGGCAGGGAGGTCAGCGAGGAGGCTGATCTACTGATCGAGTTGGGATAGGTCAAGTGCTTGGATCAGCGTGGCAGCAGTTTAGATGGAGAGGAAGGGGTGCGTTCTAGAGATGTCGTGACGGTAGAAAGTGCTCTCCACATAGCAGATGCCCCAGGACAGTGACCTGCACGGGGCAGGCACTCAGCAAAGCGCTCTGCCCACAGTAGGTCCGCGGCACAGTGCTCTCTACCCAGTAGGTCCGCAGCACAACACTGTTGCACACAGTAAGTCCGCAGCACAGTGCTCTGCACACAGTAGGTGCACAGCACAGAGCTCTGCACAGTTAGGTACTGTGATCACCTGTGTGACTATAGGAAGGAATGTGAGTGTGTTTGTGTGAGGAAGGAGGGAACGCCACTGACCCCAGACATTTCTCCCCCAGCTGCATGTGGCGGTTCCAAGTGGTCGCAAGACTGGCACATGCAGCTGATCTGTATATTTCAGGTGAGTGGGAATTCAGTTGTCCCGTTCATTCCTGTGCATTGCAGTAATAACTATCAAAAAATAAACTTTTCTACTACTACTAATTGCTGCCAGCAGACCTGCACAGCTGGAAACACCCTGCTGCCCGGCCCCAGCCCCTGGCACGAACTTCCCTGCTGATCGGCCCCTGCTCTGACGGGCGGTCCGCGCAGCTGGCGACACCTCACCCGCTAACGGGCAGGGGAACAGAGTACTCTGCCCCTCTTCAAAGCCTTACTGAAGGCACGGGCTTAGTGGAAACAGCACGGGCTTGGGAGTCAGGGGTCATGGGTTCTAATCCTGGCTTCGCCACTTATCAGCTGTGTGACTTTGGGCAAGTCACTTAACTTCTCTGTGCCTCAGTTACCTCATCTGTAAAATGGGGATTAAGTCTTTGAGCCCCATGTGGGACAAACTGATTACCTTGTATCTACCCCGATGCTTAGAACCGAGCTTGGCACATAGTAAGTGCATAACAAATACCATCATCATAATTATCTCCTACAAGAGGCCTGTCCCAGACTAAGCCCCACTTTTCCTCATCTCTCACTTCCTTCCGGGTCACCCTGACTCACACTGCCTTTGCTCTTCCCCACCTTTCCCCACCCCACAGCACTTATGTGCCTATCTGTCATTGTATTTATTTATATTGCTGTCTGTTTACTTGTATTGATGTCTGTCCTCCCCCCCCCCCCCCCCCCGCCAGACTGTGAGCTCGTTGTGGGTAGGGATTGTCTTTATTGCAGTATTGTGCTTTCCCAAGTGCTTAGTACAGTGCTCTGCACACAGTAAGCGCTCAATAAATACGATTGAATAAATGAATGAATGATCCCGGAATACCAATTGACGGAACGGCCCGGGGCGGGGCAGTTACCGGGGGGCTGGAGGAGTCCAGGGGGCGGAGCAGGTGCAGGTGAGGAGGAGGGACCCAGGTAGGCCCCGGGGGCTGGACAGGTAAGGGGAGAGGGGGCGGGACAGGCCCGGCATGGGAGGTTCCCGGGCCTGCAACTGGGTGGAATCGTGTTTCCGAAATCCTTTTATTCGAAACTCAGGAGGCTGCGGCAGGCAGGACGCGGAGCCTTGCGGGTCGGGCAGGGAGCCCACCTCCCACCCCGCAGCCTCGCCAGGCGGACTCAAAGGCAAACATTGTCTTTAATCATCCCACCAGCACAGAAACCGGGACCCACTCGCGGGTGGAGACAGTAGTAAAGAAACCGTTGCTACAAAGACCGTCGTATAAAACCAAGACGCTGAAAGCACCGATGGTGAAATCCACCGAGAAGAAGAGTGGGGAAGAGGCGGCGCGGGGAGACCAACCGCGGATCCTGCTGGACAGCAGGAGGAAGGGTCTCTGGTGTGTATGTGTGTTGGGGGGGGCGGGGGGGGGCTTGTCTCGGACTAAACTACGGTGAGGTGGGGCGGGGGGGGAGGAACGGAATCTCGCTAGAGGTGAGCCCCCACCCGCTCCCCCAAGTAGCCCTTCCCCTTCTCCCCACACCAGCAACTAGGAGAGAGTCCTACCCCCCCCCCATGACAAAACTGGACCCTGGGGGAGGGGCCCCTGATCAGCCGCCTCCCCTCGCTGAGATTGGAGAGGTAGGCAGGTCGGAGGGATCCGGGTAGATGTTATCGTACTCTCCCAAGAGTTTAGTACAGTGCTCTGCGCACAGGATGTGCTTAATAAATAGGATTGACTGACTGGAGAGGTAGGTGGGTCGGAGGCTAGACTGGAGAGGTGGTAGGAAAGGAGGGATTGGGGTAGACTGGAGATGTTAGAGGATCAGAGGGATTGGGGTAGACTGGAGATGTTGGTGGAACAGAGGGATTGGGGTAGAATGGAGAGGTAGGAGGGAAGGGGGAATTGGGGTAGGCAGTTGGAGGGAAGGAGGGATTGGGGTAGGCAGTTGGAGGGATTGGGGTAGACTGGAGAGGTAGGTGGGTCAGAGGGATTGGGGCAGAGGGGTCAGAGGGATTAGGGTAGACCCTACCCAGACAGCAGAGTTCTGGGCTGGGAAGGCCGCATTCCCCCACTTGGCTCTTCTCCTTCCCCCGTCTCGGGGCCCCTGGAAGACGCCAGACTTGAGGCTGGTCAATGGGGTGGGCGCGAGCCTAGGGGATACAGGCTGGAGAACCGGGGGGGGGGGGGGGCGGGGAGGAGAACTCACCTGTCGCGGCTGGCTCACGGGCCCCTCTCACAGCCGGCCGCCCAACCTGGGATGAGGGAGGGGGAGGAGGAGGGCTAAGCCCTTGCTAGGCTCCCACGACCCCTTTGGTCCGGTCCGTGCCCAGCACGGAGGACTGGCGTATTGCTTAATAGAAGGAGGCGGGGTGGGGAGGGGAGGGGGTATCTGAGCTGGAATGTGCCCCGGTGACTTGCCAGGCTACCTGAAAACCCGACTGCGGCTTCCCCGACCGGAGAGAGGCCCGGGATAAGGACAGGGGGGCAGAGAGGTGCAGAGCTCAGGGCGAGGTGGGGGGTGGTATGCCTCTGTCCTTGACGCTCCGTCCATCGGGCCGTGGCCTCGGCAGGAGAAGCTGGGCCCGGCCGTAGGCACTCCCTGGGCACCCCGGCATCCTCAGCTCCTCCCAGTCCACAGAGCTGCAGGGGGGCCGGGGTTAAAACTGAGAGGTCCCCGGGGGTCGTGCCCCTGCCCGGCCGGGGCGAGGGGGCACGAGGCAGGTGGCACGGCAGGCCCGGGGGGGCGCTGGCCGCCAGGGGGCGCTCCCGTCCTCCCTTCGGGCCCTCGGGTCCCCGCAAGGCCGAGCCGGGCCGGGGGCGGCCTAGGCCTCGCCACTTCACGGGGTCCGGTGTCACCCTGACCTAAAGAGGAAGGGGAGGGAAGACCGGGGAAAGACGGTTACTAGGGCCGGCGGGGGCTCCTCGGCCTCTGCGACCCTCTCTCCGGCCTCCGGCCCCCGGCCCTGACCCACGTGTAGAGCGGCTGCAGCTGCAGGTGTGACGTCTTCTGCGGTGCCTGGTAGCCATAGGCGTCAAAACCCCCGATGAAATCAACTGCGGAGAGCGGAACGATGCGGGTGGGCCAGGGCAACGGGCCGGGTGGACTGAGGCCCACACAACCGACCCGCGCCCTCACCAGCCAGTCAAGGGATGAGCCCCCTGTGCCGGCCTCCAGGCCCCAGCCCCCACCACCTCCCTACACCCTTTGTGGAACTGCTGCGGGGGTGAGGAGGGGGCAGGCCCTCAGCTGGAGAGGACATAGGTCATGACCCTGGGGCCACTGGTAATGGCCTGGGCCCCTCTTCCCCTTTAACAATAATAATAATTATTGTTATGGTATTTGTTAAGCACTTTCTATGTTCCAGGCACTATACTAAGCACGGGGGTGGATATAAGCAAATCAGGTTGGACACAGTCCCTGCCCCATGTGGGGCTCACAGTCTCAATCCCCGTTTTACAAATGAGGTAACAGGCCCAGAGAATTGAAGTGACTTGCCCAGGGTCACACAGCAGACAAGTGGCAGAATCAGGATTAGAACCCATGACCTTCTGACTCCCAGACCTGTGCTCTATCCACTATGCCGTGAGCACCTTCTCCCTTTGAGCCACCAAGACCCCCAGTCTTACGGGTCATCACCGTCCCTCCCCCCATGACTGGACAGTGTTCAAGGCCCCTCTCTACCGGGTTCTGGGGGTGCAGGGGAGCTGAAGGAGACTCTTCTCCTACCTGAACCCACTCCCCAAACCCCCTCAGCAGAGGCCCCCACTCACAGCTGTCCTCTTCTTCTAGAAACACTTTGCTCACGTAGCAAGCGAACACGAAGCCAAACAGCTGTGGTGGACAAGGAGGGTGATGGGGGGAATCCGGTGAGTGGGGCGCAGAATCCCAGCACCTCCGCCCCGTCCCACCATCTGATCACCCCTAGATGGGACAGTCGATGAAGACGGGAGTGGAGGCGGCCTGGGCCGGTCCTGAAGGCAGAGGGTCCGGAGAGGATGGGAGAAGAGGGCGGAAGACAGGGTCTGGGCAGGGAGCAGAGCGTGGGGTGGAGGGCAGAGCCCCAGGTGAGGTGGTGGCTCCCCCCAGCCCCACTGACCGCCAGGAAGATCTGCAGGGCGCTGCTGAGCACCTCGATGTAAGGATAGTCCAGCAGGCAGCCGGTCACAGCGATGACGTGGTGGTCCTCTTGGGGTGCCAGCTCGGAGGAGACCACGGGGGTGACCAGGCAGCCCGGTCCATTCTCCATCCACCACGAGCGGTGCAGGGACGTGTTGAAGGTCATGACGAAGTCTCGGTCCTGGAGATACAGGGACCAGGGGCGCGGGGAAGGCAGGGACCGGAGTGGAGGGGCACGATTCCTGGGGACCCAGCCCTCCCCCTCCCCTCCCTGAAATCACCAATATCCTATAGCTAGGGAAGTGGGGGGGGGGGGGGGGCAGGTGGGATTTGGTGAAGTTGGACAGGGATTGGGGAGGTGAGCGTGCCTGTGGGGCTGAAGGCCCCTCCCCCAAGCCCGGAGGTGGGTCTGGCAGGGAGAGCCAGGCTGCCCTCCATGGGGTTACCTGGGACAGTTGTCCGACCTCCAGGTAGAAGCAGATGATGAAGGTGTTCCAACCTAGCCACAGCAGCAGCCAGCCCGCATACTGGGAGACAGGATGGGTGTGAGGGGGGCCCAGGGGAGGGGCAGCGAAGGGAGAAACAGGGTGGAGACCCGAGATGTGGCAGGCAGTTGGGGTGGGGACAGCGAGGGTTAGGGACAGTGAGGAGAGAGACATGGATGTGATGGGGACATGTGTCGGGGCCAAAGGAACAGGGACTTGGGGAATGGCAAGGTCTCGGAAGGGGGCTGGGGACGGGGGCTCACCAGAGTGAGGCAGCGGGAGCGGCCCTGAAGTGCCCCAAAGATCCCCAGGATCACGGCCATGATGTGTAGGAAGTTGGCCAGAATAGGTGCCCACTGGAAGCCCAGGAAATCAAACACCTGTCGCTCTAGCACTGCCACCTGGTCGGGGGGGGGGGGGGGGGGTTGTCAGAGGTCGAGCTGAGCCCCCCAGAACCATCTTCAGGGGGCCATAAGACCCTTTTCCTTTCCTGCTCCCAGCCCTGGAGTCCCAGCTGGTGGGGAGAGCAGAAGACAGAGCAGCCAGCCCCAGTGCCCACCCCACCCCCACAAGATTGCCCCCAGATTGGATTGGCAGCATAGAGGCCTGGGAGCCAAGGTGCAGGAGAGCCTCCAGAGGCTTTGTGACAGAGAGAAGCAACGACCACTCGACCACCCTCTCCCCAGCCCTGCTGCTCTGGGACAGGCGGCAGGGTGGGTGGGCCGATGGCTTAAGAGGAAGGGGAGAGGAGGGCAGCAGCCCAAGATTCAGTCCCCACCAATTCATTGGGCCACCTATTTTTTGTGTGTGTTTTTGGTAATCTGTGAAGCTGTGGCTTTGAGTCTCTCATTGTCGCTCTGTAAGCCTGAGTCTCTCCTTGTGGCTCTGGGACTGAGCTAGTGGAGACCAGGCAGCCCCTGCGGCCATGGTGGCTGAGGGGGGCCAGGGGAGACACATCTGTCCTACCCCAGATCTAGACCCCCTCCTACTCCTATTAATTATGTATTAGGGAATTAGCAGAGGAGAGGTAGTGGTTACCATAGGGACTCTGGACCAGCCCCTGCAACCGCCCCCAACCAGGGGTCCCCACACCCAGGAAACCTGCAGAAATAACTGAACTGCTTCCCTCAACCCATTGGACAAAGGATCCTCCACCCACGAGAAGCCCCTTCGACAGCTGCCTCTGGCTCGTACCACGCCCGCTCCCCCCGTGGGGGGGGGCATGTCTCTAAGCCCCCCTTTCCACTTCTTCCACTTCCTTCTAGGTCGCCCTGACTTGCTCCCTTTGTTCATTCCTAGCCCCACGGCACGTACATATGTACATATTACTTATTGATGTTAATGTCTGTCTCTCCCCCTCTAAACTGTAAGCTCGCTATGGGCAGGGAATGTGTCTGTTTACTGTTGTATTGTACTCCCCCAAGCTCTTAGTACAGTGCTCTGTACACAGTAAAGTGTTCAATAAATGATTGACTGAATGAATGAATGGGCACGGAAAGAGCTGCCACCACACGTGCTGGAAGTCTGGAAGCCCCTGGAACTTATGCTGCTGCCCACGGGGTCCTCCATGGGGACCATGCAGAATCACCCCTGGAAAGCCCCATATGCCCCGCTGGCCCCTCACTGCTCCCCGATGGCTCCGAGCTGGAATCCCCCTTACCCCCAGGAGTCTTGTTATGGAGAGGGGGCACAGCACACAACGGGAGGGAAGTCTCGATACAGGAGACACAGGGACCAAGAGGAAGGGAGGCAAGGAGGGGCAAGAGGCGATGACCCCAAGGGATCAGGGATGTGCCAGGAGCTTGGAGGCCTGGGAATTCGGAGACCTGGGAGCCCAGGAACCTCAGTCAAGCCTCCGTGGGGGGGAAGGGGGAATAGAGGGGAGCAGGGAGGGTGGAGGCAGGGCCCAAGCCCAACATCACGTCCCTGCTGGTGAAGGATGGAGCCAGGCACAAATCACACTCTCCCACCAAATTAGGCAGGGGGTGACTGGAGATGGGGCTGCTTCCTGGTTCATTCCTTGAGGTAACACTGACTGTAGTGAGGAGGGTCTGTGAACCCTCCCATTGCTCTCTTCCCCAACCCTGACCCCAAATTATTGGAGGAAGGAAAAGCCCTCCGATTGGCTGAGTTATTTAGCAGCTAGCGACTTGGGTAATTGATTCTCCCGGAGAGAAATTCTGATTAAAGTCAACCCCCGTTGCCTTGGAAACCACCCCAACACACACACACACACACACACACACACACACAGAGAAAATTAGCAAGCAAATGCTAAAGACAAAGCGGCAAGTAATCTGCCTGGTAACAGCGACCCCCCAGCCCCAGCATCATCAGGGTGAAAGGGGACGGGAAAGTGCCAGCTCCCCCCTCCCCTGAGATGGCTGGGAGAACGTGGCCAGGAGGGTGGGGTCAGAGAAACCCCCTAGAAGAAGTGACTCTTTAAAAAAAAAATCTTCAGAGTAGGGGAGGGGCGAGGTTTGGTGAGGTTGGACAAGGATTGGGGCATTTTAGAAGTGCTCCACCCCCGACCTCCAGGACATCCTCAAGCCTTCCCAGCAGCCAATCCCTCGGCCTAACTTTATTCCCACATGCTGCTACCCGAATCTTGTTCCCCATCCCTCCCTCCCTCCGGACCCAACACAGCTGCTTCTGATCCGAACCAGAGGGGCTCTCAGGCTCTCTCGCCCTAGATCCGGGGCGCATCCTGAGAGGGGCCCTGGGTCCCGCTGAGCATCAGTCAGGTCCACAGACAAGGGGGCTGGGCAGACTCGCGTCTCCCTGGGTCGGTGCTCCAGGCTGATCCCGGGATCCTTCTCCAGACAGGGCTCTCACCCTCCCCACAAGGCAGGCAGGCAAACTCCAGGGGGGCTGAGGCCCAGACAGTGACACTGCCCCTGGCCAGCTGGCCACACACCCAGCACAGGCTGATCCAGTGGCTCCACACACGAGGTCAGATCAGTGACACACCAACACAGACATACAACCTCGCTCAGGGGCGCACACACACACGGACGTTCAGTCACACGTATGCACAGTCACACACACTCCCGCGTCCATCAGGGTGCGGGATGGAGAAGCTGAGCCGCTGACCGTCCAGCCGCACCGACCAGCAGCTGGGCAGGCAAGCTCCCAGAAGGCAGGGTGGGAAGCGCTCAGTTGCTATGGTGACCTGTCCAGTCACTCGAAACGAGGGGATCGCTACTGAGGGGAGGGGGCTTGGTTGCCAAGGCAACATCTCCCTCGGTGAGGTGGGGGGGGGTTCCTCCCGCCCCCCACACTGTGGAGACCCCCGCACTCCCTTTACTCTCGGCGTCTGGGCTAAGGAGCCGGAGGGTCTTGGTGAACGTCTCCCTGGCAACGGGGCCGGCTCTGGTTTCCATGGCGACGGTCCCCTCCCCTCGGCACGGTTCACTGACTCTGAATTCCCCACGAGCGAGCTCCGGAGAAGGGGCGGGGGAGAAGCGGAGCGAGGGGAGACCCGGAGGGATCCGGGGACAGAGACAGAGAGCCCGGCCCGGTTCCGGGGGGTCAGCGGGGCCCGCGGCGAGGCGAGGCGAGGCGAGGCCCGGCCGGGGCGGAGCAGCACGGGGGGGGGGGCACGGGGGGCGGAAGGGCTGGCGCGCCCCAGCTCGCCGAGTTACGGATCTGCATGCATCTACACCAATGTTTACGGTTCGCACCCACCCCCTTGCACGCCCAACTCCTACATGTCCGGTAATTACGGTACGTACTACCGCTCCCTCCCTAGCGCTAACAGCGAGGGCCAAGCCGGGGCTCGGGATTGAGCGCAAGGCCGCTGTGGGGAGATCCTTCCCCTGCACACGGTAATCGCTCAATAAATACGAATGAATGAATGAATGAATGAATGAATGAATGAACCATCCCCGAGGGTCCCAGGTGTCCCGTCCCCTCCACCCGGGGACCACCCTCGCAGCCAAGGCCGAGCTGCCCCAGTGTGAGCGGGTCAGGGGCCGGTGGAGGTCCTCCGCCCGGAGAGGTCAGGATCAGGCCTCTCAATCAATCAATCAATCGTATCTATTGAGCGCTTACTGTGTGCAGAGCACTGTACTAAGCGCTTGGGAACTACAAGTTGGCAACATCTAGAGACAGTCCCTACCCAACAGTGGGCTCACAGTCTAAAAGGGGGAGACAGAGAACAAAACCAAACATACTAACAAAATAAAATAAATAGAATAGATATGTACAAGTAAAATAAATAGAGTAATAAATATGTACAAACATATATACACATATACAGGTGCTGTGGGGAAGGGAAGGAGGTAAGATGGGGGGGGATGGAGGAGAGGGAGGGTCCCCCCCGCCCCCCAAAAACTTCAACCCCTTACCGCCAGGCCCCCGGCCCTTCCTGGGTTGAGGAGGCTGGGGTGGGGTCCTTTCCTCTAGGGAGGGCGTGTCTTCTAACTCCATAGCACTCTCCAGTTACACGTACCTCTCCGTATTAAGCAGAAACTCATTCATTCATTCAATCGTAATGAGCTCTTACGGTGTGCAGAGCACTGTACTAAGCGCTTGGGAAGTACAAATCGGCAACTTATAGAGACTGGATTTAAAGCACGCCTGCTACTCAACCAGTCTTCTCCCACCTACACCCCAGCTCACACTCTCCGATCTGCTCAAGCCAATTTATTTACTCACCAAGCCTTGTTCTCTTCTCTCCCGCCCCCTCTTGAAACCTGACACACCACAAAGCCCTTTTTAAATCACACCTCTCTCAAGAGGCGATCCTGGATCAAGTTCTTATCTCCCTAATTTAATCTCCCTCCCACTGACACTTCAGCACTACCTCTCTTAAAAGGTGAGTCCTCACCCTCAAAGCAGTTATATATAATCTTATCACTTCCTCCTATCTGTAATTCATTTTAGCGTCTGTCTCCCTTGCTTGATTGTAATATCCTTGAGGACAGGAATCATGTCTATTAATTCCATTGCACTCTTCAAATACTTACTACATTGCTCTGCACACAGTAGAGGTCGTTGTCCTAGTAGTAGTGGCATTTATGACACACCCACTGTGTGAAGTGCCCTCGGGAAGCACAAAACAAAGAAGTGCCAATTTTCTGTCCATAAGGAGTCCACTCAGTCCACTCTCTCATTGTTTATATGTATATGGATGTACACATATATGCATATATATCTGGCCTTCCTATTAGAAGAACACTCCACTGACAATGAAATTCACATTTGAGTGTGTAGGTGTGTTTGTGGCCGAAAGGGCCAATGTGGAATCCACAGTCCTGACCACATTGTGCATACAAAACGCTGCCTCTTTTTGTATTACGTTTAATGCTCTCAGTGCCTGGGTGGGACAGACACAGAGGTATTTAAGAAAGAGAGCAGACAAAATAAATATCGTCAGAAGGGCCGAGGGTGACTATAAATAAGTCGTTAAATGCTAGAGCTTGTTGATGGGTTTGAACGATTTAGGGTCCTGGGAAATGAGAATTTGCTGGCCACTGACTGATTCAGTGAGGCAGAGCGAGAAGGTGGGCCATTTCCACCTGGATGGAGCCTGTGATCGGCACCCCCCGCTCCAGACCACGCCCCTCATCCAGGCCACACATTGGACGGGATCCCGGGGCAGGCAGGGAGAGGCGGAGCGGAAAATGGGTCCAGAAGTAGACGCCGGCGTCCGGAACTCCAGCCTGACCCCTTCATTCATTCAGTCGTATTTACTGAGCGCCTACTGTGTGCAGAGCACTGTACTAAGCGCTTGGGAAGTACAAGTTGGCTTCTCCTCTAGGCCCAACGAGATAACCGTTCCGGCCCCCTCCCTTGCCCGGGGCCGGACTGGGCGCTGGGAGGGAAGAGAAAGAGGCCGGGATTCCGGGGCGCTTCCGAGACAGTACAGTGCTAAGCGCTTAGTACAGTGTTCTGCACACAGTAAGCGCTCAATAAATCAATCGTATTTATAAATACAATACAATACGATACAATACAATAAATACGATTGATTGAGACCATGGGTCCCCGTCCCCCCCATCTCTCCCGGTCTCTCCCCGTCTGACCAGTGTCGCCAACCCGAAGGCCACGGCCCCCGTCCCCTCCGGCCTGGCCCCCAGCCGCGGGCCCTGGGGGCTAGATCGCCCAGGGGAGGAGGGGGGCGGGAGGACGGGGGTCTGGAGAACAGAAGGGCGATAAGAGGGGGACCGGGTGATGGGAGGAGAGGGGCGGGAGGACGGGGGTCTGGAGAACAGAAGGGGGATAAGAGGGGGACCGGGTGATGGGAGGAGAGGGGCGGGAGGACGGGGGTCTGGAGAAGAGAAGGGCGATAAGAGGGGGACCGGGTGATGGGAGGAGAGGGGCGGGAGGACGGGGGTCTGGAGAACAGAAGGGGGATAAGAGGGGGACCGGGTGATGGGAGGAGAGGGGCGGGAGGACGGGGGTCTGGAGAACAGAAGGAAGGGCGATAAGAGGGGGACCGGGCGATGGGAGGAGAGGGGCGGGAGGACGGGGGTCTGGAGAACAGAAGGGGGATAAGGGGGGACCGGGTGATGGGAGGAGAGGGGCAGGGGGCCGGGGGGCGGGGAGCCGGCAGGACGGGAGCAGAGGGATGGGATGCGGGGCGGAGGGCAGGCGGGCACCGGGGGGCAGGCGGGCACCGGGGGGCAGGCTCACCAGCTGGAGGCAGCAGAAGGCGACGAGCGAGCACCTCCCGCTGCACTGGCCCATTGTCCGGGCGGCGGCGGCGGCGGCGGCGGCGGCGGTGGCGCGGGTCCTGGCGGCTGCGGCTGCGGCTGCACGGCGGGGGCTCCCCGCCCGCCCGCCTGCCCCGCCCCCCGGCCCCCCCGGGCCCGCCGCGCCCCGGCCCCGCCCCGGGCCGCCAGCAGCGGGGCGGCTCCGTGTCGAAGAGCCCGGGCTGTGGAGTCAGAGGTCATGGGTTCCAATCCAGCCTCCGCCACTCGTCAGCTGGGTGACTTTGGGCAAGTCACTTCTCTTCTCTGGGTCTCAGTTCCCTCATCTGGAAAATGGGGATGAATCAGT
This sequence comes from Tachyglossus aculeatus, assembly GCF_015852505.1. Taxonomy (NCBI): domain Eukaryota; kingdom Metazoa; phylum Chordata; class Mammalia; order Monotremata; family Tachyglossidae; genus Tachyglossus; species Tachyglossus aculeatus. Next base: position 50,326,356 of record NC_052081.1, read on the forward strand.
CAATCGTATTTATTGAGCGCTTACTGTGTGCAGAGCACTGGACTAAGCGCTTGGGAAGTACAAGTTGGCAACATATAGAGACGGTCCCTACCCAACAGTGGGCTCACAGTCTAGAGGATGAAGACTGTGAGCCCCTTGTGGGACAACCTCATCACCTTGTAACCTCCCCAGCGCTTAGAACAATGCTCTGCGCATAGTAAGCGTTTAATAAATGCCATTATTATTATTATTATTATTCTCTGGGCCTCAGTTCCCTCACCTGGAAAACGGGGATGAAAACTGTGAGCCTCCCGGGGGACAACCTGATCACCTTGTAACCTCCCCAGCGCTTAGAACAGTGCTCTGCACATAGTAAGCGCTTAATAATTGCCATTGTTATTATTATTATTATGTCCGGGCGCCGGGAGTCTTGGGGGCGGGGATCCCGTTCCCCTTCCTCCCGGCAGGGGCAGGGAGGAGGGGTCAGGGAGGAGGGGTCAGGGAGGAGGGGGCAGGGAGGAGGGGGCAGGGTCCGGGAGCACAGCGGAACCGGGGCAGGGTCGGAGTCCCGTCGCGTGGCTCAGTGGGAAAGAGCCCGGGCTTTGGAGTCAGAGGTCATGGGTTCAAATCCCGACTCCGCCTCCTGTCAGCTGTGTGACTTTGGGCAAGTCACTTCACTTCTCTGTGCCTCAGTTCCCTCATTTGTAAAATGGGGATGAAGACTGTGAGCCCCACGTGGGACCTCATCACTTTGTATCCCCCCCAGCGCTTAGAACAGTGCTTTGCATATAGTAAGTGCTTAATAAATGCCTTCATTATTATCATTACTCTGCCCGTTGCCCCTTTCGACTATCGCACCCACGTGACTCACCGTGTTCCCTGGCTGCCGCCTCTCCTTTCACCAGTCCATCCTCAACTCTGCTGAGGGGTTCACTTTTATGTACCCTATTATATGCACAAAGTTATACAAGAAATCTTTCTGGACTCATCTCTCCCCTTAAGACCATTCACTGGTTTCCCAACCTTGTCACCATCAAGCAGAAACTCCTCACCCCATGCTTTAAGGCAGGCAGCCAGTCAACTGTCCCCAGAGCCCTTCCCTTACTCTTCTCCTGTGCCAACCGCCTGTACGCTGGCTTCCTGTAAGACCAACCGACTCACTGTGCCTCCTGCCTGGAACTCCTGGGTCCCTCCTGCCTGGAACTCCTCCCTGCTTCTCATCCTCCACATCACCATTCTCCCCCCTCTTCAAAACCTGACTGACCTCACACCTCCTGCAAGCTTCCCCTAAGTGCTCCTCGCTTCACCACCCCACCACTCTCCCTTCCTACTGCATCACCTCTGCCCCGGTGAGTCCAAAAGCCCCAAGCACTTTGAAGCTCACCCCCAACACCCCCCCACCCCAGCACTCACGGACCTCTACTTAGACTCTGCTGCCTCCCCCCTCCCTCTACTTCAAGGTCTCCCTCTCCCCAACTAGATGTCAGCTCCGTACAGGCAGGGATCATGTCTACCAATTCTAGCACATGGTCCTGAATGTTTCTGTTATACTGTACTCTCCCAAGCACTTAGTACAGTGCTCTGCACACAGTAAGAGCTCAGTAAATACGACTGAGTGCTTCATTCAGTGCTGCATACACAGTGCTGACCAGAGATCACTGATTGATTGACAGTGATTTGCCAAGAGACCAGCAGCCCATCCCCGCTACCAGTGGCCAAAGGTCCCCACCCCCCCACCCCCTCAGCGGGTGGGTCCAGCCCCTGTGTTTCTGACAGAGGAGACTGTTACCCTGTGAGACCCTGACCCCAAGCGGGCCAAGATCAGTGTCAGGTGGAGCTCACTGGGCCGGAGGAGCCCGCAAAGGAGACTGAGAATGAATGGCCGGAGAGATAAGAGGAGCTCCAGGAGAGGACGGAGTCTGTGAAGCCAAGGTTGGATAGCGTGCTTAGGAGAAGGGGGTGGTCCACAGTGTCGAAGGCAGCTGAGAGGTCGAGGAAGATTAAGGTAGAGTCGGAGACATTGGATTTGGCAAGGAGGTCATTGGTGACCTTTGAGGGAGCAGCTTCGGTGGAGTGTAGGGGATGGAAGCCAGATTGGAGGGGGTCTAGGAGAGATTTAGAGTCGAGGAAATCGAGTCAGATGACTCATTCTAGGAGTTTGGAAAGGAAGGGTAGGAGGGAGATAGGGCGATAACTAGAAGGGGCAGTAGGGTCTAGAGGGTCTTTTTAGGATGTGGGGATGTGGACATGTTTGAAGTCAGAGGGGAAGGAACCAGTGGAGAGGGAGCAGTTGAAGATGGAAGTTAAGGAGGGGAGGAGGGAAGGGGTGAGAGTTTTCATAAAATGAGAGGGAATTGGGTGGGAAGCACAGGTGGGTGGGGTGGCACATGACTCTGGGAGTTGAAGGCCCAGCTGCACGGAGGACAGCGGCACCTTGACCCCCTCCCTCACTCCCCCAGCTCCCGGGGGGCAGCAGGGCAGAGACATGAAGTGGATGCGCCATTCTGCAAACATCTTCTATTTGTGTAGAAAAACATTGTTCCAGGGAGCACGGTCCAGCTCTGAAGAGGCTGGGAGGTTGGATGAACACACACACACGCACGCACGCGCACACGCTTGCACACGCACACCACGCCCCAAGCACGTCTTCAGCCATGGGGCTTGTAGGGCCAGGAGCCACGGTCAGTCTGAGACAAGGGCCGTGCCCTAAATGGGCGAAGATGGGTGGGGCTTGTCCAATGGCAGCAGGCGGCCGTGGCCATCGAGTCATCAGGAGAGGAAGCCGAGGGTGGGGGCCCCCCAGCCCCTCGCTACTGAGGGTCCCTGCGGAGGCATCACTGGATCTCGCCCATGTAGAGACGCTTGTCACTAGATGCAGACAAGACTGGGGGTGGAAACGAGCAGCCGCTGATGATGATGTCAGGAGGGATGGGGGTGGGGGCGCTCATCCCACACCCACCCCCTGACAGATCAAGCGGGAAGGGGCAGCCAACATGGCAGCTCCAGGGGAAAAGAGGGGCCACCAATGTTTCCTCTGACGGGGAAGAGGAGGGAGCTCCCAGCCACGGTGTGTGCCCACCCACCCACCCACCAGGCAGCCCCAATGGACTCACCGATGGGCTCGTCGGGGTGGAAGGCCACCTCGTTGACGGAGCCGGCATGGCCAGGAAGCTTGTACAGGATCCGCCGGCTCGTGGTGTCCCACACGTACACAAACCTGGAACGTCGGGGCGAGAGGATGTAACCAGCATCCCAACCCCCAACTCCCGGGTCTGGACTGGCTGGCCTGGGACAAGGAACAGTAACCCAGCAAGACGCTCCAAGGGCAAGACAGGGTAGAGCCCGGGGGGGACTCTTCTACAGAGCCAGACCTGAAGGGCCCAGGGTCCCACTCCACTGCTGGAGCCCCAGCAAGGTGTGGGGGGCGAAATCTCCAAGGAAGCAGGAATTGAGCCAAGGCCACCTAAGGGGACCTGGGACATGCCAGGCGGAGCTGGCCGGAGCAGAGGCCCACGAAATTCCCTGCCGGTTCCGGCCTGGTTGTCCTGGCTTGCAACCACAGCCCTGACCACATCCACACTCAGGAGCAAACCCGGTGGCTCTGGTGGGGGGGTGCGGTGTACAGGGGATGGTGTGGGACCACAGGACTCCAACCCGGAGGACTCTCTCCTGGCTATTGGACATCTGGACACAAAGCAATTGGTCCCGATGTGAGTTCAGCTCTATCTTCACCCACTGCCCGTGGTGACCTTCCCACACAATTACCCAGCCTTTGCTGCACTCATGCCCAAGGCCCCCCACAGGTCCCCCACCCCTCCTCACCTGTCTGCTGAGCCACCAGCAATCTTGCTCCCGTCCGGGGACCAAGCACAGCGCAAGAGATTCTACAGAGACACAGCCAAACATCAGCATCAGCATCCTGTCCTGTACACACACCACCCACCCAAACACCCCCCTCGACCAAGGAAAATGCCCACCACAGTGCCAGGTCTGCATCCACCCTGCCACCCTGACCTTCTCAAAGTTGTGGACATTCCCCTGGAAGATCTTGACGCATCGCTCCTTGGGGGCAAATGGGCGCACATCCCAGATCCGCACTGCAAGAGAGAGAGAGACCGTTGGTTTGTGCAGGGATGAGAGGCTGCACCAGTTCTCCCCTCTCCTCTACAGGGCTGGCCGGGGGCTACCCCCGACCCGCCCTCCATCCTCTCCCCTGCAGCAGTACCGGTGTTGTCCATGGCGTTAGACAATAGATAGGAGCCTTCGGAGCTCAGGCTGAGGCCAGTCACCGAGTCCGCGTGGCCCCTCAGCGTGTAGCTCAGCTTGTTCTGGCGCAGATCCCATACCTGTCAAGGGCCAACCAGGGCGGGATTCCAGAAGCAGCCCCAGCAGAATGCCTGCCCGCCCCCCTCCACCCCGCCACCCGTCCACCGCCCCAGAGCAGCCAGCCTGGCTGCAGGGGGCCGGGATAACGTGAGCAACCCTGGAAAGGTAATGACTAAACACACCCACCCCAACTCCATCCAGTGACGCAACACGGCCCAGCCAACATCCCTGACACGCCTTTTCCACCCCTGACGCTCCAGCACGGACCATCCAAAACCCGATTCACCCCACTGACCTGGTACACCCCCTCCACCAACTGGGACTCTCCCCCTGTGACCCAATGTCACAGGGCCACAAGGCAGCCCTGTCCTTCTCTCCGTCCCTGGATCCCCGCTTTAGACCTGAGACAGGCCTGGGACAGCAGCAGAATCAGAACTACTCTGGGCAGGGCCCAGTCCACCTTCTCCTGGCTTTGTGGGAATTTGCAGACTGCCTTCACTACCTCCAGAGACTGGAGGTGATGGGGTAGGGAAACCCAAGCCGCAACAAAAATCCCGCTTCTCTCACTCCTTCCACACACACGAGGCCAGCGGGGAGCAAGGAGCTGGGTGCTGGGAGCTGGTCCCACTCCAGACAGTCAAGCAGGCGGGGCAGAAGCAGCCGGTCAAGACACCAGCAGCCTGGGGGATCGAGCCGGCTCACCTTGATGTCATTGTCTATGCCCCCAGATACGATCTGGTCGCTGGTGTCGTTGAAGGTCACGGCAAGCACCTGGTAGGTGTTCTGGAACGTCTGCACAGCCGCCTTCTTCCGGATGTCCCACAGCTGCCACGACAGCAGGATGAGCAGGGCGGGCGGCTCCCCTTCACCCCGGACCCCAGGGTCCTCCGACCTCGCCACCCCTCCACCGGCTCCAGTGCTGCCGCGGTTCTGGCTGACAAGGGTGCCCAGGCAGGTTCCTCCACCCCCGCCAGACACCAGTGGGCCCACAGCAGCCCCGCACGGGCACGTCCCCACCCGAGCACATCCTACCTTCACGGTGCCGTCATCGCTGCCCGTGCAGACGAGTTGGGGGCCCCTGCGGGCAGGGTAGCAGGAGTTCACAAAGGACGTGTGGCCTTTGAGTCGCTTCACTCTCTCCCCAGTCTCGCTGTCCCACACTGCCACAGTCTTATCTGTGGAGGCTGAGAAGAGCATGCTGGGGAAGGAGACGGGGAGAGAGAGAAGGTGTTGGTGGGCTTGGAGGGAGGAGGGGTCAGCCCTGAACCTGGACAGTGCTCCACTTGAGGCAACTGCAGCTAGGCCTGCCAGCACCACCTTTCCACCTCATTTTTCACAGCAGAGACCAGCTCCGGCCCAATCAGATCAATGGCATCTGTTGAGTGCTGTTTGCAGAGCACTGTATTAAGCGCTTAGGTGAGGACAAGACAATAGAGTTGGTAGGCACAATTCCTACCCACAAGGAGCCTATAGCCTACAGGGGGAGATGAACATCAAGATAAATTACGGCTGGGTAACTGGCAGGGCATAAGGGTAGGTACACAGGCGTGTGGGGTGGATAGCAAAGCGCTTAGTACAGTGCTCTGCACACAGTAAGCGCTCAATAAATACGATTGATTGATATCAAATGCTTAGGGGAGGTACGCATCCAAGTGCCCAGATGACACAGAAGAGAGAGCGAGTAGGGCAAACGAGGGGCTTCGTCAGGAAAGGCCTCTTGGAGGTATGATGTGGGTAGGGCTTTGAAGGTGGGGAAAGCGGAGGTCTGTCATATATGAAAGGGGAGGGGGCTCCAGGTCAGAGGGAGGCTGTAGATGAGGGGTCGTCGGTGAGCCAGACGAGATGGAAGCTCAGAGAGGAGGCTGGCGGTCGCGAGGCCCCATTGGTCCCTGGGGGAGGGTTCTCACCTGCCGTCTGTGTTGTAGTGAAGCTCCATGATGGCTCCGCTGTGGCCCTTGAGCGTGGCATAGTTGTCACAGTCTCCGTACACGGTCCACAGCACTGGACAGAGACCGGGAGACATGGCATTCATCATCTCTTCTGCATGCTCTCCCGCGCTCAGTCGCGGCTACCGACTGATCATCTGACAGGGTTTCCAGGGGCCTCTCAAGTAGGGCAAATGCTGTCAGCCTGCAGCTGGCCACAGGACTAAAGCCAGCCCCACTTTACACTTTCCTTTTCTTTACAGTTATGCTAAGCACTTACTATGTGCCAAGCACTGTATTAAGCCCTGGGGTAGACGCAAGCTAATCAAGTAGGACACGGTCCACTGTCACACATGGGGCTCACCATTTTACAGAGGAGGTAACTGAGACCCAGCAAAATGAAGTGATTTGCCCAAGGTCACTCAGAAGACAAGTGGGGGAGCCGGGACTAGAACGCAGATTCTTCTGATTCCCAGGCCTGTGCACTAATAACAATAACAATGATGGCATTTATTAAGCGCTTACTAGGTGCAAAGCACTGTTCTAAGCGCTGGGGAGGTTACAAGGTGATCAGGTTGTCCCACGGGGGGCTCACAGTCTTAATCCCCATTTTACAGATGAGATAACTGAGGCATAGAGAAGTGAAGTGACTTGCCCAAAGTCACACAGGTGACGTGGCGGGGCCGGGACTTGAACCCATGACCTGTGACTCCAAAGCCCGTGCTCTTTCCACTGAGCCACGCTGCTTCTCGCGGGAGGCCAATCGGCAGTTACGAGGGCCGGCACCCGGTGTGCCCCGAGTGTGGAGGAAGACCTTCCTGGGTCCTCAGGGGAGGAAGCGCCTGCCCTGCTGCCCCCCAGTTTGGACACGGCGGGGGCCAAAGCTGCCCATCCTCCCAACAGAAGCCGTGGTCTCCACTCAGGCCCTTGAGGCTGGGGTCGGCCTCCCCGGTTCACCCTCCCGTCCTCGTCCTGCCTTGGCCCAGCCGCAGCCCCGTGGGTGGAAACCCTGGCCGTACCCGGCGGCCCCCTCTCGGGGACGGGCCGGGTCACCGGGGTGGCGGATCTACGCTGAGGCCCGGAGGAACCAGGGCGGGCGTCACTCATTAAACAACCAACTGTGACATTCCCCGGCCACAGCGAGCTTCCAGTCTACAGTCCATCTGCGAGGCTCGGCGAGGACTTACGGATCAGCCGGTCAAAGCCCGCCGAGGCCAGCGTGGAGCCATTGGGGTGGAACTTGCTGCAGTAAACTTCCCCTTCGTGTCCGGACAGCAGCATGATGGGGGCCTGGAGAGAGGAGCATCGCGGCGGGCCCTGCGGCGGGGACACTCGGTCAGGCCGGGCCGGGCAAGGGGGACCCTGCGAGCCACTGCCTGCGCGCCCCCGGCCCCAGGCTGAGACCCTCCTCCCACTCATTCATTCATTCAACCCTCTCCATCCCCCCTGTCTTACCTCCCTTCCCCATAGCACCTGTATACATGTTTGTACGTACTTATTACTCTATTTATTTATTTATTTTACTTGTACATATCTATTCTATTTTAGAATAGCAGCGTGGCTCATTGGAAAGAGCACTCTGGCTTTGGAGTCAGAGGTTATGGGTTCAAATCCCGGCTCTGCCAATTGTCAGCTGTGTGATTTTGGGCAAGTCACTTAACTTCTCTGGGCCCCAGTTACCTCATCTGTAAAATGGGGATTAAGACTGTGAGCCCCAAGTGGGACAGCCTTATCACCTTGCATCCTCCCCAGCGCTTAGAACGGTGCTTTGCACACAGTAAGCGCTTAACAAATGCCATCATTATTATTTTACTTTGTTAATGCGTTTGGTTTTGTTCTCTGTCTCCCCCTTCTAGACTGTGAGCCCACTATTGGGTAGGGACTGTTGCTATATGTTGCCAACTTGTACTTCCCAAGTGCTTAGTACAGTGCTCTGCACACAGTAATCAATTAATCAATCAATCAATCGCATTGAGTGTTTACTGTGTGCAAAGCACTATACTAAGCGCTTGGGAAGTACAAGATGGCAACATATAGAGACAGTCCCTACCCAACAGTGGGCTCACAGTCTAAAAGGGGGAGACAGAAAACAAAACCAAACATACTAACAAAATAAAAAGAATAGATATGTACAAGTAAAATAGAGTAATAAATATGTACAGACGTATACATATATACAGGTGCTGTGGGGAAGGGAAGGAGATAAGATGGGGGGGATGGAGAGGCGGGACGAGGGGGAGAGGAAGGAAGGGGCTCAGTCTGGGAAGGCCTCCTGGAGGTGCCTCGATTGATTTACTGAGTGCTTACTGTGTGCAGAGCGCTGTACTAAGCGCTTGGGAAGTCCAAGTTGGCAACACATAGAGACGGTCCCTACCCAACAGTGGGCTCAGAGCCTAGTGTCTCAGCCCCGGCCCTGGGCTGAGACACCGCCCCCGCCCCCATCCCCATTGGGAAGCAGCGTGGCTCAGTGGAAAGAGCACGGGCTTTGGAGTCAGAGGTTCAAATCCCGGCTCCGCCGCTTATCAGCTGGGTGACCTTGGGCAAGTCACTTCACTTCTCTGGGCCTCGGTGACCTCATCTGTAAAATGGGGATTAAGACTGTGAGCCCCCTGTGGGACAACCTGATTACCTTGTATCCCCCCGGCGCTTAGAAGAGTGCTCTGCACATGGTAAGCGCTTCCTAAATACCGTCAGTATTATTATTATTATTCTGATTCTTATCCCGGATGGTCCCGGCCCGGGGGGGTCCTCACCGGCTGCATGAGGGCGGCCGTTGGCCCCTGCGGCTGCGGTCCCCCCGGCGGGGCCTGTCCCGGGCCCGGGCCCTGCGCGCCCAGCAGCAGCTCCGGCCGAGGCCGCTTCAGGGGCACGAGCGGAAGGTCCGGACCCTTACGCTTCTGGGGATCGATCATCATGAGGAGGAGGGTGAGGGGGATGAGGATGATGATGGCGGCGGCGGCGTCCGAATGGGGACCCCGCACCAACTCCCCCGCCCTGCCTCCCTTTGGCTCCCGCCTTTCCCCTTCCCCCGACTACTTCCGGCCCCCTGGCGACCAATCGGCAGCCGCACTTCCCCCCGGGAGGCGCTGATTGGTCCCCGGGAGTCCCGCGGATTGGCCCGGCGCGCCTGACGTCACGCCGTCCGTGAAGCGCGCCAGGAGGCCGCCGCAGTAAGGGCAGGGAGCCGGGGGGGGGGGCGGGCGCTGGGCATTGTGGGTAGCGCCGATTGGCCGACGAGGCGGAAGCTCCCGGACCGCCGGGACCTGAGGGGAGGTGGCGGCGGCGGCGGCGACGGTGAGTGGGATCAATCAATCAATCAATCAATCGTATTTATTGAGCGCTTACTGCGTACAGAGCACTGTACTAAGCGCTTAGTAAGCTCTCTTCCTCCCTTCAAGGCCCTACTGAGAGCTCACCTCCTCCAGGAGGCCTTCCCACACTGAGCCCCTTCCTTCCTCCCCTCCTCCATCCCCCCATCTTACCTCCTCCCCTTCCCCACAGCACCTGTATATATGTCTGTACATATTTATTACTCTATTTATTTCACTTGTACATATCTATTCTATTTATCTTATTTTGTTAATATGTTTGGTTTTGTTCTCTGTCTCCCCCTTCTAGACTGTGAGCCCACTGTTGGGTAGGGACTGTCCCTGTATGTTGCCAACTTGGACTTCCCAAGCGCTTAGTGCAGTGCTCTGCGCACAGTAAGCGCTCAATAAATACGATTGAATGAATGAAGTGCTTGGGAGAGTATGCTATAATAATAATCAATCGTATGTATTGAGCGCTTACTGTGTGCAGAGCACTGTACTAAGCGCTTGGGAAGTACAAGTTGGCAACATGTAGAGACAGTCCCTACCCAACAGTGGGCTCACAGTCTAGAAGGGGGAGACAGAGAACAAAACCAAACATATTAACAAAATAGAATAGATATGTACAAGTAAAGTAAGTAGAGTAATAAATACGTACAAACATATATACATATATACAGGTGCTGTGGGGAAGGGAAGGAGGTAAGATGGGGGGATGGAGAGGGGGGCGAGGGAGAGAGGAAGGAGGGGGCTCAGTCTGGGAAGGCCTCCTGGAGGTGGTGAGCTCTCACTAGGGCCAAGGGTATGGGCTTGTGAGACAGGAAGGGTAATGCTGTTTTCTACAGTTATGGATAAGTCCAGGAGAGGACAAGGTTTGGGTGGGAAAATGAGCTTTGTTTTGGACATGTTGGAAGGCAGAGGGAAAGGAGTTATTGGACAGTGACTGGTGGAAGATGGGGGTCGGGGGGGGGGAAGAAGAGTGGTCTCAAGTGTTTTAATAAGATGCAAAGGAGTAGTTTTGAAAGCGCGGGTGGAGGGGTAGACTTTGAAAACAGGCTGGAGGCCTCCACTCGAGGGATGCTGGGAAGGAGAGAGGGTGGATGAAGATGCGGGGAGCTGGAGCTGGTGAGGTCAAGGGGAGATCTTGGGGAGTTCACGCCCGATCATTTCAATTTTGACAGTGAAGGAGATGGCAAGGTGGGCAGCAACTTGATAAATCAGCCAACTTGGCCGTGCACTCTGGAGCTGGTTTCCTTTCCAAAATACTTCCCAGCCTCTGGCTGTTTTGTGACCTCAGACAAGTCACCTAATCTCTCTGTGCCCCAATTTCCCGCGTGGTTTAGTGAAAAGAGCACAGGCCTAGGAGTCAGGGGACCTGGGTTCTAATCCCAGCCCTGTATTTGCCTGCTGGGTGATCTTGGGTCAGAGCAGGGGCCTGAGAGTCAGAAGGTCCTGGGTTCCAATCGCGGCTCCATCGCTTGTTTGCTGTGACCTTGGGCAAGTCACCTCACTTCTCTGTGCTTCAGTTTCCTCATCAGTAAAATGGGGATGGAGACTGTGAGACCCATGTCGGACTGGGACTGTGTCCAACCGGATTCACTTGTATCCACCCCAGCGCTTAGTACAATGCCTGGCACACAGTAAGCATTTAACAAATACTATTATTATTATTATCTTTTCTGCGCCTCAGTTCCCTCATCTGTAAAGTGGGGAGTAAATCCTGCTCCCTCTGACTTAGACTGTGAACCCCATGTAGGGCAGGGACTGTGTCCAACAGCGTGGCTCAGTGGAAAGAGCACGGGCTTGGGAGTCAGAGGTCATGGGTTCAAATCCTGGCTCTGCCAATTGTCAGCTGTGTGACCTTGGGCAAGTCACTTAACTTCTCTGAGCCTCAGTTACCTCATCTGTAAAATGGGGATTAAGACTGTGAGCCCCACATGGGACATCGTGATCACCTTGTATCCCCCCAGCGCTTAGAACAGTGCTTTGCACATAGTAAGAGCTTAACAAATGCCATCATTATTATTATTATTATTATTATCATCTACCCTAGCACTTAGTACAGTGCTTGGTGCATAGTCAGTGCTTAATAAATACAATACCATAATTAATCTGTAATTTATTAGTATTATTATTTTTATCACTGTTATTCCACATCTGCAAAATGGTGTTGATGATGATGGTATTTGTTAAGTGCTTACTATGTGCCAAGCACTGTTCTAAGCACTGGGGTAGATACAAGGTTATCAGGTTGTCCCACGTGGGGCTCACAGTCTTAATCCCCATTTTACAGATGAGGTAACTGAGGCACAGAGAAGTTAAGTGACTTGCCCAAAGTCACACAGCTGACAAGCAGAGGAGCCAGGATTAGAACTCACGACCTCTGACTCCCAAGCCCAGGCGCTTGCCACTCAACCACACTGCTTCCATAGGATAGGAGTCTCCAGGTCTCATTTTGAGTTTGGGGTGCTGCCCCAAGGGGCTGGGGCCTGGGGAAGACACGAGGAGAGAGACAGGGAGGAAGACGTGTAGCTCCGGCCTGCCTGCAGCTGCTGCTCCTGCCCCTGCCCTGCTACTGCTCCTTCTCCCTCAGTGCTTTGGGGGATCAGTGCAGGAGAAGCTGAGGCCCGCATTGTGGGGCTGGCAGCTTCTGATTTCCTCCAGCAGCCCAAACGTCTGCTGGGAGGGGCACTTATTGTGTGCAGACACTGTACTCAGTACTGGAGGGTACATTATAACAAAAGCTTATCTCTGCTGGGTCCAAGCCCAGCCAGACTGGACAGGGCAGCATCGGCCCCACTGCCCCAACTCAGATCCTCCAGGCGGAGCGGGGTGGGAGATGTGCGGCCGGCCCCCAACGCGGGCTCTGCTCCGGCCCGGCCCACCCCACCGCTCTGGCCCCTGTCGCCGGCGGGAGGGATCTGTGTCCTGCCAGCTGCGTCTCCTGCCCTGTTGTTAGGTTTAGCCACCTCCTCGGGGTGGCTAAACTTGCCAAAATGCCACAGGGGTGAAGTCAATGGCGGCATCCCATGGTGCCTGGGTCACGGCCCCTTCACCCCGCAAACCCCTGAGTTGGAGAGTCCATGTGGGACAGAGACTGGGTCCAGGGTCGTGACTCATACCCACGCTTTGCCCTCGTGCCCCATTCCCCGTGCTTAGCTCCAGAAAGCACTAAACACCATCACTGTTGTCATCACTGAGCAGGGCAGAGAAAGGCCAGTGGCAAGCAGAGTGGGCTTTGGGCATTCACCGTGGTTCCAGTTCCGAGCCAGTGTCTGTCCATCCGTCTGTCCATCCCCCGGCCTCCAGACCTCCATCCCTGCCCGTGAACTGAGGCCCAGAACCCCTGATTTTCATTTGGTTTTCTTTCACCTCTGTGGAATCAGTGCAGGCTGGGATCAGGCAAAGGGCTGATGGCCCAGAGTAAGATAAAGAGGGGCACTGCCACCACTGAAGGCCGCCCTTCCTTCCCCACCCCACCCTTCCCCTCCCGCCAGACATTCATGCCTTGGGTGTAAGAATTCCTGCCTCAACCCAGATGTACCAAGAGGGGCATGTGAGCTCCTGGGCCAGGAGGCCTCTTCCCAGCAACTCACCCCCTCTCCAGGGCCGTGGTGGCTGCTAGGGCCCCACCACCAAGGAGAGTACCGTCCCCGCTGGGCAGTTTTGGCCACTGACCTGGTTTCAGCTCCCTCGGGCTCCCACTGGATTCTGGACTCTTTTCCAGGCTCCACCTGGGCACCGGGTGCTCTCCCAGTCTCTGGTTGGGTGCTGAGTTCTGTCATGAACCCTGGCTGGGCACTGGTACTTTGCTGGGCTTGGTCAGAAACCCTGGCTGGGCGCCAGTGACTTTGCCAGTCTCAGGCTGGGTGCCGGACTCTGTCAGAAAGCCTGGCTGGGCTCCGGGCCCTTTTTTTCCAGGCTGTCCTGATGACCGTCCCTCCCTGTGGGGCCAGGTCGGAGGTGGCCAGTTCCACGTGGCAATGATTTCCGGAAGGGTGGACGGCGAGGGAAGCATCCCTGACCTCTACTCCATTTTCCGAGGGGAGGTAAGTAGGTGGAGGTAGCCCCTCTCTCCCTGACTCCAAAAGGGGCGTCGAGAGTAGGTGCTTTGGGAAGGGTCCTCACCACCCCCTGTGTATTCATTCATTCATTCATTCATTCATTCAATCAGTCGTATTTATTGAGCGCTTACTGTGTGCAGAGCACTGTACTAAGCGCTTGGGAAGTACAAGTTGGCAACATATAGAGGCGGTCCCTACCCAACAGTGGGCTCACAGTCTAGAAGGGGGAGACAGACAACAAAACAAAACATGTGGACAGGTGTCAAGTCATCAGAATAAATAGAAATAAAGCTACATGCACATCATTAAGAAAATAAATAGAATAGTAAATATGTACAAGTAAAAAAAATAGAGTAACAAATCTGCACAAACATATATACAGGTGCCGTGGGGAGGGGAAGGAGGTAGAGCGGAGGGGATGGGGAGGAGGAGGAGGGTGGGGGATTGGGGCACTTGCTGGGCAGTTGGCAGTTTGATGTCTCAGGGCCACAATGCCCCCCGTGTGCTGACAGGGAGAGCAGCACCTGCTGCCTCCCAGTTCTTCCTCTTCCCCCCCCTTCCCTCCCTTCCTTCTGGCCCCAGAGGGAATATGGGGGTGAGGAGGGGGAGAGAAACGACTATTCTCACACCGGGCCCTCCCGGAGACGCCGTCCGAGAGCCGGCCAGCCACGGTGAGGGCTCCCCAATGCCCACGCCCCCCACCCACAGCTTCCTAAGCCCTCTCCTCCCGCCCCCACAGGTGGCCTCTGTGAAGGACTACGGTGTCTTTGTTCGCATCCCGGGCTGCAGGAAGCAAGGTGGGTCTCAGAGCATGGAACAGACCCCCACTCCCTGCCCCCACAAGCAGTCCCCAGCCTCTGAACACTGAACAGGGCTGCGATTCTGCCTCCCTGCCAAAGGAGAAAATGGGTGGGGGCTGGGGCTGGGGGTCTGAGCCCACAGGTGCAGCCTGGGGGCATCCATCCCTGTGCCCTCCCCGGGGTCCCCGCACCTCTTGTGGGGCAGCCCTGTCCAGCCAGAGTGGGCCCAGGGTGCCGAGCGCCCCTGACCTCTCCCTGTGGGGGGCCCCACCTGGGGCGGGGGAAGAGGAGGCTGCTCAGGCGACCGGACCCACACGACTCCTGTGCCCCCGCTGCCCCAGGCCTGGTCCACCGCACCCACATGTCTTCCTGCCGCGTGGACAAGCCCTCCGAGATGGTGGATGTGGGAGACACCGTATGGGTCAAGCTGATTGGCCGGGAGGTGAGGTCCTGGGACGCTGCGGGAGGGGCCGTGGCCCGGGGGACACACCATCCCTCCCTCCCTCCGTCCTGTTGACCCAGTGACCTGCCCTGCCCAACCACTGTACCAAACGCTTGGGAGACACGGGCCCTGCCCTCAAGGAGCTTACAGGTTAGCAGATGGGCGAGACGGACGGTACAGTAAATTCCAGACAGGTCGGGAAAGCAACTGTGTGTAGAGGAAAGTGCTCATTAAGTGTCAGACGGCCAGGGGCATGGGGGTGCCAACCTGCATGCTGAGGTGAAACAGAGGTGCAAGTTGATGGTGCGGACAGTGAAGAGATGAGCAGTTGATCTGGGAACGTCTCTGGGAGGAGATATGGTTTAAGGAGGACATCGGAGAAGGGGAGCGTAGTGGTCTGCCAGAGGCCAAGGGGGTGGGAGTTCCAGGCAGGAGAGAAGAGAGTGTGAGCAAGGGGTTGACCCGGTTTGGCAGGGCGAGGAAAGAGAGAAAGGTGTGGTGAGTCGCCATACCTCCAGGTTCAGGAGGACAGGACAACCCCTCTTGAGAGGTGGCCAGGAAGGGTGGGCGAGGGCCGCTGATTGGGAGGAAGGGAAGTCTGGGGAGGTCTCACCCGAGGGATTTGATTTTTATTAGTCAAGTACATGTAGGACAGTCATCTGTCAAGAGGGTGGGGAGATTGGTCGGGGCCCTGGAGGTTTCAGGACAGTTTGTGAGGTCTGGAAGTGTTGGCGGGAGGAGAGGGCTGTGGGACAGAGTCATTAAGAGAGAAGTAGAGTTGCTGGGCAGCGTGCCAACAGGTGGCTGCGGTCGGCCCGGTGCCGCTGGGATTTCCTCTGACTGCACTGCTCACCTCAGCGCAGGAGCTGAGGGAGGGTCCAGGAGAGTGAGCCGGAGCTGGGAGGGGGAGGGGAGGGTGATAAAGGTCCGGGTTGGGGGTGGGGAGATGGCAGAAAGGAGAGGGGGCAGGGGGGCAGTGGGTCAGGATGATGGGGTTGGGGGGGGGCAGGGAGTCTCCTTGGGCAGCAACTGTAGTGTCTCTCGGGGCCCCCGGACAACCCACTGCCACAGCCCAGGAGCTCTCTGCTCAGTTGGTGACCCCTTTGCCTCCTACGTCAGCTGTGGGGGTGTTTCAAGGTCCCCTCCCCCACCAAAGTGTGGAGAGGGGCCTGGGGGGGCAGAGTCTGGGCCTTTGTCCCTTTTCCCCCCGCCCCCTGGCACGGGCCCCCCTGCCTCCACCATGGATGGTAGGCACTCAGCCCCTGCCTGCCCTTCCCCAGCCCTGCAGCGATGGCACTATTCTGTACCCCGGTTCTGGGTGGGCAGGCGGGCCCGCGCCCCCCCCCCCTCCCCCCCACCAAGTGACCCACTGCCTTCCCCAGGTGAAGGATGACAAGGTCAAGCTGTCCCTGTCTATGAAGGTGGTCCACCAGGGAACCGGGCAGGACCTGGACCCCAATAACGTGGTCCTCGAGTGGGTACATGGGCCATGCAGGGGCAGGGGTGGGCTTGGGCAGGGCTGGCCTGGGGTGGGGCTGGGTGGTCCCCCTCTCTAAGCCCCAGCTTG
Organism: Tachyglossus aculeatus; assembly: GCF_015852505.1. Taxonomy (NCBI): domain Eukaryota; kingdom Metazoa; phylum Chordata; class Mammalia; order Monotremata; family Tachyglossidae; genus Tachyglossus; species Tachyglossus aculeatus. The sequence continues at coordinate 50,342,770 of NC_052081.1, forward strand.
GCCCACCTGGCTCTGCCCATGTATTGTGTGGGACGGGGAAGGGACCATACCAGGCCTGGAGCTGGCAGGGGTGGGGCATGGGCCCTCTGTTCCCACCCCCTGGGGGTTGGGTAGTAGATGGGCCCTCCCAATTCTTCTAGCTGGGGTCCTAGTGCTGCGCGCCTCCCTCTCTCCCCTGCAAACACCTACATGGAGCACAGGCGGATTTTCCTCACTCTGGGGGTCCAGCTAGTGGACTGCCCTCCCCCACCAGCCCAGCCTAGTCTTCTCACTGGCTGTCCGGGTTTGGGGTTTCGGGGCCTGGGGGTGGGGGATGTGACGATTGGGAATAAGGGGCCGGGAGCAGCTAGGGTATGGGGAGACTGGGAGGATGAGACAGGTGCAGGGGGCCGGGAGCGGGTAGGGGATGGTGGCAGGGCGGTGACTTCCCCCATTTCTGGGCAGCCAGGAGGAGAGACGCAAACGCTCCTTCAAAGACTTCACGGGGCAGAAGATCACTCTGGAGGCTGTGCTGAATACGGTGTGCAAGAAGTGTGGTTGCAAAGGTGTGTGGGACTGTGGTCCACCCCAGCTTCTGCCTCCCGCCCATCCTCCTGCCCTCCAGCGCCCCGGGGGGCACTTCCTCTGCTCCCATGATCCAGAGGACTCTAAACTGTAAACTCCTTATGGGCAGGGAATATCACTGTTTATTATCATATCGTACTCTCCCAAGCGCTTAGTACTATGCTTTACACACAGTAAGTGTTCAATGAGTATGATTGAGTGAATGGAGGGGTGGGGAGGTGGGGTGGGGCTGGTCCCCAGTGGCACCCCTTGCCAGCTGGAGGGGCAGCTGCTGACCCCACCCTACCTCCTAACAGGGCACTTTGCGAAGGACTGTTTCATGCAGCCCGGAGGGCCCCGCTACACCCTGGTCCCTGAGGAGGAAGAGGAGGAGGAAGAGGCAGCCGGGGAGGAGCCGGGCCCAGGGAGGCCGGACCAGGCGCCCAGCGCGTCCAAGAAGAGAAAGAAGGTGAGAGGTGGGACGAACTCAGTGGCTGAGTTTCCAGGCTAGTTCTGCCCCACAGGTCCCCCCTTCAGACGTTCCTCCGGGAGAAGAAATGCTCCTCCCCCACCTCCTCCCCACCCCCACACAAACCCTGATGTGAAGAGGTAGAGATAGGGCAAGCAGGAGTGTCTGTCAGTTTCCAGCTCTCCCTGTCCCCTCCTCCTGCCAGCCCTGAGGAATGGCAAAAGGTCAGAAACGCTTGGACCTCCATTCCTGCCTGAATCGTGGTTTACCTTCTGAGCCCCCTCTCTCTGGTCCCCCAATATATCCCATCTTCCCTGCCGGTCCCCCTCTGACCCCACCCCCCGGCCCCTCCCTCTCTGCCCCCTGTAGGAGAAGAAGAAGAAGAAGAAAAAGAAGACCCACAAGCATCAGAAGTCCTCTGACTCGGAGAGCGACGCCAGCCCCACGGAGAGCCGACAGCACAAGAGGAAGAAGAAGAAACACCATCACAAGGAGTGAGGCCTGAGGCTGCGGGAGGAGACGGGAGGGGGCGGGAAGTGCCACACACCCATCTGACTCAGCAGGCCCCTGCGGCCTGACTGTCCCCATCCCACACCCTCTGTGGGGTGGCCTAAAACAGGGTCAGTGCCTGCTTGGATGCCTTGCGGCACTCCACCCGGGGCTCTGATGTTTGCCCGTCCGGGACCTGGCCGCTGGCGATTATTGTCCGTGCTAGTGCCCCCCCCACCCCGCAGACCTAGCCTGGACCCGGCCGCCCAGCTGCAGGAGGGTCGGGGGTGGGGGGCGCTGCAGGAGAGTATGGGGTGGCCCGGCCTCACCAAGACTTAGGCCGTGCATCTTGGCTTAAAACTGGTGGATTTCAGTGTGGACGTGCCCCTGCCTCCATCTTTATTTCTGTGTGAGCCTGCCCCTCCCCCCGCCTCCCCTCCACTGGCTGCATACAGGCCTACAGGCCGGGGGTTGGTGGGCACTGCCTCAAGGATGGGGCATGCTGTTCCCTAAGGTTCAGGGACATCCTGTCCCTCTCCTCCCACAAGTCTCAGGTGGAAGGCCATGGCTTCCCCAGACCCTGGAAATGAAGCCAGGGGCCTAGGGAGGGCAGGGTGCAGGGGGAAGCTTTTGGACTATAAGCAAGGGTGGAGGGCAGCCTCGGCCCCCTCCCCAAGTATTTCTGGGGTCAGCAGGTTTTGGGGGTCAGAGACCACTCCCCAGTCTTGGGTGTCAAGATCAGGACCCAGAAAACTCTACCTCTGCCCAGCCCCGCCCCCTCTGCTTCTGGAATTGATGTGGCAGATCATGACCCTGCTCCACCTATGCAGGTCCATCCTTTGCCCCCACCCTCACCAGACAGACCAGCACATCTTATGCCGTGTTCCGTCTACCCCCTCCACCCAGGCTTCTGCATCCAGGCCCTGTCCCACCCACCGACCCACACCCCACTCACACAGCCCACTCCACTGTCCCTCGGCTCTGCTTTATTGGGGCCGAGCCACGGGGTGCTGCGGTATAAAACAGGAAAGGGGCCGGTAGAGGGGAGGCCAGAGGGGCTTGGCTCTGTGCCCAACACTGCCGCCCCCCCACCAGCTGGGGCCAGCTGAGTACAAAAGGCTGGGGAAACCGAGACGAGGGTGCTGAGGTTCGCAGAAGGGGTCTCCATCCAGGCTCAGGCTGCCTCCCTCTCGTAGGTGCGTGTGCTGACGACATTACCCAATGTCAGCGTCTGCGGGAGATGGAGAGAGGGTGGGCTAGGACGGGCTCCTCCCACCTGCCCCACACTTCCCATGGGAATGGAAGGCTATGGGGGAAGGAAGAGGGTGGCAACCACTTGCCAGCGCACGGCATTTGTGTTTCTGCCTCGACAGATGAGAGAGGGAAATTGGCCCCTCAATCCCCGGAGGCAAGGGTCAAAGTTCAGGGACAAAGACATGCATGGAGGGTGCTGCCCACTTCCCCTTGGTCCTCCCTCCCTCAGCTGCCCCACCCCACCCCGCTCTCACCAGGATCAGTTTGCTGCCCTGCAGTTCCCGCACCAATGTCGTCTCCTGCCCATTCCACTTCTGCAAGTGCACCAATTTGCCGCCATCCAGGGTCACTATGGACTGAGGGTGGGGGTTGGGTAGGTAAGCCCAGGGAAATGTGGGTCCATCCCTCCTGTTTCTCAACTGCCCCCACCCCCTTGAAAGAGGCTTCCTGGCTTTGGGTGGGGTGGGGCCTAACCCCCCCCCCCCCAGCCCCAAGCCCAGGCTGGGAGGAGCCCTGACTCACAAGGGAAGGAGCTGGCTTGCACACCGGCACCCCTGGGTCCCTCCCTCCCTGGGTGCCCCTGTCTTCCCTGGAGGAGTGCAGGGTGTAGATGCTCCCTCCCCCCCACTGCGACCCCACAGCTGGCTCCACGATAAGGTTTCCATGGCCAAGGGAGAGAGCCAGCCAGCTGCCGCTGTCCCAGCTAACCCTTCAAGGACACACGGGCAAAGCAGGGTGGGTCGCTTCCCCCGCCCCCCATGCCAAGGCCTACACAGGGGTGGTGTGCAGCCCCCCCCCCCCGACCCCTGAGAATGACCCAAGCCAAAGGGCAACAGAGAGCCTTGCAGAGGGGCCAGACCACCCCCACCGGCCCCACACACCTTGACTTTCCTATCGTCGGCTGTGGTCTCGTCGAATTCGACCCCCAGCTTGAAGCAGATCTCGGTGTTCTTGAAAGTGCTATGTGTCTTAATGGTGATGGTGTCGCCGCTGACCTCGATGATGGTCGTGGGCTTGGTCATGTTGGCTACCTGCCTCGTGGCGAAACCCACACCTACGGGGTGGAGCCGGGGAGCTGAGCGGGCAGGGGGCGGCGGCCGGGGCCTGCCTCCCTCTCCTCTCCAGTCTGCTTGGGGGGCTGGGGGGCCTGGCCCCGCCGGGGAGGGGCCTCGGGGAGGCCGGAAGGTGGCGGGCCCCAGCCCCGACCGTTGACCCTTCCTCCCCTCGGCGGCGGGCGCCTTTGTCGTGTAAGGCCCGCCCTAAGGAGGAGGTGGGGTAAGGAGATGGAGCTTCCCGCCGACGGGGATGGGGAGAGGGGGCGGCGACGGGAGCCAGATCCCCGCCTCGTTGGGGCTATGAAGGGCTGAGGCGGAGGTTCTGGTGGGGTGGGCGTAGGGTCGCCGGCGCTGCTTGGGGGGTGGGGGGACCCTATCACCCCTCCCACCCCCACGCGGGACCCTTCAGCCCTTCCCACACCCACGCCCCGGCCTCAGCGCGGAGCCGGCCGGCTGACCACACCAGCTCCCGTGGGTGTATGTGTATGGAGGGCGGAGGGGGGTTTTGCAGGCTGCTCCCACCCCCCTCCCGAGACCCCCGGCTATGGCCCTCGTGGCCAGCAGGTCCCTCTCCGGGCGGCCGGACAGAGCCGGACGGGCGGCCGGGGCAGCAGGGGTCACCCAAGCACGTGCGTCGCCCGCTCCAAGGTCAAGGGCAGGAGAAGCCGCCCCCCACCCCATCCTTGCACCGGGGCGGCCTCTAGTTCGTTCCCGTTTCCAGTGTTGGGGCTCCTCCGGCCCCGACCCTCCGCCTCCCGCGGGCTGCGGCAGCCGGGCGAGGGGCCCTCCTGCAGGCCCGCCCCCACCCCCCAGGACCCGGGCTGGGGGACCCCCGCCCACCCGCCACTGACCGATGGCTTTCATGTAGTCATCGAAATTCTTGCTGTCCACCAACTTCCAGGTGCCTGCGAACGCTTCCACCATGATGCCGGCCGGGTGGGCGCGGGCGGGACCGACGGACTGGGTTGGCTTGGCTGGGCTGGGCTGGGCTCCTTGCGGGCACGGTTCTCAGCGCTGCTGCTCCCTGCCCGCGCGGCCCCTTTAAATGACTTCACCCCCCTCCCCTCCAGTCACGTGGATGTGCCCGCAACGAGGCTAGAAATGTATGGGGGTGGGGGGAAGGCAGAGAAGCGCCTGCTCTCCATGCCCCTCCTGCTCTTCCCCTCCCCCTCTTCCCCTCCCCCTCTTCTCCCTTCCCCCCGACCCTCCGGCCGGCTCTGCCCGAGGGGCCTGGACCTTGGTTCCCAGGGGGGGCTGCCCCGGTGGGGAGAAGAAGCAGGACCCCCCACGACAGACCCTCCGAGGCTGCAGAAACCTTGGACCTGGGGCTGGTCCCCCGACACAGCCCACGATTCCTAATCAGTTCGAGGGAAAGCAGGGCCCGGTAGGGCGGGCGGGGGGTCAGAGTTGTATAAGCAGGGGGACGGTCAGGGAAGGGGTGGTGGAGGGTTCACACAGTCAGCTATTTCAGAGCCGGGGCGGGGGGGACAGATTTGTCAGAGTGGGGATGTTTGCTCACACGGGTGTGTGCTCACGTGAACTTGCACCACGATGCAGAAACGGCCATGAATGCAGATAGGCGGACTATCGATATACACAGGAACACACGTGCACAACAGAGGCCTTCACACGTGTACCACAGGCTCTCCCGTAGCATACACGACCTACCAACCCCATCCGTTCACACAATCAATCAATTGTATTTATGAAGCGCTTACTGTATGCACAGCACTGAACCAAGCTCTTGGGAGAGTGCAGTACAACAGAGTAGATAGACAAGGTCCCTGTGCACGAGGATCATCTGGAGCCTAGAGGGGGAGACAGGACATTAAAATGAAATACTGATGGGTATTTGACATGAATGCTGGCTCACACGTTCTCACCCTGACTGAAGCCTAACCTGGCAACCCCCTTCCCAACATGTGGGGGGAGATTGTGGTGGGAGTGGGTTTAGGGGGAGCCAGGATCTGGCTGGGGGTGTAGGGTGAGGGTAGGCCGGGAAGGGGGATAGAGGGGCTCTACCATTCTATTACCACAGTACTCTACAATTTTCCCCATCCCTAGTCCGTTTGTGGACTTAAGACTCCTTGTAGGCAGGGATAGTGTCTGCCAACTCTATTGTATGATACTCGTGCAAACTGTACACAGTGTGTGCTCAGTAAGTATAATTGACTGATTGATAAACCAGCTGCTTTACCTCTGTCAAGCTCCTGCCCTTCTCAGAGCCTTGACTCCAAGGAGAGGTGGTCAAGCCTTGTGCCCTGAGTGGGTGGCACCCAGCTGTGCCCGGTGTGGTGTGCACAACCCCGATTTCCCCTTCCACTCCCCACCTCCTGCCTTCAGGCCGGACTCCCAAGCCCCCCTCAGCAGAGTCTCTCTCTGTCTATCCATCTCTCTCTGCCTCCGTGCCGGACACAGGCTGCCCTCCCCCCTAGCCGTTTCCATGGTAACCCGGATGGGGAAATGACAGAAAGAGACAGATGGAGCAGTGAAACACAGAGACAGGATGGGGAGGTGCCATGGTGGGGAATGGCAGAGGGGAGACACATACGACAGATTCTCGGCACTCGCCCTCCAGCTGCCTCAGAGGAAGAGGTGGTTGGCAACGGGCAAGGGAAATTTACCTACCGACCGCCGGACTCCATTTCCCGTGAGCCAGCGGAACTACGGCTCCCCAAATTACCGCCCTTCTCCTCGGACACCCTCCTAAATTAACCCATTAGCATCTGACGGAACGGGTCCTGGGCCAAGGAGAAGGGCGGGGGCAAATGGATTACCGTACGTGGCTAAATATGCCGGCTTCACGAGTACCTCGCAGGGCTCGCATGTTTCTACATTATGATAACTAGCAGCTCTCTAGCAAGGGAAAGAAAGGCGGAGCTCCTTCAGGAATCGATCAGCTAATCAGTGCTATTTACTGTGTGCAGACCTCACTGACAGATGCGGCCTGGGACCCCGGGGGCGTGAGTTTACCACGGGGATAATAATAATAATGGCTTTTACTATGTGCAAAGCACTGTTCTAAGCGCTGGGGAGGTTACAAGGAGATCAGCTTGTCCCACGAGGGGCTCATAGTCTTAATCCCCATTTTACAGATGAGGTAACTGAGGCATAGAGGAGTTAAGTGACTTGCCCAAAGTCACACAGCTGACAAGTGGTAGAGGCAGGACTTGAACCCCCGGGCTCTTTCCACTGAGCAACGCTGCTTCTCTGGGATAAGGCCTTATCCCTTATCCCTCGTGGGATAAGTCTCACGAGGGGCTGGATCTACGGCCAGGGCACGTGGGCAGAGTGCTGGCTGCCCGACCCGGCGGGCAGTTGGGGGGAAATTAAGAGAGCTTCCCGAAGGAGACGGCACACAGCCAGACAGGTCCGGGTTCCATCATGAGAAGCATTCATTCATTCATTCAAATGTATTTATTGAGTGCTTACTGTGTGCACAGAACTGCACTAAGCGCTTGGGAGAGTACAATACAACAATAGACACATTCCCTGCCCACCACAAGCTTACAGTCTAGAGGGGGGAGACAGACATTAAGGTAAAAAAAAGTTACAAATATGTACATAAGGGGCGTGGGTCTGGGAAGGGGGAAGAACAAAGGGAGCAAGTCCGAGCGATGTAGAAGGGAGTGAGAGAAGAGGGAAGGGAAGGTCTCCTGGAGGAGATGTGCCTTCAGGAAGGCTTTGAAGGGTGGGGAGAGTAACTGTTGGCATTGACGAGGGAAGGCATTCCAGGCCAGGGGCATGAAGTGGGCGGGGGTTCAGCGACGGGATAGGCAAGATCCAGGCCCAGGGAGCAGGTTAGTAATAGAGGGGAGCGAAGTGTGCGGGCTGGGTCGGAGCCACCTGAAGAATGGAGAGGTGACCTGGGCTGGCCGGTGAAGGGGACGCTGCTCCCTGGTGACCTTGGAGGCCGTGCCTGCTTCACCACCAAGCTCCATCGGCAGAAATAGCCTCAGCTGTGTCCGACCTTTTCCCTAGCAGGACCTGCTGCCAGGCTCAGCTGATGCCCCCCACCGCGACACCAATAGGCCGCAGGGGCTGTGGGCCGAAACCTTGGACCAGACCAGAGCTACCTCCTCGCACGTGCAGAATCGGTCCCTAGGGCCAGTTGGGGGCGGGGCGGGGGGACACGCAGGGTGGGAGTCCCAGGCTTGGTGACCCTCAACCTGGTCTGTCTCCGTTACGGCCCACGCCCCTCGGCTCCGGGCCCTCCCCCACCCCCGGGCTCGTCAGTTCGGCCGGGTGAGGAGCGGGAGGGGAACGGCAGCTATTTCGGTCACTACCTTGGAGCGCGGGCACCGGTCCAGGCTCCTGGCGGCACGAGACAGAGCCCCCCCCCCCACCCCCCAACACACACACACACACACCGCCCCAGACCCCGGGACACGACGTCTGTCCCTGTCGTCCTGTCCCCCTCCCCTCCCCGTCAGACTACTCCAGCCAATGCGGCGGGGGGAGGGGCTGGAGGGGCGGGGTCTTCCTCCTCAGTTTCCAGCGGCGATGCCCAACGGGTCGGGTTCCCGGCCCCCAACCCGCCCCAGATTCCCCTGGCTGGGGCCTCTCCACTTGGGGGTGGGACGCGGCCTTCGGCAGCCAAGATTCCCCAGCCCTTGCGGGGGAGAGGGGGAGGAGGGAACCATCCAGTCGGGGAAAGGGGCTGGGTTCCTGCGGGACCCCGGGCTTGGGTTTCGACCTTCCTCTGTACTTCAATCAATGGTATTTATTAAGCGTAGGCTTGTACTAAGCGTTTGGAGCATAATCGAATCGATAGACACGTTCTCTGCCCACAAGGAGCTTACAGTCTAGAGAGGGGAGACAGACACCGAAATAAACCAGGGATGGGGAAATGGCAGAACCCCAACTGTGCCCAGGTGTTGGAGTTGAAGCTGGAGAAGGAAGGGGGAGGGGGCCTGCCATGCTGGGGAGGGGTTGCTTGGTGCCTCAGCTCCTTCTCCACCCATTTTTTTTTGTGGTATTTCTTAAGCCCTCACTGTGTGCCAGGCACTGTTCTAAGCTCTGGGGTGGATTCAAGGTAATCAGATTGGACGCAGTCCGTGTCCCATGTAAGACTCAAAGCCTTAATCCCTAATTAACAGATGAGATAACAGAGGCACAGACAAATGATTTGCCCAAAGTCACGGAGTAGACAAGTTTCAGAGCTAGGACTAGAACTCAGGTCCCTTTGACTCCCAGGTGGGTGCTCTCTCCACTAGGCCATGCTGCTTCTCTCTTTTATGGTATTTGTTATGTGGCAAGCACTGTTCTAAGTAAATTAGGAGGAAAGTGGCCTAGTGAATAGAGCCCGGGCCTGAGAATCAGAAGAACCTGTTTTTCTAATCCTGGCTCTGCCACTTGTCTGTTGTGTCACCTTGGGTAATAATAATAATATAATATAATATGATGGTATTTGTTGAGCACTTACTATGTGCAAAGCACTGTTCTAAGCACTGGGGGGATACAAGGTGATCAAGTTGTCCCACAGGGGGCTCACAGTCTTAATCCCCATTTTACAGATGAGGTAACTAAGGCCCAGAGAAGTTGTGACTTGCCCAAAGTCACACAGCTGACAAGTGGCGGAGGTGGGATTTGGATCCATGACCTCTGACTCCAAAGCCCGTGCTCTTTCCACTGAGCCACGCTGCTTCTCTAAATGAATGAATGAATGAATGAATGAATGAATTAAGTGATTGGGTAAATCACTTAACTTCTCTGTCTCAGTTACTTCAGCTGCAAAAGGGGGATTAAGACTGTGATCTCCATGCAGAACAGGGACCACATCCAACCTGCTTTGCTTGCATCACAGCGTTTAGTACGGTGCCTGGCACATAGTGAGAGCATAACAAATGCTGCAGTTATTAAATACAAGTTCATCTGGTGGGACATAGTCCCTGACCTACACCGGGCTCCCAGACCAAGTTGAGGGAGGAGGGTTTAATCTCCAACCCAGATCCCTGGACCCTACTCTGGACAGCCAGGGAACCTCTTCCACGGATACCCCTCCCTAGGCCGGACCCGGAGAGCTGCTTAGAGAGGCTGGGGCTGGACTCGGGTTGGCCCTAACCATTTTCCCACTGACCTTGACTGATCAGGTGCCACCCTAGGGTCAGAGCCGGGACAAGTCGTCCAGCAGCACTGCCCCAAAGTGTGTCAAAGTTCAAGCGTCCAAGGAGGGAAAGGACTGGAAGAAAGAAGGGGGTGAGTTTCACCCTACCGATTTTCTCTGGCACCCTCCTCTCACCAGCCCCGCGCCCACTCCCTCTCTGGCTCGCTGTGGGATGTGGATTCAGGAGCTGTGGGCAGTGCCGACCGGGCCTCTCATCAGTCCCCGGGGCCTTCTGCTCCCGCCCCGCCCGCTGCCGAAGACGCGGACACGGGACGGACACACCACCGGACACCCAGCCCACTGGGGAACCGGGCTAAGGGCCTCCTGCCGCCTCCTCCTGTTTTTTCAGGGAATCGCCGCGCTACGAAAAGGGGTGGGGGGTGGAGGGGAGGGGCTTCTCTCCGGGTTCGGTCCTTCCCCATTCCCACCTCGCTCCTCCTTTCCGTCCTCGGCTCTTCCCAGCACTTCTCGGCCCCTCGTCCTCCGCGTGGACACTCTCTCTCTCTCTCTCTCTCTCCCCCTCCCCCCCCCCCGATTGAATCCATTCATTCATTCATTCCGGGCCTGGAATGCCCTCCCTCTGCCTATCCGCCAAGCTAGCTCTCTTCCTCCCTTCAAGGCCCTACTGAGAGCTCACCTACTCCAGGAGGCCTTCCCCGACTGAGCCCCTTCCTTCCTCTCCTCCTCGTCCCCCTCTTCATCCCCCCCATCTTACCTCCTTCCCTTCCCCACAGCACCTGTATATATGTATCCCATCCTCGTGTCTCTCTCCACTTCAATCCATACTTCATGCTGCTGCCCGGATTATCTTTGTCCAGAAACGCTCTGGGCATATTACTCCCCTCCTCAAAAGTCTCCAGTGGCTACCAATCAATCTGCGCATCAGGTAGAAGCTCCTCACCCTGGGCTTCAAGGCTCTCCATCCCCTCGCCCCCTCCTACCTCACCTCCCTTCTCTCCTTCTACAGCCCAGCCCGCACCCTCCGCTCCTCCGCCGCTTATCTCCTCACCGTACCTCGCTCTCGCCTGTCCCGCCATCGACCCCCGGCCCACGTCATCCCCCGGGCCTGGAATGCCCTCCCTCTGCCCATCCGCCAAGCTCGCTCTCTTCCTCCCTTCAAGGCCCTGCTGAGAGCTCACCTCCTCCAGGAGGCCTTCCCTGACTGAGCCCCTTCCTTCCTCTCCCCCTCGTCCCCCTCTCCATCCCCCCCATCTTACCTCCTTCCCTTCCCCACAGCGCCTGTATATATGGATATATGTTTGTACATATTTATTACTCTATTTATTTATTTATTTATTTTATTTGTACATATCTATTCTATTTATTTTATTTTGTTAGTATGTTTGGTTTTGTTCTCTGTCTCCCCCTTTTAGACTGTGAGCCCACTGTTGGGTAGGGACTGTCTCTGTATGTTGCCAATTTGTACTTCCCAAGCGCTTAGTACAGTGCTCTGCACATAGTAAGCGCTCAATAAATACGATTGATGATGATGATGATGATGATGATGATGTATATATGTTTGTACATATTTGTTACTCTATTTATTTATTTATTTTACTTGTACATATCTATTCTATTTATTTTATTTTGTTAGTATGTTTGGTTTTGTTTTCTGTCTCCCCCTTTTAGACTGTGAGCCCACTGTTGGGTAGGGACTGTCTACCTCAATCAATCAATCATTCAATCGTATTTATTGAGCGCTTACTGTGTGCAGAGCACTGTACTAAGCGCTTGGGAAGTACAAGTTGGCAACATATAGAGACGGTCCCTACCCAACAGTGGGCTCACAGTCTAGAAGGGGGAGACAGAGAACAAAACAAAGCGTATTCACAAAATAAAATAAATAGAATAAATATGTACAAATAAAATAAATAAATAGAGTAATAAATACGTACAAACATATATACATGCATACAGGTGCTGTGGGGAGGGGAAGGAGGTAAGGCGGGGGGATGGGAGGGGGAGAGGAGGCGAGGAAGGAGGGGGCTCAGTCTGGGAAGGCCTCCTGGAGGAGGTGAGCTCTCAGTAGGGCTTTGAAGGGAGGAAGAGAGCTAGCTTGGCGGATGTGGGGAGGGAGGGCATTCCAGGCCAGGGGGATGACGTGGGCCGGGGGTCGACGGCGGGACAGGCGAGAACGAGGCCTAACGGTGAGGAGATTAGCGGCAGAGGAGCGGAGCGTGCGGGCTGAGCAGTAGAAGGAGAGAAGGGAGGTGAGGTAGGAGGGGGCGAGGGGATGGACAGCCTGGAAGCCCAGGGTGAGGAGTTTTTGCCTGATGACACAGACACACTGCATTGGTACTGCATGGGTCAGACAGATATTCAGAAACACGCGCGCACACGCACACAGGTGCACATGCACACACGCACACACACACCCCCACACACACACCCCCTCCCTCCCCCGCTCCTCTCCTCGGAGCTGGTCAGGGGCAGGCGAGAACGGAGAGGGGGAACCTTGAACCATCACGCTGGGTTTTTTTGCTCTTCAGTGCCTGGAGCTTAAAGGGGCGGAGGGTCCCCTGCGGCCCAGAGAGAGCGCTGGATTCTCCGCACGCCCAGGGCCCTCTCACCCCTCTCCCCGCCCCCGGGCATAACCACAGTCCCTGCCATAGCTGTGCCAGTCAGCATGTGCCGCAATGTACCCGTCTTGCAGGAAATTGGGCAGCGGGCCGATATTAAATTAAAGGAACTGAGTTTCCTCTTTGCTCCACCTCATTCTGATGAATTTTCAGGAAATCTGGGCCGGGCCTGGGCCTGGAGAGTGTTGAAGGGGGCAGAGGACCTGGAAGGGAAGGGCGGGACTGGGCCGAGTTTGGAGGAGGTGGGGCCGGTCGGAGCGGGACCGGCCGGAGCTGAGCCGGGTGGGCCTGGCTTGGAGTGGGCGTGACCCTCGATTGGGCAGAGCAAGGGCAGAGCCTGGACTGAGTTCTCACCTGTCCCGCCGTCGACCCCCTGCCCACGTCATCCCCCTGGCCTGGAATGCCCTCCCTCCCAACATCCGCCAAGCTAGCTCTCTTCCTTCCTTCAAGGCCCTATTGAGAGCTCACCTCCTCCAGGAAGCCTTCCCAGACTGAGCCCCCTCCTTCCTCTCCCCCTCGTCCCCCTCTCCGTCCCCCTCGTCTTACCTCCTTCCCTTCCCCACAGCACCTGCATATATGTATATATACTTGTACATATTTATTACTCTATTTATTTATTTATTTATTTTATTTGTACATATCTATTCTATTTATTTTATTTTGTTAATATGTTTTGTTTTGTTCTCTGTCTCCCCCCTCTAGACTGTGAGCCCACTGTTGGGTAGGGGCTGTCTCTATGTGCTGCCAACTTGTACTTCCCAAGCGCTTAGTACAGTGCTCTGCACACAGTAAGTGCTCAATAAATACGATTGATTGATTGAGCGGGGCACGGACTGAGCGTGGTCTGGAGTGGGCAGAGGGGAGGGGATTTTTCCTTCTCCGATCAGCGGCTCCAAGCCTCGCGGGACTGCTTAACCCGAGCCATCCGACCTACACAGAGAGAGATTTTCACCCTGATTTTCACCACTCCCTCCCCCGGCCCCGCGGGCTTGGGGGCTCGGCCCTATTGTACCCTCCGTTCCCCCTACTCCAACCTCATGGCCCAGGGCTCCGGGGGTCGTTTCTGGGAATGGTGTCCCCCGCCCCAGGGATTTCTGAGGAAATTCTCCCCAGTCCGGCTGCTAACCTGACCCACGACGCCCTCGGGTGCCCGCTGACCTCGACCGTCCTCTCCCCCCCACCCCCAACCTTCCTCCTCCTCCGCAGCCGCCACTCACCCTCCCATTCAGCCGACCGGTAGTCTTGGGCCTTGGCTTCCTGGTCCCAAAAGACCAATAAAGCCGGTCCCCCTCTCCCAGCAGCCAACCCCCATTCAATCAATCAATCAATAGTATTTACTGAGCACTTGCTTTGCACAGACCACTGTACTAAGCACTCGGGAGAATATATACAACGGAGGTGGTAGGTACGTTCCCTCCCTACAATAATAATAATGATGATGATGGTATTTGCTAAATAATAATAATAATAATGGTATTTGTTAAGCACTTACTATGTGCAAAGCACTTTTCTAAGCACTGGGGAGGTTACAAGGTGATTAGGTTGTCCCACGGGGAGCTCACAGTTTTAATCCCCATTTTACAGATGACGTAACTGAGGCACTGAGAAGTTAAGTGACCTACCCAAAGTCACACAGCTGACAGTTGGCGGAGCCGGGATTTGAACCCCTGACTCCAAAGCCCGTGTTCTTTCCACTGAGCCACACTGCTACTCCAATAGTAGTAAGTAAGCTAAATGCTTACTATGTGTCAAGCACTGTTCTAAGCGCTGGGGTAGATACAAGCTAATCAGGTTGAACACAGCCCCTTTCCCATATGTGGCTAACGGTCAATCCCCATTTTACAGATGAGGTAACAGAGACAGAGAAATGAAATGACTTGCCCAAGGTCACACAGCACATGTGGTGGAGTCAGGATTAGAACCCAGGTCCTTCTGACTCCCAGGCCCATGCTGTATCTACTAGGCCATGCTGCTTCCCATGAGCTTTCAGTCTACAGGGGGAGACGGGCATTAATATAAATAAATAATTTAAAATATATAATTTAAAGATGTGTATATAAAAGCTGTGGGGTTGAGGGTGAGGCAAATATCGAATGCCCTAGGATCACAGATCCAAGTGCATAGATGATGCAGAAGGAAGAGTAAGCTAAGGAAAAAAGGGCTTCATCAGGGAAGGCCTCTTGGAAGAAATGTGACCCTAGTAATGCCTTGAAGATGGGGAAGAATGGTGGTCTGGCATACATGGAGGGGAAGGAAATTCTGGGCTAGGTGGAGGACATGGGAGAGTGGTCCGCCGTAAGATAGGCGAGATCGGGGCACAGAGAGTCAACTGGAACTAGAGTGGAGTGTGCGGGCTGGACTGTAGTAAGAGATCAGTTAAGTGAGTTAGGAGGGGGGTAAGCTGATTGGTTAAAAGTTGGTGGTATGAGGAGTTTCTATTTGATGTGGAGGTGTGGATGGGCAACTGCTGGAGGTTCTTGAGGTGTGGGGAAACATGGACTGAACTTTTTTTAGAAAGATGATCCTGGCAGCAGAGTGAAGTATGGACTGGGGTGAGGAGAGATAGGAGGTGCGGAGGTCAGGAAGGATGCTGATGCAATAGTCAAGATGGGGTAGGATCTGTGGTCGGGTCAATACAGTAGTTGGAGGAGAGGAAAGGGTGGATTTTAGCGATTCTGTGAAAGTAGACACAACAAGATTTGATGGCAGATTGAATATGATGGTTGAACAAGAGAGATGAGTGGACGATAAAGCCAAAGTTACTGGCTTGCGAGACAAGAAGGATGGTTGTGCTGCCTACAGTGATGGGAAAGTCAATGGGAGGACAGGGTTTAGATGGGAAGATGAGGAGTTCTCTTTTGGACATGCTAAATTTGAGGTGTTGGCAGGACAACCAAGGAGAAATATCCTGAAGGCAGGAGGAAATGTGAGACTGCAGAGAAGGAGAGAGGTCAGGGCTGGAGATGTAGATTCGGGAATCAACCGCAGAGAGATGGTAGTTAAAGTCTAGAGAGCGAAGGAGTTCTCCAGGGGGGTGGGAGTAGTTGGGGAATAGAAAGGCACCCAGAACTGAGTCTTGAGGGACCCCCACATTGAGGGACCTGCGTGTGACCGTGCACTTGTGTGTGTTGCTCTGTGTGTCTGCTTGAGTGTGTTCTCGGTATGTATGGGTACCTCGTACCTACGAGGCCCTGTGACCTTGGAGCGAGGGTGGGACCAGGCGGCGACTGTCTCTCTCCCATCACCACCACTCTGCCCCCCGTCCAGGCTGGACAGAGCCCGTTCAGCCCTTGCCCCGCCAGCCGACCGGGGTAGTGACTCCTGGCTCCGCCTGGGATGTAGAGGCGAGTGACCGTGGAGCAACCCTGGAGGGAGCGAGGGTCTCGCCCCTGACTCATGGCCAGCGCAGCGTCCCAGCCCCGGGCCCCTTTGATCTGTGGTCATAAAAGATTCCCACGCCACATCCCGCCACCCCACCGCGCCTCCCCCGCGTGTTCCTGTCTTCCCGCTTCCCTCCCCGACTCTCCCGTTCCCGCTGATGACAGTAATTAAAGGGCTTTGGGGTCACTAATTACCCGGGAGCTCTATCCTGTTGGGCTGCGGCTGGGTTTGATGGGGAGGGGTCTCTACGGAGAGATGGGGGTCTGACGCTGCAAATAGTGTGTGATCATCCCCGTCCCCTCGACCACCCTAACCCTAACACCCCTTCCCCGGGCCCCGCCGAGGAGCGGGGTCCGGCCCGAGGTCACGGGAGGGTCAGGCCGGAGAAGGAGGAGGGTCACAGCGCTGAAACCGCGTCTCCGGCACCTGCCGACCTTGGGACTGCTTCGGGCTGCGTCGACATGTCCCTGCTTCGCTCGGAGCCTCCAGCACGGGCCTGGGAATCAGAAGATCACTTCACTTCTCTGTGTCTCAGTTACCTCTTCTGTAAAATGGGGATTGAGACTGTAAGCCCCACGTGGGACAGGGACTGTGTCCAACCCGATTTACTTGTATCCACCCCAGCGCTTACTACAGTGCCTGGCACATAGGAAGCGCTTAACAAGTACCATAATAATAAAAATTATTATAATATTATAATATAATTATTATTATTGACTCCGCCTGCCGGGAGGGACAGGCGGCCAGCCTCAACCTCTGGCCGCAAGGCTGACCCCTCCCCAGCTTGTTTCCCGCCCAGGACATTTGGGAGCAGCGGCAAGTCGGTCCAGTCCCTCCCTTCTGGCCCTGCATTGCCGCCGAAACCTCCTCCGTCGCCCCAGACCACCGCTGCATCTCTGGTTTCCCCCGCCCAACTCGGGCCCGTGAACCGGTATCAAAGCCCTCAGCAACAAGCGGCGGGGGTGTGTGTGGTGGGGGGAGGGGGTTGAGGCTCCGAGTTGGCCGGCTATAACTGACACCCAGGAAGATTCGCTGTTGCAAGCATACTTTCTCCATGCTCCACTTGGCAGGGGCAGGGGAATTGGCACCTGGCCTCTGTTGCCATTTAGAGGGGCTGAGCCCCGTCCCCTCAATCTGGTCTGAAGGAAGGGGGCTGCTTGGGCTGAAGCCGGACGGGTTTGGGGAAACTGAGTCCCGCAGGATCCAATGTATCTCGGCATTAGAGAGGCCCCATCCCCAGCGGAATGGAAGGTCAGTTCAGCCCAGAATTCTGTCTGTGACTGCAGCACCAGAATGCTTGGAGGAACCTGGTTTGTTTCGGGTTAGGGATAGACCCTCCAATTCTCCTAACTCCCCTTTCCATCTCTGACTTCCTCAATGACCCAGCTCGGACCATCTATACCCCTGATTCTCCCATCTCCATCCCTGACTCTCCCTAATGACCAAGCATGGACTGTCCAGCTACGGCTGACTCTCCCTTTTCCATCCCTGACTTTTCCCCAGTGATCCAGCACGGGATCAATACCAACTTGTACTTCCCAAGAGCTTAGTACAGTGCTCTGCACACAGTAAGCGCTCAATAAATACAATTGAATGAATGAACGAATCATCCATCACTCCTGACTCTCTCCTCTCCATCCCTGACTCTCCCCTAAAGGCCCAGCGCAAACGCTCATTCCTGGGTCCGTCCAAACCCCTGTGAACCTGCTGGTGTTTCCAGCTGCCCAGTGTCCCCTGGGGGTGGATTTCCGTGCTCACCCCGCGCTGGGGGAAAAAGCGTTTCCCGCTGTTGGTGCTGAACCTCTCTCCCTCCAGCTCCGAGGGAGCCTCTCGCCCCGGTGTGTGAGGGGGATTCCGCGTTGGTCCTGCCGGTCCCGGCCCCGACCCTGTAACCTCCAGACTGCAGAGTCCGGACCCTCCCGCTCTCTCGGGCCGAAGCAGCCCCAGCCCCAGCCCCCTGACTGACCACACAGGTGGCTTTGCTCCGTCCTAGCTCTGTCCGTCTCCGGACGGGCCCCGGGCGGCCCGCTTCTCCCCCTCCCCTTGCCCAAACCGCCGGGGGTCAGGCCCAGTTCTAGAACTCGAGAAGTCATCAAGGCCAACCTCCTGCCCCGGGCCTCCCCGAAGGACCGCGCCCCCGTTGGAGGTGGTCCGAAAAGCCCCCCCCCCCCCCCCCCGCCCCGATTCCTCCCGAAGCCGGAGAAGCCACAGTGAGAGCCATCACTCCACCCCCCCCGACCCCCCCCCGACCCCATTTTCTTGTGCGCCAGGCCCCGCCCAGACCCTGTAAATGGTCCAGAAGCAGGAAGTGAGGCCAGACGGGAGAGGTCGAGGCCGAAGAGACCAGGAGGCACCCAAAGCATCGGACCAAGCCATCATGGCCGGAAGGATGGTAGATCAAAGACGGCGACAGGGGCGGGGCAGGGGCTTGCACGGTGGAGGGACTGAGATAAGGCAAGGGCTGAGACGGGACCAGGGCTGAGTCGGGACAGGGGCAGGAACGGGGCAGGGGCTGGGGCAAGATTGGAAACTCGTTGAGGGCAGGAAATGTGTCTGTTTATTGTTCTATTGTACTCTCCCAAGAGCTTCGTGCTGTGCTCTGCACACAGTAAGCGCTCAATAAATACTATTGACTGACTGACTGACAGGGGCTAGGACAGGATAGGGATGGGTTGGAACAGGGGCTGGGATGGGACAGGGGCTGGGACAGGACTGGGACTGGGGCGGGAAAGAGACAAGTTCGGGACAGAGGCTGGGGAGGGACAGGGGCTAGTTCCGGGCAAAGGCTGGGACGGGATACGTGCTGGTTCGGGACGAAAGAAAAGTTGGTTCGGGATGGGGGCTAGGATGGGACAGGAGCTGGGTGGGGACAAGGGCTGGGACAGGACGAGGACAAGGGCTGGTTCGGAACGGGGACTAGGATGAGACAGGAGCTGGATCCAGGCAAGGCTAGGGAGGCCAGGACGGGACAGGAGCTAAATCCGAGCAAGGCTTGGAATGGGGCGGGGGCTGGGTCCGGACAGGGGCGGGGACAAACCAGGGCCTGGTTCGGGACAGCCGCTGGTTCGGGACGGAGGCTAGGACGGGACTAGGGCTGGGATGGAACCGGGGCTAGGATATGGCAAAGACGGGACAGGAGCTGGGACGGGGCAGGGCCTGGGGTGGGGCAAATCCTGGGGCAGGGATAGGTCAGGGGCTGGGACGGGAAAGGGACCAGGGCCTGGGGCAGGGTTAGAAATGGGGCGGAGGGAGGGGATGGGGGGGCGGGGGGCGGGGGCAAAGCCTGGGCAAGCCCGGGGCAGGGTCCTGCTCTGAATTCACGACCTGTCAATCTCAGAAACCAGGACGAGGTTTGTGTTAATGAGGAGACGCGGGTTAATAAGCTCCGGATCGGCGGCTGTTGTGGGGGTGGTGAGAGGGGGACCCCAAGGCTCCTTGAGTTCCGGTTCTAATTCTGCCGACTTATTTAAAGTCAGTGCTTTTAGGACTCAGTTTCCCCGTGGGAAACCATTGGAACCACTTCCTCCCTCTACGCCCTGACCGCCTCCCTCCGCACCCCCCCCCCCCACCACAACAGGCACTTACACAGAACAAATTCATTCAGTCGTATTTATTGAGCGCTTACTGTGTGCAGAGCACTGTACTAAGCGCTTGGGAAGTACAAGTTGACAACATGTAGAGACGGTCTCTACCCAACAGTGGGCTCACATATACGCTCTCGCATCTACAGGCAGGCGATGGGACAGAGTCAGAGGCGTCCCCACACTCCCCCTCTTCCTTGGGGAATTTGGAGTCTGGAAGTTAGGCTTCCCCCTCTGGGAGCGGGGATGGAGGAGTGGAGGGGGGAACTGAAAAGAGGGGGAGAACAAGTTAACGCCCTAATGAAGACGTGCTAATGAGGTTTCGAGATATCATCTCCGCTTTGGTCAGCGGTCGGGGGTGGTCAAATGAAACCGAGGCCCAGAGGGGTAGAGCTACCTAACCAAAATCACACAGCGCTCGGGCAAGGCAGCGGGTTCAGCCGCGTAGGCAGGGAAAGGAACACGGCAGAAAGGACTGGGAATTGGAAAGGCACGAGCGGCGTCCAGACAGAGGGAGGCTACCCGGGAACAACAGGAGGGCCGGAGGGGCAGACAGGGGCAGGCAGGGGGCCAGCGGGAACGATGGGGGTCTCCGGGGGATCAGCCAGAGTCCGGCTAGGTCCAGCTCAGCTCCGGTGGCAGGGAGGGTCGGAGGGAAGGGAACCTGGGGAGCGTCAACCTCGTTAGCCCCTTCGGCCGGGGCTCTTCGGCCACGGCTCTCCACCCCCGCCCGGCCCCGCCCGAGAAAAAGTGGGACGGCGCCGGGGGCGGGCGGAACTTGCCGAGGAGGTCGGCAGGTAGCGCGGGGCGGGGCGGGGCGGGGCGGAGCGGGAGGAGAGGGCCAAGGGGGAGGGGCCGGGACTGGGCCCGAGCCGAGAGAGGCTGCGTCTGCCGCTCCCGCCGCCATGGGGGCCTGCCTGGGGGTCTGCTCCCTGCTCAGCTGCGTGAGTCTCGTCGCACCCCCCCACCCCAAATTTCTGCGCTCCTCGACCCCCTCGCCCCAAACTTCCCCTCTGGGGCACGCGCCCCCCCCTCCTGCCCCAAACTTCACCGCGGCCAAGTTTTACTTGTCTGTCTGACCTCTCCCGCCCCCGCCCCCGGCAATCAATCAATGAATGGTACTTATTGAGCCCTAAGCGTGTGCCGAGCATTGTACTAAGCGCTTGGGAAATCCTCTCCCAGCCCCCCCCGCCATGTGGCCCCTCCCCACCCACCCCCCAGGCTCGGTGGTGTTGATGGGCCGGCCGGCGGGGGCGGCTGGGGGAGGAGGATTGTCGGTCCGGTGCTGTCCGGTCCGGTCCGGTCCAGGGTAGGGCTAGGGCCGGGCGGCCCAGAAACTGTTGTGGTGGGGCGGGCCCGGGCGGAGCTGCGAGCTGAGGTGACTTCTGCTTCTCCTCCGGTTTCCGGGAGCGGCCGGAGCCTCTGGGGCCCGGTGAGCCCAGTATTATGTGTCCGGCAGCAGGGGGAGGGGCGGAGGCCGTGCCCCGGTCGGGCCTTGCCTAAGGCGTTCGCCGACACGCGGGACCACTGTCTCCCTGCCCTCCCCAATCAATCGTATTTATTGAGCGCTTACTGTGTGCAGAGCACTGTACTAAGCGCTTGGGAAGTACAAGTTGGATAATAATGGCATTTGTTAAACGCTTACTATGTGCAAAGCACTGTTCTAAGCACTGGGGGGGGGATACAAGGTGATCAGGTTGTCCCGCATGGGGCTCACAGTCATAATCCCCATTTTACAGATGAGGTAACTGAGGCTCAGAGAAGTTAAGTGACTTGCCCAAGGTTACACAGCAGACATGTGGCAGAGCAGGGATTCGAACCCATCACCTCTGACTCCAAAGCCCGGGCTCTTTCCACTGAGCCACGCTACTTCTCCCTGCCACCTGTCACCCGTCTCCCTGCCCTCCCGTCCCTCTCCCCCCGTCACCTGTCTCCCTGCCCTCCGAGCACTTTGGGGAGCATCCCAGACTTCTGGACTGTGAGCCCACTGTTGGGTAGGGACCGTCTCTGTGTGTTGCCAACTTGTACTTCCCAAGCGCTTAGTACATTGCCCTGTACACAGTAAGCACTCAATAAATACGATTGATTGATCCCCTGGAGACTCCTGCATCTCTAGACCTGCTCTCTTCTCCTTTGAGCAGGCGTAGAGTTTAGGAGGGGTGGGATTGTGAGGGAGCAGCATAACTGGATTCTGAAGTTAACTTTTGATGGCTGCCTGCCCTCTCTGAATCCCCCTGCCCCCCCACCCCGCAAAGATCCAGACCATCTGGAGGAACATTTACTAAGCCCTTGGGGAAGTACAGTGCAACAGAGTAGGTAGGCACGAACCCTGCCCACAAGGAGCTTAGGGACTAGAAGGGGAGGCTGACATTAAAATAAATATTAGATGAGTATGTACCTAAGTGCTGTGGCGCTGGGATAAATAGCGACGTGCTTTAAGAATTATAGGTCCAAGTGCAAATGTGTTGCAGAAAGGAGGGTTTAGAGAAGTGAGGCTTCTTGGAGGATGTGGTTTTAAGAGGATTTTGAAGGTGGGAAGTCCAGTAGACTATTGAATATGAAGGGCGAGGGAGGATGTAGGCAAGGGGTCAGGAGTGAGATAACTAAAACAGGTATAGTGAGTAGGTTGGCATAGAGGATCAAAGTGTGCAGGTTGGATTGTAGTAGGAGATGAGGGAGAGAAGGTAGGAAGGGGTGAGCCGAATGAGAGCCATAAAGTTGATGCTAGGGAGCTTCTGTTCGATGTGGAAGTGGATGGGCAACTACTGGAGGTTCTTGAGGAGCTGGGAGGAGTTGGGGAGACCAGCGAGCAGGCTGATGCAGGAGCTGAAGAGGGACATAAGTGCTTGGGAGTGGTTAGCAGTTTGGATTGAGAGAAGGGAGCAGATTCTAGAGATGTGAAGGTAGAACCTGCAGGATTTGGCTACAGGCTGAATATGTGGGTTGAATGCAGAAAATGAGTTAAGGATAAGGTTATACGTATGGGCTCAAGAGACAGAATTGAATGGCGTTGTCTACAGTTTTGGGATAGTCTCGGAGAGGACAGAGTTTCAGAAGGTCAGAAGATAAGGAGTTCCTTTTTGGACTTCAGTTTGAGGTGTTTGTTAGTGGGTCATCCAAGTAGAGAATGTGAGCCCGCTGTTGGGTAGGGACCATCTCTATATGTTGCCAACTTGTACTTCCCAAGTGCTTAGTACAGTGCTCTGCACACAGTAAGTGCTCAATAAATACGATTGAAAGTGAAAGATGTCCTGAAGGCAAGAGGAAATGTGAGACTACAGAGAATGAGAAAGGTTGGGGCTGGAGAGGTAGATTTGAGAATCATCCACGTAAAGATCACTGGAGTGAATTAATTCTCCAAGGGGGTGGGTGTGAATGGAGAATAGGAGACCCAGAATTGAGTCTTGAGGGACTCCCACAGTTAGAGGGCGGATGCAGGGGAGAAGTGGCCAGAGAGATAAGAGGAATACCAGGAGAGGATGTAAGCCACCATCCTCCCTACCTCACAAGCCTTTAACTTTGGCATTATCCTTCTCTCAACTCTCACGTTCAACCCACATATTCAGTGTTATCAAGTCCTGTCAGTTCAGCCTTCATGACATCATTAAAACTCCCCTTTCTTCTTCATTCAAACTGCTACCGTACTGATCCAAGCACCTCATCCTATCCCGCCTACTTAATAATAATAATAATGATGGCATTTCTTAAGCACTTACTATGTGCAAAGCACTGTTCTAAGCTCTGGAGAGGTTACAAGGTGATCAGGTTGTCCCACTGGGGGCTCACAGTCTTCCTCCCCATTTTACTGATGAGGTAACTGAGGCACAGAGAAGTTAAGTGACTTGCCCAAAGTCACACAGCTGACAATTGGCGGAGCCTGGATTTGAACCCATGACCTCTGACTCCAAAGCCTGAGCTCTTTCCTCTGAGCCACGCTGCTTCTCATCAGCCTCTCATCAGCTTCTCAGCAGCCATCAGCCTCTTTTCTGACCTCCCTCTCTCCTGTATCTCCCCAGTCCAGCCCTTATTTCACTCTGCTACCGGCTCATTTCTGTAAAAAAACATTTAGTCCATGTTTCCCCACTCCTCAAGAACCTCCAGTGGTTGCCCATCCACCTCCCCATCAAACAAAAACTCCTTATCATCAGCTTTAAAGCACCCAATCACCTTGCCCCCACCTATCTTATTTTGCTGATCTTCTACTTCAACGCAGCACCCTAAGTTCGCTCCTCTAACACCAACGTAATCATTGTTACCTCGATCTCCTCTATCTTGCCACTGAACCCTCACCCATTTCCCAGCATTCTAACAGCCTTTCCAGGGAATTCTGACCCCCCCCACCCACCCAGTCCCAGCATTTTAGCAGCCATTTTAGGAAATTCTGTTCCTCAATCCCAATGTTCTGATGCCTGTTCTAGGGGATTCCATCCTCCAACCAATTCCCAGGGGTCTAACTACCAAGAGGATTCCACCTCCCCTCAACAGTGTTGTAACATCTGTTCCAGGAGATTCCGCCCCCTCTTCCCATTCATTTATTCATTCATTCAATCACATTTATTGAGTGCTTACTGTATGCAGAGCACTGTACTAAGCGCTTGGGAAGTACAAGTTGGCAACATATAGAGACGGTCCCTACCCAACAGTGGGCTCACAGTCTAGAAGGGGGAGACAGAGAACAAAACAAACAAAATGAAACATATTAACAAAATGAAATAAGTAGAATAAATATATACAAGTAAAATAAATAAATAAATAGAGTAATAAATACGTACAAACATACATATATACAGTTGCTGTGGGGAAGGGAAGGAGGTAAGGCGAGGGGGATGGAGAGGTGGAGGAGGGGGAGAGGAAGGAGGGGGCTCAGTCTGGGAAGGCCTCCTGGAGGAGGTGAGCTCTCAGTAGGGCCATTCCCGGTGTTGGAATGGTGTTCTTGGGGACTTTCCCTGCCCCCTCACTCCTATGGGGCAGGGCTGACCTATGATGGGTGGTGGGGAGGCAGATCCCTGCTGGCCGGGAGACTGAGACTCTTCCCAAAGTGCTGTCCGCAGAGCAGGCACACTGTCCAGCCCCCAGAGAGGGCATACTGATCCTGCCCCCAGAGCAGGCACACTAGTCCTGTCCTGTGAGCTGGGATCTTCTCCTTGGCCCCCCAGGCCTGGGGACCTAGGGATGTGTGAACTGCTTCATGTATTCACACACATTGTTAACACATGCACTCATATTCACACATACAAGTGTGTTAATGTGTTTGTTTATGTGAGTGTGTTCATGTGTCAGTGTGTGAGAGGGGTGTGTGTGTGTGTGTGTGTGTGTGTGTGTGTGTGTGTGTGTGTGTGTGTGTATTTCCCCCATATTTGGCTATCCCTGGGGCCTGCTGGAAGTATCTGAGCAGGAAGGTGGAGATGGACATCGTCCACAGCCCCTTTCAGAAGTGCTACTGGTTGGGTGATGCAGGGCTGCAGTTCCAGAAGCCTGAGAGACTCCTGTTCCTGCCTGAACACCCCTGCCCCTCTCCCCCACCCCAACACATATGCTCACACCCACAGTGGCGGTTGGACTGGAGGTTCTACTCGGTGCCAGACTGGCCTGGGCAGGGCTCTTTGGGGCCAAAGACTTAGGAAACACCCCCCCACACACACTATTCCCCTCATCCCCCCTCCTCTCCATCCCCACCCTCAGGCATCCTGCCTCTGCGGCTCGGCTCCCTGTATCCTGTGCGGCTGTTGTCCATCCACTAAAAACTCGACACTCAGCCGCCTGCTGTTCACGGTCTTCCTGCTCCTGGGGACGCTGGTCTCCATCATCATGATCAGCCCCCACGTGGAGAGCCAGCTGCACCGGGTAGGAGACACGGCGCTGGGCACCGGGCAAGGCAGGATGGGCCTGGTCGGTGCTGGCATTGGGCTTCACAGGAGGCGAGGAGATGGGGCTGGTCCATGGAGGGATCGGGCTAGGCCAGAGGCGAGGGGCCAGAGCTGGCTGATGGGGGAACTGGACTGGGCCGGGGGTGATGGGCCGGGGCTGGCTGATGGAGGAATTGGGCTGGTTGTTGGGGCGGGTGGAACTAGGCTGGTGGGAATGGGGATAGGGCTGGGGGCTAGACTGGGCTGAACTAGAGGAGCCAGGGGCTGGGCAGCAGGGGAATGGGGTCCAGTTGGGGCAGGCCTCAGCTGTGGCATGTGCCCGCCCGCAGCCCGACCCTCAGCGCCCACCCCATCCTTGGCCCGCAGCTGCCCTGGGCGTGCGAAGGATACCTTGTGGTGCCTGGCCCCGACGTGCCAGACATCCTGACCCCCAGTGACTGTGGGGCCCTTCTGGGGCTGCGGGCCGTGTACCGAGTGGGTTTTGCTCTGGCCCTGTTCTTCGCCATCTGTGCCGTGTTCATGATCTGCGTCCGGAGCAGCCAGGATCCTCGGGCCGCCGTGCAGAATGGGTGAGGGGCCGGGGCTCCCCCTCCTGCAGAGCACAACCTTATGGAATCTCCCCCTTCCTGCCCCCCCGACACAAACACATATACAGTCCCACTTCACATTGGAAGCTCTTTTCCTCCCCGCACCCCTCTCTACCTGCACTGGGTTTGGCTTGAGATCTAAAAAGCCACTGTCCTACAGCTAATTAGAAAGTGGCCTGTCCTGTCCCTCCCAATAATCAATCAATGATATTTACCGAGTGCCCGCCATGTGCAGAGCCCTGGACTAAGCACTTGGAAGAATACAGTAGAGTTAGTAGACATGATCCATGCCCTCAGGGAGCTTAGAATCTAGTGGGAGAGATGGAAATGAAAGTAAAGTTCAGATATAGAGCTATGGACATAAGTGACCTGTGTGCTGGAGGTGAAGGGGGGAATGTGTGTGTGCAAATGCTTAAGTGACAAGGAGCAGTTGGGGTTGGAAATAGGATGGGAGATTAATCAGGTAGCTAGTGTGGCCAAACAGTCTCAGCCACTGTATTAAGGCTCCTGTCTCAAAGAAGCAGCGTGGCATAGTGGATAGAGCACGGGGCTGGGAGTCAGAAGGACATGGGTTCTAATCATGGCTCTGCCACTTGTCTGTTGTGTGACCTTTGGCAAGTCACTTCACTTCTCTGTGCCTCAATTACCTCATCTGTAAAATGGGGATTTTGACTGTGAGTCCCATGTGGGACAGGGACTATTTGTTTGTATCCACCCCAGCACTTAGTACACTGTCCTGGCACATAGGAAGCACTTCACAAATACCATAGTTATTGCTATTATTATTATCGGGGAAGGCCTCCTGGAGGAGGTGAACTTTCAGAAGAGCTTTGAAGACAGGGAAAGCGGTAATGTGAATAGGGAGGGAGTTGCAGGCAGGGGGAGGGCTGAGAATGAAGTCCAGTGGGTAGGATGGATGGAGAGGAATGACGTGAGTGTGTGAGTTGGGGGTCCAGTGATGAAGGGTAGTCCAATCAAACTCCCTGTCATTGCTCCCCCACCCCCGACCCCATCAGTATTCTCCTTCCCTCAGCCCAGATTCCTCCTCCTCCTCCAGGTTCTGGTTCTTCAAATTCCTGGTCCTCTTGGGCATCACCGTGGGCGCCTTCTATATCCCTGATGGCCATTTCACTGAGGGTAGGGCACGGTGACGGGAGCGAGACTGGGACCGGTGGGTGGGAGGAGGGAAGCAGAGCCCAGAGGCCCAGGGGTACGGCTGTGTAACCCCGGGGAGGGGGTCCAGAATCCCAGTTCCCCTGCCTTGGCAGAGAACTGGGGGCCCAGTGGGCTGGCCGGATGGGCCGGAGGAGGCTGTGGTGTGACACGGCCCCTCACTCTCTCCTCCGACCCTGAACTCCCAGTCTGGCACTACTTTGGCGTCGTTGGCTCCTTCCTCTTCCTCCTGGTTCAGCTCATCCTGGTGGTCGACTTCGCCCATTGCTGGAATCAGCGGTGGCTGCGCCGGGCGGCCCAGTGCGGTGGGAGGGGCTGGTATGGAGGTCAGTGTGGGGTTGGGTCTAGGGGGGGCCGGTACGGAGGGCAGCACATGGGGCGGGGCCGGAGACAGACCTAGGGGGTGGGGCTGGTACGGGGTGGGGGGTCACCATGGGGGGGGGGTGAAGGTCAGCATATGGGGTGGGGCCGGGCCTGGTCAGTGGGTTGGAGGGAAATGGCAGGGGTGGGTCCAGGGCAGCCCTCCCCCTACTCTTGTTTCCTTCCTTCCCCTCATCAATCAATCAATTGGTGGTGTTTGTTGAGCACCCACTGTACTTGAGAGAGTATAGTAGATAGTACATATGATTCCCACCTTCAAGAAACCTACAACTCTCAGGGGAGAGCAACACAAAAATCAATGATGTATAAGAGGAAACACTTGTATACTCACCCCACCCCTAGCCTCGCAACACTTGGGTCCGTAAACTTATACTCGGCCACTTCCCCTAGCTGTAATTTATTTTTGTAAACAGGTCTACCGACTCTGCTATATTGTACTCTCTCAGTGTTCTGCACTCGGTAAATGTCATTGATTGATTGATTGCAAACTCCTTGAGGGCAGAACTATGTCTACCAACTTTATTACATTGTGCTCTCCCAAGCGCTTAAGATAATGCTCTGCACACCATCAGTACTTAGTACCATGAGAAGCAGCGTGGTTTAATGGGAAGAGCCTGGGCTTGAGAGTCAGAGGACGTGGGTTCTAATCCCGGCTCTGCCACTTGTCTGCTGTGTGGCCTTGGGCAAACCACTTAATTTTTCTATGCCTATTAACTCATCTTTAAAATGTGGATTAAGACTGTGAATCTCAAGTGGGACAACCTGATTACCTTGTAATAATAATAATAATAATGATGGTATTTAAGCGCTTACTATGTGCAAAGCACTGTTCTAAGTGCTGGGGGGTACAAGGTGATGAGATTGTCCCACATGGGGCTCACAGTTTTAATCCACATTTTAAAGATGAGGTAACTGAGGCACAGAAAAGTGGCTTGCCCAAGGTCACGCAGCTGACAAGTGGCGGGGCTGGGATTCAAACCCATGACCTCTGACTCCCAAGCCCGGGCTCTTTCCACTGAGCCATGCTGCTTCTCTATATCTACCCCAGTGCTTAGAACAGTGCTTGGCACATAGCACTTAGCAAATATCATAATAATAATAATAATAATAATCATTATTAATTGGTTAATTTAAGAGTGAGGCATAGTAGCGAGTACATTGGTTTTAGAGAAGCAAAGTATGTCAACTGGGTTGTAATGGGAAAGGAAGGAGGTGAAGTAAGGGAGAGAGAGTGCTGATTGAGTGGAGTTTCTATTTGACGTGGAAGTAGACGGAAACCATTGGAGCTTTTTGAAGAGTAGGGGAGACAGGCATAGAAGATGTTTCAGAAAACTGATCAGGCAGCAGAGTGAAGTATGGACTGGTGTGGGGAGAGACAGGAGGCAGGGAGGTCAACAAGGGGGCTGATGCAGGAATCAAGATGGGAAATGATGAGTACTTAGATCAGCGTGATGGCAGTTTGGTTGAAGAGGAAAGGGGCAGATGCTGGAGATTTTGTGGAAGAAGAATTGATAGAATAATGAATTGACTGAATGTGGTTATTAAAAGAGGAGTCAAATAGAACGTTGTGGGCTTGAGAGATGGGGAGGTGATGGTCCGATGAAAAACACCAAGGAGGAGCGGCCAGAGAGATAGGAGGAGAACTGGGAGTAGGAACGGGACAGTATCCCAGAAACTGGTGCTTGATAGCGTTTCCAGGAGAAGGGGGTGGGCCACAGTGTTGAAAGCAGTGAAAGGTTGAGGAGGATCAGGTTGGAGTAGATACAGGCTGTTGGATTTGGCAAGGAGGAGGTTCTCCTCTCTGCTGCCTCTGCACCACCCGAGTTTCCTGCCACCCCTGAGTCTCCTGGCCCTTTTTCATCATCCCGTCAGTCAGTCAGTCATCTTTATTGAGTGCTTATTTTTACAGAGCACTGGGAGAGTACAGTACAACAATAAACAGACACATTCCTTGCCCACAACGAGCTGTGGACAGTGCAGCTTGCTTGGTCCACACAGGTGGGGTCTCGAGGGCTCTGTGGGAGGCTTAGCGTTCCTAGCCATGGTCTCTGAGCCCCGGGCCCACCCCACCCTGTCTGCTCCCTCCAGGCCTCTTCTTCTTCACCATCCTCTTCTACGTGCTGACCATCACGGCAGTGGCCATTCTGTTTATCTACTACACGCAGCCAGGGCCTTGTTATGAGAGCAAAATTTTCATCAGCCTCAACCTCATCCTCTGCCTTTGTGTCTCCATCATCGCCGTCCTGCCCAGGGTCCAGGTGAGTGGCCCTGCCCTCATCTCTTCCCCAAGCCTCCTCCCTGGGCTTCTACCCCATCCCCAAGCCCCACGCTGACCTCCCCCCCACCCACCAGTCCCACCTTTTGGCTCCCCTAACCCCTCCTCACCCTTCCCAGCCCCACTTTGGCTTCTACCCCTGCCCTAGGCTTTCACTTGCCCAGTCTGGCTCTTGGCCTTCATCTCAGCTTCTGGGCTGAGTCAAGGGTCTGGCCACCCCAGCCTCAGCCCAGCCTGGACATCCAGCCCAATGCGGAAGTGTGGGGCCTGGGTGTTGGGGGTTGGGAGATGGCTGTGCTCACTGCCTGGGGCCCTGGGAAAGGCCTGAAGGGCAGGGTGCCAAGGGGGACCCCGGGGCCGAGGGCTCACGGCCGCTGGATCATCGACAGGATGCCCAGCCCAACTCGGGCTTGCTGCAGGCCTCCGTCATCTCCTTGTACACCATGTTCGTCACGTGGTCGGCCCTGTCCAGTGTCCCCGGTGAGTCCCTCCATGCAGCCCAGCCCACCCAGACCTCGCTCCCCGGGGAAGCCCAGCCCGGCTGGCAAGGGAGAACCCTACCCCCCCCAATTCCCTCCCCCTGTCTGGGCCTGGGTCCTTGACTCCCATTCCCTTCCTCACCCTGCCCCCCCCACCATGTCAATCTGTCGCCGTGGGGTGAGGGGCGAGGAGTCACTGTTACCCTGACCCGCAGACCAGGACTGTAACCCCAACCTGCCAGTCCTGGTGCTGGAAAATGACACCAATGTGGTGGTCCTCGAGGACGTATACGTAAGCCAGTGGTGGGACGCGCCGAGCATCGTGGGTCTCATCATCTTCATCCTCTGCACCGTCTTCATCAGGTGCCATGTTTGCTGTGGGTTCCCCCCCCACACACCGCCTCCCCTGCTCCCACCCCAACTCGCCTCCAGACCAGTGGCCCAGGGAGGGCTAGGGGTTTCATAGGGATGCACAGCGGCTCAGAGGGCTAGCAGTCTGGAAGGGTTGCACAGTGGCACAGAGAGGACTAGCAGGCTTTGGGGATGCACAGTGGCACAGAGAGGGCTAGCAATCTGGAGGGGCTAAATAGTGGTGCAGAGAGAGCTGGGGCCCCTGGCAGGTGATGGACAATTAACCTGTTCCCCAACCCTGTGCCTTGCAGTGTCCGGGGGTCTGACCACCGGCAGGTCAACAGCCTGATGCAGACGGAGGAATGTCCGCCGATGCTGAGCGCCCAACAGCAGCAGTGTCAGGCCGCAGCTTCCAGGGAGCACGGCCCGGGCCGCGCCTATGACAATGAGCAAGATGCCGTCTCTTACAACTATTCCTTCTTCCATTTCTGCCTGCTCCTCGCCTCCCTGCACGTCATGATGACACTCACCAACTGGTACAGGTGGGTAGGCCCGCCCCTGCCCCCTGTTCCCTGCTCCCGTCTGTGCCCCCATCTCTGTCCCCTCCCTGGTGAACCAATCACCCCCCCCCCGACCATGTGCTCCGTGCAGGCGGGGGGTGGGTGATCCTGCGGCCCCTGGCCGGCCCAGAGAAAGGGCTGCAGCCGGGGGTGATGGGGGCGGTGGAGTGGGCTTGAGTGACCTCAGTGCCCCTCTCCTGTGGCATTGCTGGGTGGGGGAGGGGTTGATGGTGCCGGACGCTGCCCCCTCTCTGCCCCACAGGCCGGACGGCGTTTCCGGGCGGATGATCAGCTCCTGGATCTCAGTCTGGGTGAAGGTGGGGGCCAGCTGGACCGGGCTCCTGCTCTACCTCTGGACCCTGGTCGCCCCACTCCTGCTGCCCAACCGGGACTTCAACTGAGCCCTTCCCCACTGCTGGCCCCTCCCCCATGCCAGTTTTGCCCCCAGGGCTCAGGGGCAGGAAGGGAGCTGAGGATCCCGTCCCTGGGGGTAGGGGAAGGTGTGGCTGGTGGCAGGGCAGTCACCGGCCAATCGTACCCCTCCTCTCCCTTCACGTGTCCTTGGCCGCTTGCTGGGACACCCACCCCCACCCCTCCTCCATCCCCCCCGCCCCTCTCCCCTCCCGTCTGACTCAGGATACGATCTGGACCCCAGGGAGGAGACGGACCACCGCCCCCCCGCGGGGTCAACTTATGTCTACCCACCATCCCCAAACTGACGCGCCTCTCGGTCTCGGTGCCAGTCAGGATCGTAGCCTGTACCAATAAACGTGCCCTGGGTGCCCAAGTTGGGTGCGCGTTGCCCCCATATATGTTTTGGTATGCCGCCCCCGTGTGCGCTTGTGTGTGTGTGTGTTATAATAATAATAGTATCTGTTAAGCGTTTACTATGTGTCAAGCACTGTTCTAAGCGCTGGGTTAGATACAAGATTATCAGATTGTCCCACGTGGGGCTCACGGTCTTAATCCCCATTTTACAGAAGAGGTAACTGAGGTACAGGTAAATTTAAGTGACTTGCCCAAAGTCACCCAGCTGACAAGTAACGGAGTCGGGATTAGAACCCACGACCTCTGATTCCCAAGCCTGGGCTCTTTCCACCAGGCCACGCTGCTTCTCATGCTTCTAATGTGCCACGTGTGTGTGTGTGTGTGTGTGTGTGAGCGTGCGTTGGTGTGTGCAGTGCCCCCGTGTGGGCCTGTGTGTTCTAGCGCGCTACGCTTATGTAGTGGTGTAAAAGGTGCCCCCCTGTGGCCTTGTGTGAGTTTGTGTGTTGTGTGTGTGTCACCGTGGAAAGGAGGGGCAGGCTCCGGGGCAACCCGAGGCTGGGTCAGCCCCAGGCTGGAAGCACATGATGGGGCCGTGGGGAGCAGAGCCAGCCTGCAGCCATCGCGCCGCGCCCCGTCCCTGCCTGCAGCTCCAAGTGTCCCCCGGTCTCGGGGAGCGGCTGCCGGTGTCCCCAGTGTCCCTGGCAGAGGTGGGTGGGGTGAGATAATAATAATAATGGCATCTGTTAAACGCTTACTATGTGCAAAGCACTGTTCTAAGCGCTTGGGAGGATACAAAGTGATCAGGTTGTCCCACGGGGGGCTCACAATCTTAATCCCCATTTTACAGATGAGGTAACTGAGGCCCAGATAAGTGACTTGTCCAAAGTCACACAGCTGACGGTGGAGCCTGGATTTGAACCCATGACCTCTGACTCCCAAGCCCATGCTCTTTCCACTGAGCCACGCAAGCGCCACCGCCTGCGTCCCTAAACCCTGTAGTAGGGGTCATTAGGGTGACGCTGGGGGGAACCGCAGATTCGGCCCAACTCCTGGCAGCCCTGGGCTGCCTCACAACGGCCCCCCGCAGTCAGCTCTGCCGCTCGGGAGGGACGGAGGGAGGGCCGGAGCGTCAGGGGATGGTTGGCTTATCTGACCGGCCGGCAGGAGGGCTGGACAGGCCCATGAGCAGGGCTGAACTTGGAGGGGCGCAGGGAACTGAAGGGCGGCACAGCAGTTCACACTTGCGCCCCCAGAGAGGGGTGAGCTCGGGATCTGTTCCCACAGGGAGCTGCGCAGCTGTGCACGCAGACATTTACTTTGAAAATAGACATCGTGGTCCACCCTTTCCAGCAGGTCACAAGATGCAGCAGAAGCGGGAGCACGGTCGGCGCTGCTGCTGGGATTGCGGCCGCTGGGACGGCTGCCGAAGGTTTTCCTTCTCCGCCGCCAGGGCCTTGAGCTTCCCCTGCAGCTTGTCCATCTCGGCGGTCCACCTCTGGAGGGAGGGGGCTCTGGGGTTCGGGTCCTGTCCCCGCTCCACCAACCCCCCCCCCCCCCCCCCCCCGGCCGCCACTAACCCTAGGTCCCCGGCCCACCTGCCGGCACCACTCCTGGATGGCCGATCCCGTCAGCGGGCCCTGGACGCTGCCCTCCCGCCGCAGATACACCTCCCCCAGGTCGGTCTCGTAGAGCAGCGGCTCGGTGTGAGGCCGGGGGGTGTGGACGCTCAGCCGGATGACCTTGAGGGGGGCGGCGGGCGAGGGGCCGGAGGGGCCGGGCCGGACCACGGGGATGAAGTGGAGCGCGTAGGCGTCCGGGAAGACCTGGGGCCGGAAGCCCTTGAGGACGGCGTCCACCAGCAGGCGCACGCGGTCCTCGTCGCGGGGGCCGCAGGGGACGCCCCGCACTTGGCCCCCGTCCTCCACGCCCACCAGCAGGCTGCCGCCCTCGCCGTTGAGGAAGGCGCACGCGTAGCGGCGCACGTGATGCTTCAGCGTGCGGCCCAGGTAGCCGCCCCCTCCGCGCTTGAACTCCACGTTGCGCGTCTCGCAGCCCAGGTGGGAGCCCAGGAACAGGCGCTCCTGCCCCACGATCTCCTGCCGCACGATGGCGCTGTCCGAGCGGGTGCCCGCCAGGTGGCCCGGCGGACGGGGCGAGGAGGCCCGACGCCGCTCCCGCCCCGGCTCCTCCTCCCCCTCCTCCTCCTCCTCCTCCCGGCTGGGCGGAAAGCGGGCTGACGGAGGCGGGGCGGGGCGGACCGTGCTCGCGGCCGCATCGGGCTGCAAGGGGGAGGAGAGAAGGCTGAGGCTCCGCGGACCGGTTCCCCCGCTCCCCAGTCAGAAAGAAGAGTGGCTGATAGGGAGGTGGGTACCCGGCCCGGGTTGGTGGCAGGCAGGGACGTAGACACCCTGGTCCCCGGTCTGGGCTGAGGGTAGGTATGTAGCTGGGTACCCAGGGCGGCTGACAGGTAGGTCCGTAGGTGGGTAACCAGATAACAGGCCGGGGCTGACGGCAGGTAGGTACTCTATCTGCCCATCCCCGGGAGAATTTCCTCTAATAATCATAATAATTCCATCTGAATCTGCCCCCACCCTGTTCCCCGGGGCCCTGGCAGGGTAGGACCTTTTAGACTGTGAGCCCACTGTTGGGTAGGGGCTGTCTCTATGCGTTGCCAACTTGTACTTCCCAAGCGCTTAGTACAGTGCTCTGCACACAGTAAGCGCTCAATAAATACGATTGATTGATTGACCACGACCCCCTCCTACCGCCCGGTGTCCCGGCCCCTCCCACCTCTGCCTCGGGGCCTCGAACCGTCGGATGGGGTGTACCGCCCTCAGGCCCGGCACGTCCTACTCCTCTGTCGCCTTGGGGGTCGCGGGACCCCCGCCAGCTCTCGCTGACCACCAGGACTTTCCCGCGCTCCGCCAGCTCCTGCAGAATGGGCCGCTCCTCGGCCGCCGCCTGCAGCTGCTTCGCCAGCGCCGCCGGGGTCTCCCCGGGGGGCAGCCGCACCCGCACCACAGCGTAGGCCTGGCGGGAGCGCCGCACCACCTCGACGTCGGCCCCCTCCGGCCTCGGCTCCTCCAGCCCGACCCGCAGCGCCCCGGCCAACACGGTCCGCGGGAACTGCGGGTTCAGGTTCCTCACAAACAAGGTGCACGGCCGGGTGGGGGGCTCCGGCGCGGGGCGGGATTCCTGGGCTGGGGGGCCCCCGGTCTCCTCGCCCCCAGCCTCCTCCATGCCCCGGCCGCTCCCAGCCGGGCTCAGCCCCTGCCTGGGCCCGCCGGGGCCGGGCCGGGCCCCGCCCTCCGCCTTATGACGGGCATCTCGTCCCCGTCGGGTTCGGTGGGGGCCGGGGCCCAGAGGTCAGAGGCGCCGAGGGGCCGCTGGACCGGGGTTAGCCCTGGCCCGTACTCTTCCCACCCCCAACACCCCCCTACACACACACACACACACACACACACACACACAGTGCTGACTCACGCACTCCTCTGGGATGCGGGGTGAACGACCGCAGGATAGATGACACTCCCCACTGTGATCTCACCAAGGCCTTTTCCCCCACTGTGGGTCCAGCTCCCAAACCCTATAGCGTGGGCGGAGACCTTCGAGGAGAGGGGGCGACCGACCCATTCCCGACAGGTGATCTCCCGGTCCGGAGCAGACCTAGGCCAAAGCTCGTCCGTCTTTTCCGGTCTGAGTTTTATTCCTCTGTGCCAGGAGGTCCGGGTGTGCAGCTCTCGGGCCGAGGTAATCGGCATCATCCTGAAACCGCTCCGCCGCCAAACCGCCAGCCCACCCAGATCAAGCCCACCCGCCCCTTAAGTCATTCCAGGAACGGCATAACGCGTTCCAGCCCCGCGGGTTTTAGGCTAGTTGGCTTGGGTGGAGTTGGTCCTGCCTGCTTGCCCCATCGGACCGGTAAACCACTCGCGGGCTCGGACTGCTTCTCCCTCTTCCCGGCCCACCTTTGGACCTTTCTCACCCACCGACCCCCCTCCCCGCTGCTCTGGCTCGGCCCGCTAGCACCAGAGGTTGGCAAGGATTTTATTTATTTATAAACAAATCTACATAAATGAGTGCAGAGGCGGTGCCAAGCGGCGATCCCGGGAGCGGCCACCGCAGGGCCGAGAGCAGGGGCCTGGGCCTAGGGTTGCCCTGCTCCCGGTCTCCTGGACCCTCCCCTGAGGCTGTCGCTGCTTCTCTTCCCCGAGGGGTGCGTCCGGGGCTGGGGTCGGGCTAGTGTCCTGCCCCCTCCCGAGGGGTTTCCCCCTTTAAACGCGGAAAAGAAATCTGAGGGTCGGGAAACAATGGGCGCAGCCTTTCCCCCTCGGCCACGGGAGGAGGGGAGGTCGGGAGGGCGTGGGGCATCCGAGGGACAGGGGATCTGCCTGGGTCTGAGATAATAAATTAATAATAAAAAACCTTATCAAAGGAGGCTAGAACAGTCGTTTTTTTTTTTTTGTGGGGAGGGGCCTGGTGAGGAGAAAGGGGGCATTGTAGAAGCAGCGTGGCTTAGTGGAAAGAGCCTGGGCTTCGGAGTCAGAGGTTGAGGGTTCTAATCCCAGCTCTGCCACCTGTCAGCTGTGAGACTTTGGGCAAGTCACTTCTCTGTGCCTCAGTTACCTCATCAGTAAAATGGGGATTAAGACTGAGCCCCACGTGGGACAACCTGATTATCTTGTATCTATCCCAGCGCTTAGAATAGTGCTTGGCACATAGTAAGTGCTTAACAATTATTATCAAGAGAAGCATTGTGGCTCAATGGAAAGAGCACAGGCTAGGGAGTCAGAGGCCACGGGTTCTAATCCCAGCTCTGCCGCTTGTCAGCTGTGTGACTTTGGGTCACAACTTCTGTGTGCCTCAGTTACCCCCATCTGTAAAACGGGGATTAAGACTGTGAGCCCCATGTGGGACAAACTGATTACTTTGTATCCCCCTCAGCGCTTAAAACGGTGCTTGGCACATGGTAAGTGCTTAAATGCCATCGTTATTATTAGTAGTAGTAGTACAGTGCTCTGCACACAGTAAGCGCTCAATAAATACGACTGAATGAATAATCCCGGTGCCCATCAGGGCAGCCACTCTCTGCCCGCTCTGGTCACACCAGAGACCCGGGCAGTGCGGTCTCCCCGTCCCCGTTCGGGCAAAGGGGCAGGGCAGCCCAGAGAGCGCGGCTTCCTCGTGCCAGGCTGTGCTTGTTTCGCAGCGGGGGCCAAGCAGGCCACTGCCCCAGGCCCCTCCAGGTTCCTTCACAGAAGGGTGGGCGGTGGAGGGGCTGGGGTCGCACGGGGGGCGATCGTGTCCGTGCTCTGCCCCGGCCGGGCGCCCGTCCTCCGGTTCTCAGGGCTTGCCGGGCCGCAGCCGGTCGATGTGGTATCCGAGCTTGAGGGCGGGCCCCAGTTTGAGGCCCATGTACTTCATCATCATGTCGCTGCGCAGCAGGAGCAGAGCCTTCCCGTCGATCTCCTGCGGGGGGGGGGCGGGAGGTCAGCACTCCGTCCCGCCCACACCGGCCAACTCTCCGCCCCTTCCTCCTGGCGCTGCCCCTCCGCCTCTCCCCACTGGGCGCTGGAGTTGTCGGGCCTCGTCGGTCTCCCTATCCTCGTCCCGGGCAGGGGCCGGGGCCGGGCCGGCCGGGGGTGGGGTTTGGGGCCACGCTCTGCCAGGAGCAGTTGCGGGTCACGAGCACAACCGCTCCCCGGGGGGGTCCGAGTCCCGGCAAGCCGCGCCACCCTCCCACCTACCCCCTTCCCCGAGGAGTAACAGCCATCTGGGAGGGCCGGGGAAAGTGGGAGGAGCGGGCAGGCCGCCCTCCCGCCCGCCCGCCCGGCGTTGGCCCTTAGCCCCCTCCTTACGTGTTTTCGGAAGAGGCCCGCGTGGGGGCCGAGCTGTGGGTCTGCTTCCCGGACGAACTGCATCACGTCCTCGACGGTCCAGGTGGACGGCTCCCTGCTGCCCGGGCGCAGCTGACCCCGGGACCCCAGGTACCTGTCGGGCCCTGCGGGAAGTGTGTGGGTGGGCGGGTTGGGCTGACCCTTGCTCTGGGAACCCACCTAGATTTCAGGTTGGCGGGACACAACTGCCTCCCCTCCCGTTGACTCAGGCAGAGGGGACGACCCCCTGGGCGGAAGAGGGTGACCGACCCCTCGCCTTGGGTCAGGGACCAATCAGTGGGCAGGGAGGATGGGGGCCGAGCGAGCTGGGCTCTCACCACCGGGGCAGGGCCGGCGCAGGCCGTGAGAGAGGCTGGACGGCGGATGCGAAGGTCGGTGCCCCGGTGTTCGGAAGGTCCGGGAGTGCCGGCCGGGGCTGGAGGCATGGACGGCGTCCAGGGCCCCATCCATGGGCTCCAGGACGCAGGACTCACCTGAAAGGCAGCAAGGCCAGGGGGACCCTGGAGGTTGACACAGAATATCAAGTCCCCGGGGAGGGGAGAGGGCGGAGGGCCGTTGTCCCGTGAGACCCCACCACCCTCTCCTCCTCTACCGGCTGCCCAGTCTCCAGCTTCATGTCCCAAAGCCAGTCACCCTATTGCACAGTCTCCATCTACAGGTCCTCTCCCTGCCCCCGGACAGTCAGCACGGTATCCCCTCCAGCTTGAGGAAGGAGTGCAGGAGGGGGAACTCAGGCTCTGGTCCTGCCTCTGCTCTTGGGCTCCTGGGGGACCTATAGGCCTCAGGGTCCCCACCTGTATATCAGGGAAGTTGCGTGGAAGTGCTATGGGGAGACAGTGACTTGCTGTATGATGACTGGCAGCAGAGCCTAGGGTACTCCCCTCCATCTGCCCTCGGGCTTCTCCTCAGACTTAGGGGAGGGAGCAGATGTCCACCGGTATGGGGGGGGGGGGCAGGGAAGGCTCCACCCTCCAGTCTGCTGTCAGAGTCCTTCCTTGGTTCAGCCTCTCCTGTAGCAATATGAGCCCATGTCCTGAGGGTCATCCTTGGTGAACAATGGGCAGCTGGCCAGCCCCCTCCCTCTTGAAGCCCTCCAGTGACATGGCCAGGATTGGATTGGTCAGGTTGGCAGGTCAGGTGGGAGAGCCCTGGATGCCCTCTTCTGCTGCTGCTTCTCTGAGCTGCGCCGACCAGGCACCTCGATCTGCCGGCTCCTCAGTCCCTTGCTCCACCTTAGGTTGGGTAAAGACCCAGGCTGGCAAGCCACATTTCTCCCTGTGACCTAAGGAAGGAACGCAAATCCTCGTTCCTTGGAAGATGATGTGTCTCCTGCCTACTCTGAGACTGACCATCTCAAGAGTCTGCATCCAGTGGGTTGAAAGGTTTGGCTTTGGATGGTGTGATGGGAGCATAGTGGAGGAGGAAGAAATGCTACAATCTCCAGGAAAAGAACGAGAACTGTCGGAGGCCAAGCCTCTCCAAACAGCCACTTTCCACCCTTCCCCTCTAGGGATACTCTCTGCCCGAGGTCAATGAGGGCCTCCTTCTGGCCAAATCTAGCAAACTCTACTTTATCTCAATCCCTCTTGGGGAGCCCATCTGTTCTCAGTTTCTATGCAGATGACCCCAAATCTCCCTCTCTAGCCTGGCCCTCTCTCCCCTGCAGTCTCACACCTCCTCCTCTCTCCAGGGTATGGTGCTTCATGGCCCCACTGATCACAGATCTGCCTTCTTTACCTGCTCCTCTCCAACTCTGTCTCTGTTCTTTCCAAGCCAACCTCCTCTCCCACTGCCGCTGCTTGTTCCCCTGGTTTCCTGGAGCTCCTTCCTTCATCAGATCCACAGGGCCACAATGCTCCCCAGTCTCTGGCCTCATGAAATCCCATTTCCTCCCGTCAACCTTCCCTGATTAAATTCCCAGCAATCTTTCAGTCAACTCTAGCTCTTATGAATTTATTTACGCCTATCTTGGTACTTATCAATATATTTGTATATCCAGCTCCTCATTTTGACCACTTTAATGATGACGATGGCATTTGCTAAGCGCTATGTGTGAAGCACTGTTCTAAGCACTGGGGCCTTGTGTCCCATGTGGGGCTCATAGTCTTAATCCCCATGATGATGATAATGGCATTTATTAAGTGCTTACTATATGCAAAGCACTGTTCTAAGCGCTGGGGAGGATACAAGTTGATCAGGTTGTCCCACGAGGGGCTCACAGTTTTAATCCCCTTTGACAGACGAGGTAACTGCAGCCCAGAGAAGTAAAGTGACTTGCCCAAGGTCACAGCTGACAAGTGGCAGAGCTGGCATTAGAACCCATGACCCCTGACTCCCAAGCCCGTGTTCTTTCCACTGAGCCACGCTGCTTCTCTTCACTTTAGTTGTAAATATATTTATTCTTTCCTTCCCCCTTTAAAGTGTGACCCCTGTGGGTAGGCAATGTGCCACACTTTGCTGGGCTGGGGACCGTGGAGGCTCAGCCGCAAAGGCGAGTGAGGGCAGGGCACAATTTTTGGCACTTCTCCAGGATTGCTTCAAGGAAGTGCCCAGGGGCAGTCCTTGCCCCTTTGATTTTCAGGTCAAACTGCTAATCAATCAATTGTATTTATTGAGCGCTTACTGTGTGCACAGCACTGTACTAAGCGCTTGGGAAGTACAAGCTGGCAACATATACAGACAGTCCCTACCCAACAGTGGGCTCACAGTCTAGAAGCACAGTCTGCTAAGCATTTAGATCATGAGGAAGTTTACTTTCACCCAGGGTGTCCTTTCTGGACCCCATCCACCCCAACCCTTATTCCTTTTTTTTAAAATGGTTTTTGTTAAGCACTTACTATAATAATAATAACAATAATAGCATTTATTAAGCGCTTACTATGTGCAAAGCACTGTTCTAAGCGCTGGGTACTGTTCTAAGTGCCGGGTACCGTACTAAGTACTGGGGTAGATACAGGCTCATCAGGTTGGACACATCATTTAATTCTATTTGCTCAGACGATTTTGACACTTGTCTACATGTGCTGTGTTGCTGTCTGTCTCCCTCTTCTAGAATGTGAGCCCGTTGCTGGGTAGTGACCGTCTCTATATGTTGCTTCTACTTCCCAAGTGCTTAGTACAGTGCTCTGCACACAGTAAGCACTCAATAAATATGACTGAATGAATGAATCTTCTGCACTTCCCAAGCACTCAGTTAAGCACCCCGCTTCAGAGTGGGTTTTCAATAAACACACCTACTACATCCACTATATGCATTTCCCACAGGACCTCAAGCTCAGGATGTGAAAAGACTTCCTTCCCCAAATCCTCTCCTCCACCTAACTTGGCCAACAGTTGACATTCCCACCATCCTTTCCATCTCTCAACCCCGCAACCCCCTTCCTCCCCAACCCTCTGCCGATTCTTCTGCTATAACACACCCCTCCCCCTCTGCCAACCCCTTCATTCCAACAGCTACAACGTTGGTCCAGGCCCAG
Source organism: Tachyglossus aculeatus (assembly GCF_015852505.1). Lineage (NCBI taxonomy): Eukaryota > Metazoa > Chordata > Mammalia > Monotremata > Tachyglossidae > Tachyglossus > Tachyglossus aculeatus. Next base: position 50,384,041 of record NC_052081.1, read on the forward strand.
CTCAGTTTACCCTTGGCTCTAGCTTCTCCTCTTTCCAATCACACCTCACTGCTGCTCAAATCATTTTTCAGAATCATTGTTTTTGCCCATCTCCCCCGCTTTAAGCCTCCCATGCTTGCCCACTTCTGTCCACATCAAGCAGGAGACAATTAGCTTTCTGTGTTCAACTTATCCACTCTCTTCTTCCCCTTCACTCCAGCTCATATTCTTCATTACTTATAATAATAATAATAATTCTGTAACTGTGCTATTTGTTAAGAACTTACTATGTGCCAGGCACTATACTAAAGGGTTGGTGACACCAAGTAATTGGGTTGGATACAGTCCCTGTCCCGCATGGTGCTCACAGTCTTAATCCCCATTTTACAGGTGAGGGAACTGAGGCACAGAGAAGTAAAATTACTTGCCCAAGACCACATAGCAGACACGTGATGGAGTCAGGATCTGAACCCAGGTCCTCCTGACTACCAAGCCCGTGCTCTACCCACTACGGCATTCTACTTTCGAGCCCACCTCTTCACTGGGCCTCACTCTCATCTCCCCCCTGACAACTTCTTGTTCCTTCCCTCCCCCTTCACATCCAGACCACTGCTCATCTCATATTCAAAATCCTTCTGAAATGCTATCTCCTCTGATTAATTTCTAATTTCCCCAGTTTCTATCCCTGCTAAGCTGCCACTTCATCCCAACACTGTGCCGTTCAAGCACTTTGGAACCTCCGTGTTGAGTGCCTTGCATATGTTACAGCTTCAACTATCATCTCAACGCTGATGACACCCAAATCTACGTCTCTGCCCCTGCTCTCTCTCCCTCCCTTCAGACTCGTGTCTCCTCCTGCCTTCAGGACATCTCCATCTGGGTGTCTGCCCACCATCTAAAACTCAATATGTCCAAGACTGAACTCCTTATCTTCCCTCCCAAAACCTGCCCTCTCCCTGACTTTCCCGTCACCGTAGATGGCACTACTGTCCTTCCCATCTCACAAGCCTGCAACCTTGGTGTCATCCTCGACTCCGCTCTGTCGTTCATCCCACACAACCAATCCATCACCAAAACCTGCCGGTCTCATCTCCATAACATCGCCAAGATCCGCCCTTTCCTCTCCATCCAAACCGCTACCTTGCTGGTTCAATCTCTCAACCTATCCCGACTGGATTACTGCATCAGCCTCCTCTCTGATCTCCCATCCTCCTGTCTCTCCCCACTTCAGTCTGTACTTCACACTGCTGCCCGGTTCATCTTTGTGCACAAACGCTCTGGGAATGTTATTCTACTCCTCAAAAATCTCCAGTGGCTGCCAGTCAACCTACCCATCAAGCAAAAACTCCTCATTCTCGGCTTCAAGGCTCTCCATCACCTCGCCCCCTCCTACCTCACCTCCCGTCTCTCTACAGCCCAGCCCGCACCCTCCGCTCCTCTGCCACTAACCTCCTGTTACCTCGTTCTCTCCTGTCCCGCCGTCGACCCCCAGCCCACATCCTCCCCCTGGCCTGGAATGCCCTCCCTCCACACATCCGCCAAGGTAGCTCTCTTCCTCCCTTCAAAGCCCTACTGAGAGCTCACCTCCTCCAAGAGGCCTACCCAGACTGAGCCCCCTTTTTCCTCTCCTCCTCCCCATCTCCCATGCCCTACTTCCTTCCCCTCCCCACAGCACCTGTATATATGTTTGTACAGATTTATTACTCTATTTTACTTCTACATATTTACTATTCTGTTTATTTTAATGATGTGCATCAAGCTTTATTTCTATTTGTTCTGATGACTTGACACCTGTCCACATGTTTTGTTGCTTGTCTCCCCCTTCTAGACTGTGAGCCCGTTGCTGGGTAGGGACTGTCTCTATATGCTGCCGACTTGTACTTCCCAAGCACTTAGTACAGTGCTCTGCACACAGTAAGCACTCAATGTATACGATTGAATGAATGAATGAATGTTACTTTTTCAACCCTAACTCATAGACCTATCCCCTTGTCCTTCCCTCCTTTCTATAGTTTATTTGCGTGTTGGTCTCCCCCCAGTAGACGGCAAGCTTCTTGAGAGCAGGGATCATCTCGGAATTCTATGGCACTCTCCCAAGTGCCTATACTATGAAATGACCCTCCCCCCCAACACCCAGACCCTGACTTGAAAGACAGGGCAGTTGTGGGCATGTCGGAGAAACTGTGCCAAATGATCCAATGGGAGGGTGGGACAATTTCTGCAATCCTGGGGGTTCCCAGTCAGGCCCAGCTTCAGATGGTAATCGAGGTGAGGCACTGTCTTGCGGCTCACCTACTGACCCTTCCAAGACGGCCACCACTTGGGATGTGGCACCTAGAGTCGACCTTCTCAAGATGGCCACTGTGGCACAGATGGGCGGGAGACATCTTTCACATCTCCATTTCTTCCCTTGCGGGGGGAGGGAGGGGGCTGGAGGTAATGGTCACGGGGGAGAGGGGCCGGGGCATGGAGTGCAAGTGGGTAACTGTGGATGGCCCCAGGAGGGACAGGGTGGCAGTGGCCTCCTCCCCATGGCCACCTCCCTCAGTCCCTCCCTGGTAATGTTAGCTCTTTGAGCTCCCTCATGGGCATCAAAACAGGATCTGGGGCTTGAGCACGTTCCCTGCCTGCTCTGACCACCCGGCTCCCCCCACCCCGGCCGGCAGCCCAGCGGCCGGCCCTGCCCGGAGCCCTGGGCCCTGGGGAAGGGGCGGAGAGGGGCTGAGGCAGGGCAGTTTCCCTGGAAACCAAAAGGAGCTTGACCCTCTGCCCCAGTCCCATCCAACTCCTCCCCTCCCCTCCCCTCCTCAATGGCCATGCCCCTCCCCAGCTCCTACCTGGTAGGTACCTGTCGGGGCCGTATTCGGGGGGCCGGGGAGGGGGGCCGCGGCTGAAGGGCTGGTGGCCAAAGAGGTTTCCAGAGCGGAGGCTGCGGCACAGCTTCTCCAGGAAGCGCAGGACGTAGGTGACGCTGCTGGCTGCCGGCAGGGTCACGGTGTGTCGGGCCCGCTCAAACACGGCTGGGGAGGAGGACAGCCAGCGCCCGTCGCCATCTGCCCGCCCCTGGCTGCTCCCACCCCTGGCTCTCCGGGACAGACAGCAGGCCAGGGAGCGGGAGTGGCACTGCTCCAGGGGTGCGCTGGGCACAGGTGAGGAAAGATGGCAGAGAAACTCGAAAGGGAGCAGGGAAAGATGGCAGAGAAACTGGGCGAGGGGCAGGGAAGTAGGTGGGGCTGGCTGGGCTGACCTGAGATGACCTCTCCACCGTGGCCTTGCTTGAGGAAGCTGAAGACGGTTTTCTGGTGATGGGCACAGTCGACACAGGCCTGCACTGCCTGCTGCAGCACCACTGAAGCTCGGGCTGGCCCAAAGTGGTCGGGCAACTGCTGGACTTTCCTTCGGTCCAGGTGGGGGCCGGGGCTGCTGCTCTTGTTCAGGTAAATACAGACTGTGGGGACAAACATGAGGCTTGGGGGACAGGCCTCAGAATGGGAACTTGTGAGCCAGTTCAGGGTCAGGAAAACTCTGCTCACGTGCCCACCTTCCCCTCCACCTTCCACTGAGTTGCATGGGCACTGAGGAAGTCTGCCCTCGCTGGCCAAGCTTGCTGCCTGTAGGCACCACACCCTTTGGCTCTGGGAATTCACCACAGCCACCCTGGGCCCTCGGGCAGCAATCCCCCGAGAGAGGGGGTCTCAGGCTCAGGCCAGCTGTGGGAGCCTAGGCCACATTTAGAGCAGATTGCTCCCCAGGGCCTGAAACATCCCCACCTTTTAACAGTATCTGTTAAGTGCTTACTATGTGTAAAGCACTATTATAAGCACTTGGGATAGATACAAATCAATTAAGTTGGACACAGTCCCTTGTTCCAAATGGAGCTCACAGTCTGAGTAGGAGGGAGAACAGATATTGAATTCCCCTTTTACAATTGAGGAAACTGAGCCACAGAAAAGTTAAGTGACTTGCCCAAGGTCACAAAACAGGCAAGTGAGAGCCGGGCTTTGAACCCAGGTTCTGTGTCCCAGACCTGTGCTCTTTCCACTGGGCCATGCTGCTTCCCTTCCCATAAGACCCCAAGAGCCTAACGTAGTTGACTCCGGCCCCTGTGGGTTGGGGACTTGCCGTGGACAATCCTCTTGCTCCTCGGGCAGAGGGTCCTGAGCTCCCCCGCCTCCTTGCACCAGGCTCAGCCTGCCCTGAGGCCCCTCCCTTAAGGCCCCTCCCCAGGGGCCCCCCAAGCTGCGGACCTGTGGGGGCCTGCAAGGCAGAGCTGGGGATGGTGGCGCCGGCCTGGGGCACGGTGCTGGTGTCCGGCTCTGGTGTGCTGGTGGGCGGGGACGTGGGCACCGGGTCCAGCATGGGCCGGGGTTTCCGCTGTCCAGTCCAGGAAGGGAAGAGTTCACTGCTACGGGTGGGTTCAGGGGGAAGTGGGGGGGGGGGGGGGGGGGGGGCGGCTTCCTTTCTCCACTCTTCCCCACAACTCCGCTCCCTTCACCCCATACTCTGCTTCCCTCCCTGGCCCACCCCCCACTCCTCCTCCAGTCTCTTCCCCCACCCCCACCCCTGCCCTGGCCTTGCCTACCCTACTGCCTGGCTTGGGGCCCCGCTTCCTGGCGAATTTCAGTGGCTCCACAGGCTGGGCAGGGGCAGGGGCGGGGGGGTGGATCAGGGTCTTGGGCGTGCGTCGGCCACGCCTCCTCCCCGACCTGCGCCCCCGGGACCCTGCTTGCAGCGCGCCCTGCGGCCCTGGGCCCGGCTTGGCACCACCATGGAGGCTGGGCTCCTGGGCACCTGCATCCCGTGCGGCGAGAACGGGGGTCTTGGGAATCACGACTGCGGAGAGATGCTCTGCGTCAGGACCCACCCCACCTCTCCCCGGCCAGTGGGGACCCCTTCCCACCCTTGGCAGACCTGAGCCATAAGTGGGGGAGTGATGGACGGGCCCCAGACCGACCGACGGGCAGATGGGTCCTGCTCCTGGCCGGCGAGTGAGCCCAGCTCCTCCCTCAGTTCGGTGCCAGGCTCGGCGGCTCCCTCGGCTTGCCTCCGGACCAGGGTCTCACCTTTGCTGCCAGGGGGCTGCAGGTTGTCTCCAGTCAGCGAGCACCAGCCGACGGGGAAGATGTCCCGAGAGTCGTAGCGGCACCAGTAATCAAAGGCACCGCGCCAGCCGTCAAACGTCACAAGCACCTCGGCCCCTCGCACCTCGCCGATGGTTGCCGGGCAGATGAAATGCGGGTTCTTCCTGTCCACGGCCTCCAGTTTCATCCCTGTCCTGAAGAAGTTGTGGGACGGCGAAGGGGGCTCCTGGGGGTGGGATCGGAGGGTGACAAAGCTGGGGGCTGGGGCTGCCTTGGGACGGTCGCCGCCTCTGGCTCGGCCTCCAGCCGCTTGGCCTCCGAAGGGCCGTCGGACGGAACTGGGTGCTGGTGGCCCTCCTGGACTCCCGCTCTCGTGATTGGGGACGGACCAACTCACACCCCTGGCTCCCCTCGTCACCCTTGACTCCCCGCCCCCATTACCCAGCCCAGCTTGGCCCGTTCTTGCCCCTTGGTTGTTCTGGGCCCCCTAGGCCAGGCCTCCCCCACAGAGCCTCGCCATCCAGACGCCGGATCCCAGATGGGAACAGGCGACCTAACTCTGTTGGATTGTATTCTCCCAAGCTCTTGGAATAGTGCTCTGCACATAGCAGCGCTCAATAAATACCACTGATTGACTGATCGACTGATTGCTCTCGGGTGAAGCACAGAGGTTGGCAGCCCCAGAGAGCCCATTGGCCTCTCGCCTTTTGGGATTTGGAATTTACTTGGAGTATGTCAGTCTGGTGGCACCTTTCCTCCCCACTGCCCTCCTGCCCTCCCCACTCTCCTGGGAGGCCAGGCTGCTCCTTCAAGCTCCCAGAGGGGCGACAGAGGCCCAACGTGGCCACACAGTCGGCAGGAGCCCCACCCCATCCCACCCTTCCTCAGGGCGCACCTTGTGGAAGATCCGGACTGGCGCCACCTCCGCTCCGTTCAGCGTCTTCAGCAGGAACATGGGCCAGGAGGAGGCATTGAGCCGAAACCCTGTGGTCCAGGACACAGACCGGTAAGGGCGGGGATGGGGATGGGGACGGTTGGGGGGTGGGGGGGGGTGAAAGGATGGGGCATACCCAGTGGGGGCTGCAGCATGCCCCCGTTCTTCTCGCAGTTGCCGATGGGCTGGATCTCGGCTGAGTCCACCAGCCGCCAGAAGTCATTCTTGTTGTCACTGCCATCCAGGCGCAAGCGCAGGCGGGCACCCGTCAGCCCCACCACAGAGGCAATGCAGGTGGATGTGGTATTGCGAGGGTCCTGGGCCTCTAGCTTCATGCTGATCTGGAACTCGTTGCTGGGGGGCGCGAAGGCCTGGAGGAGATAGGGATGGGGAGGAGGAGGGATGGAGCTGGGTATCGGTGGGCAAAGTGCCCGTAGCCCAAGTGGGACTGGGGAGATGGACAGAGGTCATTAACCTGGGAACCTGTGTCCCAGAGTCAATGGCCACAGGGATGGGAGGGCTGCCCACCAGCCTTGCCCACTCCCCCAACACACTGGCCTCTACCCACGACCTCTGGCACCCAGCCCCTTGCCCCCCTTCCTGGACCCAGTCCCTTGTCCCCTTCCTGGACCCAGCCCCCAGCCCCTTCCCTGGGCCCAGTTCCCTGTCCCTCCCTTGGGCTCAGCCCCTTGCCTCCTCCCCAGGCCCAGCATGCTCCACGGGTGGGTGCTGACCTGCCTGAAGCAGTGGGAAGGGGCGGGAACTGCACAGGTCTCACGGAGATATTGATCCCAAGTAAAATGACCTGTGCGGAGGAGACGGGATCTCTGCAGCACAGGAAGCGCAGAGATGCAGCCCCAGCTCCACATTCCCAGCCTCAATTAGCTGCCCCCACCAGCCCTGCGCGCCCCGCCCAACTGATGCCCCCCGCCAGCCCGCCTTTCCCCAAGGGGAGCAGCTTACCCAGCTCGTAGAGGTCAGCGGCTTCTGTTGGAGAGAGACGACCGACTCAGCTTGGCGCCCCGACACCCCCGGGGCTGCGCCCCTCTGCCGGGTTCCCGCTGCCCCACTCTGGCCGGAGAGGGAGAAGGTTGTTCTTACCTTGGTAGGGGGCTGCGGGCTGGGCGGGGCGGCCAAACCTGGGCTTTCTCCCATCTCTCCAGTCCAGTGCTGCAGGAGCAGAAGATTCATTCATTCATTCAATCGTATTTACTAAGCACTTACTGTGTGCAGAGCACTGTACTAAGTGGGAGAGTACAATGTAACATAAATAGACCCATTCCCTGCTCACAGCAAGCTTACAGTGTAGAGGGAGAGACAGCCACTAATATAAATTTATAAACTAATAGAAATAGATCAGCAGAAATGGGAGCGGTCCTGGGAGAAATGGCAGGGGGGAGTGCCCACGTGCCAATCTGAACAGTGGCTCCCCAGGTCGGCCAGCATGGACTCGTGCCAGTGGGCTGGTCTGAGGTCTGGTCCCACTCAGCCACTCCCAAGTGGATGGGTGGGCGGGCAGCCCAGAGGCACAGAGAAGGAGACTGGAAGCTAGTGACTCTGTGCCTCTGGCCTCCAGGGGCCTGGACCGGCTGCCAGGGCCATGGCCCTCTGAGTTCAGGCTCCGTCTGGTCTGAGGGACTGTAATTCTGGCTCTGAGACCACCCTCCCCATCCCCCACCCCAAACAAAGACCCGGAGAGAACCCTGGCCCCAGCCCAGCCAGTGAGGAGCAGCTGGATGCTAAGGGCGGCCCAGGGCCCGAACCCCAGCTCACGACAAGCGAGGCCAGGACTCACCGCCAGGCAGCATGGTCTGGGGTGCTGAGCCACACGCGGGCCGGGCTCCGGCTCCTGCCCCCACCTCGGCTCCCAAGGGGCAGCCTCGGCCAGTCAGTTAGCCGTCCTGGACGTCCGTCCCACCATCTGGCCGGTGGAGAGAATCGCTCCTGCTGCCTCGGCCTGGCAGACGGTGCTCAGGGAGCCCTGAGAGGGGGCAGAGCACCAGATGGGCTCGAGTCGACACGTCCCACGCGGGTCTCCTGCCCCGTGGGGCCGTGGCAGGTACTGAGGACGTGGTCTGCCAGGTAAGGCCCCCCGGGGGGCGATGGGCAGGGGCAGAGCCGGGCTCGGTCTTGAGCCACAGCCGGAGTGGCCCAGGGCCACCAAGCCAGGGAGAATCATAACGGCAAAAAGCCCAGCCCAGCTGGCCCCTGTTGGACGCTCCTCCTCCCTCCCTCCTCCTCCTCCTCCCTCCCTCCTCCTCCTCCTTCCTCCCTCCTCCTCCTCCTCCTCCTCCCATCCCTCCGCCCCCCTGCCACGCCCACAGCCCCAGCAGGCCTGAACTCACCTTCCTGGAGTGTCCACATCTTACCGCCAGCCCCGGCCTCCGAACAGGGGCAGCGTCTCCTTGGAGAAGGCAGGCGAAAGGGTGAGCTGGGATCCAGAGATAAGAGGTCAGTGTGGGGTCTCCCAGGGCTGGGCCCCCAGGGCTGAGGTCAGCCAATTATCAATCAGTGGTATTTATTGTGTACAGAGCACTGTACTAAGTGCTTGGGAGAGTGCGATACACTAAAGTTGGCCTGTCTGGGGCCAACTCCCACCTACTCCCCTGCCCCTCACAGCCAACGAGCCAGCCAGAGTTGAAGCTTCCCATCTCTCAGAACCCAGGGTCTGGCCCTACCAGAGATTAGAGCTGGTTTGGGATCCGAGGGGGAACCCCAGGATAATACTAATGGTATTTGTTAAGCGCTTACTGTGTGTCAAGCACTGTTCTAAGCACTGGGGGGGGGGGGGGGAGATACAAGGTAATCAGGTTGTCCTACGTGGGGCTCACAGTCTTAATCCCCATTTTACAGATGAGGTAACTGAGGCACAGGGAAGTTACGTGATTTGCCTAAAATCACAGAGCCGACAAGTGGAGGAGCCGGGATTAGAACCCATGACCTCTGACTCCTAAGCCTGTGTTCTGAAAGCCCCCACCAGGAGTCAGAAATCAAAGCCTCAATTTGCAGCTTCAGAAATGGGAGCTGGGAGGAGGGTCCGGGCTTCCACTGTGGGTGGACAGGCCAGAAGAGTGGCCACACCCACAGCGAGGAGGCTGCAAGGCTCAAGTCCAATCCTCCCACTCTACCCCCTGCCTGGCACTGATTGAGATGGAGGCCCAGGAGCCGGGACAGCAGAGGAAGCGCACCTGCCGGTTCAGGGAGCGCCGGACCGGAGAACCGACTGGAAACCCTGGTGGACAATGCCAACCCGGAAACGGTCTGCCTGGGAACACTCTGAAAGCCTCCTCCACCCACCTTCCCCATCTTGGAAGCAGCAGCTGGCAGGTCAGTCTCAAGAAAACTCGGAGACAGGGAGACGGAGGCAGGGAAAGAGGGAGCTAGAAGGAGGCAGACGGGTAGGGAGAGGGAGGGAAGGAGTTGAGGAGAGGAAACAAGGTGTTATGGGGAAGGAATGGAGGGGGAAAGGGAAAGGAGCTGGAGGGTGGGCTGGCCAGACAGGGTGAGAGCTAGATGGAGGTAGGTGTGGGGTGGGAGAGTCTGGGTAACAGGGCCGGATCTGGAGAGGGGCAAAGTGGGCCTTCCTCAGAGCCAAGGACTGTTTCCGCACCAGTTCCTTGGGGCTGCTGGTTCTGGAGGTTGCGGGTTCCAGGGACGGGACCTGGGGAGGCCTCTTTCTCCCTTTCTGGTGGGGGAGGGCGCTAGGACCCGGAGAGGCCCTTACTCCCATTCTGGCGAGAAAAGGGCCTGCCCAGGCAGGGCGGAACAAGGAACAACTGCTCAGCCCTGTCCCCCCTGCCCAGTCCCATTCCTATCCCCGCCCAACCCCTGTGTCCTGGCCCAGCCGACTGCTGGACCCCTTCCTGCCAGCTGGAGTGGGAGCCAACAGGGACAGGCCTGGTGCTGGGAAATGGCAATTCTCAAATAAGATCAAATAAGAGACAGTAGGACAGCATGAGAAAAGAGAAAGCTGGAGGAGAGGAAAAGGAAAATCAGTTTAGAGTTGCAAAAGCTGTGAGTCCTGGCACAAGTCACTTAAATTTCTCTGTGCCTCACTTACCTCATCTGTAAAAACGTGACTTAAAACTGTGAGCCCCATGTGGGACATGGATGTTGTCCAACCTGACTAGCTTGCATCAACCCCTGCACTTAGCACAGTGCTTGGCACATAGTAAACACTTAACAAAAACCATGAAAAAAAGCCTGAATTGGCTGCATGTCAAGCTAATAAAAAAGCTTTCCCCACCACCAAACAGAGACCTGTGTCTCCAAGCATCCTCCTTGTGACCGCCCCCTCCCGAGAAGCAGCAATAAGAATTGTTATAACGATAATAACGGTATTTGTTAAGGGCTTACTATGTGCCAAGTGCTGGGGAGAGGAGGATGAGGATGATGATGATTATTGTATTTTGTTAAGTGCTTATTGTATGTTCAGCACTGTTCTAAGCACTGAGGTAGATTCACGTTAATCTGATCAGACACAGTCCTAATCCCACATGGGGCTCACAGTCTAAGAGGGAGGGAGAACAGGTATTTAACAAAGCCTCAGGCTAGGGGGGCAAGTGCCCTGCCACCCCTGGCCTGGAGGGAGTTTTGTTTCTGCAAGGTGTTGGTGAAGTTTCAGAGCCTCCGAATTGAGCTGGGGTAGTCATCATCATCAATCGTATTTATTGAGCGCTTACTGTGTGCAGAGCACTGTACTAAGCGCTTGGGAAGTACAAATTGGCAACATATAGAGACAGTCCCTACCCAACAGTGGGCTCACAGTCTAAAAGGGGGAGACAAAACCAAACATACTAACAAAATAAAATAAATAGAATAGATATGTACAAGTAAAATAAATAAATAGAGTAATAAATATGTACAAGCATATATACATATATACAGGTGCTGTGGGGAAGGGAAGGAGGTAAGATGGGGGGATGGAGAGATCTACATCTCTGCCCCTGCTCCATCCCCTCTCCATCCCCCCCAATCTTACCTCCTTCCCTTCCCCACAGCACCTGTATATATGTATATATGTTTGTACATATTTATTACTCTATTTATTTTACTTGTACATATCTATTCTATTTATTTTATTTTGTTAGGATGTTTGGTTTTGTTCTCTGTCTCCCCCTTTTAGACTGTGAGCCCACTGTTGGGTAGGGACTATCTCTATATGTTGCCAATTTGTACTTCCCAAGCGCTTAGTACAGTGCTCTGCACATAGTAAGCGCTCAATAAATATGATTAATGATGAGAGGGGGACGAGGGGGAGAGGAAGGAAGGGGCTCAGTCTGGGAAGGCCTCCTGGAGGAGGTGAGCTCTCAGTAGGGCCTTGAAGGGAGGAAGAGAGCTAGCTTGGCGGATGGGCAGAAGAAGGGCATTCCAGGCCCGGGGGATGACGTGGGCCGGGGGTCGATGGCGGGACAGGCGAGAACGAGGTACGGTGAGGAGATTAGCAGCAGAGGAGCGGAGGGTGCGGGGTGGGCTGTAGAAGGAGAGAAGGGAGGTGAGGTAGGAGGGGGCGAGGTGATGGACAGCCTTGAAGCCCAGGGTGAGGAGTTTCTGCCTGATGCGCAGATTGATTGGTAGCCACTGGAGATTTTTGAGGAGGGGAGTAATATGCCCAGAGCGTTTCTGGACAAAGATAATCCGGGCAGTAGCATGAAGTATGGATTGAAGTGGGGAGAGACACGAGGATGGGAGATCAGAGAGAAGGCTGATGCAGTAGTCCAGACGGGATAGGATGAGAGCTTGAATAAGCAGGGTAGCGGTATGGATGGAGAGGAAAGGGCGGATCTTGGCAATGTTGCAGAGCTGAAACCGGCAGGTTTTGGTGACGGCTTGGATGTGAGGGGTGAATGAGAGAGCGGAGTCGAGGATGACACCAAGGTTGCGGGCTTGTGAGACGGGAAGGATGGTAGTGCCGTCAACAGAGATGGGAAAGTCAGGGAGAGGGCAGGGTTTGGGAGGGAAGACAAGGAGTTCAGTCCCTCCCCTCCCCTCCCCTCTCCTGACAGTTCCCTGAGGGAGCCTGAGGGCCCAATTCCTTTTAAACTTTACACAAACGAAGAGTCCAGTAAGAAAACAACCAGTGCCTTAGGCTGTACCACAGCTCTAAACTTTCAGAAGAAGCATACCCATAGCCTAATACCTTTGGTGTTCCTTACTCCACAGTGCTCTGCACACAGTAAGCTCTTAATAAATACGACTGATTGAAAGGATGAACCACTTCTACAGATCATCCCTATCTAATTCCCACCCGTGTATTATTTCCCAGCTCTTGGTACAGTGCTGTGCACATAGTGAGTGTCTAATAAATGTTATTCATTCATTTATGCAATCATATTTGTTGAGCATTTACTGTGTGCAGAGCACTGTATTAAGTGCTTGGGAATGTACAGTGCCACAATAAATAGTGACATTCCCTGTCCAACAAGCCACAGTCTAGAGTGGGGGAGACAGACATCAATAAAATTACAGCTATGTACGTAAGTCCTCTGGGGCTGAGTTATTACTGCTACTGCCTCCTTTGGATCACCTTACTTAGATGTTGTGGGAAAATTCTGTAGTTCAATTCTTATTGGACCTGTGGTACCTGTTTTTTGTCAATCAATGGTCTTTACTGACGCTTACTGTGTGCACAGCACTGTAATCCCTTCTCGCCCTTCATTTGTAGGTCAGGAGCTCAGTGGGGGTCAGGAGCCAGGGTCCATGACTAACTCTCAGACATGTCTTCTTTCCCAGCCCTTAGAACAGTGCTTTGCACCCAAGGAGCTTAAGAGATGCCTTACCACCACCAAAAACTGGCCCGAACCAGGATGAACCAGGATGCCAGGTGATGGGGTGGGTAGGGATGCAGGTGTGGAACTGCAGCCGATGACCGAGAGAGGGGATCGGCCCAGGTGCCATGCGCTTGGCCAAGGTGGCCGGCTCGGGCCAACCGGAGGCGCCCCTGTACCCTGTCCTCCTTGTTGTGGTTAGGGAACATGGCTACTGACTGTTACACTGTACTCTCCCGAGCACTTAGTACAGTGCTCTTCACACAGTAAGCGCTCAGTTAATATGACTGATTGATTGTTTCTCCAGAGAAGCCCGTAAGCAGCTGCCTGGGCTGCGCCCTAGCACTGGAGGTCATTCACACGGGGCGGCCGGTTGGAACAGGGGGTTGGGCGTAAGGGGAGCCCGCCATCCAGGCTCTCGTCTCCGACCCCATGGTTCCCAGCGATCGATTGTTGTTTTGTTTTTAAATGGTTTTTGTTTAACGCTTACTATGCACCAGACACTGTACTAATTGAACAGGTAGATCCAAGCTAATCAGGTTGGACACAGTCCATGTCCCCCGCTTTACAGATGAGGTAACTGAGGTACAGTGAAGTTAAGTGACTTGCGCAAGGTCACACAGCAGAGGTGGCAGAGCCTGGATTATTGCCCCATCTCCTTCCAATCATTCCTCTCCAAATGCCTTTAGCGAGTTGTCTACACCTACTGCCTCCACTTCCTCTCCTTCAATTCTCTTCTTGACACCCTCCAATATGGCTTCTGCCCCCTTTACTCCACCAAAACTGCCCTCTCAAAGGTCACCAATGGTCTTCTTCTTGCCAGATTCAATGGCCTCTATTCCATCCTAATCCTCCTTGACCTCTCAGCTGCCTTTGACATGTGGACCACTCCGTTCCCCTGGAAACATTATCCAACCCGGCTTCACTGACATTGTCCTCTCTGATTCTCCTCCTATCACTCTGGCTGCTCATTCTCAGCCTCTTCCGTGGACTTCTCCTCTGCCTCCCATCCCCTATCTGTGGGAGTCCCTCAAGGCTCAAGGCTGGGTCATCACATATTCTCCATCTACACCCACTCCCTTGGAGAACTAATTCACTCCCATGGCTTCACTTCAACTACCATCTCTATGTGGATAATTCCCAAATATACCTCTTGAGCCCTGATCTTTCTCCTTCATCCCAGTCTCGTATTTCCTCCTGCCTTCAGGATATCTCCACTTGGATGATCTGCCAATACCTCAAACTTAATATGCCCAAAGCAGAACTCATCTTCCCACCCAAATCCTGTCTTTCCCATCACTGTAGACAACACTACCACCCTTCCTGTCTCATAAGGCTGTAACCTTGATACTATCCTCAACTCATCTCTCTCATTCAACCCACATATTCAATCTGTCACCAAGTCCTGTCAGTTCAACCTTCCCCAACATTTCTAAAATCCACCCATTCCTCCCCATCCCAACAGCTACCATGTGGAGCTAAGCACTTATCCCATTCTGCCTTGATTACTGCATCAGCCTCTTTGCTGACCTCCCTGTCTCCTGTCTCTCCCAATTAATCCATGGTGTTTGAGTGCTTACTCCCCATTCCAGTCCATATTTCACTTGGCTGCCCAGATCATTTTTCTAAAAAAACTTCTGTCCTTGCCTCCCCCTTCCTCAAAACCTCTGGTGGATGCCCATCCATCTCCATATAAAACAAACTCCTCACTATTGGCTTTAAGGCTTTCAATCAGCTTTCCCCCTCCTACCTTACCTCCCTGATTTCCTACTTGAACCCAGCACGCTCACGTCACTCCTCTAACACCAACCTACTTACAGTAACTTGATCTTGTCTATCTCGCTGCTGATTCCCTGCCCATGTCAAGTCACTCCCTCCCTCTTCATATCTGACAGACACTTACTTTCCCCAGCTCAGACAGAGCCAAGCACGGGGTTCGTGGCCCCGGGCCATCCTGCCTCCGCTGGGCTGGGCCGCGCTGTGCCACCCGTGGGGATCTGTGAGCCCTCTGTTGGGGGGGGGACTGTCTCTATATGTTGCCAACTTGTACTTCCCAAGCGTTTAGTACAGTGCTCTGCACACAGTAAGCGCTCAATAAATACTATTGATTGATTAATTGATTGGGAAATGAAACCCCGGGGCCTGCTTGACGACTGCCGTCTCCCCCAGGGCCCGATCCTCCATCACTTAGGCAGGACGTCCCGCGGCCTCTGCCCACTCCCAAGCCCCGAGCGGGCCGGCCCGGGCCGGGGTCGCGGGGGTGCCCGGCGCGCCTCTCTCCCGGCTTGCGGCGGGGGAAGAGTTGCGGGTCTGAGGCCCCGCTGCCCCTCCTGCCAATCAATCAATCAGTCGTATTTATTGAGCGCTTACTATGTGCAGAGCACTGGACTAAGCGCTTGGTAAGTCCAAGTTGGCAACATATAGAGCCAGTCCCTACCCAACAGCGGGCTCACAGTCTAAAAGGGGGAGACAGAGAACAAAACCAAACACATGAACAAAATAAAATAAATAGAATAGATATGTACAAGTAAAATAAATAGAGTAATAAATATGTACAAACATATATACAGGTGCTGTGGGGAAGGGAAGGAGGTAAGACGGGGGGGATGGAGAGGGGGACGAGGGGGAGAACGGGGCGGGCGCGGCCTGACCCAGCTCCTTCTGGACAGGCCCCGTGTGCGTGCACACATTCAATTGTATTTATTTATTGAGCGCTTACTGTACGCAGAGCACTGTACTAAGCGCTTGGGAAGTACAAGTTACACATGTGCAAACACACTCGTTCGGGCGTGTTCCGACATGCACACGCACACATATAATAACGATGGCATTTGTTAAGCGCTTACCATGTGCAAAGCACTGTTCTAACGTGCACGCCCCGAGTCCTCCTGCCTGTCCCCGATCCCCCGGCCCCGCAGGACGGGCCGAGGCGGGTGGACGGGCGGTGGACAGGCAGGCCGCGGCCCGGCCCGGTCCGGTCCGGCCCGCGCTGCCCGGTCCGGGGGATGGAAGCGGTCCGGGCCGCAGCAGCCCCGGGCCCGCGGACCGGAGCGGAGGGGGCGGCCGGGCCCGGTTCTTACCTGCGGCGGACTCGGGGCCGGGGTGCGGGGCTCGGGGCTCGGGGCTGCTCACTGTCTTCCCTCCGCCATGTTCCGTTCCCTACGCGCGCTGCGGGGGAGGGAGCGGGGGCGAGGCCTCGCCCGGGGAGGGCGGGGCCTCCTCCTCTACCCCCACCTCTTTGTCCTTGTCGCACACCTCTTCGATCGATCAATGGTATTTATTGTGTACCAAGCGCTTGGAAAGGATAATGCAACTGAGTTGGCAGACTCGTTCCCTGCCCACAACAAGCGTACACTCTTGGGGTGGGGGGGACAGGCATTAAATTACAGGGGGAGGGATGGTAGAGTGTAAAGAAATCAATCAGTCAATAATCAATCGTATTTATCGTAAGCTCGTTGTGGGCAGGAAATGTGTCTTCTAACTCTGGTTTATATTGGACTCTCTCAAGCTCTTAGTACAGTGCTCCTCACATCATCATCGTCATCTTAATGGTATCGTGGCTCAGTGGAAAGAGCCCAGGCTTTGGAGTCAGAATCCCGGCTCCGCCACGTGTCTGCAGTGTGACCTTGGGCAAGTCACTTAACTTCTCTGAGCCTCAGTTACCTCATCTGTAAAATGAAGATGAAGACTGTGAGCCCCACGTGGGACAACTTGATCACCTTGTATGCCCCCCCCCCCCCAAGCACTTAGAACGGTGCTCTGCACATAGTAAGTGCTTAATAAATGCCATCATTATTATTATTATTATTTAAGTGCTTGCTGTGTGCCAGGCACTGGGGTGGCAAGTGCTGGGGTGGATACAGGGAAATCGGGTTGGTCACAGCCCCCTTCTCATGTGGAACTCACAGTCTCAAATCCCCATTTTACAGATGAGGTAACTGAGGCACAGAGAAGTGAAGTGACTTGCCCAGGGTCCCACAGCAGACAAATGGTGGAGCCAGGATTTAGTCAATCAATTGTATTTAGTGAATGCTTCCTATGTTCCGAGCACTGTACTAAGTGCTTGGGAGAGTACAGCGTAACGGTAGACACGTTCCCTGCCTTCACGGAGCTCACGGTCTAGCAGGATAAATGGACATTAAAATAAGCACATAAATTATGGATATGAAAATAAGTGCCTTAGGGCTGAAGGTGGAGATTAATATCAAATGCTTAAAGATCCAAGTGCGTAGGTGGTGCAAAAGGGAGGAGTAAGGGAAAAAATGGCTTAATCAGAAAAGGCCTGTTGGAGGAGATGTGATTTTGATAAGACTTTAAAGGTGGGGAGAGTGGTGGTTTGTCTGATATGAGTAGGAGAGTAGTTCCAGGGCAGAGGCAGGATCTGGGCAAGATAGATGAGATCAAGGCATAGTGAGTAGGGTGTCATTAGAGGAGCAAAGTGTCCGGACTGGGCTGTAGCAGGAAATCAGGGAGGTGAGGTAGGAAGGGGGTGAGCTGTTTGACTGTTTTAAAGCCAACAGTGAGAGGTTTCTGTTGGATGTGGAGGTGGGTGGGTAATCACTAGAGGTCTGTTCAAAGTGGGGTTTCAGGGACAGAGCTTTTTTTTAGAAAAGTGATCCGGGCAGCAGAGTGAAGTATGAACTGGAGTAGAGAGTAGGGACCCAATAAACACTATTGATTGATTGATGGGTGGATTGGGAGAGACAGGAGGCAGAGAGGTCAGTCAATCAATCATATTTATTTTTTGAGCACTTACTGTGTGCAGAGCAGCACAGTACTGAGTTCTTGGGAGAGTACAATGCGACAGAGTTGGTAGACACAGCCCCTGCCCACAAAAGAGCACTCAGTCTAGAGGAGGTAGATGCAGTAATCAAGTCAAGATAGGAGTCGTGCTTGGATCAATGTGATAGCATTTGGAATGGAGAGGAAAGGGTGGATTTTAGCGATATTGCAAAGGTAGAACCGACAGGATTTGGTGACAGATTGAATATGTGAGTTGAATGAGAGAGATGAGTCTAGGATAATGCCAAGATAATGGCCTTTTGAAACAGGGAAGATGGTGGCACCATCTACAGTGATGAGGAGGGCAGGGTTTGGGTGGGAAGTTGAGGAGTTCAGTTTTGGACTCAAGTTTGAAGTGCCAGTGGGACATCCAAATATAGATGTCCTGAAGGCAGGAGTAAATTCAGTATTGCAGAAGAGAGAGGATAGAGTTAGCCAGGTAGTTTCGAGAATCATCTGCAAAAAGATGTTTGTTGAAGCTGTGGGAGTAAATGAGTTCTCCAAGGGAGTACTTACAGATGGAGACTAGAAGGGGAAGGAGAAGTGAGCCTTGAGGGACTCCTGCAGTTGACAGGTGGGAGGCCTGTGAAAGATACTGAGAATGAGCCGCCAGAGACATAGGAGGGGAACTAGGAGAGGACCGTGTCAGTTAGCCAAGTTTAGATAACGTTTCCAGGAGAAATAGGTGGTCCACAGTTTCAAAGACAACTGAGAGGTCGAGAAGGATAGGATGGAATAGAAGCCACTGGATTTGGAAAAAGGTTCATCGGTGACCTTAGAGAGGGCTGTTTCTGTGGAATGAAGGGGGCAGAAGCAGATTTGAGTGGGTCCAGGAGAGCACTGGAGGAGAAGTGGAGACAGTAGGTGTAGACAACATGTGCAACAAGTGGGAGGCAGATGGGTTGATAACTGGAAGGAGCCATGAGGTCAAGAAAGGGGTTTTTTTGTTGTTTGGGTTTTTTTTAATTTTTGTTTTTTAAGAATGGCGAGACATGAGGGTGTTTGAAAATAGTGGGAAAGCAACCAGTGGAATGTGAGGAGTTGCAGAGCACAGCCAGAAAGGGAAGAGGGGAGGGGGCATGTGTTTTGGTAAGGTGCAAAGGGATGGGGTTGGTGTTACAGGTGGAGGAGTGGATTTTGAGATGAGGCAGGAGATTGCCTCTTGAAAAACTGTTGAGAAGGTTGGGAAAGTGGAAGAGGGGCCAGGAGATGGGTGGAACTGGAGAGGAGCAGGGGAGATTTTAAGGAGATCATGCCTGATAATGTCTTTCTCCTTCTCTCCCTTCTCCTCCTCTTTAACCTCCTTCTTCTTCTTCCCCACTTCATCCTCTCCCCCTTCTTCTCCACCTTCCCCTTCTGTTCCTCAGTCCCTTGGAGAACACATTTGCTCCCAGGACTTCAACTATCATCTTTATATCAGTGACTTCCAAATCTCTCCATCCCTGACCTCTCCCTAGCTCCGCAGTCTCGCATTTCCTCCTGTCCCCAGGATATCTCTTATCTGGATGTTCCATCACCTCAAACTCAACATATCCAAAACTAAACTCCTCATCTTCCCTCCCAAGCCCACTCCTCCCCGTGACTTTCCCATCCCGACTAACAACATTGCCATTCTCCCCGTCTCAGAAGCCTGAAATCTTGGCATAACCCAACTCTACTACTTTAGCCTCTTCGTCTCTCCCTTCTCCAGTCCATATTGAACTCTCCTGCATAGATCATTTTTCTAAACACTGTTCTGTACATATTTCCCCACTCCTTAAACATTTCCAGTGTCTGCCCATTCCTCTCCAGAGCAAGCAGAAACCCTGACCACTGGCTTTAAAGCACTCAATCAGCTATCTCCCCTCTACTTATCCTGAGAAGGTTGAGCGGGAAGACCCTGACCAGGTGGGTGGGTGCACAGGAGACATCCCATCTTTAGTGGGTAGTTGCGGGGGCGGAGGGGGACTTGCTACTGATGGTGGGGATGCATAGGGGAAAACCCACTTCCAGTGGGCAGACCAAGGGGGGAAGGGGGCTGGCCCTTAGCACACACCCACCTCAGGCACATCCGCTAACAGAAAATGGACCAGGAAAGTATGGCCTACAGTTGGAGCCATAGGAAGGTTTCTAGTCAGGTCAGGAGATAACCCACTCTTCTGTGGCTTCGGCAGTCACTCCAGGACAAAGATGATTTCCCTCTCTCCCTCTCTCAGTCTCTCTCTCTCCTCTCTCTCTAATTTAGGGAACTGGGTGGGGGGCTGGGAAACAAGATGTTAAGAGTGGAGAGGGCTGTGAGAGAAACGGGGTGAGAGTGAATAACAGGAATAGTGCATAAGGACGGGAATGCCTTTTGTGTGTGTGTGTGTGTGTTTGTGTATGTGTGTGTGTGTGCGGCTTTGTGGGAGACACATAAATTAATGTGCTTTCTGGGGTAGTGGTGCAGATGGCTGTAAGGACGGTATGTGTGTTTCTGTCTCCGTGTGTGTGACTCTCTGGAGTTGTGTGGATGCCTGTGATGATGACTTTGGATCCATTTAAATATTCTTGTCCGAGCGTGGGCATTTGTGTGTGGCTTTGTCTATGAATGTCTGTGTCTTAGTGCTTCTGTTTCAGTGAATAGGCTGTATATGTCTATGCATTGGGGACCTGAGAGGAGAAGAGGAAGAAGACGGGGAGGGGTGGGGGAGGGCGGTGCAGGAGCAAGGGCCGGGTGAAGAGGAATTCACTGAACCAGGCTCATTAGCCCCTCGTCCATCAGATAAGAAACAACTGTCCTCTCGGACTGATACTGCCCGGGGCAGAAGTCCCTTAGCCATTCGCGGCAACCGCGAATGGGATCAGTCATGTCGGGATTGGCTGTGCCGAATATTGGCCTTCCTAGGATTGGCCGTGTCAGGGATTGATATCGCTGAGATTGGTCGTGCCGGGATTGGCTGTGCGGCGTGTGAATCCTCAACACAGGACACGGCTTCACTCGATTCAAGTGCTTTTCATTACGGCATTACTGATCTCCATTAACGGAGTGGATGGCAGCCTGCCCTGGGCCCTATGGCTTCTGCCCCTCTCTTTTTCCTTGCCCCTGTCCCTGCCCTCCTGCCCCTAACCATATCTCCGTCTCTGCCCCCCATGAGGGTGCTGGTCTGCTCAGTTGGTGACTCTGCACAGGAACACTATGTTGGGGTCTCAGGGCTCCTGAGAGTTAGTTCTTCAGTCCCCCTTTTGTGACTCCTACAGACCCTTTAAAAAAATAATATTTAAGTGCTTACTATGTGTCGAGCACTATTCTAAACAATAGGGTGGATATACGTTTATCAGGCTGGACACAGCCCCGTCTCAGATAAGGCTCACAGTATAAATTGGAGGGAGGAAGATTTAATCTCTATATTACAGATGAGGTAACTGAGGCACAGAGAAGTCAAGTGACTTGCCCAAGGTCACACAGCAAGCAATTGTCAGAGTCGGGATTAGAACTCAGGTGCTTCCGACTCCCAGGCCCGTGCTGTATCCACTCGGCCATGCTGCTTCTCCTGTCGGGGAGATGGCTGCACTCTGAGCCCCATGTAGATGCTGGCCAGGCTCTCTCCATAGAGGGGGTGGTAGCCCCGTAAAAGCTATGGGCCCTCTGTTAGCCACAGGACACTTTCTAGTGGTATGGCAGGCTGGCATGGTGGCAAGCACTGAAATGGTTCATGCTAAGATCATCCTCTTAATCACAATAATGGTAGTATACCCGGGTGGAAAATTAAACATAGTCCCTGACCTTCAAGGAGTCCCCAAACTAAGAATGAGGGAGGGGAGGAGAGGCAGGTGACAGACACATAAAGAAGGATAAAATCATGAAACCCCCAAAAGTATAAAAGAGGAGGACAACAATATATGCAACAAAGACATCTTTGGCCCTGAGGCCAGAGGAGTGGAGTTCTAAGTGGACTCATCAAGGTTCAGCCAAGGCCACAGTCTCAGGGGCAGGAGCAGCCACAGCTCCAGCTTCCCAGGGCCTCACGCTGCTGCTGCCCCTCACTGTCCTGGTAGGAGAACAGGGCCATGGTGGGAGTCCCGGTAGGTGACGTGTGCTCCGGGGGCCTGCAGTGTGTCCCTCATCATCATCATCATCAATCGTATTTATTGAGCGCTTACTGTGTGCAGAGCACTGTACTAAGCGCTTGGGAAGTACAAATTGGCAACATATAGAGACAGTCCCTACCCAACAGTGGGCTCACAGTCTAAAAGGGGGAGACAAAACCAAACATACTAACAAAATAAAATAAATAGAATAGATATGTACAAGCAAAATAAATAAATAAATAAATAGAGTAATAAATATGTACAAACATATATACATATATACAGGTGCTGTGGGGAAGGGAAGGAGGTAAGATGGAGGGGATGGAGAGGGGGACGAGGGGGAGAGGAAGGAAGGGGCTCAGTCTGGGAAGGCCTCCTGGAGAAGGTGAGCTCTCAGTAAGGCCTTGAAGGGAGGAAGAGAGCTAGCTTGGCAGATGGGCAGAGGGAGGGCATTCCAGGCCCAGGGGATGAAGTGGGCCGGGGGTCGATGGCGGGACAGGCGAGAACGAGGTATGGTGAGGAGATTAGCAGCAGAGGAGCGGAGGGTGCGGGGTGGGCTGTAGAAGGAGAGAAGGGAGGTGAGGTAGGAGGGGGCGAGGTGATGGACAACCTTGAAGCCCGGGGTGAGGAGTTTCCGCCTGACGCGCAGATTGATTGGTAGCCACTGGAGATTTTTGAGGAGGGGAGTAATATGCCCAGAGCGTTTCTGGACAAAGATAATCCGGGCAGCAGCATGAAGTATGGATTGAAGTGGGGAGAGACACGAGGATGGGAGATCAGAGAGAAGGCTGATGCAGTAGTCCAGACGGGATAGGATGAGAGCTTGAATGAGCAGGGTAGCGGTATGGATGGAGAGGAAAGGGCGGATCTTGGCAATGTTGCGGAGCTGAGACCGGCAGGTTTTGGTGATGGCTTGGATGTGAGGGGTGAAGGAGAGAGCGGAGTCGAGGATGACACCAAGGTTGCGGGCTTGTGAGACGGGAAGGATGGTAGTGCCGTCAACAGAGATGGGAAAGTCAGGGAGAGGGCAAGGTTTGGGAGGGAAGACAAGGAATTCAGTCTTCGACATGTTGTGCTTTAGGTGGCAGGCAGACATCCAGATGGAGATGTCCTGAAGGCAGGAGGAGATGCGAGCCTGGAAAGAGGGGGAGAGAGCAGGGGCAGAGATGTAGATCTGGGTGTCATCAGCATAGAGATGATAGTTGAGCCCGTGGGAGCGAATGAGGTCACCAAGGGAGTGCGTGTAGATCGAGAACAGAAGGGGACCAAGCACTGAACCTTGGGGAACCCCCACAGTAAGGGGATGGGAGGGGGAGGAGGAGCCTGCAAAAGAGACTGAGAATGAACGACCGGAGAGATAAGAGGAGAACCAGGAGAGGACAGAGTCTGTGAAGCCAAGGTCAGATAGTGTGTTGAGGAGAAGGGGGTGGTCCACAGTGTCGAAGGCAGCTGAGAGGTCGAGGAGGATTAGGGCAGAGTATGAGCCGTTGGATTTGGCAAGCAGGAGGCCATTGGTGACCTTTGAGAGGGCAGTTTCCGTGGAATGCAGGAGACGGAAGCCAGACTGGAGGAGGTCGAGAAGAGAGTTGTTGTTGAGGAATTCTAGGCAACGCGTGTAGACAACTCGTTCAAGGAGTTTGGAAAGGAATGATAGGAGGGATATGGGGCGATAACTAGGAGGGATATGGGGCGATAACTAGAAGGTGAGGTGGGGTCAAGAGAGGGTTTTTTTAGGATGGGAGAGACATGGGCATGTTTGAAGGCAGAGGGGAAGGAACCAGTGGAGAGTGAGCGGTTGAAGATGGAAGTTAAGGAGGGGAGAAGGATTGGAGCGATAGATTTCATGAGATGAGAGGGAATGGGGTCAGAAGCACAGGTGGCCGGAGTAGCACTTGAGAGGAGGGAGGAGAGCTTATGATATCCTGGCTAAGGGACCTGGCTGAGGGCCTGTGTTGTTGCTGCTCCTTCTGCCCTGCTGCTGGCTTCCTCACCGTCGCGGATGTGTGCACCGGGCTCGGTGTCCTTGTAGGGGTGTGACACTGTTGCACCTCGGTGTGAGTGCAGGGCAGGCCCGGTGAGGACGGCACCACGTGGCAGCAAAAAGACATCCGCCCCCGGATGACTGCTGCTCCCTGTGGAGACACAAGAGGGCGCTGTGCAGCTGACAACACAGAGACAGGCGCACGTTCACCCGGGTACTCCCCAGAAGCACATCTCACACACCCACTCACCCATGTCTAATACCCCAACACGAACACGCATCACAACCACAGACGTACAGCCACAGACAGACAGACACGCACCCATCCCATTTCACACCATATACCCAAGCATACATACACAAAAGACACAAACACACACGCCTCTCCCTGCCACTGTGTGTGTGTGTGCGTGCGTGTGCGCGCCGTCTCCCCATCAGGTTGGCAACGACCGTTTTCCCCATTATGTCCCTCCCAGAGAGCCCAACGTTGTGTGTGTGTGTGTGTGTGTGTGTGTGTGTGTGTGTGTGTTCGTCCCCCTGGATCAGGTTGACAGAGTCGCCGGTCCCGGACTTCCCGCGCTCAGGGTCCGTCGTTGCCGGACTGTGGCTTGCAGACAGTGGCGGGACTCGGACGCACGTTTTGCGGGCCTCGGCAGAGCGTTGCGCGGGATTGGACTAACCCGAGCGCAGCGATGCTTCTCCGCAGCAGTTCCGTCGGTAACACTTTCCTGTTTTGTAAACTGTGCCTCACAGCTTGTTTATTCGGGGTTAGAACTCGACTCTGGCTCCTTCTGGAAGTGTGACTCATTGTTTAATGTGTCGGCTCATTAGCACAGCCGGTGTCTCCTCAGATTTCCCAGCGCCGCTAATTGGAGGCGCGGAGGCCGCCGCTGCCCTCGGGCGGGGCCCCGGGGACAGGAGGGGCGATGGCGCAGAGGGCTCTGCCGGGGCCTGGGGCCGGTGTCAGGCCAAGACCCGGAATCCAGACCCTCCCGGGAGCTGGCTCGGCCCTCGGCATCGCGATGGAAGACCCCCCACCCCCACCCCCTCGCCGCTGCCGCCCTCTCCCCTGAGGGCCTGGGCAGATGGGGGATCACTGGGAAGCGAGATTCCTGGCTCCCCTCAGCCCTCTTGGGCTGGCAGAGACAGAAGGGTAGGAGCTCCTCAATTCATTCATTCGTTCCTTCTTTCAATCGTATTTATCGAGCGCTTACTGTGTGCAGAACACTGTACTAAAGTCTTGGAAAGTACAATACAGCAATAGAGAGACAATCCCTGACCACAACGTGCTTACAGTCGGGGTGGGGGTGGGGGAGACAGACATCAAAACAAGTAAACAGGCATCAATATAAATAAATAGAATTATAGATCTATACATTTATCCATAAGTACTGTGGGTCTGGGGGGGGGAGCAAAGGGACCGAGTCAAGGTGTTGCAGAAGGGCGGGGGAGCTGAGAAAGAGGGGGTTTAGTCTGGAAGGCCTCTGGGAGGAGATACGCCTTCAGTAAGGCTTTGAAGGGGCGAAGAGTGATTGTTTGATGGATTTGAGGAGGGGAGGCGTTCCAAGCCAGAGGTAGGACGTGGGCCAAAGGTCAATGTCCACTCCCCCTCCGGCTGTCAACCACCAGGCTAATTGGGCAGTGCAGGGGCAAGGGGAAATGCGGTCCCAGAAGCTTCTTGAGAATCCACTGGGAGTGACTGGACGCAGGGTACACGTGGCGCCCACCCCGACTCTGGTTTGCAGAGCCAGGGTCGGGCAAACAAGGGCTGCCACTTAAGCACTTCCGCGACCCCGAAGCACTTGTCTGTTCACCTCCACAAACAGTCAATCAGTCAGTCCTACTTACTGAGTACTTACTGCCCGCAGAGCACTGTCCTGACCTTAGGGAAAGTACAATGGAATAGACCTGGTAAACAGCAACTGCCTGGCCAGAAGGAGTTTGCAGTCTATAGGGGGAGGCCGACATTAGAATAAATGACAGGCAACGGAAATAATAGTAGAGTAAAAGGATACTTGTCTAAGTAGGGCTGGAGTATCAAAAGGCTTAACGGTTACACAACCAAGTACATAGGTGACACAGAGGGGAGGGTGGGGAGAGAAATGAGGCCTTAGTCAGGGAAGGAGGAGATGTGCTTTCAATAAGGCTTTGAAGATTGGGGGAGTGACCGTTAGTCAAATGTGAGGGGGAGGGCGTTCAGGCCAGAGTCAGGACGTGGACAAGGGGTCTGGGGTGAGAGATATATGAGATCGAGGTGCAGTGAGTAGGTTGGCATTAGAGGAGCAAAGTGTGGTGATTGGGTTGCAGTAGATTAGCGAGGTAAAGGAGGAGGAAAAACGATTGGGTGCTCTGTATATTTTTAGGCTTTATTGTTTTCTCCTCCCTGCAACTTATTTAAACATCTGTCTCCCCGAGCTTGACTGTAAGCTCCCTGAGGTCAGGGTCCCATCCACTAACTCTATTGTACTCTCCCAAGTGCTTAGTACAGCGACCACTGGGAACAGAATAAGTGCTCAGTAAAGATCACTGATTGATTCATTGATTCTTTGTTTGTTCCCTGTTGGACCTGTGGGGAAGAGAAGGGTGGCTCACAAGCAGAGTGAAATGGACAGTGGAAACAATTACCCAGAAAATACAAGTGGAAAACACGCCTCCCTCAGCTTTCCCTTGGCTTGCTGGTGGAAGATCTGCCCCAAGCAGAAACCTCCTGTTCTCTCCACCGGTCAGCCTGGTCCTACTCTCCTGAGATATTATTAGTATTATTACATTATTATTATTGTTGTTGTTGTATTTTTAAATGTTTGCTATATGTCAAGCATTGTTCTAAAAGTTGGGGTAAATACAGGTTAATCTGGCTGGACACAGTCTATGTCCCACATGGGGCTCATAGTCTCAGAGGGAGGGAGAACAGATATTTAATTCCCATTTTAAAGATAAGGAAACTGAGGCACAGAAAAATTAAGTGACTTGCCCAAAGTTCCACAGCAGACAAGTGACGGAGGCAGAATTAGAATGCAGGTCTTCTGTCTCTCAGCCCTGTGCTCTTTCCATTAGGCCACACTGCCCCTCCAGGGAAGAAAGAGATGAGGCCCACCCTGCCATCCTCGATCTGGAGGGTCCTTGGGTTCTGCAAGATGTTGGTTAAAAATCAGAATCTCTGAGTCAGATTGGGTAGTCCCTTTCCTGACAGTTCCCTGGAAGCTGGCGAGACACTGCTAGGCTGGCAGTGCCTGAGTGAGTTTACCCTTGTAAGCTCTATTTTCCTCACCTGTCCCCCTCTGTTAGGCCATTGACATTACT